>NC_090925.1:625071394-625697471 GCF_040938575.1 Ambystoma mexicanum
TATCTTTAAATATTAAAAGAGAAAACAGAAAAGAAACAACAGTTATTCATATCTCGTAAAGAGATTCAATTCTCGCAGAAATTTTACTACTTACCACGCCAGGAGGGCATCATGGCTCAAGCTCATTCATTCCCTAAATGATTGTGCATCAAGCCACCAATCCTTGTCAACAAGTCTCAGACTCTTTTTACCCTCTCAACCCAGGTACTTTCACAGTCCACCAGGATATGTCTCAGTGTCTCAACACATGAATTGTTGCAGCCTTGGCACACATTTATTGTCACTATTTAAAAATCCTTATATAAAAAAAAAAAAAAGGATTTTCCTCTTGGGTAATATATTGAGCCGAAATCTCAGTTCTAGTTCTAAAACTAGGAAGATGTGTCCTGGTAGAAGGCCCTGCGGCTTATCATGCATTGATAGAGATTGAGACATCCTATTAATTTGCATCTCAGTGATTGTATATATCCAATCATTTCTTTTTAAGCACTTTTTAACATACATTGGGTTATCTAAGAGGTCACTTTTATGGTATTCTAATGATCTTAGAATTTCAAGAGCATATTGCTCTAATCCACTCAGAAAAGGGTTCATGTTCTTCTCAAGTTCTGCCTTCACTTCTTGTATTTAATCATGGTTCAAAGACCAACCTATATACAGAGACTATTCTCCACGCTACATGTGAGCAGAGAGATTCGAGAACCCAATTCATACCTTACACATGAAATCGAAATAGACTTTGGGAGTGAGAGAACATTTTTCTACAATATGCTCTCTAAACTACCACAGTTTATTGCTTTTATTGCTGCATTATCATCCACACTCTAAATTAGGATGGGGATCACTTTACAAGTATAACATTTTATCAGTGGTAGTATTGAAAACTTGCAGAACCCATAATTTCATTTCTTCATTTGACTTCCAAGTTGGATTAGTTTACCTTCCATGATTTCATCTACATATCCCTGAGAAGAAAAAGATTGAACACTAAATCCCAAATATAGGACAGCCTTGCCAATTGATATTACCTAGCCTGTTAACCTGCAGGTGAAGTTAGATTCCTTTTCAAGGGGCGCTTATATATTACTATTTTTGATTTTGAAGGATTTTTCTTGAGATCATTGATTAATGCATACTCTCCCAGGGCATCCAGCAACTGCTGCAGTTCGACAGGTGTGTAATCAAGCATCACTATGTCATCTGCATAGGCTCCCCAGTTCAAACTCTTAGAACCCACTATTGGGCTTGCAAGAACACACCCCGCAGGCTCTCAGGCAGATCTGCCATATATAGGTTGAAGAGGCAGGGGGAAATTATGCACCCCTGCCTCACCCTCCTCTGAGTCCAAAAGCAGGTTGATAAATGGCCTCAGGCATCCAGCCTTATCTTCAAATAAGACAACTCGTGAAGTTCGACTATTATAGCTAAGAGTGGTTTGGGGAGTCCCCACTGTCACAATTTCTGCCATAACCGGGCTCTATTGGCTATGTCGAAGACCTGGGACAAATCAGCCCATGGCCCGAACAAGCTAAGTATGCCTTTCTGAAAGGATTTACTAGAGGTTATGCTTATTATTAGGCCATTCAGAGTGTTAGATACGCCCGTTCAGACCCCTATCTGATACTTTGCTAGGATTCCCTAATTTTTTATCAAGCGTTCCAAGTCTGTTAAGACTAGCCATGAACATATTTCACTGCCAGCACCCAGGAGGGATATCGGAGGCGTTGGGGGGGGGTAATTAATCGCAATCACCCAATCTCCCTTCTTACAGATTGGTATCATGACAGCTCTTCTCCACGACTCCCAGAGGGTCCTTGAGCTGATCACCTTTTGAAAAAGATGATATAATATATTAGACCATAGGGCAACATCTGATTTTAATATCTAATTTGTGAGTCCATTGGGCCCAGATGCCCTAGATCCAGAGGATTTAGTTATGACTTCCTCTATGAAGTCCTGGGTAAAATTCAAAGCGCAATTACCTTTATAGGCGCTAGATACCGGCACCATATCTGATAAGCAATAGAGAGAAGTGAAATGATCCACCCATACCGACTCTTGAATTACATTACTCTGGGTGCTCGATTGCCTCTGCTCTCTCTTAACAACTATAGACCAGAAATTCCTTGAGTTAGCCTTTCCCACAGCCTTTAACATCAATTATCCATCATTATGTAGGCAAATGAACGTATGCAACTTTGACCAATTTCTATTTATTTGCCGCAATATTCTTTTCTCTAATTCAATTTACTCCCTATTTAGGGATTTATAATTTAACCTTCGTATTTCCTTCCTTAATTCTCTCCTTTTTACATATGTTTCTTCAGTAAAGGAGTTCAGATGATTCTGCATTGGTTGCTCTTCAATTGGTTTAGGTGTTTGAACATCCCACAAGAAGTCCACACATTTTAAATGGTTGTGAAGCAGTCTAAACTCAAGAACTGTTATTGACTGCACCCGTCTTGAGAAACTAGCATTAAGACTTAACCACCCTCTCGCAAATTTTACCAGTCTGTTTTTCCCATTATTAACAGTTACGGTACAGAAGTACTGACTTTCAGAATTCACGACTTAATTTCTGAAGGACGTTGCCAACATATCGTGATCGCTCAACCCTGTTCTTTTAATGTTAATATTCATGCAATTATCAAATAGGTATTTTGTTAGAAATAGATAATCAAGGGTGGAACCCTGCCTCCCCCTAGACCAGGTCAAACCCCAATGTTACCGTTAGCCATAAATATATTTTAGGCTTTTAAAAATGAGAGCCAGTGTTCACCATTAGGAGTGGGTTCCTTTCATTTTATTCACACGTTTGAATCCATTGGGGATTCAAACCCCCCATCAGAATTAAACTTCCTGACCCGTGGAGCATCCTTATCTGGGTGAGATCTTGTGCCAGCCGCTCCTGGATATCAGAGAGTGTTGAGCTTGAGAGGATTCCATTATATCTTGTTCACTAATGATACTAGGAGAGCTTTTTTATCCCTTAAGTTAGTTTTTATCACTAGGATTCCCAGGATTGTATTGCTCTCTATATAGGAGAAGATCGAATTTCTAAGAGAGAGCTAACAATAATCCCCTGGCCGGTCTCCCTTTACCTTGTCATAAATCTAGTTGTTCTATTAGTGTAAACACATCTACCTTAAATCTTTGAACTAGCCAGGTCTCCTCCAGGGCTATTATATCATACTCACTAAACATCTCCTCTCTACTATTCCTATTCTTAAATGATCTGGAGCCCCTCGTATTTCAACCTATCAATTTCAGTTCACGTGGAACTAAAGTGAATCTTTGTCCAGCCCCAATTTATGAGAAATAATCTCTGGTACCAGAGACCAAGCATTCTGTGACTTTCCCATAAGTTGAGTCGTCCTTTGTGTATCCTTCTTCTCTGCCATATAATGGGATGTCACCTTTAAGGGTAATACACCTCCTTTAGGCTCCAATCCCTCCTGAGAATTTCGATAAGTGCCAAACGACCCACTATGCTCACAAAAAGGTTCAGCTGATATCTCTATACCATGGATCCTGAGGACCGGAGCTGCGGACAAAATGGCTTTAACCCCCAGTCTTGACTTCAATCCCATCTCCATTATATTATTATTTCTATAGTCTGGGAATTTAATATATTCAACATCATGTGAGGAGAAGAGAAAGAGCTCATCGACCTTTCAAAAAATGGGCAATATTCCACTCTTATTCAGAGATTTTGTTTTAGTCCTTCCATCTATTTGTTTAGCCCAGACTTTAGAGATATTGAATGGGTTTCATAGCAAGTCAGATTCCTCAATATTATTAATTTACCGATTGCCTCCCTCATCCTTGCAAGATACCTTTCCTTTCCCAGTAGATTGAAATAGACCTCAGCTTTCAACCACCCTAGTTTGGAAACCATGCTGTTTTACTCTCTCAGCAGATTTTCCTGAGTCCCCTTATTGGGCAAACTCATGTACCACATCAGGTAATCATAATTTTCTGTACCATCTGCCTGAAACCCAACATTGTGCCCGTTTCCACTATTGGATTAACAGCGGTAGTGCTTGAATGTTCCATAACCCTGGCAGCTATACAATTTTTCATGTCAGCTAGTGTGAAGGCAGGTAGACATGCATGTGTTTCTTCCCAAGTAAAAATATCAGAGCTACTCTTAGTGATTTTTGAGTGGTTTTTGTGTGGACCCCAACAGTATTTTTTGTGGATTCTGGCCTTGTCCAAAGGGCTTTGTTCCCTGATGTTTTGCCCTCCGCACTAGTGATAGGGCGATCCGTCACGATGATGCACCCATGCCCATTGTCAGGTTATAAATTAAACTCTGTAGCCTTAGAATTCCTCAATACCTTACTAGATATACTACTAGTACAGGGAATTGTAATAGCTCTCACAAACTGAACCGTGGTGGATTTCTTCTTCCTGGGTGCCATCTGGTTCTTTGTCTTTTGTACCTGAGTGATATTTTGAGAGACCTCGTTTTCACCCAATATACCCCTTTTCTCTTTTTTCCTTCTCGTTTTGCCGTTCATGTTATGTAGTTTAAGCCCTGCTCGGTATTTACTCCTGTCGATAATTCTGGTGAAACTGAAACAACCTCATCCTTGTCCGGAGGATTTTCGCAAGATTGAGCCAAGCGAATAACCTCTTCCATAATCGACTCGGACAGTGGCATATCATGTAATTCATCTGGATTCCTTTCCTGGTTATTCCTTTCTGTCATTACATCTTGAGTCGACCTACATTGACTATTAATTAACAAAGATCTAACAGAAAAAATCAATATATCAACTGAATCCTGTGTTGTTGACCATTTTCCATGCATCTCCTCTATAAACGTGGGCTGATGCTTAATATCTATTTTTAGTTCTGCAATGTTGACAGCCAAAGAATCAGTGACTACTGTTTTCAGATCAACCATGGAGCTTTCGCACTCACTAACCTCCCTGGTCAATTCAAGTAATAGCCCTGTATGTGTTTGAACCTTGCATTTTAGCAATTCAAAAACATTGACCAAAGCTGTTAAAGTAGCCTCATTTGGTTCTTTATGTGGCTCTCGAGTGGAATGCCCTCGTTTGAATTCTTTACTCTTACTTTCTAAAACTGCCCTACTTATTAGAACCTCCACCAGATCCTGTACTGGATTTAGTGAGAGATCTGTCAACAGAGAAGTAAGGGAAGTAATTAGGTTGATCACCTTAATCAAATTTGTTTTTGGAGAGCTGATGTAACTACCTCCCAGGTGGCTAGTTAGATCCAGTGTGCCCGTAATATCATCCATTAGATACAATTCTGCATCACCCACGCTGCAACATATCCTTCTTGGAAATACATCTTTGATGGTTGGTTTCATAGTGCTAGCTGTTAAAGTATATTCCAGACTACTTAACACGGTGGTGAGGGTACTGAGAGATCAATGGCCGAATAGCAATGACGAGACAATAGAGAGTGCAGACATTGAGATATTGCTAGTGGTGCCAGAGGGTGGACATGCCGTCTCTAGCATCTATAAAATATTGATAGACTGAAATTCGAGAACAGAATTGAAATGCAAAGGAAGATGGGAAATGGAATTGGGGAAGAGGTTTGAGGATAAAGAATGGGGAGAGGTAATGTTGTATCATAAAAAGGTTCTAGGATTGCTAGACTACAACTAATACAATTGTACATCACACAGAGAGCATACCTTAGGCCTGCCATTGTTGCTACTTTTCAAGGCGCGGAGAGGCAGGAATGCCCCAGGTGTATGTTGGTAAATGCTGGACTGGTACACATGTTTTGGGGATTCCCGATAGTACAAGGGTTTTGGAGGGAAGCAGCACATAAGGCATCCCAAGGTGGCATAGAACTGGAAATCCAGACTCCGGAAGCTTGTATGCTGGGCAGGTTAAAGAGAAATGCTAAAGCTAAGCCTCTCAGTAAAAGAAAAGATCTGATGTACATAATAGCCAAATGTAATATTGCCATGCAGTGGAAAGATGTTAGAGAGCTGAGCATCACTGGTTGGTGGAGGGAGCAAGAAAAGTGGGTCACTGCAGAAATTGGAGCGTGGGAGCGAGCACTGAGCGTACAAAAAGCTGAATTGGGAGTGGACATTCAACAATGGATCAACTGTGATTTTGTTTGCATGCAGTGGTGAGGAAGAGGCCACACAGGCCGCAGTGGTGGAGATAGATGCAGAGTGACTAAAAGTGATTACCGAGATGTGTTATGTAAAGGCTAAATTGGGGGGTTATAGTAGAAGTAGCTAAAATAGAAGATATTAAATATTTGGTTGATGGTAGTGTGGTTGTTGAAATGCAGGTATCCAGTCATATTTTCAAATACTTATTTTGGAAACGCAATTTCTTTGAAAACATTTGGCCGAAATGTTTTTTTTCGATTGCAATTATTTGAATTTATACATATTTTGTGGGGTTTTGTTAGTTAAAAAAAGTGTTAAAAAACAGAGGTTTGGAGGGAACCCCCCATTTAAAAAAAATAAAAAAAACATTCAAAAACATTTTTATGGCAACATTTTTTCGAGAAAATGGCATTGCAAAATAAGCCATTCGAAAAAGTCACTATAAACCTGAAATGCAATAATACAAATATTTAAAAATGAAATAAAAAAATAAAAAAGTATACTCCTTCTTCTGTGCCAATTCTGAGCTCAGAGTATTAGGGAATGGAACAGGGCCCCTCATTTGTTCAACCTCATTAGGTCCCACAGAGGTTGAGGGTTTCACCAAGTCAATATAGTGTTGAGTTTGAACTGGTAGAGTTTTGCTCAGGATTGTGGGATGTTTTCCCCCAGAATATTCTGTCAAATTCAGGTGCTCTTAAATCAACATCCAGGAACCCACTCCTGAGATAATCCATATGTGACATTCTTAAAGCGGTGGACAGTCAATTAGATGTTACACAATCATGGTTTTGTGGCATTACTGACCCACTGTACTTTTACGAGAAAGATAATAAGGACGGCTCAACGGCCCTTAAGCCCCCAGTCACCGCACGAAAACTACACTATACTGGGGGGCCAGAGGGCAGGGCTTGACGGCCATGCAGTAGGAGGCACTGCTCGGGTGCTCCTGAGAGATCCTGAATAACATCCTTGCAAACTGGCAGAATTTACTCTATAATACAGCTAAAACCATAAAGGCAGGTGTCGGAACTACCATAGATCAACTGGAGAGCCTGCGGTGGACAATCAGAGTGGGAATCGTGAAGAAATTAGCTGTTAGAGATCCCACTCGTGTAATTCAAAGTGGCGGGTGCAAGCTGTGTGATCAGCTGAAGAGGCGGCGCACTTCAAGACCCGACGGCGGCCACAGGGAAAGAGAGAGGCAAGCAGTGGATCGCCAATAGGAGCTCGGCGACTGGAGTACACCAGGTACATGCCAGGAGCAGCAAGAACCGCATTGCCCCGGTGACCGTGGGTCTGGGGCAGGTGGGTGAAGCCGGGCCATCAGAGGTGGGTCTGCCTGTGCAGGAGCAGTGCCCGTATTATTGAAGCGCCAGGAGAAGAGGGGCTGGAGAAAGGTGGCGACCCAGCAGCAACCCCCGTGCTCCAGTGCTGGGCACACACGACAGGGCATCGATCCGGCTGGGATGGCTCTGGGCTGGGCTGCTGAGAGCATGCGGCAGGAGGCAGAAGAATTCCGGTACCCCTTCTTAGGAGGAGGCCGGCTCCAGCCCGGGAGGAACCGTTGGCAGAAGAGGGCACTGGCCCACTCCTGGAGGTGAGAGCTGGCAGCCCCTGGCATGGCATATGTCCACGCAGCACCCAGATGGGGGGCCCACGCTGCTTTTGTAACCCCAGCGGGTGCTTGCACACCAGGAGTAGCGCCCTGTGGCCCCTGACATGTGGATGGCATAGCCTGCGCCCACAGCGAGTCGGGTCATCCCAGCCCGCTGAAATCGGAAGAACAGTCCTAAATAAGGGCTCTGATTGAGAGAGTCAGAGATACCGTTGTGGCGGCCCAGACCAGAGAGCAGAGACCAATGCACAACGTACGAGGAGGCTGTGAGGGCCTGGGCCTACACCCGAGGCGGCCAACACCGGCAAGCCCTCGGGTATGCCCAAGAGGGAAAACACAATGCAAACCATAAAACTAAGGGAAATAAACAACAAAAATAAGGATTTACATTTAGCTGATACGTGGACATTCAACACACAGGGTTCACAAGGATATTAACCTCCACTTGATAAATAATGTGAAAAACATACGTGTAGGGAACAAAAGCCCCATGCAAGTTGGCAGACATTAGCCACATAGAGCTGAAATGGAGGAGCCACCAGACGACCTATATTCAGGACAGCTACCACCCATGGAGGCCTGATAAGGAAAGCAATGAACGGCAGGAAAGGTGGAGATCCCGCAAGGACCAGCAGGAGCATTGGAGCAGTCAACGCATCCCTAGGCCAGCATCATGAAGGAGGTACAGTCCATGGCCACGGTTTGCTGGGAGTTGTGGGCCCCGTAGTGGCGAACAGAGCAGAGCTTGGCAGGTGAGATGAGTGGTGGTACCGGGACACCATAACATTGGCCCGGATCTACGAGGAGGGGTAGCACGCATTGGTGAACAAGAGGAGTCTGCATGGGCCCTGGCCTATATCCGAGGCGATTGACACCGAGAAGCCCCCTGGCGTATCTGGAGATAATGCAAAATGACCAAGAGGGGGAAGGCCTGGGAAGGCACTCAGCGAAGCCAAGTCCGTGGAGTGGGCCTGACACTGGTTGACATATAGCAGCCTTACCACCCGAGATGGTCCAATATTGGGTCTGCCAGAACTGATTTACTAGACTGCACAGCAAGTCGGCTCTCAGAGGCACGACTGCATTCGCACACAAGAGGAGCAGAGTGCCCCAAGAAGGGAGGGTGTCAAACATCCGGCTTCACGATAAATCAGAAGGTAACCCTAGACGGCCACTTGACGAGTTGAAAAGGGGAAGACGTTTCATAGGCTGACACAACAAACCATGCCTAGTAAACTGAAAAGAGGAAGAGGGAGACAAACCAGCATCAACTCCTTCGCCAGGAACTCTGGCAAGAGCCAACCCACTTCACCGGCTGAAACCGTGGCCTCGACCATCACTGCAAAGCAGGGAGGGAATGATGGCGAGAGCCTAATTTTGGAAGCCATTGCAGCCCTGAAGACATCTCTGGAAAACAAACTCGACACAGCTATAGAGGCCCTGATGACATCTCTGGAAAACAAAATGGACACAGTTATGGTGGACATGAGTCTCCTCTGGCAAGACGTAAAGATCCTGGCAGAAAGAGTGGGTACGGCGGTTCAACAGGTGCAGCAAAATACCACCGACTTTGCGACTACCCAGACTCAAATGTCCGATGTGCTGCAATGAGTGAAGGTCCTGGAACAGAGGGCAGAGGACGTAGAAGGGAGGGCCCGGTGGAAGAATATCCGGATTGTTGGGCTGCCGGAAGGGGAGGAGGGCAACAACCCCACAAACTATTTTGAGAACCTGTTGCTGCAGGAGATTGGGGCAGGAGTACTGTCCAAAGGTTTTGTGGTGGAGATAGCCCATAGAGCCCTGGCCAGGAGACCCCAACCGTGAGCTCCCCCGAGATCAATGATCACAAAAATACTGAACTTCAAAGACGGGGAGAAAATATTGAAATTTTCAAGGGAAGGGGGAGTGATAACCAAAAACTCCTCCAGAATAACGATATACCCAAACTATACAGTGCTGGTACAGAGGCAATAGGCGCAATATGGCCCCACCAAAGAAGGCCTTAAAGCAGCGGGTATACCATACAGGTGCTGTACCCGGCAAAACTGAAGGTAATATGAGATGGCAGATCGCACTTCTTCAAGACAACAGAAGAGGCCCACGCATGGATGGACCAACAGGGTATCCCGCAACAGAGACCCAGAAATGGCAATGATAATGAGGAAAACCCACCTCGGAGACAGCTGGAATGAGCCTACCATGGGACAAGACATTCCCGACACCATAGACATTAAGCAAGCCAGGAGGAATATAAATAAAGGAGCGGCGAACTCTGGTCCGGTTGCTGGAGATGACAGGATTTGAAACCCCAACAATTCTATTAGTTAGGATGTCAGTTTTAAGACATCACGCTGCAGAGAGCCAGTCCCACCTTGGTGGGTGGTGCAAGAGAAGCAGCGAGGCCCGAGCAGGGGGAGGGTGGCTGGGCATTTGTTTATTAGTTAAAGTTAGAAAGTTGTATAGTTGGTTGGAGCAAGGCACGAATGGTGGAGGAAACGGCACACAAAGAAATACGAGGCATGGCGCAAGTGGCGATGAAATCTACGAGGAGCAAAAGGAGCCAACACAGGAACCTTTCCCTGGCCTGGGGTCCCCGACGGTGTTTGCACACAAAGACATTAATGAGGGGAAGAAAACAACATGCCTGAAGGGCGGTAGGACAATGCAGACTGGGGCCGGAGCAACAAGTATTAAGCAGGAGACCTCACAGGAAGACAGGGTAAAGGCTGGCCATAGGGATCTCCACAAAAATGGGGCCGAACAAGGTAACAATTGCAACCTGGACCGTCAGGGGACTCAACGCTTATGTCAAGAGACTCAGAGTGTATGCATGGCTGAACAGGGTGAAGGTTAAAATAGCTTTATTACAAGAAACTCACTTGACCATTAAGAAGCAAACTAAAGTGGCCAAGCAATGGGGGGCCAGATTTACAGCTTGACATACTCTAACTATGCCAGCGGAGTACAGATATGGGTTGCCCGGGGGTCCCATTTCAATTGATTAAGCAAGAAAATAACCCGGAAGGCAGGTTTGTGATAATACACACAATGCCGGAGAACAGGGAGGTATGCTTGATAAACACATACACCCCAAATCATGATGCAGCAGACTTCTTCAGGAAAATAGCAGCCCAGCTGGCTCAATACATAGAGGCGACGTTTATCTGGGCAGGCGACTTTAACTGAACGCTGGACCCGCTTATGGATAGACCTGATGAAAAATACAGGAAGCAGGCGCCGCCAGCGAGAGCTTTACAAAAAATCCTTAGTCAACTCCACCTGGAAGATGTCTGGAGGAAGGTACATGGACAAGGGAGAGGATACACACACACTATAGCACTCCTCATGGGATATTCACACACATAGACTATTTGTGCAGCTTACAATAGTGTGTGAGATGTAGTTTCTCTTGCTTAGATGAGTTTAGTCAGCTCAAAGGCACTAGTAGCATGCAGTCACCGGTACCAAAGAGTAGATGAACAGATGAGGAATGGCTCAAAGGCACTAAATGCCTGCAGTTACCGCCCAAAATACATATTTGTTTCCAACCGTGTCAGTGTCATCAATCATACATTTAAGGTCACTGAACCCCCAAAACCAGCTCAAAGGCACTCAAGAGTCGCAATCACCGCCCTTAGAGCAGTTCAATGTGCCAAAAGTACCAAGAAAAAAAGAGACTTGGACTTGTAACTGCTCAGACCCACTCCTAAATGTTACTTGGTAATGATGTAATAAGATACAGCACAATAGTGCGTGAACACCAAGCTCACCTCTCCAGCTCGGTGTCCACTTCAACTTCTTCCTGTTTTAAGAGTTAAGCATCCAGTTACTCTCTTCAAGTCGTCCACGCAGTCCCCTTGTATAACCGTGATATTACTAACAATTGGCATACATGGCGGGCACTGTGCAAGAGGGGCCCCTGACCCACCCAACTTACTCGGATTGACTCTCTGTGCCGCTTTGTGGTGTTAAGGGGATTTTGAATGAAAGTGCCACCTCCAACAAGCTGCAAGAGAAAAGAGACTGAATTTGCTCAGAATGCTGATCCGACTGCCTCTCTTTGACTCTCCGGAAAGAAATACTGACCAGCGGTAGTAAAGCTAAATCGTGAAGGTGAATTTGAGATAGTGACGAGTATGAGACTGTCCTTGAATTATTCAGCATAGGCTGCAAAATTAGTGGCGCTCACTAAGTGCAAAAAAAAGAGGTGATGGCTGGAAGGTTTAGACTGAATCTTAACCACTGGCATTGCTCGGGCCAACCCTCCAGACCATCGTTCTTCACCTGCCAAGCCATTACAGAAGGGGAAACACCATATGCAAATCAGGCTTGGGACCATGGTCTGGAAGGTTGCCAGAGCAACGCCAGTGGTTAAGATTCAGTCTAAACCTTCCAGCCATCACCTCTTTGTTTTTTCTTTGTCACCCCGAGTGGGACGGTATGCCCAAGCTACTCCTCACTGATGAGGCCCAACAAGGCCGAAACATGTTTGGGGATGCTTGTGGTCTCGTGCAGACGGGATGTAACCTAGCAGTTCGGGCTGGACTGCCCCTTTTGGGGTGGGACCAAGCCTGATTTGCATATGGTTTTTCCCCTTCTGTTATGGCTTGGCAGGCAAAGAACGATGGTCTGGAAGGTTGCCCAGAGCAACGCCAGTGGTTAAGATTCAGTCTTAACCTTCCAGCCATCACCTCTTTGTTTTTGCTCATCTAAGTGCTGCAAAGGTTTGAGGAAGTGACAATGTACTCAAACTCTGCCTATGTGACATCTGCTGTACACGCAGGTTTGTCAAACTGGAAAAGGAGGGTCTTCCTCCGAGCAGAAAGTACTCCAGTCCACCATGAAGCCCTATTGCATAGGCTTATAGAAGCACTAAGTCTCCCATTGAATCTAGCAGTCGCAAACATGCTCAGTGCACTCTAAACAAAGTGATTTAATCTCCTGTGCAAATGAAACAGTAGATTTAGAGGCTAAAAAAGCAGCCTATTATCCACCAACGTCTAGTTTAGAAATGAAAGATGGTAAACAGTTGACAGGACGATGCATTTTAGCAAAGGAGGGCTTTAACATGCTGTCCATTGTCCAGTCATGTGAAATACAAGGTCGAGCGCCACAAGAAGAACAGGATTTATGGAAAAAGCAGAGGTATTTTCTATGCCCCACTGAGGGAATTTGGAGACAGGATAGCACTTGAAAGCCAGTTATGCCTCTAGCATTATTGAGAGTAGCACTGAAGCAGCTTCACTACCCTTCACACACGACTCGAGAGAGTCTAGCTGCAACAATTGCAGAAGAATTGTTCTAACCCACTCTACTAGAATACGTGGCACAGTTCATTGTACATTACATAGTGTGCCAGAAATGTACTGCAGGGAAAACTTTGTGAACCATAAGATGAGTAATTGCTAGACACAATGGCCCCTTTTAACATCTACATATAGATTATGTATATATGCTGCAGATATAACATGGATACGGATATATGCTAGTCATACTATGTCCTTTTTCTAGATGGACAAGGGCAGGTCCATGCACACACCCTGATGCCCCATGTGCTGCCAAGTTCCTTGTACACGAGGTGTTCCTCAGGTGGTGGGTGTGTGAGGTCTTGCAGTCTGACAATGGAGCGCACTTTGTAAACAAGTTATTTGAACAGATAGTACTTTTATTAGTCATGAAACATATGTTTTCTTCTGCTTATAACCCACAGGCGAATGGCGTATGGGAGAGATTGAGCAGATTATTAAAGGAGCACATAGCCAAGTTGAAAATAACTTTGAAAAGGGGATGGCCACATTGCCCACCCATTGCCTTTTATGCCCTGAGAAATCAGCCTGGTTCAGATCACCATCTGACTCCTCATGAGTTTGTGAAAGGATGTTCCATGAGAACGCCACTTGCTCCTCCAACTAGGGTAGGAACTGATGCCAATGGTGTAGCGAAGGCACTAGATGACGAGATGCTTGATTACCTAACAATAATGATTGCAAGTGTTTGTTTTATGCCCCAACAGATCAAGAACAGAAGAGAGGGGTCAAAAAGAAGTGATAAAGACAATCAACCTCTTGAAACAGAAGATTTGCTAAAACCCCCAAGTGTGCATCCAGGCGATCAGGTGCTAGTGTGAAAATTCATATGCACCTGGAGTACGCCTCAGTTTGAGGCGCCACATGAAGTTGAAGAAGTTAGTCCCTCTGCCCTAAAACTAAAGGGATAAAGCGTGTGGCTACACCTATATGATATCAAACTCTATGAAGGGAAACATCGACCCCTCCTGCAACTACCCACAGTGAAGCAAGAGAAGTAGTCCTGTGTGTGCGACCCACCTAATGGTTAGAAATGAGAATAAGGAAAATGAAGTAAACACAAGAACTATAGATTCGGGTCCAGCATTTCTCAAAATTTGACAAGGAAAAGATAGACTTGCAGCTACCTTGAAACTCTTTTTAGACAGGCTTAATGGAACAATGAGAAGCAGATCTGGAGTTTGGAAAAAGAAGAGTATCATCCATCATTTATGCTACATATTATAGCAATAGTATAGACACTATGAAGAGGAGTAAACATTATCACGTTTCTGGAAGACCCAAAGAATAACTGTATTGTCTGTGGAGTGATAATCGCAATTATGCTCCAGGTAAGAGTAATTAAAAAGGAGATAACAAATGTGTATATTAAAGTAAATTCAACATGGAGAGGCTTCAACATTTCAGAGACTCACTACCATCTAGAAAGTCAATAGGTTTTCTTGGAATATTGATAGTGATATCATGTTGTATTATGATTTATGTTTTTCTCATTATTATGGCATTATGACATGTTGCAAAAAGTGGTACAGATATGGAGGGTGTCAAGGAAACATCTATTATTTTCCCCAAATAAAGGTACAGACACCCTATTTTACAATATAACTAAGGCTCTATTTCGGTTTAAAAGGGATGTTGTGGAGAACCATGACGGTATATATACATATATTGATAATTTGATTCATTTGAAAAATAACCTAGGGTACCAGCCTATGAAAGAGGTAGGCGTAAGTGTGTCAGACAAAAACTGTTATGTTTGTTCCTTAATACTGGATGCCATGAATGCGGCAAGAACATTTATTGCAGGAGAAGTGTCCACACATGATGACAAGTGCCTTAGTCATGTGGCAGCATTTACAATGAGAGGACAATTTGAAGTAAAATGGGTGATCAAAAGTAGCATTCCCATATGAAGACACCAATGTGAAAACAAGAAGGATGCAAAATGTACTGGCATGGACAAGCAAGAAATGTATATATCCATGCCAGATTGGGGAATGAATAAAGGTTGTCCAGATGAAGAAGTTGAATTAATCAGAAATTACTGAAAAAACAGGAGAGCCAAGATGCAGAGCGAGAGCCTTGCACATCTATTGAAAAAAGAATCAGAAAGCATAGTGCAGATAGTGAGTGACAAATGCCTAAGATTGTGGGTCAAGTTGCTTGAAGTTACTCACATGGGTCGACAGTGAAGCACCTGTATCTATAATACCATTTAGGAATGCAATGAAATGCTTCAGGAATGATGTCCTGGTCCTGGTTGCAGAAGATAGAGGATGTGGAGAGATAATTGAAGTTCCCAGGAATGAATGGAGGAACTGCAGTATTGATAGACTGATATTGGGACTGTGGATCCAGAGCCTCCATGCAGTTGCCTAAGAATTAGGAAGTAATTTGGTCCTCAGTGATATACATGTTCAAGTGGTGGTGATCCACCATGTAGATGAATTTCCAACAATGGATGAGCATCAAAGGAAGAAGAGGTCACTGAACCTCCTTCGACTAAAGAGAGAGAACTACTTCTCAGCAAAATCAAAAGAGGCCTATGACAGTATTCCAGGTGAGCATAAACTGCTCAGCAAGACAGCAATGATAATGACATCTGTATTCTTGCCAGGATTTCAAGCTGCAGTAAATACCAAGGGGCTGCAGATTACAAGATGGGAGTTGCTTCAGGTGATAAATGCATCAATACAAGGATTTAATGCAATCAGAGAAGAATTGAGATCCATCAGGCTGATGACCCTCCAGAACAGATATGTCCTAGACCTGATTACAGCAATGAAAGGGGGCATATGCACCAAGATCGGACCTCCTTGCTGTACATTGAAACCATCTCATGATGGAGGAAATGGAAGTTTAACAGAGGCAATGAGCATGCTGATGACCTTCTATATGAAAATGGAGGATGAAGCTGATGAGACAGCAGGATATGACTGGTTTCTGTGTATTCCAAACTGGCTGGCAAATGCATTTAAAATGCTTGAAGCAATACTAGTGGTTGTGTTGCTAGGATTGTGTCTCATAAGGATCATCTTAGGACAATGTAAGAAGATAACCGAGAAAGCTATTGGGATGAAGATAATAATTTACATAGATGCTGTAAAGGGTGATCAGAACTTGGGAGATTATAAAGAAAAGTATTCTTGCACCTCTAGGAATCACATTATATTAACCTAAGGATCATAAAAAATATGTAAGACATTGGATATTCTGTTCACCATCTGGAGAGTGCTGTCGTATGACCTGGAGTGTGGATGAACATATAAAAAATGCAGGTTACCTGAGGGGGGTGACAAAGATTTGGATCCCGAAGAAAAAGCAGGATGAAGAGAAATTACAGATACATGATGATGAGGAGATGAAGACCATGGAAGAAGAGAATTTAGTCGAAAATTCGACCAGAGGGGGTAATGTAGAGGAGCAGGTAGACACTTTCTCACTAGTTCCCACCCCCTCAACACCATCATACTGGAACAGGAGGGGAAGAGCAGTAGATGGGACTCCCTGTGTTGATCCTATACCACATCGAGTGTATGAGAGACGTTATGCACTCAGACAGCCACAGAAAATGTACCCTCGCACTGTAAGCATGGAAGGATGCCACATGGAAGGATGTTGCATGCAAGGATGTCAGAGTGCACCTATGGACATCATAGACATATGCTAAGTTAAATCTGACGAGGGCAGAGCAATGTCATAAAGTAGATGTATGAACTTATGATGAAACAATATGAAAATATTCAAGAGAAATGATGTAACTGAAGCAGCAAGAGAAACATGTACCTAAAAGTAAAAGCTAAAGTAATCGTGAAAATAAAGATGAAGTAACTTACTGACCAATAACTCTAAATACGAATTAACGCAAGGAAGAAAGGAAACATATAGAAGCTTGTTATAGAGGAATATGTAACATGACAAGGATGGCCATAGTAGGAAGATGGACACTAGCTCATATCGAATTCAACCAAGCTACCTCAGAGACAAACCAAGGGTGACGAATCAGGAGACACAGGAGAACAGCTCTGTGTGCAGAGCCGATGATGAGTCAAGGTTGGCCCAGAATTAAGGATGCTATTTCGAGGAATAATCACAGAACACAAAGGGAGTACATGGATAAGCTCTGAATTTGGGATAATTCTTCATAGATGGAAGAAGAAGAAAACATCTGTGAGAGCCAAACTGCTGGTCAATTAAAAGTGCATAAAGTTCATGTGAGATAGAATGAGCAAGTCTGTAGAGGCCAAGAGGAGCAACAAAACCCTGCATAATTACATTGAATAGCAATACATAGAAGGTTGAAATAGGCAAATTCGTAGTCTCTTCACATGAGACTCAGAAGTTGAAACAATAGCTATTCATTAGAGCCTCCAGCTAAATTAGTGTTGTGCTCACTCTCCCTTGAATGTTCCAGGACAACTAGCAGACAACAAGGTCAACAAAAAATGGAAGACTTTGGCTTATGGCCTACTCATGAGAGATGATGGACTAATTGGGAAAATGGGGTGTAGTCTGACAGGATTCAAACACCTATGTTTTGTTTCATGTAGGTGCTGCTAATGAGCCAAATAGAATGCCAACCCATCTGTGAGGTTGAGGGACAACCTAATGAGCAATATAGCAGAGACCAATCCACTGTTCTGTCTGATATAATCAGTAACATACGTATTTAGAGGTAGGTCAAGGCGTGCCCTACAGATAAGGGGTAGCCAATGATGTACTAATCCTTATATGTTCTATAATTAGATATGTTCCCTTAAATCAATTATTTCCCTCAATAGGTTTTGCATTTTGCCACGTAGAATGACGTCATAGATTACACTTATTGGGGTATAAAACCTCCTTGTAATTAAGCTGCTATGCAAGTGTATAAGCATCAGTCCGATGTCTGAGAGTTCTCCCTACTTTATGAAACGACAATAAAGTAGTTGCCAAATTCATTGAGTCTGTCTGATTATTTGGTCTGAGATCATTATTTGTAATTCCATCTAGTGCAAAAGACACTTCAAGGTGCTAGAGCGCAATTTGATGATGTAATTCATGTTCAAATAAACATTGGTGTGTCTGTCCCTCACAGGCATGCCGCCTGCCTCACACAATGCTTATTCGAGTTTTCACTGTGCAGGACAGTGGAGCTCCCGTCTGAGCTTTCACCAGCATGTTAATTTTAGATGCCAAACTGATAGACAAGCAAACAATACACTGCAATGCCTCCCACAGGATGGCATTGTTGCATGCAGTTTGTTTGATTAACAGTTTACTTGTTAAAATGTGCATTTTGGCCGAAGATCAGCCTGAGGGAACCAATGTCCCAGTTGTCCTCCCTCTCACTGCCCCCGCCCCACCCTCCCATACTTACTGTCACACCTGCCGCCCAAATGAAAACCCTGTAATTGGGTCCTTCCTTTCCTCCACCCCACCAAAATGCTTTGTTTTACAAAAGTGCAAGGCTGAAGAAACCAAGAAAATGCATTTAAATGACCACTGTTGTACATCATGCATGTTTATGAAGGCTCCCCTTTCCATTCTCCCACCCATGCCACATGGCTATAAACACATGCCCCCGTCCGCTCCCATTACCTGCAAAGACATTGGTACCTTTGGATTTATAGTGATAAATTCGAATTACATTATGTTGAAAGTCATAATGTCTAAAACAAAAAGTTGAAAAAATAAATGTCGAATTTCTTTTTTTAGGTGCTTTTTGTTCGAAATGGGGGGGTTCCCCCCAACGCTCCTTTTTTGTAATTTTCTTTTTGTTTTACCCCTTTTTTTTACCTCCCGAATCCAAAAAAAAATGTAAATAAAAAAATAAAGCATTCTACTTTTTTTTGGACATTTTTTTTTTCCACATTATGTCTTTTGACATAATGTTTTCGACTTATTCACTGCCTACCGTACTACAAAGTACTCAATTGTACAATTGTACTCAATTGTACAGCGCTTTGGTGTAAAGCGCTTAATAAACCAATAAATACAAATACAAATACCTTTGACGAGCTGGGATTTTTGATATCTTGGTCGTTAATTGTGTCCCAAGCACTCTATTCAAACAAAGCGAGGGAGCCAAGCAACTTTTAGCTAGCACAGTGCAATGTGACTGTGGATTGTTAACAGCAAGGTGTGAGAGTGTCTTTGTTATTTCAGGACTGTCTTTGAAGCACGGGTGTCCAAGGGACCACCCGGTGTGTTCCTGTGCCCCGCAGGAAGGTGTTGGCCTTCCTCACAGGATCACAGGGCCAGCGTCCAGGGCAGGCTCATGCATGGATTTTTTGGAGACACCCAGGCCAGGCAGCCCATTCCCAATCGTCGTCCTTCTTTTCGACACGTTCACCAATTCAATACAGACGTGGAATTAATTAATCTAATTTAATTTCAATTTTTCCTATTAAACTTCCGACTTCCCCCTGTATGATTAACTTTATCTTATTCTGTAGCTCTTTTAAACTGGCAGACTTCTATGCCCCGTCTTTCTGAAATCACAGAAACTATACATTCACGTTCTCTAGAGTATTACTTTCTTTCTCACCTCCGGTACAGTTATATTTGCTTATTCCAGACAATTCTATACTTTTCCATAGTAATGGAATTGGAAAGTCCGGTGGTGGAGGGACTGATATTGTGAATGCGCATCTAAACATCTAAGGACAGTTTTATGTTCCTTTTTTGGGCTTTTTCCTCTTGCTGTTAATCTCGCTTCAGCTAAGGCTCTAGTTTTTCTTTTAATTTTTAGTCCTTCTGTAAAAGTGTAATCTGTTGGAAATACTTTTTTGATTTACAAAGTCAAGATTTTATTGATCTCGTTTTTTAAAAATAAATTTTTATTGGGATTTTCATGAGAAGAGAACAATATCACATTGGTTACACGACAGAAGGGTACATCCCTTACTCCCAACAGTTTACTGAGCAAAGGCGCCATGTATCATGCATAACTTCAGCCATATAAAGGGTGTAACAACACAGTTTCATGTAGTCGCCCAAATATTTCTTTTGCCCCCCGAAACGCCCTTCAACAAAAAAGATGGGAGTCTCCCAACAAGAACAACTTGGGCAATAGGGAACTCGTGTCATATTAAAAAACAAAAAAAAAGCTAGGTTTGTGGCACATGTCCGGCATGAGAGGACACAGTAAGATAACATCAAAAGAACACTCTGTGGGGCCACAACATTAAGTGTTCTGTTATTCTGGGCTATCTCTGCCACTCCACTAACTAGACTGGCAATAAGCTCTGTAGTGTTCCAAGAATGGAAGCCACTCCATATTGATGTGCAAGTGAGATTCAAGCAATACAGCAGTCAGAATTTCCATATCATATAATTCATAGGCTTTCTTCATAGAGTCCCCCTTAGTTGGTAGGTGGCTTCTCTTCCAATAAAGAGTGATACTGACTGTGGCTGATAGGAGGAAATTCCTGGGCATGTGAGATAATAATGTGCATCCCTCTCCCTGTCTTCATGACTGAACAATATCAATAATGGGGATAATCTTCTCTATATTCATTCTATGTCCGTGATCCATGCCCATACCTCCTAACAATAGGACTGTGCCATGAGACACTGCCACCACATGCACCATTATGTGCCTGTCGTGCTACAGTTTCTCCAACAAAAGGGGTTCTCATTGGAGTACATTTTAGAGAGCCGGTGAGGGGTTAGCTGCCATTGGAAAAATAGTCTACAGTTGTGCATTTTATATTGGAACGCTATAGAAGAGGACCATATGCTCTGTATATTTTCCGCCAGTATTATGGGTCCTCTTGAGCTGGAGGTCCTCGGACAATTGTTTCTGTTTATTTGTGGTGTCTATGTGACCTCTCCCAAGAAGGGAGCTATATAGTTGGGAAATTAGCCCTTTTGTGCAGGTATGTGCATTGAGCACTTGCTCAAATTGGGTCAATGGGTGATTTACGTTATTCACCCAGTATCGGTCTGTTTGGCCTTCAGCTGCAAATGCAGTATTAGTGGTATAGGGGCCTTACCTAAAGCCTCAGCTAATGGGTGTTTGGGGAGGTATTGACTTTCTTTCCATAATTGTCCTGCCTGGGTCAACCTAGCTTCATAGGGTGACTGAAAGCTGAGGGGTCTCACCATTCTATCTCTTATTAGAGGAGCCAAAATACAGCTGAGGGGGGATGGCCATGAAGTGACTCCTTCCATATCCTTGGATTTTTTCCATAAGTACCACAAAACAGATAGTCTGTACATATTTTGTGTGGTAATCAATTGTTAGGGACCTGCAACCATTCTCCAAGCTTGATTGGCTTAACGAGATAATATTCCAGGGCTACTCTTTGTTTTCCCGTAAGTGATCCACCTGGACTCTCAGTGGGGCCGCTCTGTAGTATTCACTTAGGTCTGGGAACCAGACTCCCCCACTTTATTTTGGTAAGATGAATGTGCTATATGCTATCCTTGATATTTTCCCTGCACATAAGAATGACAGAAGTGATTTATTGACCTCAACATGGAAAAATGTTGCTATTATCATTGGAAGGGCCTGGTATAGAAATAGCAGTCTCAGTAAGATGTTCATTTTTACCGCTGTTAGGCACGCTGCCCACAACAGCATTGTATTAGACCATTTCAGCTTGTCATTCTTTATTTTATCCCATAGGGGAGGATAGTTGGCAGTGTACAGGTCATCAAGATTCCTGGTGACTTGCACCCCTAAATATTTAATACTATCCACGTGTGTGGCTAAATAGGTATTGGGACGTCTGGGACACATTCTTCGTTAGATGTAGCGCTACTGTGTTGTTCAGGTTGATTTTACAACCAAAAAGTGTCCCGTATTTGGACACCATCAAAATGAGCACTGGGATAGTAATCTCCAGGTTGTCATATGAGCAAGGATGTCATCCCCATATAAGGCCAGTTTGTATGTTTTCCCTCCCACCATCTGCCGTGTATATGATTGTTTGAGTGAATGGCTGCTGCTAGCTTTCCAGTGTGAACGCAAAAATGAATGGTGACAAGGGGCAACCAGGGCGATTCCTCGGGCTCAGGCAGAGTTCCGGTGAGCCCACTCCATTAACAACCACCGTGGACCTGGTATTCTGATACAGGGCCATAGCTCCCTCCAGCCATCTACAGCCTAAACCTGTCTTTCTCAGGGTTGTCTCCATAAAAAGGGCACTCAACCCTGTTGAACACCTTTACAGCATCGATCGAGAGCAGGATAGGGTCTCGAATATTGTCATAACTACTAGCTATTAGGTTTGAGGTCTTGTGAATGTTATCTGCTCCCTTTCTGTCCCTAATAAAGCCTACTTGGTCACCGTGTATCAACTTCGGGAGAACCAATTACAGTCTTTCTGCTAAAATACTGGCAAACACCTTAGCATCGACATTGGTCAACGGTATGGACCGGTAGGTGTCACAGTCCATTTTAGCTCGACCTCCCTAGGCAGGACTATAATGAATAGCTACGTAGATGTATCTAGGGCTTGACCACCGTTTAAGATATCATTAAAAAGCTTATCAAGGAAAGGAGCTATTTTTGGGCCAAAACTTTGATTAAATGCTGGTGTGAACCCCTCCTGCCCAGGGGCGGAACCAGCCCTAAGTTTGGTGATAGCTTCAAAGACTTTGCCATTCACTACAGGGCAACCAGTAACTCTTTTTACTTTGGGGTCAATTTATGTAGTAGTTGTGCTTCTAAGTAGTTGTATATTTCACCCTCGTCCGACAGGTGTTTGGTCGCATAAAGATTGGCATAAAAGTTACCAAACCGTTTTGCGATTTCCTCGGGCCTAATTGACAATCTGTCCATCCCATTATTAATTTTGAAGACAGACCTTTCTGCTCTTTGACCTTGAGGAGAAGGAGATGTATACTTCACTCATGATGCCCTCTCCCTCACCTCCGTCATACTGGAAGAGCAGCAAGAAAGCACGGTGCATGACACCAAGTACCATCGCAATACCGCATCAAAAGTATGAAAAACCTTACGTGCTCAGACAACCGTACCAAATGTATAATTGAACTGAAGTGGTAGAAGGAAGTCTGCAGACACCATCAGGCATAGAAAATCTATAAGCGAAGTCTGACAGGGATGAAGTGACGTCATGAAGAAAAGACACACGGACTCACAGAAACGATATATGAATACTTAAAGAATGAAGATGTAACTGAAGTTACAAAGTGAATATACATGCAAAAGTGAAGAAATCATATATACTAAAAAGATAAGTACGAAGATATGCACTAGATGTATATAAGCAGAAACACAAGATAGATGAGAAATATAGAAGTTTGCTACAGTAGACAAAATGACTTGGGTAAAACAGTCATGTTGAGAAGATGGATGTCAGTTTTGTGTAATAGTAAGCTGAAAACCCCAAGGAGAGAGACTGAGGAAGAAGAGTTGACAAGCACTGGAATACAGATTAACGCAAGAACAAATAATATTTGTTTGGCTAACGATCAAGGATGCCACAGTGAGATGCAACTGCAAAGCACAAAGGGAGTCAAAGAGGATAAGCCATGTACATAAGACATATTTCTCTTAGATTAAGCAAAGGAGTAAAAATCTGTGAGGGACAACTATTGGACAATTAGAAGTGAACAAAGCATATGCAAGACGGAGCAATCAAGACTCCAGAGGCCCAAGAGAGTAATAGCACCCAGTATAATTGAATCAAATGGCACTAGTTAGAAGGAGAGATTAGAGAAACCATTGTCTCCTCACATGTGGTGCAAAACGAGAAAACAAGGCCTTTCCATAATGCTCCGACACAGATAGCTGTGTACCCTCCTTCCCTTAAACGTTTTGGAGAAGAGAACAGCAAGTAAGGTCAACTACAAAGATGCCTTGGCTTAGCGCCTAACCAATGAGAGATGGTAAGGCTAATTGACAAGTGGCCAGCTGTCTGATGTTGTTCCCCGCACCTCGGTTTCGTTTTGCTTTCATGCTCCTAACAAGCTGAATGTCCATGGTTGAAAGAGGATACCAACCAATTAGGATGGCCTATGCAATGTTGTAATGTACATTTTTGCAGAAGCCAATCTGACATTGATTTTCTACTATTATCTGTATTACACATAGTTAGAGGTTGTTCTAACCTTGCCTATCTGATAAAGGGCAGCCAATGATGTTATAACAGCTAAATAAGCTGTAGGTGTATATGTTCCCCTAAACAATCCCTACATTCAATTGGTTTCTACTATTTGCCATGTAGGATGACATCATAGAGGACACATATTGAGGTATAAAGCCTTTGTATATTGGAAATGTATTTGAGGGTGAGTAAGCTGCGACTTGTTATGCTTGCCAGATGTCCCTGCTTTATTGAACTGAAGTACTACTTTGCCATTTTCTTTGAGTCTGTCCGGTTACTTGGGCCCATAATTATTGGTTATGGTAATCCCGTCCAGCACTTGTTATGCTCCAGGGGCTACTGTACAACCTCTCAGATGGCACGTGAGTAGTGTGTAAGTATTATCACTCTTTTCATATTACCTCTGTTTAACGAACCGTAGCTGTGTGAAAGCTTTCCCTTGCCATATATCGCTGAGTTCTTGCCTTAATTCTTTGAGCTCAGTGAGTTTCTCCTCTACTTGAGTAGTTGCAGTTTTAATGGCTACCTCTTTCTCTCTCATTGCTTGCTTTAGTTTTGTTTCATGTAGCAGTCCCTCTATTTTCTTGACTGACCCTTTTGCTGTTAAAAGGCCCCAAAAGTCAATTTTTGCTGTCTCCCAAGATGATGTGAAGTAACGTCTCCCCATTGTCATTAACCTGAAAAAAAGTATGTAACCTCTTTGTGAAGGGATTCCCTGAACACCAGGCAGCTATACAGAGAATATTTACAGACCCAACGTTTGTCAAGTAGAGTGAGAGGAGTAACGTCAAGAGAAAGCCTAGGAATATTGTGGAATGACCACCCCATCATTTGTATGTCCGCATCCATTATGTTGTGTTCTTGGGAGGCCTCTATCAGAATACAATCAATCCTAATAAAGGTTTTGTGAGGCCAGGTGGTGAGAAAAACGTGAATTTCTTTAACTGTGGGTGTGTTACTCTCCATGTGCCTACTATGTAGTGCTCTTGGAAGAGGACTGTCACGTTGTCACCATCATGGCCAGAGGGAGGAGTGGCTCTAACTCACAATGAAAACCAGCCCTGCAGTGGGTCTATTATCAAGTCAAGGTCCCACCTGCATATGAGTAAACCCGTTTTCTATGCACTCAAAAACGTGAATGCTGCACTGACAAAGGCAAGTTGCTACTGGTTAGGAGCTTAAAGCGTGAACAACGTCACTGTGGACTGGCCTATCATTCCATTAATCATGAAGAACAGCCCCTCCATGCACCTTTTGGTCTGGGTAATTTTGATCGCCAAGGATTTCTGAATGAGGACCCCCATGCCTGCTTTCGTCGTCGGACCAGATGACCAGTTTGAACCCCCTAATTCCCTGCCCTTGAGCGTACATTCCTCCCCTGCCTTACACTTTGTTTCCAGCAAAAAGAGTATGTCCACCCCAGATTGTTTGAACTCCCGGACAAGCAGTCAATGTTTTTGTGGGGAGTTGAGGCCTTTTACATTTGGTGACCCGACATTTACTCCTGTACATCGTGCCATCATGGTAAATCCTCAGCTTCATGGGTATATGCCATTTACCGGGAATATGCCATTTACCATCTGAGGCGATTGAGACTCTCCAAGACCAAACCTGCCTTCACATTAACTCCCTTGATCAATGAGATGGTAAATGGTGAAATCATTCACAGACAGATACACTTCCTGGGGTGTTGAATCACCCAAATTTCCTTGTACCTTTCTGCTGATGAGTCCGATGCACGATCTGTGGATCTCGGATTAGCGATGCGATCTTCCGATGACAGCTGTTTCAGGACACCCTCTACCTCTGCTTGTGATATTTCTCTGTAGTCCTCACCTCGGTGCTCAAACTACAGCACAAATGTGATCCCCCACCAATATCTAATGTTTTTGTCTTGTAGCCATTGGGTCAGTGGAAGGCATTCCCTTCTTTTGGCCAAAGTCATTGTGAACAGGTCCTGTTAGAAGTGGATTTGCAAGCCCTCAAATGATATCTGGCCTTTCTCGCTTGCCCTTCGGATGATATCTGTCTTGTGCTAATATTGATGGTACTTTGCAAGGACTGATCATGGGCCATTGGGGGGCACCCTCCTTGTGGACTCTGTCGAATACGATTGCCAGAGTTGGCGGTTTAGTAAACAGACTGTTGATGAGGGACCTAAGACAAAGTTCAAGAGGCATATTGGATTCGCCCGTCAGTTCCTTCATGCCCATTATCCTGATGTTAAAGCACCTCTCACGAGTTTAATGTCATCAATTTTTAGTGCAGGGCCTATTTCCTTCTGCTGCAGTTCCTGAAAGCTGGCGGCTTCAAACTTAATTCCAATGCCTGCTGAGAGTTGGCTGTTTTCCATAGCTTCCAGACGTTCCTCAGCCTTGTCCACCCTCCCCTTCAATTCTGTTATTGCAGTGGCTATCCGGCCCTTCATAGAACTGATTTCATCCAGTGCAAGGCGAATGGCTGCTTTGGTGGATGCTTCCTGATCGTCACAAGGCACAGAGAGAGCATTATCCATTCCCTTTTCTGCTGCCATTTCCGGTTGTCTTCAGAAGCTGTGGAATAGCGTGTCTGTGTGGGGCGAGCATGCAATGTCCACCTGTGCCCGTAGGACGTCGCTTCTGAGTGGTGTGAGAGTTTGGTGTATTTTGAATAGCCAGAGAGTTAACTCAGAGCATAGAGTGTGACCGTTTTCTGTCCCATTACCCCCCTGAAAGAGATCCCTGCTGGTGCTCAAATGGGGAGGCTTCCCCTTGTCTCGCCTTGTTCTCGCGTCTCACCAACCAGGAAGCTGCAGGAGCGTCCCCTGTGTGGCAGTAGCACCCCCAGTTGATGCCCATCATTCCAACCAATCAGGTTTCCTCACAACCCCAGCCAAGTGTACCACAGTGAAAGTGGTTAGAATGGCAACAAATAAGAGAAGGTCCTAAAGGCCTCCTGTCGTCTCACATGGCACCTGACTCACATTATTGAAGTTCTTCAAGGAGGGACTTTGGAGCAGGTATGCCACCACAATCCGGGTATCTATGTGGAAATGAGCTATTCACAGGAGCCAGGCCCACAGGTCCCCCTGCAGGCAATTTCTCTGCACGGGTGGTCAACGGGCCTGTTTGGGCAGCTCTCTGTAACCCGGTGTGCCCAAGAAGGCACTCTGTTGCACGTAGATGTGGTAGCCAGTGCGAGGACCAGGATCTACTGCGCCTCTGGGGAGCATGGATCAGTGCTGCTGCACGATGCTAGTGACACCCAGCCCCCTACAAGCTCTGCCCCTGGTTCTTCCACTGTGCTGGCCCTCTGTTGCTTGGCCAGGGTGATTGCGCGGGCATGCACTTCCTCCGCGCCCTACAATATTTCTGCTGTGCCAGCGAGGTGGGGATCGAAGGTGACTCCGAGACTGCTACCTCGATGGGGGAATTAACGCATACTTGCCAACCCTACCGATTTAGGCGGTAGGATACCGCTTTTTAAGAAGTCCTACCACTTACCAATCTAGTGTTAACAAATACCGATTTTCATTAGCCTGGCTGCCTGAGGCCTGGCACAGCATGATCAGCATCCTCTGGTCAGCGAGTTAATAGGCCATCATTTTGATTGATCATTGTATGACTGGTCAGCGTGAAAGAGACACTCTGCTCTACCCTGTGTATCCCGTATTCCAAGCAGTCACTGTCAGGGTGAGATGCCTGCCATTGGCATCTCGTGACATTCTTTGGGCAGAGGCTCCTGTCTGCCTCATCGTCGTGCTGTGAGCTCCGAGCTGGCGTCTCTCACTAGAAATGAATTGCTGGTCTCTGTCTCTGCTCAGCTGAGCTGAGCTGTGAATATACAGCTGCTAGTTTCAAACCCGCCTTCTCCCAAATTTCTGCAGGTAACATTTGTGAATTATTACTTTGTAAGTGTTCAGGCAGAAATGAGGGTGGCAGATCAAAGGATAGCACTGCGAAAATGACCGTGTGCAGTCAGGCTCCGGAGGCACTGATAAAGGAAAAAAGCCACACACTCCACAGTAAATGTGTTTCAACGCTCGTGGAACAATTGCACACACACATGTTAGGCTGCTTTTCCCTATTGATGTTTTCGAGCCAACAGCATCTAGTGACTGGCTCTCAATAATGTGATTTGGCTCCTGACCTAGAGTCGGAAAAAGGACTTGGATCCAAGAATGCCCTACACTTGTGCAGATGCAACTTCATGAATGCAGGCACCTGGACGCTTGAATACCAAGCCTTTTGGGTAGGGGGCCATGTCCGAAAGCCCAGTGTCCTGTCATCTGGGGGCAAGGGGTAGAATCATGTCTGTGCTGCCTTTCTCCGGAGCTCCGGCCAGACCCATTAGCTCCATGACCTAGATTGAAACTTAGAAGGAAAAGCTTGACTGAAAGAGCAGAGCAACACGATCTGGGGTGGTAGGTAAGGAGAAATGGGGGAGAGGGAGAGTGGGGGGGTGAGAGAGGTAAGCAGGGGGTCGATAGGAATGCAATGATCGAGTGCCTGTACAAGAGAAACCTCAAGAGAGGGGGAAGAGAAGAAATCCGGAAGTTAAGCAAACCGATGGGAAAAATGAAAGGATCAAGGAGGCTGTGGGGGGAGAGGAAATGGGCAGGTTGATGAGAAAGATGAGAGGAAGGCAGGAGGCACTGAGGGGACGTGAGAAAAAACAGGGGATGAGAAAGATGAGAGGAAGGCAGGAGGCACTGAGGGGATGTGAGAAAAAACAGTGGATGAGAAAGATGAGAGGAAGGCAGGAGGCACTGAGGGGACGTGAGAAAAAACAGGGGATGAGAAAGATAAGAGGAAGGCAGGATGTACCGAGGGAACAGGAGAAAAAACAGGCAGATGGATGAGAAAGATGAAAGGAGAGCAGGAGACAATGAGGGGACATGAGAACAACTGTTAAAAAGCCAAACAGCGATAAAGGGGGCCCCCCCAGCAACTGCCCCATGTTACCATTTAGTAGCCCCATAACAGGACAATATATTTATCTCTATATTACTTTTGTTCAGATGGGGCTTGCCTTACAAGCTGTATTTGTGGGAGCCCTTGTGGCTGTCACTTCCGTTGGGGTGAGGCAGGTTTAATTAGTAACGTTTAGAAATATTTGTTGTGTCAAGGGCATAGACATCATCAAAGCCTTTCAACCTTTTAGTTGAAAGTGGCCATGAGCCTGAGGGAGGCTCAGAGCAGTTGCTACATGTTGCCAGTCAGCGGTTTTATAACACAGCAATATATTTTCTCTATATTAGTTTTGTTCCTGGGGCTTGCCTTACAAGCTGCATTTGCGGGAGTCCTTGTGGCCGTCACTTCCCTTCGGGTATACAGAAGTGTTATCACCTTGTTGCCTTTTCACACCGGATCCTCCACAGCAGGCACTTGTTCAAATAGAAGGATTTGTAGCTTTTCAGCGAGTATTTTGTTTTTCAGCTCCCTGCTGGCTGGCTGGCTATCTCGTGATTATCAGTGGGTATGTTTGGAGAGGAAAATATGTGTTAATGAGGAAGAGGCTGGTCACAATGCTCACAGCTCACTTATTTGGTACATTTCTTTCTAATGACGGGTCAGAGGATTTGGTATCAGCCACACCAGGCAGTCTTTTCATGTGATCTCTTCAAGGCCATATGTCATTTCAGGTTATTTTCTGTGATGACATAAGGCCAAAGTTCATGTGACACCATTTCATGGGCTATCATCATTATGCTAGTTACTATTTTTGAAACTTTAAGATTTCTACATATTTTTGGGCACAGAATGTTGGCATGTATGTTAACGGCACAGCAGTTCCATCTCTTATAGGTCGAGAAGAGCGCTGCTCTTTAACTCAGTACAGCTCACAGGGATTTATACGATTGTCTGCTGGTCGCTTCCTAAAGCATTCCGGTCACTACTCTGATGCCTTTCATGTCACCCCTTTCAGTTCCGAGGTGCGTTCATGCTCATTGTCTGTTGCCGGATAAGGGAGAGGAAGATATTAGGCTTTCTTGTTGCCTGCGCCCACTGGTGGTCTCATTTTTTATATTTTTCTCAGTGACTTTAATTTACCTAAAAATGATTCCTTTTGTTAATTGCTTGCTAAAATATGTCATCTTCGAACACCCTTTAATCTTCATCAATGCGCTGCAGGCCCACCTCATTCTCATGAAAATCAACTGAACTGCATTTTTGCTTCTTTGTCTTCTATTCTCTGTTCTCGCCCCATGGAAATGAACTGGTTTGACCAATGTTTAATTCCATTTTATATTTACTCACATTCTCCACATCAGTTTGACAACCTGTGGAATCCGAAAATAGAATCTTAAGGCTTTTACACTATGCACAAGGAAAATACACCGACACGGGCTTGTAAAGATTCCCAGAATCTTTATTACAAAACTGTACAGTTATAAAACAAAGTACACAAACAGCTATTTGGCTGTCAATACATCACAGAGACCACCAGCAGGGTTCAATGTGAGCAGTGAGCAGGATTTGCTAGCTGGACATCAGCGTATTTATACAGTTTGTTATAATGATGTCCAGATCCTGCAAGTTAATCATGTACTGGGCTAGGGTCGCGCCAGGTTCGTTCCTAATTTACATATCTCGTGCATGCGGTTTACTTTTTAATACATTCACTAACAAACATTATTATTCTCTAGTTTAACGTTACACTCTTTACACATTGCTTTAATATAGATCAAACAAATGTTTCGCATGTCATATTTGAATAGCGTTATTGTTCTTGTATACTTGTAGGTTAACATCGCTGATTCAAGTAATCCCCTGATCCAGAGGTCAACAAAGGACAAGGTCTACATGACCCCAACATGTAGCCTGAAGGCAGGTTGGACATTAACTCTCCTACAGAGGTTGAAGAGGTTAAGGCAAGAACAAGAGCACACGAGACGGCCATTTTAGACTACAGGGTGACTTTGTACAATAAACTAAAATGGCGGCTTTAACCTAAAATGGAGGCTTGATTCACTTGAGGTCATGACCTTGTAATACGGATTTCCTCGCAAAGCGACTGGGCATAGGCCAACATATACAATGAGGGCGAAACAATATTATATCAGTTCTAAAAAACCCTCCTTTTGGCCTATGCCAAGTGCTAAACTACCTTCAATCATTTTGCGATGAACTCCACATTTCAATGTCTATACATCCCGAATCATTGTCGGACATATCTATTGCCATTAGATCAGACACTAGAGTTTCTTTCAAAACATGCTCTTTGGAAACCTTATCTGGGGCGTATATTTTATGCCCTAATACACTTGTTGCTTGCGCGCAACACCCCCCTAATACTGAACATATACCAGGGAGACACTGTATACAACAACAAAGGAATAAAAAACTTCCCAAGATAAACAGCATGGCCGAAAACAACTTCCATCCCCACGATCGTAGGAGGTCCCAAAACCATGCACTAAGTTCCCAGTTTCCCTCAGGAACATGCACTTCTGAACTAAGAACATGTAGATTTTGGATAGCCCTAAAGATCGTTGGAGAGGAGTCTGGTACGTAAGCGCAGCAAGCAGACCCCACTAATTTACATACTCCTCCACGCTCGGCCAGAATGACATCTAATGCCATCTGGTTCTGAAGAGCCACTAATCTTATCGCTTTCTGTTCTAACGTCATATTATACAGTATGTCAGTGGTCTGGTTGATGGTTCTCTCCACTACTCTCGTAGTCCCCTGATATCTTCAGAATTCGTAATTTGCCCAAAAAATGGCACAAAGGATTTCATGATGTCCCCTAGAGTTTGCGCTGGAGTATCCCCTTTCACACCTCGTCTTGGATGAGTCTTCGAAATGTCTGCAGTACTGGCAATAAATACCCCAGGTAATAGAATCCCTAAATAACAGGTTCCTTGCCAATCCCTGGGCAACCATGGAAATGCCACATTACCAGAAACAAAATAGACAGGTTCGCCTACGTACAGAGGTCTGTTCTCACTAGTCAAATTCGCAACGTTGGCGCACTTTCTAAAATTACCCATTGACCGTGTTCCATTCCTCTGTATGCAGAAGGATACTGAATCGGGGCTATGATTAACAGAATAAGATGGAGGCATGGCATCCTTATTGCATATAGGAGCCATTTTGAAAGAGATCAAAGACTGAAAAGGACGAGACAATCTATCAGAGGGTTTAATAGAAGCAACGTTTGACTTACTCCTATTTGCAAAAAAGCGAGCATCCCAGGGGCATCAAAACATGTTTTTCAAAACTATTCCAATTTGTACCATCAAAGTTCCCTGAAATGCTGTCATTCCATCGGCCAAAGAATAGTGCTCTAAGAGAAGCGTAACAGGCAGTTGTCAAAGGTAAAGGATGAATATACCAACCTAGCCCCCTATCCCCATGTTGCGGTAGATGTGAACAGATCCAGCAATTGGTTCTATTTAAAATTGCATGAGTGGCATTCATAATTAACAAAAGGGTATTATTCTGATAGTTCCGTGTATGCAAAGAATCTCTAGGCGATAAGGTATGCAATTGCACGGAAAGAGTGGGGAAAACAGGTACATTTTAATAGCGGATATGCTTCCTCCAAATACCATAACTCAAAACCAACAGTTACTAAAAATCCAGTTATTGTTACAAAAAGGCAACAATACACTTTGGGGGTCCCCTTACATGCTTGATCATTGTCTCTGCTAGTCACATATTTATCTAAAAGTTCGGTACGACCGGTAGCGGGTGCAGGCAATGTAGTCTTCATTCGAAAAACACCAATTGTTCGTTTGCTGGCGACTCCAGTCGCGCGTCTTCTTAATGTATTTCCCACAACCCTTAGCCAACAGAATCCTCCCCTACAGTCAGGCCAAAAGACAAGCCCTCAAATGATTTTCTCAATCGCACAGTCAGACCGTGCTGTACGTCGATTTCCTTGGACGTAAATTATATTTCATAGTTTCTGGTGAGAGCAATAGTTTCTGGTGAGAGCAAAGTGTCGTCACTTCCTCCTGGAGCTGGCGAGTGAACGGAAATGGGATCAGAAAAGGAGCGACCCGGAAGTTCCACTGTTGGAGAGTGCGGAGACAAGATGGCCGTTTTGTCTGGCCTTGCGAATTCTGAATTGGTCTCCGATACTCTCTTGTCAGTTGTTGCTGTTTCAGACACGTTAGTTACAGCAGTGGGAAGGGATTCTGTGTCTTCTGTATCGTATGGCACGGGCTGCGGGATCCATTTGGTGTGTGTCGCATGGATCCAGTTCTTACGACCCGCTACCCGCACAGCAGTCTGAGTGACTAGCAGGACTTGGTAGGGACCCCTCCACCGAGGTGCAAGGCAAGACGACCTCTCAAAAACCTTTGTGAGGATACAGTCCCCCGGTCGTAGACTGTGACCAGGACCCTCGTACCGTACAGGTAATGCCTCTCGCACCTTGTGATAAATTGAAAACAGATTTTTAGTCAACTGGTTACAGTAATCTGAAAGAAGCACATTTTCTATATCCCGCAACTAACTGCTTTTTGGCAAACCCCAAATATTAGCAGGTCTCCCCATTACCACCTCAAAGGGAGAGAGCCCAGTCTTAGTTTGAGCGGTTGTTCTCATCGATAGCAACACGATCGGTAAGGCGTCTGGCCATTTTAACTTGGTGCCAGCACACGTCTTAGCGAGCTTGTTCTTTATAATGCCGTTATGCCTTTCCACTAATCCGGCACTTTGGGCATGTCTGGCCGAATGGAACCGTTTATCAATCTGTAATCCTTTGCATATTTGTAGGATTATATCAGCGATACAGTGTGGCACATTATCCGACCAGATGACTCTCGGCAGCCGAACCTAGGAAAAAACTTTTTCAACAGAGTTTTTGCCATAGTTATGGCCATTGCATCTCTAACCGGGAAGGCCTCAACCCACTTACTAAAGGCACAAATGACAACCAACACATATTTAAGATTGTTGCAACGTTCCATTTCAATAAAATCAAAGTGAATAACCTCAAACGGAACAGAAGGTGGAGCGAAACTTCGGAGTCGATGTACCTTTTCCTACATTGTGCTGCAAGCAGACCATGCACCCTTGGACAAAGCGCTCCGCAGTTTTGAAAATCTTATCATTGGTCCATACACTGTGTAGCATTTTAGTCAATTTACGCGCATAAAACATGTGTCGGACCTTAAGCTATAATAACCATCATTGTAATGTAGGCATCAAGGAGTGACCATTTTCCTTCAACATTGTCCACCCAACACCCATCATCATCCAACCTTCCTGCACCCTCGACCCATCTCTTAGTTTCCTCTATAGTAGCATCTGCTTGAATGTCTTTTACAGAATCGATACGTTCACCCAAAGTGCAAATATTTACAGTTTCTCTTACAGCATACATTTCCGAACTAAAATCAGTGGCAGTTTGTTTAGCTATCTGATCAGCGAAAGCATTCCCTTTTCCTACATCATCTGTAACCTTTTGATGTGCTGCACATTTTATGATAGCTAGCTGAACAGGGAGTGCGAGTGCTGAAAGTAATCGCACTATTAAAGTGCCATGCTGAATTTTCGTACCATGCGAGGTCAAGAAACCTCGTTCTTTCCAAAGTCTACCGAAGTTGTGAACCACCCCAAAAGCATACTGACTATCGGTATATATATTTACTGTAAACCCTTCCGAAAGTTCACAAGCTCGAGTTAACGCTATAACTTCTGCGGCCTGCGCGGAAGTATGCATAATTCTTTTGGTTTTCACATTCGTGCTTAAAGTAGTAACGCCATAAGCAGCCGTGGATGTACCATTCGGAAGTTTAAAACAAGAGCCATCACAAAATAGCTCTCCTTGTGGGCTATTCAAAGCCGTGTCTTTCAGATCGATTCTACCTTTAGTCTCTTGTTCTGTCACATAAAGCCAATCGTGTGACGTTTCGTCACCATCAACAGTATCTTGCGGGACAGGTAAAAGTTCAGCCAGATTTAATACACAACACCTCTGAATTTGAATGTGGGGGGCAAACAAGATTAGTTCATATCTTGTCAATTGTGCGGAAGTGAGGTGTTGCGTTTGAGTTCTATTAAAAAAAATATCTACAGAGTGAGGTACCATTAGGGTTAACGCATGACCCAGGACCATTCCCTCACTCTGTTTTACAGACGCAGCAGCAACAGCTCTCAAACATCTCGGCAAAGCGCATGCAACAGGATCAAGGGCGGATGAGAAATAGCCGCAGGGCCTATTCTTCCCTCCATGTTCCTGCGTTAACACAGCCAAAGCACATCCATCACGTTCATGCACATAGAACACAAAGGCCTTGTCATAATTCTGAGTTCCTAAAACCGGCGCTGAACACACCGCGGATTTGAGCAAATCAAATGCTGTCTGGTGTTCCAAAGTCCATTGCAATGGCAATGAAATGCCCTTATTTGTCAAAGCCAGCATTGGTTTAATCGTTAACGAAATGTTAGGGATCCACAATCTACAGTAAGAAGCCATACCTATCTGGGTTCTAACTTCCTTCTGCGTATTTGGGACAGACATGCCAGAAATAGTCTTTATTCGTTCAGGTGTCAACCGTCTTCCCTCCTTTAACAGGAGATAGCCTAAATAGGCAGCCTCCTGACAACAATATTGGAATTTTTTGAGTGAAGCTTTGTGGCCATGTTTCGCTAGATGACAAAGCAACAACATGGTGCCTTCTTTACAGGCGCTCTCAGAATCAGCAGCCAAGAGGAGATCATCTACATACTGTAGTAACGTACAAGTAGTAGGCAACTCGAGAGTATCGAGCTGCTCTTTTAATGCCCTACTATAAATACTTGGACTCTCAGTGTACCCTTGTGATGCACGAGTGAATGTGAACGAGCGTCCACCTAGGGTAAACGCGAACAAATACCTGCTATCCTTTTGTATAGGAATACTGAAAAACGCGTTTTTAAGATCAACAACCCTAAAATGAATGCCAGAAGCCAGAATCATGGTTAGTATCGTTGTAACATCAGGTACAATAGGAAATTGAGGAGCCACAATTTTGTTAATAGCACGTAAATCAATTATAAACCGAAAGGGAATCGCATTATCACCTTTTTTGTATGCTGCCAAAATGGGGCTGTTACATAGGCTACCCGTAATTTCCTCAATTACTCCACGATGTACAAAATCAGAAACTATACATTTCAAAGCCTGCTCGCCTTCAACTGAGATCTTATACTGCGGGATGGGAGGCAATTTTACTCCATGTTTCAGAATAATTTTAACAGGTTCAATTTGAAGAATGCCCACATCATTATCATCAATTGCCCATAAGCATTCTGGAACATTACTGAATTCTGGCGGTAAAGGTCGAGTCAAAAACTGAGAGGCGAGTGGTTGCTGAGGTGAAATTGTTAACCAAATTCCGTCCGGAGAACAATGTATTACTGCATGCAATGCCTTCAACAAACTTAACCCCAGCAAGTTCTCCCCACAGTTTGTGGTAAGTAGAAATGGACACTGTTCCGTGAAGGGACCCAGTGTTATCGGTACCGGCAAAAAGACCGGACAAACTACAGGTGTGCCTGAAAACCCTACGGAAACGTTGGACTGCCCTGACAGGGGAATATTTGGAACCCGTGAATGATCAATGGAACATTTCTGTGCTCCCGTATATACTAAAAATAGATGCTTCCTATTTCCCACCACCTTCTCAACTTAGGGGCCTTTCTGATGAACGGGAATAGGCGTCAGTTCCAAATCCTCCTTCGGGCAATCCTAGCGAAACAGAATATTATCAAGAGGAAGCTCTTCAGAGAGGTACGCGGCAGAAGGGTGATCAAAAATGTTTCTATTATCCACATTCGAAACTTGCTTATCTTGTGAAGGAGGTTGCTGCGATTCTGGTGCAAACTAACTCTGCCAGGGCCCCCTGCACCTGGGCGACCTCTGGATCGTCTACCCATGTTCCCAAATGACCTTTGCTGCAAGGTCGGACATTGTGCACGCCAGTGGCCTTCCTGTCGACAATAGACACACTGGTTAATGGTTACCGGAGCCAGGGGCGTACTTCCCTGTGGAAAGTACTGACCTCTAAATTGATTACCCCCTCTAGGGTTTCTAGCAATCTGTTGTAATAGGACTTTTGTTTTCAGGTCACCCTTTTTTTCTCAAGTTTTCCTTTTCATTATTCACATGATTTTCATAGTACTGATCCATGTGCAGTACTTCTGATTGAGACTTCGATGTCGGGCAACAATCCAGGTACAAATTTGTCGACAAACAGCCTTTTCCCTGACTCTGTGCCTAAGTCTTGTCCACTGAAATCTGAAAATACCTGTTCAAACCGATTGAAGAAATCGGTAGCACCCTCAGACTTTCCTTGGACACAGGCATTAAACTTGTCCCAAATGATTCTCTTTTCAGGATCTATGGTTTTCAATTTTACAATAATCCTATCAGGCAAGGTTAATATCACTTGAGGCGGTCGCTCGCCAGCTGGTCTTTCTCTATCTAGCCTAACCATGTTATCCCATGTATCTCCTAACCCAGGTACATCATCTACAGTCCTAATCTGTTTCCACAAATCAACTGGCAGGAGTACGGGAAATAATAAATCAATATCACTTAAGGTGAATACCGACCACTGTAAGACCGACTCTATTTCTTTATAGAACCCGGTCGGATTCTTTCTTACATCGGGAATAGATTGCTTTATAGTGTTCACTTCCTGTCTTGAAAACGGGACGTGAACAAACTGTGATACGTAATGTGCAGGAATTTCCCCAGCGAGTATACCTCGTGCGGCATCAGCCGCAATCTCAACTTTTGGGACAAATGTCGGAGGGACCTCTCTCATAGGCAACTGAGAAGTAGGCAGCTCCGAACGCTTACCAAGCAACAGAGCCAAATCAAGCGCTAAGGCAGTCGAAGATGTTTCAACCGAAAAGGCCCTCATATAAACACTCAACAATTCTGCGGGACAACAAATCTTTCTTTTTACACACTCATTCTGCAGGAATTCTACCATAACCTGTATCACTTTCTTTTGCATTTCTAACGTATACTGACTATATGTCCCATATACTTCATCTGGAGTTATCGACATATCCGAAATCCATCTTATCGCATCCTTTGTACAAATTTGCGCTTCCTCACCTTTTAATTCACGGCGAGGAGAAAACCGTTTCTGTAAGTACATAACACCTAAACTACCACCATCTGCTTCCTCATTCTGTAACCCTTCCATCTCCTTCCCATACTCAAAAATCCTCTCAACATGCTCATATACCTTCTCCGCAGTATCTCTGGACAACGCTAAGGAGTTCAAATCCCGTAACCCTTGCGGGAAATCTACATTGTTTAATCTATTCCACATTATACTCAAATGAGTCCCTAATCCTTCAATAAAAACATTTTTCTCAGGAATACCTTTTAAATTTTCGAGTGTGGAAAAAACATCAGCTTGTTCACCGTTCTCCATGCAATGTTTAGCCCAAACGATCAATTCATTCTTTTTTTCTGGGGACACAGTATTACGAGTCACAACTCTTGGTCTCGCTCTCTGGTCTACTACAAGCGATGCAGAATCACTTGGAAGAGGAAGAGTAGGCACATTCTGAATATCAACAGGTGGAGGCAAGGGGGCAGGCAAAGGAGCGACGGCTGGAAGAACAACAGGAAAAACAACAGGGGGGACCGGAGGAACTATAGGAGGGGGAATAACAACAGGAAGAGGCAAAGCGCCAGGAGGAGGAGGGACGTACGGAGGTGGCGCGGAGGCACCGGGCCTTCGTTCATGCAAACGTTTATTAATCAATTCATCTGACGTATGAAAATCTTTTGAAGGTTAGCTTTTCTGAATGCCTAATTGGAACGCCCTGTCCGTGTTCCTAACTGACTCCAATTGTTTATTTTAGTCATATAACCGTGCCTTTTCGACACGCATATGTTTCTCTCTACTCTTTTGTTGCTGCAAAGCTTCTGTTTTCCAACTATGCAATGCGTCAAATGCTGCAGGTCTAGCCTTTTTCTTTACTAATACAGACTGTAGATATTCTATACGAGGGATTTCAAAACTACCATTTGTTGGCCACCGAAGATGTCTGGTCTGTCTGTGCCAAATGTCATTAAATGCTATACTACCAAAGCCTTTCTTACAGTACAAAGTACATGCCGGCAACCCCTCCTGTGGTGCGGGGCGGCTATCTTCCAAAGATTGTCTGTCGCTGTGGAATAATGCCCTAAAGCAGGCAGACAATTTCCCAGGCATATCAAAGTTCTGGTGTTACCTGGTCAAGTAATTGTGCTCGCGAGTACAATGCGCCAAATTCAAATTGTCAGGGTTAAATTAAGAATCGGGTCACGATTCACCTAACCAAAGGACTGGGAGGCCCGATCGGGTTACTAAGGACAATGCTAAGGACCCACGTGTCTGGTGATTTTTGGCAAATTTACCCACCTCGATATATGGACCCTCGTCAAGACGTCGTCTCGGGCTACAGCTCACCGTTCAGGGATCGGATCGTGCAGTTTTGTCGAGGAATTCGCTTCTCGTCCAGAGTGGCCGTTTCTGTTGGCACCGTCCGATCCCGGTCCGATTGCCGAGCCAACCTTCAACGAGACGAAGTCGATCTTGAGGGTCCCTATTCGGGCGCCATCTGTGGAATCAGAAAATACAATATTAAGGCTTTTACACCATGCAAAAGGAAAATACACCGACACGGGCTTGTAAAAATTCCCAGAATCTTTATTACAAAACTGAACAGTTATAAAAACAAAGTACATAAATAGCTATTTGGCTGTCAATACATCACAGAGACCACTAGCAGGGTTCAATGTGAGCAGTGAGCAGGATTTGCTACCTGGACAGCAGCGTATTTATACAGTTTGTTATAATGATGTCCAGCCTCCTGCAAGTTAATCATGTACTGGGCTAGGGTTGCGCCAGGTTCGTTCGTAATTTACATATCTCGTGCATGCGGTTTACTTTTTAATACATTCACTAACAAACATTATTATTCTCTAGTTTAACGTTACACTCTTTACACATTGCTTTAATATAGATCAAACAAATGTTTCACATGTCGTATTTGGATAGCGTTATTGTTCTTGTATACTTGTAGGTTAACATCGCTGATTCAAGTAATCCCCTGATCCCGAGGTCATCAAAGGACAAGGTCTACATGACCCTAACATGTAGCCTGAAGGCAGGTTGGACATTAACTCTCCTATAGAGGTTGAAGAGATTAAGGCAAGAACAAGAGCACACGAGACGGCCATTTTAGACTACACGGTGACTTTGTACAATAAACAAAAATGGCGGCTTTAACCTAAAATGGAGGCTTGATTCACTTGAGGTCACGACCTTGTAATACAGATTTCCTCGCAAAGCGACTGGGCATAGGCCAACATATACAATGAGGGCGAAACAATATTCTATCAGTTCTAACAAACCTATTGTCTATTTTTGTTTTTAATGGGTAATCTTAGCTACGATCCTGTGTCTGTTATTCATACAGCTTTAGATACGGTTGTGTCTCATCAACTGGTAATATTGAAATTAATAAAATAATGTAACCATTCTTTAGATCTATCTCTGAATGAGTGCATGCATTGTCTCACATTGAGATTATGCCAGTGTTCTGCAGGGCTCCATTCTTTCCCTAAAGGCGTTTAATCTTCATATCGAATCATTGAGTGACATTGTTTCTAAATTTGAGATCAACATTCATCGATGTACTGATGATATCAGCTTTATCATACGATGTCATCAACTGAAGACATTTCTCAACTCAGCTGAGCAGGGAAATTAGATGAATTTTTTGAATCACAAATGTAACTTTTCAGACCTGAAGTTTCTCCTTTTTACATCCTCCAGTCAGGAAGCCTTGGTCTGGGGTTGGTTTTCCCTTCTTGCACAGAACCGATTCTCCCTTGTACTGTTCCTTGTTGTAAAATGACTGGGGTTTTCAATTGAGAATAAACAGTCCCAGAAAATGAATGTCGATAACAAAGTTCAAACCTCTATAAACCAATGACTTCTTCTGCACAATATTGAACAATGTAATCCGCATGAACTATTTTCATTAGTAGTTCAAGCTTTGTTGAATTGTCATGTCAACAGTGGAAATGCTGTCTTGATCATCACTACTCAGGGTGTACTTTCAACCCTCATTCAGTTCTCCATTCAGTGGCTAAACTGATTATGGAAAGCACAGATTTTACTTTATTTCTCCTATTCTGGCTGAACTTCATTGGCTCCATGTGGACTCTGATTTTGTTTTAAGCAGCTAGCATTGCCTATAAAGCGGTTGTACACATCAACCCCTACTTCTGGCTGACAAGCCAGTTATTTCTGGAGGTCAGTTGTCTACTCATAGTAAAGACATTCTTAATCTGTGTGCACTCTGATGAGTCAGACTTGGGAGACAGACACATAGGTGAGGTTTTCTCACAAGACACCATTCATTAAATAATAAAAGCAGTGATAAACGCCTATATTTCCCTAACCTGACAAGGATTTCCCTGCCTGTCAAACTAATTCTAAAAGAAAATGACCTAGTGTCCAAAATGTCTGTCCCTCACACTAATATATACAACAAAATCATACTGGAATTATTTAGTAACATATATGCAATTATAAAGAAAACAAACAAGACTTCTTTCAATTTCAGAAAAGTTATTTTCCCTCACCAAGTTCTATTCCACATGGAATATACAGTTCTTTGTATCCAATACGACCTTCACTTGGCATGGTGACTTCCTCATGTCCACAAGGTTTCTCACTCTTATGACAATTGTTACAGTTTCCACTTGGCAAATCAAAAGTCTCTTTCTTCACATATCAAATTGAAAAGTCAATTACAAAAAGATTTGTTTCTCAGGACACCAATCCGTTTTCACCACTTTACATTTCTTCTTCATACATAGCACCTTAATCAGGAAAGATCATTCAACACTTCTACTTTAGTCAGGATGGTTTTGCAACAGTCATGAAAGCACAGTGGTGCAATTGCAATTCTTTACCACCTTCTTCTTCAACCACAACCTTCTTCCACAGATACAGTACTTCAACTTCTTTTTTTCGTTGTCCACTCACCTGCCGGGACAAACCACTAATTGTCCCTTTCCTGGAATGTAATTGCCTGCCAGGCTAAAGCTCCTACTACTACTACTCATACTTTGTGGTAAGACTTGTTCAGAACATTCTACACTTAACTCCTTAATGGGGAAAGTTAAACCAACAACATCCTCTGGAACAAGTCTTTGACTTGTAACACAATTGGCATATAACTTCTTTCATACACAAGATGACGATGATTCTTACATTGATTTGTTTGCCATTGGCAATGCAGGAAACAAGGCACCTTACTTGGATATCCCTTTTCGGGAAAATTGCATCCCTTTTGTTTTATATTTGCACCTCTTTGGATTGGGGAATGCGGGTTACAGTGTTCTCTTATTGGGCCTCTACGTTCACATTATTCTTTTCACTTTGTTTAAAAATTGATGCTTTTTGGTTTGGACAGTGCGGGTTACAATCTGCTTCTGTTCGACCTCTCTCTTTTAAATTGTTACATTCACTTAGTTTGAATTTAACTGTTTGTGATACAAAATTAACTTTCTTGTATAGTGGTCAGTTTTGGAGCACCCCAGTGTTACCTCGATTCGGCCAACTCACCTTTTGATGCTGGCTTCTCCTCTGGAACCGCTTCCTCTGCTTCACTGATTGTCTGGTCAGTTTACGAGTTTGACAGCTGCATTCGGCTTCCAGCTGGCCATGATGTCCATCAATGGAGCACACCCTGATCCACACACTCTCCTGTGAAGTCCTCTCACCGGAGTGAGACGCAGGATGCAGAGAGCAATTCTCTCCCTCAGGACAGTCGGTCTCTGCACTGCTTCCCGCTGCATGTCCTCTGCATCTCTTGAGAACCGCCACTTCAGCCAGAGTTTCTTCACGGCATCTCGCTTTCAGCAACCCGCACCAGAAGGTCCTTTAAATATTTAAAGGTCCCACTCATGTGTGGTTTATTACAACCACTAGACTGCATACTATGGTCTGGTAGTTCTGAACCTCTATTCCTTATCCCAGTACTTGTCCTCGTCCAACTGGTTGCCCTTTAGCACTCGACTAGCCCAGGGGCCCAATCCCCCTGACCCCTCTCCATCCCAAGAACTTGCATGCTCTCCACTCTTTCTTTCCCATTTTAGCATTAACGCATTCCGCTCTGACCGGCAATCCCCCCTCTCCCCTGCACTTTTTGTTACTGCACTTGCATGATCAGAATGACACAAGGCCTAGTAGGGCCATTTTTTGTTATTCTTCGCCCCCTCCACAATCCACCCTTCTTTGTCTTCAGGCACCTTGAAACACCTTTCTGCTGTATAGGCACATTATAAATACTCAATAAAAAAAAATAATAACATAATGGGACTGGAAGCCCATAATATTCTTAGTTGAATTAACATGAAATTCTTCAATATCTTTTAATTCAAATAGGGATTTATGAGACAAATGTTTAATGGAAGGTTTTAAGGGAATTAGGGCTCCTTTCTTAGGTTTATAAACGGAACCCCGTGTAGAATCAGTACTACTAAAAGTAGCAGCATTTATTCCCTGCTTTTGATGTACATCCTTTTCATGCTCACAAAGAAGTATATTATATTTGGTACATTGGCGAAGACTGGGGGGGGAGGCCCTACAGTGACAATATGTCATTAAATATTCAGGCCTTAGAAAACCCTCATCTCCATAAGAGGATGAATACTGTGTTTCTCATTAAAGAGTCACCACATTTCCTTGATAGTCTTCTCCTCCCATGTGATCCCCCATCCCACGATACCTCCCCCAGGGTTATGATTAGGATGTTTCTGCCTATCCCTGGCTACATGGCAGGGAGCTCTAGGCTGGATTCTGGGATGACTCTGCAGGGTTCATCGCATATACTTCCCACATTACAGTACCCAATGCATCTAAATTCAAACCTTTTTAGACACACTTTCTCTGTAGCTCACCCACATTTGCAGAATTCGCTGTCTACCAGCTTCTTTTTGGCATAATGTCTGCTTCAATTTGGTAAAAAAAAAAACCTATAGAATTTTGAATATTCTGCTTACTTTTATTGCACTGATCTGCTTCTTTGTAGATATTTTTTCCTGCACACTGATGCCCACTGGTTAGGATGCACATTATAAATATTTTAACATAAAATAACATAGCGGACATACCAACATGGACAACTTCAGGGTTATGTCAAAGTGCAGATTCCTAGCAAACCATAAAAATGACAGGTTTCTGGCCCTAGTACATGCGGGAATCAGACAGTTCCTCTATCTGGTATGACATGCCATCTAACAGCGGCCAGGGCACTGCTTCAGTGTTTATCCTGCTGCAACTTTGTCAGCCTACGATTTTGAGAACATGAAATTCCACGGTCCTGTTTATTTGATCTCATTAATGAATCCTATATCTCTGACTCCAAACAGTGCCTCTTTGGGGTTGCCCAGGGCGCCTCCGTTTCACCTCTTCTGCTCTATCTGTCCATTGCCCTGCATTTCAGAAATCTCTGACCCTTTCCTTATGCTAGTGATACACAACTAATCGTGATAGACATCTAATCCATGAACCTTCTAATACCAACCTCACTGATTGTTCCCACCAGATTGACCAGTGGATGGTGGGTAACATCTTGCTTTTTAACCCACAATAAACAGAGATCATGATTACAGGAAACATTCCCTATGTCCTCCCTTTCTAACCGAACTAGAGGAATCTTCCCTCACACTTGTGTTTTCAACCATCATGAGGAATCTGTATGCACTGGGACCCAAGATTGCTGCTGTAGCCAGACAATAGTATGGCCATTTTAAAACACGGAGAAGAATGATCTCATCATGCCGAAGCAGGACTCTGCTAATAGTCTAAGTCTGGGCGCACTTGCAGATCTACCTCCAAGATTGCAGAGTGTACGAAACACAGAAGCTTATCTGCTCTTCACGATAGGGCATAGGGAACATGGTTCTCCTACAATAATTTCAGCACATTGATTGCCTCTAGTAAAAGAATCACTTATAAAGCCTATGCATTGAATGATATTTGGGGGCAAGATCTGGAGTCTGTCATTCTAACTCAAAACAATGTTTTCCCACTTGATATATAAGGTCCTCTACACATCTAGGCTCACAGTCCCAACAGATGAACAACTAACATCTTTGGAGGGCTCCTATGTATCTATTTACCTTAGATTGAAAGAATGGATACTCCCTTACAACTAGGTCCACAGACCCTCCACTTCCCACCCTATCTGAGATATCTGAGGTGATCTGATCCCCACTGTTTCCTCCGCTAGTTGTTTTTATATCCCTTGCTGAAAATTGCCTGCCCCCCCTCCATTGTTAGATCCCTGCTTCCCCAGAGTGTTCTTTCCCCTATGATTGTAATTCGATCTGTTGTCTTCCGAAGCTAGGCGTGCGCTCAATAAATGCCCTAATAACAATAATAATAATATCAACAATTAATAATAGCTCCACACATTTGCAATTCAATATCACACAATATCATGTCCATCAAACAATTAAGCAGCTGTTAAGAAAGCCACAAACAGCTGACTATTTCCATACTAACACAAAATAGTCATAGGCGTCCCTCTGCGAGAACAAACATGGCTAAATGACTTGTTCTTTGGGAAGGCACCCACTTGAGAATCCGCAGCCACACTTTAGCTCACTGTACCTTTCACAGAAGGGAAATATCCAATTGCACATCAGTCCAGCACCAAAATGCTCAGGCAATTCCTTTCTGAACAAGAGTACAAAAAGCAAACCCATGCACGTGCTTCAGCCTTGTTGGGCCTCATCATTGAGGTGGAGCTGTGCCTCTCTGAGTACAGTGAGCAAGGGGTTCACGTCCGGATGACCCTAGAAAGCGTAGCGTGATGAAACCTAAGTCCCTTAAACAATCATAAAATAGTTGCTGTTGGTACTCTTGTTCAGAAGAGTATTGCCAGAGCATTTCGGTGCTGGACTGCCCATGTGGGCGGAACAAAAACTGAAATGCAAATGTATATTTCCTTTCTATGAAAGGTACAGTGAGCTAAAGTGTGACTGTGGACTCTTGAGTGGGTACCTTCCCAAAGAACAGGTCATTTAGCTATTTTCGTTCTCGCAGAGGGGCGCCTAAGACCATTTTTTGATTATTTCCGTACTAATCCTTTGTCTAGCTCTATAGGGCTCACTTTTGGGGGGAATGAATAGCAATAATTAAGCTAATAACCTCAATTATGGCCAGTTATTTTACACTGAAGTTCTCAAACCATCCAGATATGTAACTAGGAGGGGGCGAAATTAATAATACCGAACGAAAATCAGCAAAATGTGCACTCAATCTGCTTAGCCATGAAACAGTTTTCTTTTCATCATTTCGTCATTTTTTTGTCGAATTTCATGTTTTGCCTGAATTGTTTGATTTTTGCTTAAATGCTATTCAGCCCCCTAATTGGCTGAAATGTTGGTGTTTTATGTTTTATGCAAAAAAAGTTCCCAAAATATTTAATTTCGTAACAAAGGCAAAGTTGCCAAATCCGATGTATTTTGCCCATAGTTCTTCAATTTATCGGTGTAGTGAATGTTGGCCATTTCACATCTTCTGTTAAGCCTGTCATGATTCTATGACATGCTCAAGTATTTGCCATCGGTTCTTGCTCATTGCCTTATGCTTTATGTTTGATATGCCTTAAATATCGTTGTATTTAATAATATTCTTGTGCAATGTATATGCTTCTGCATGCCACAATTTGTTTTATGCTCAATCATTTTTAAACATTGATTTGCTTAATGATGGGCTTGTAGGATAATCTTAACCAGATGCTACTCACTGGAGGATTACAGTTTTATTTTTAACATATATACTAAATCATGCATCAAATCACATTAATGACATGCTTCTGAGATGTGCTTAAGGGTATGCTTTATTCTGCTACTAGATACCTTTTGCATTATGCTTGATACAGTTGAAGTAGGGACTTGCTTAATGAGAGGCCTTCAAGATGCGCTTAAGGATGTATTACTCACAGTGTGATTAGAGGATGATTTTATTTATTCTATCCTGCCCTAAATCATAGTAGCTTAGCCACCTTGCATTTTGCTACATCTGCTTTTTCCTCAGGGATTTATTACACGTTTACTCGTTATTAAACACATCACAATATGAAGATATTTCTATCCTTGTTTCCCCAGTGTGTGGACTCTTAATTGGACATAGTGGCACAGGCCCCAAACCTATTATAGACTATCACACCTGCACTGGTAACAGGTGCACTAACTTATAGATCTAGACAGCGAGGTGATCAAACAATTCAGACATTTGGTTGCCAAGACCTGCTTCACACCGAGTAAGACAGATCCCCTTCTGCCCTTGCCTTCCTCCATGGCTCAGTGCACTTACACCTGCCACACTGTCTATTCTGGACTTGGCTACTCCTGGCCTTTAGCTTTCGGTCCCAGTACTATGCTGCCATTGGTTTAGTCACAGACATTAATTGCATTCACAGACACCAAAAGCCTCCACACTTCAAAGTGTCGCTTCAGCACATCCCCTTACCCATCATTCAGCCGTACACTACAAGTTAACATTTTCCATGTTGAACCTGCTATAAGGTAAATCACCAGACACCTTCAAACCTTCTCTTAATGTTCTGCTAATTTTTCTAATGTTCCAGGCGTACTGAAACATCATGCTCCCAAGATTTTACAAACATTACCCCTCTCTCTTTTTACCTACTTGCTGATTTCGGTCACTGTTCAGCCCTTACTTATTAAAACTTTGGGCCTAATGCACAGAAGCGTTTTATAATGATACAACTCCATTGGGAAATGCTCTGTGAATTAGGCCCACTTTTCTCTGCTCCCTGCTCCTTTTCCCTTTCCCCGCCATCCGGGAAACCCTCAGCGGGGGCCAATATTTCCTTTTTCGGACAAGCTTAGGCACTCTGACTCTACTACAGTGGTGCTTTGATGCAGTATAAACATATTTTTATATAGCATAGCATGACTACCTCTAATGGAAAACCAGAACCTTGCAGCGCTGAACACACAGACAGCGCACCGTGCAAAGATTCCATACTAAACCCAGGAACCCAGGGAGCTCTGTCCAAACGATTTACACCACCAACCCACTGCAGCAGGGATGAGTTGAGACGTACTACAATTTTTGGAATAGAATGAACAAATGCATTTTTTTTTTTTTTGCATTAATGCCATTCATAGGCCACAGAAGGAAGCAACAAAAGCATCATTGTGCCATATTGCAGGACTTGGAAATAAAATGTGGCGGATAGAAATAATAGGACAATTGTGCTTACAAACGCATATAGCACAGAATAAGGCAAAGGCCACTGGGACTCATGAGCAGGAAATCACTGGTCATTCCACAGGAAATGTGCAGTTGCTTCAGTACAGATATGGTAGCAGACACAGGAAACAATCAGTGCAGTGACAGCTGCTGTGTGAGAGGATGTTCTATTCAATTTCCCCAGTGCTAGAACCAGTAATGAGGATCAGTGACTTAGCCAGTGTGCAGCATGAGGTGCAATGCCCACCCACATTGCCCCAGACCCCAGCCTACGATTCTGGAAACAGCTGAGCTGTTTTCAGATGTGTTCCTGACAACTGATGAGGATGCATATTTGCTAGTTTGGCAGTCAGAAAATCATTTTCATTGTTTTTGTGGAACTGGAAATGTTATTAATGTTATGCATTACAGTAAGCTATGTTAATGGCGACTGCAGTCATGTGACTGTCCCAGACAGAAGCTGTTCTGGTGTGTGTTCACCCCATTGTTCAGGATATTGGATTGTCCAGTGCCAGGCCTGAAATATTGGGTGAATAAGGTTGCATGGGTGTACGGGCAGGTAGATGGATGAAGTGGGGGTATATAGCTACACTGGCGGATGGTTAAAGTGGGGGAATAATGTTGTATGGAATGTGCGCTACATTGACCCACTGAGCAGAGTTTCCCCAAAACCAAGCTGCATTTGCGCAGAAACAGCAAAATGGTTATGCTGGCTCCTGTGAACACCATGGCCTTAAAACAGTGTTTTGCAGCAACACAAAAGATGCCTGCACTGTCTTGCCATGCGTACATGGGGCAGGATGGAACAAGGGGACACAGAGGGAGCGTGCCAGTGTTTTCTGACCTATACAGATGGAATAAAGTGAAAAAGCAGTGTTGCCTTGCTGTAAGCCCAAAATCGTTATTAAAAAGGAAACTTTTCACCTTTAAAAAATGCTGCTGTGATGCTATTTCCATCTGTTTTTCCTTAAATCACTGTGATTAATAAAGGCCCTGCCATGCCCAGTATCTCTCATTGTGCTTCAGCAAAACCAGGCATGATTTATGAATGACAGGCCCTGTCAAATCAACTCTGAGAAAAATCAACAGGGAACTCCACTTTTACCCCGCACAGGAAAATGCGTTCATTTTCTTTACAAAGTATCAAAGCTTAGTAGTTCAAAGAAACTCCAGCTATGCAAGCCATGTCAATTTCAATGCATCTCTGCTTCAATCAAAACTCCTGCATACCAGAAAATAACTATAGCTGCAAGACATCGTGGGAATCCAGAGGGATATGCAAACATGAATTTAAAAAGAAATGCCAGATTTTCACCACACATGTAAAATGGGCTTTGCAAACTCAAGGTGAAAGGCCTGTTTTAAAAGTAAACTGTTGAATGAAAGTCTGCCATTATCTAGCAATGTGAAGGGGTTTGTTGCTGGGGAAAATACACACATGGGTCATTTTTTTCAACTGGCTTGTTTAATGCAGGACCAAATATAAGAAAGTTAAACTGTTAAACCATATTGGCTGGAATTTGCAAGTTCCATAAGAAAATAGGTTTCTGTTTGGGGGGATGCAACCAACTCCAGGGCCTCTCTCAGCAGATACTAACACCCCAGTGGTAATTATTAGGTTGGACAGAATCTAGTCTAGGCTGAACCCACTGCCAATGGGACTTCCAAGACAAGGAAGTGTGAAGTGGGGAAGGGGCAGTCAACCTGCAATCCAGATGGGAAACTCCCACATTGCTCTGGAGGAAATTACAGTTGGTGGCAGCTGAAGAAATAAATAAATTGGCCAGTGACAGAAAAAGGACTGACATTTGCTTACAAAGACTATTTATGAATACAAATGTAAAGACTTTTATCTCTGAAGCAAGACTTTGTAAAAATGTAAAAATGTTGCAGTTTAAAAGTAATTTTATGGGCTTTTATTTAAGACATGGTAGAATTCACTGACCCTTTGGGAATAGAAATGGCAAAGAATCAGGGATTACAAGAAAAGTATCCATGATGCCAATGCACATTTTCATACTTACATCCCTTATGTTAATCCACACATGTGTATAAAGTTGTGGATTTTTAGGCCGAAGCGTTCATACTCAAAATTACCAAAAAGTAGTAGAAGGGTGAAACAATGACTTACGGATTGCAGAGTTGGAGTGCTATGCCAACCTGTGTATATAATTTGCTAACAGATTTCCACTGTATAAATGTACCGTTTGTGGCAAAATTGGATTTTGGCTAAAATAACTGTGGGAGGTTTTTTGAACATTGTAAACTCACACCATAAATCTGCCCTCCTGTTTTGAAATCCAACCAGTTGAGAGTGAGGCAGAGACTAGCACCCCTGACCAATCCCATCAGTTAGAGGTGTGCTTAGCTAAGCCTGCCCAGCCATATACTTGGAGGATGGCACTCTGCATTATAAATAAGAGTCCCTGACAAGACTCCAGACACACACAGTCACACACTTCCTGAATTTCTTGCACTGGCGTTCCTGTTCTATTCATCCTGCTGAGTCCAGATTCCAACTACAATGCCAAAGCACTACTGACCCTACTCCAGGGACCACTGCAAAACCCAAGCAGTGCTGATCCTATTCCAAGCAAGGCCACTGATCCAGAATCAACCCACTAATCTCCCATTATAAAGGGGAAAGCTGTGGTACCTTTTGCATCATGAACCAGCCTGGTTTGCTGCGCACTAACTGCTTGCCCAGTAACTGCAACCAGGGGTACCTGTGCCATCCAGTGACCAGAATTACCATCCGGTGACCCGACCTGCCCAGCTGTCTTTTCCCAGCTGTACTTTGCTAAGCGCGCTGCCGTGTTGTGACTAGAACCTGTTGACGATCCAAAAATCCCAAAACTAAAAGTGGACTTTAAGTATAAATCCTACCCCATAGAAATCCATAGTCTACTGTGTCTTGAATTTGTCCTTGTCCCACTCTCTAAACCATCCGAGCCTGATCCTGGTAACTTGTTAAAACTGTCAGAATTCTCTGTGTTCTTGCCCTTGATCTCCAAGCGTTAGCACCACTTTTCTCTTAATTTCTGTCTTGCATAAATCATAAGTCATTAGCGATATTGTGTTTAAATAAATACATTTTCCCTAAAGAAAAGGGGTACACTGCATGAAGGGTTACAACTGCAGTGTAACTTTGATATTCACGGGTGGCGTTCCTCTTTTCTTAGCCATTAAATCTAGTTTGAGTAAAACTAGCCTTTCACTTTCAAAAAACAATTTCTCTTTTTCACTGCTGTATTTTCCTAAAAAATGAACCACACTCTACCTTCCAAATCTCTCTCAATTCACCAGCTAGTGACCTATTTTCATCTCTGTGTGGTACCTGTGTTATATATCTATCCTCCAGCCCAAAAACTGCACTCAAAAGCAGAGCATTTCACTCATTTTTATTAAGAATCGTTTTGAGTAAATTTACACAGAAATTGAAAGGAAAAGCCACTTTTACACGTGTCATTCTGCTGCAACTTGTTTTAAAATTTCCACTCAGTTTTTAATTGTATGCTCTTGGCAATCCATTGCTGGTGATTGCTAGTGTCTATGCATTGGTGCTTTAGTGAGAAATTGTATTTACCTTGGAGTTTTATCCACACATTAATTATTTATTTGTCCATTTCCGAGTGTCATTTCACAACATTGCAAGGGGTTTGAAATCTGTTTTCCACTCTTATTTGGCGAGGGAAGGTCAGATTTGGATTCTGCCTCTTATTCCTAATTACCTGCTGTGTCTTTCTGTCCATTCAGAATAGATTATTTGTGGGTTGGGGGAACATTGCAGGGGGAAATCCTAACTTGGGTGCTATCTTTCCTAAATCAAAAAGTGCTCCTATTCCCTGGTGTTTTGTATATGTTCCACTAGAAGGTTAAACCAAGTGTATTGCTTATATCCTAATTGTAATTATCACCTGTATGATTTTTTTTGAATTTTTAAATAAATAAATAAATATTGCATTTTACCAACCAGCCTGGTTCATGGTCTATTGTGACCCGGGATATTTGAAAAGGGTGTGTGATACGAGTGGTGTACCATCTCAAATTGAATCTGTATAAAATAAGGAGAAAAGAATCTCAGTTGTGTGCTACATACTAGGCCGAGACCAAGGTGTGTGTCACCTGATTGAAATCCTTAACAGAAAGGATGAGTGTGCATATGGTTGGATTGAGGGATTGGATGAGTGGTGAAAGTGGTTCTGTGGGTGGGTTGATGGACGGCAGAATTAGTGAACAAGGTTGTAGATGGATTAGAGGTTACACAATGTCTGCATTAGTGGGTGTATGAATAAGCGAATTTGACTCTATGGCTAGATGAATGAGTGGGTGAATATAGTTGCAAGGATAAATGAGTAGGTGGCTGTTTGTGTGTGTGTTTAGTATAGCTTTACGAGCCCAGATAAAAGCTTTGACCAAAAGAGAGGACAAACACAAGCCCATCCTACTGCTCAACTATCCTAAAATTATAGTTTTTTAAAATAGGTTTACAAAAACGCACCTGAAGGGACAACACCATGTACAGGAGTGTGGACAACTGCCTTCCTGCACTGCCCCTGTAACCCTCAATGTTTGGCTGGTAGGGACTGGAGCACTACGACTCCTAGTATGCTGTGGCAGACAGCACAGAGCAATGAGCGGTCTACTGGTGACTTTGAACAATGTTGTTTCACAAGGTAAGTGCCACCGTCCCCCATAGATTCTTGTTCCATCCCAAAAATCATAGTTGCTTTTCCTGCCCCCTCCCAACCAGCAGTGTCACCCCTCTTGTGTTCCCCACTCCCTCCTGCCTTCCAACAAAAAACGGCCCTGGCCCAACCCCTCCGAATCTGGCATTGCCTCTTCCAGCCTCCCACTCCTCCCACTCCCATGCTTGCCCAAAAACACTAGCCTTGTCTCATACTCACTTCCCATCCCATGGCTTCAAGGTGTTTAATCCCTGTTGCTTTAACAAGTAGCTCTTGCCTTCTTCCATCAGACCCAGAAAGTTTTGTTCCACAGGTAATGGAGGGGACAAGAAGGAAAGAGAAGCCCAACAGAAAAGCAAGATGCCAACCCCCTTCTCACTTCCTCTGCTGTCCTCTCTGGCTATTGAAATCCCACTCCATTCTCAAGCCTACAGTTCAAAGTCCCTTTGGGGTTCAACGCCCTGGTGAGAGACTGGCATTTGAGATGCGGGTGCCTATTTGAAGTATGGTTCAAGCCAGGGCCATCTTAAGCACTTTTGGGGCCCTGGGTACGGATATCTTTGGGGCCCCCCCTCCACCAAACCAAAGGAATTAAGGGATCAACAATACTGGTTGCGCTGCCCGCCCCCAACCATCGCGCTCACAACCTACAGGTTGATATGCTGTCTCGCCGCATAGTAAGCACGTTTACTCCCTTTAAGTCCCCTTACCCTCTTCATTCTTGCTCTAATCATAATGATAAACAAGTAGCATTTGAAGACCAATACATTATCAAACATGACCATTTTTAAACAAAATATTATAGAAGGGTGTTATGCAAAATGGGAATGATTCTAGCTTAATTCTCTCCATCATCAAGGGAAGTATATAAGTATCAGCACCCCAATCGATGTGATTTAACAAATTTAATCTGGGTTTGTCTTTTGTATTTTAAAGCTTTAAATACTTTCAAACCAATGGCTTGTGACATTTTCATTTATAAACCTGCATCAAAACCTTTGACTTTTACCAAAAAGCAAACCGTTTCTTGTGTCAAACAAGCAGACCTTACAATATGCTTGCCTGAGGCCTGCAACATCTGGTCCTCTCTCTTTTGTCCACCAACCCTTCCACTCAAATGGCCTACATAAGAAGAAAGATCAAATAATGGGCTAAACGATACCAGCAGCATGCAAGAAGGCAAACCTCACAGAAGACAGCACAGTAATATATTTTCTATGATTTGACCAGGATCACTGTATCGTCTGCTGGCAAATCCAGGATACAAGCATGAATGCTTTCGTTCCATAGTGATGAATTTTAATAACAGTTTATGCCATTGTTGGAGGCAATTGCTTAGGTTTTACAACACCCCAGCTGAACAAAGCGATTTCTAGACCGTCACCATACGGATGATATGTTCCTTTTAATAGCAACCCCTATCTGGTGCAGGTACATTGCTGATAATAGCAGATGTTGTTCTGCAAAACCAAGTACATATGCAGGCAGGTTTAGAAACTTCAGAAATAGGAAAAGGCTCAGCCAGCCTTGCTGGAATGTGATATTCTAATTTTGCATATGAACATATATCTCTGCAAAGGGTGCTTCACACACTGAGCTAACTACTGAACCATTGTGGCACTCAATTTATCAATATGCATTTCACTGTTGCCTATTGCACATGATCAACATGATTCCCACAGGAAGGAAAGAATGCTACAGAGTTGTGCCGTAAGGAACAGACACACAATGTATACCACAGTGAACACAGAAAGCAATACATGATGAATTGATCAAGGCAGAATGTACTTGTCAATACAGAAAGGCAGTGGGTTTAGAGCCTCAGCAGCACCCCATAAAATATCCTGACGTGTGCTATTGAAGACTGGTGAAAAATTGAATCTTACTTCTTCATATCAGGCAGCCCTGTGGGGCCCCCTCCAAGGTGGAGGCCCTGGGCAAGTGCCCATTTTTCCCTCCCATAAAAACGTCTCTGGTCCCAGCAGATCTCCTAGTGAGATTTCCTGGGCTCGAGGCAAAGTGCTACTCATCCTCCCAAAGAAATAAAGGAGAGAAGCTTTCTACCTATTGTCTCACTTCCTGAAGTGGAAACAGGCAGGATAGCCATAAATCCAAATAGACTTCTCATAGCTATGTGTCTCACAGGGTTGGCACTTGTATGATGCCAATTTCATTTGACTTTATAATAATTGTGGGCTCTTATCAATCACCATACTAAAGCCAAGAATAATTTATTGATAGAGTTTGCTCTGCCACCAGACTGATAGGGCCAAAGTTATGATGTTTTGATTAAGAGGTGTAGACGTCTAATGCAGCCTCTGTCTGCAGTGATTTTAGACCAGAGAAGCTGACAGAATGTACATGTGACCTTTGAACCGCACTGTGCTACTGAAAGCATGTTCTGCAGATGTCAAGATACTGATACAACCGGGCTCAAGTATACACTACGCTTCAGGCACTAGGTTTTGTGAAAGGGGGTCTGATTAGCAGACCACACTTTCTGAGACAAAATTAACTGCAATTATTTTATTATTTAATACAAATCAATAAAGCTGCGGCTTTAACGCTCTCGCCAGATGCCAATCCTTCATAGAGTGAATCTGGTTGGATGGCTGGATTGGTGAATATGGTTGAACAAATGGATAGGTGAATGGATATGTCGAGTTGGCAAAGCACTTTGCATATGCATAGTAAGCACAGGATGGACTTTTTTTCAAGGCTCTGCTACGTGTGCGGAAGGGCCGGTAAGCACTAGCAAACTCTCCCTGTTCTTCCTCACAACCTCTCATGTCTATTATTTTGTGGCTGTCTCCTAGCCACAAGAGAGGAAGAGGGTGTCATAAATGTACTAGAGTAGGTGGTGATGGCTGATATCTACCCTCTAAGGAGCTTAGTGGTCAGGCACGAAAGTAAACAGAGGCGAGCAAGGTTCCGAATATGTTTCAATGAAGGCGGGAGAGTTTGTTTTATGACAACAGATACTAAGGGAAGTATGCAAATACATAAAATAAGTTTCGTGGTGGCAGACAGTTTTCCTCTCTGTGGAAAGTTAGGCTGGGATAAACTCAAGTAAATGGAGGCTGAGACGGGGTTAGCAGCTCTTGAAACTGAATGGGGGTCTGGCAGCAGGGCTTTAAATGGGCCAGGGCTAGCCGGAGCAAGCTCCACCAGTCTCCAGAAAGGGCTCCCGATCTAGTCCCAGCCATGCCAACACCTCGGGCAGACGTGTAACCGAAGCACTGCACAGTTACAAGGACTACCTACAGGTGTCAGGACTTCAGAAGTACTGACATCTGCAGACACCCAGTGTAAAAGTGGCTTCGGCTACACGGCTGCCAGATAACTCTGAACTCCGAAACAGGAGGTGGGCTGGAGGGCCCAGTCTCTCCCTTTGTTTCCGACTAAAGAGTCATCACGCAGCATGAGGCCTGTTAAATGAGACTTCATGATGCGTGTTGACTCGTTACTTGGAAACAAAAGGAGAGACTGGGCCCTCCAGCCCTCCTACTGTTTCAGGCGTACAGTCATCACGCAGTAGGCAGCCCTTTAATTCAAGGGGCCTGTGGTTTTTAACCATGCAGCGCCTTCAATGTAAGGGCTGACTGCGTGTCAGAGCTGGGGCACACTGGGGTCACACCTTTGGTGCGCCCAGCATCGAGCGGCTGGGTGGACCAAATCTAAATGCCTGTGTTCCCCAGCTCCCCTGCATTCACCAGCCCCTGTCCCCCATTGGTGAGGAGGGAGGGTCTTGTTAGGGGGTGTGGCTTTCGTATACACATATAGGCCACGCCCGCCCCAATGAGAGCTCCCGCCCTCGATTTAGCATCCCACTTAATCCACTGGCTGGCACTGACAAGCCTTCCCTTTCCCCCTCGCAATTCGCAGTGTCCATCCAGTCGCAGCTCCCACTTGTCACCATGGGAGTAATTTTAGGGGGGACAGGGGTGTTTGCCCCCCCAACTTTCATGGCACACCATTCTGTCCCCATTAATTTGGCTGGGTTACCTTTTCTTCAGATGTCATGTCCCCCCAAACATTTTCAGCAAAGTTACTCCACTGATTGTCACACAGGGGGAAGAGTTTTCCAGAAATAAAATAAAGTGGGTGGTGGCAACCGATATCTCCTCCTCTTCAGGAACCTAGATGGGACACACATAACTATAGAAGGGGTGAGCGAAGGAAAGCGGATGTGGCAATGAGGACGTGACGTGAGATTATTTTTTTTCTCGGAAAAGTCATTTAGGAGGAAAGTAAGAATAAATAGAACACTGTGGGTGGTGGCGCCCATTATCCTTTCTCTGTGGGAACTTGTTAGGGATAAATAGAAGTAAAAGAAGGGTGAACGAGGGTAACGGCGTGACATACGAAAGGGGAGCCTAGTGTAGGTGCGGCAGCTGTAAGGCTGAGGGATAGTTAAGCTATGTCTCAAACCGCCTCAGACTTACCCTTGCACTCGATACAGTGCAGTTCACCTATTGATCCTGCGCTAATCTCGATTCACCACACACTATGCCACTGCTCCATCACCACCACACCACTCTCAAGAACATCCATATAAATGATGCCACCAGGCCGTCACCACTGCTCAACACTTTTCTCCACCTGACTCATCCCTGCTGCCCAGGAGTACAGGGCCATACAACCCGATGGCCACTCGACCATACCTGCCTACGTTTGAAAAATCAAAATTCCTGAGATGTATGCCCCGCCCACAGTCACACAAAACTCTGCCCATTTTCGCATGACTCCGCACACATGTCAAAAAGGTAAACTCTGTGACGTCAGAAATTTGCAGTTCATATTGAAATATGCACATTTCATTAAATTGCCTTTTCAGAACCACCCACATTGCATAGGACAAAAGGCATTCGCCTTCCATAAAATCAACACTTTAAAATGTGCACATGTAACCTCCAAGAACCAATACAAAGGTTTTCCCTGAATTTTGCACTGCCGAAATTGGACATTTGACCTTAGTTGTTTTTCATCAGGTTATTTAGTGCAGTGGTGAGTTGTTCAGCCTGCAAACCTGTTGGCTGTGATTCAATGAGGCTGAGTGCACCCTAACCTGGGAAAAACGAATGAAAGCAAAAGAAACGCGCGTCATTGAAAGTCGGCAAAAAACAATGAAAGGTGAAGCAAAATATCGCGCATTTATTTTGCTTCACCTTTCATTGTTTTTTGCCGACTTTCAATGACTGCATTCTTTTTGCCAATGTGCTGGAAGCGTTACAGTCATTGCTGCAGAGACAAAGCCACACTCAGGCAGGGAAACCGCGGTGGCGCAGTCCTGCAAGCATAACAAAAACAAACAAAAAACAATGGGCCTCATTACACGGTAGGCGGTAAGGGTTTACCGGTACCGGTATTTTACTGGTACCGGTAAACCCATACCGCCTTACTACGAGGTCCCTTTGCGGGTTGGTACATTAACACCTGCTTTTAGCAGGCATTAAAAAACGAACCTGCAAAGGGACCAGGGTGCTAATTAGCGCTTTCCCCATTCCCATTATGCCCTATGGGGCAAAAATGGGAATGGGGAAGGGCAATGGAGGAAGGAGGAATTACCGCCTTCCCAACCTTGGAATAGGGGCGGTAATTCCCCTTTCCTCCAAGGCGGTACCGGTAAATTACCGGCATGAACCATGGCGCTAATAGCGCCATGGTTTACCGCCTACCGTGTAATGAGGCCCAATCAGTGAATGCTGTCCCCCACCAAAATTCCTGAGATTCCAGGGTCTTTCTCGGAGACCCGGAGAAATGGTTAAAATTCCTGAGTCTCTGGGAAAAATCTGTAGGTTAGGCAGGTATGCACTCGATGCTCCTGTCCTTCAGATACATGCCAAGACCAACGTTCCTTCATCCATCAAGACCCAGTGGCAGTCCTGTGGGGAGAGGGGAGGGCGGGAGAGTTCCATGTAAGATGGTGTTGGGGTTAGGTACCAAGTCATGGCAGGGAAGAATATGTTGGTAAAACTGTTTAAAAAAGCAGGGCTAAAATAACACTCAAATATATAGAGTTGAATTGAAAGGGGAAAAGATGCCTACATAAAGCAACCTGGTAACATATTTCTGTTATATTTGAAGGCTTTTATACTGCCTCAATTCACCCCCGTAGTGGTCTTAGAGCGCCTGGCGTCTCTGTAGGTTGGCACAAAAAAACTGCCTGTCTAAAAATTGACAAGTTACCCAGTCAGACTAATGGGGAAAGAATACAATCCCTCTGTTGTATTCCTCAAAAGAAATGTATTCATACTAAAACACATTGCACATATATAATAATGGCAAAGCAATTCATGTACATCAAAATGTTTTCATTTTATCACCATTTTTGATTGGGAGAATTAGAGTAGAAGTCATATATCAGACCAACATTTCATTTGCGGCATCTAACAACTCGGCCGAGCTCTTTAAAATCTGCAAGGAGCTTGCCAACCCGGCTGCAGTCTCTACCTCTCCTGTCCCCTCCCAGGCCCTCTGCACTGCACTGGCCTCACTTCATCTGTAAAACTCAGGACATCCTGTCCTCACTCTCCTCCTATCACCTCCCTCCCTCTCTTCCTGGCTCTTCCTCTGGCCCTTCTGCAGCCACCCCTCCTCCCTCCTTCTCTGCCTTTCCCCTTTTTTCTGCTGACGAGGTTTCCAGACAAGTCCGATCTATGAAAGTCTCGTCTAAACAGGTTCACCCCTGTTCCTCCAAAACTATCAAGGACCACATCGACTCCCTGGCTCCTGCCCTGGCTGACTTTTGCAACCACTCCTTCGCCTCTGGAGTCTTCCCATCCCCCCTTAAGCACTCCCTTGTGCACCCTCTTCTTAAGAAACCCTCTTCTGACCCCTCCTGCCCGGCTAACTATCGCCCAATCTCCATCACTCCCTTCCTGGACAAGCTCCTGGAGAAACTGGCCATCTCCCAGCTTAACCTCCATGCTGAATCTGCTGGCAGTCTTCATGACCATCAATCTGGCTTCAGAGCTGCCAGAAGCACGAAAACTGCTCTCCTGAACATCTGTGAAGACCTGCTCTTGAACCTCGACTCCAACACTCCGTGTGTTCTCATTCTGCTCGATCTCTCTTCTGCCTTTGACACTGTCAACCATGCCATCCTGCTCAACCGTCTCCGTGATAACCTGGGTATCACTGGTCAGGCTCTGGCATGGCTGACCTCTTTCCTCTCCAATCGACCCTCCCAGGTCCAACTGGGGTCCTTCCTCTCTGACATCTTTTTCTCCACCTGTGGTGTTCCCCAGGGATCAAATCTCTCCCCCTGGCTGTTCAACCAGTATCTGGCACTCCTTGCCCACCGCATTGCCGCTCTCTGCCCCAACTTTCAGTGCTATGCGGACGATACCCAGCTCATTTTCAGGCTACCCTCGGCCTCCTCCTCTCCTTCCCTCATCTCTGACTGTCTGTCTGCTATCCAGGAATGGTGTGCCGCCAATGACCTCTGCCTTAATGCCAGTAAGACTGAGATTCTACTCATCGGCACACCCACTCCCTCCTTCCCTGCAGCTCTCTGGCCGGCCTCTCTTAGCCCTCTTTCTGCTCCTACCTGCAAGGCAAAAAACCTCAGGGTTATCTTCAACTCCACACTCTCCTTCTCTCCTCATATATCTGACGTCTCTAAGAAGTTACACTACCAGCTGCACCTCCTCAGAGGTATTCTTCCCTTCCTCTCCTTCCCCCAGAAGCTCACTGTCTCACGAGCCCTGGTTCTCTCAAAGCTGGACTACTGTAACAGCCTCTATCTTAATCTGCCTGCCTCCACTCTCCGCCCTCTGCAACTCATCCAGAACAGAGCTGCGAGACTTGTCCTTGGCCTCAAGCCCAGGGACCGTATCTCTCCAGGACTGAGGTCTCTACACTGGCTCCCAGTGGCTGCGAGGATAAAGTTAAAAACCCTCTGCATTGTCCACAAGCCCTTCTAGGGCCTTGTGCCAAAATACCTTCAACTCTCTCTTCCTAAATATCTTCCTTCCCGAGCCCTTCGCTCATCCGTCTCCAACTCCCTCAGGGTCAGCCGCTTCTCGAAGCAACGAGCTGGGGGTAGATCTCTCTCCGCGGCAGGGGCCTCCCTCTGGAACAGCCTTCCTGCCTCCCTGAAACTTGAGGAGAACCATCTCCGGTTCCGGAAGGACCTCAAAACCTTCCTGTTTGCTTCTGCTTTCTCTCTCCCTCTCCCCTGCTAATTCTTCGCTGAAACTGCACCGAATCTGCAACTGGGCCACTCTCACCGACCTCGGTCCTGGGCCCAGCCACTCTCCACTTGCACTGCCTCCCTGGCAACCCCTGCACTGCGGGACTGTCTCTGTATCCCTACAGCCCCCCCTTCCCAGCACTTGTCTGCACTTACCTTGCACTTGCCACCACCTGGCCCTTTATTTATTTTATTCTACTTACCTTGTAATGCACTTCCCCCCTCCCCTTCCCCATGCACTTTCTCCCTTCCCCCTACCCCTGCACTTGCACGATCTGAATGACACCTGGCCTAGTAGGATTGTTGTCTGTCTTCCCCTTGTTTCCCCCTCCCTGCCTCGTCGCGCCATGAAACACTTGTGTATAGGCGCGTTACAAATGCCATATCATATCATATCATATAATTTCTAAGAAGAACACACACAGAAAAAATAACAATAAGATTCATTCATCTGTATTAGACAATCAATAAATATATTCATTGATCACCATATTCTTTTGTGTGTTATTGTCTTATTGGATAACAATCCTAGACTCATGTCTGTAGATTGGTGCATTGTATCCCCACCTGGGGTATCCGGACCTTAACCTGCAGAGGACATAGGAGAAGGGATAAATAAAAGGATCGGAAAACAGCTGAAATGCTGCATCAACAGGGACGGGGTGATGTAGAAGGGGGAGAGGAATGTTGTGTGTTAACTTGGGGGGAGTGGATCCATTAAGGTGCACAGTAGACCCCGACTGCAGGAAGTGTGTTATATTCTAATCCTGATTAGAATCAAGCTGAGTGTCTATGTGAAGCAGTTTTTTATAACATTTTTACCAAAAAGAGCATGTTTGTAGCTTTATGTTCTCCATCCTCAATGTAAGTTTAGGAGTACTGTTGTGTTCTACTCTGCTTCCCTTCTGGTGAGCACTAGTGCTATAGGCCCCACACGCCATCCACAGAAGTGCACGGAAACAGGGAGGAACTCAACTGCTCTTTATTAACCTCTACAGAGTTCTGCCTTCCTCTACTAGCCCCTCCTCTTCTTTCCCCCTCCCCTTGTCCATGGCTTCCCTCCTCTTCCCTTAAGGTGGATCTCCTCTTAAGGTGGGCTGGCCCTTTTGTATGTCATAACAAGTACCAGCATGGAAAATAATGTGACTCAAACCTAGATTTTACATCTCTACTGTCAAGACTGAAAGAAACACAGTGCACAAATAACACATGAACCTATCAACTGATTCTACTTATTGCTTCACACAGCATGCAGCTTAACAAGATACAGAACATGCAGCCTCATTCTGAGTATGCCGGTATCCTGGCGGTAGAGCCACCAGGACACCGGCATCTGGTACTGACCTTTACCGGTGGCATTGCTGCCGAATAACGAGTGCAGTATTACGAGTGCCGGTAGGACTGTGTAAATCCCCATTCATGGAATCTCATAGGACTCCATGAGGGATTTGCCATCCGGGCGCGGTAATTAAGGCTTTTATTGGCTGTAGAGCACCTGGGTTACCCCCACCTTTTAGCTGGAGGTAAGCCAAGGTGGCCCACCAGCAAACCCATAGTCAGCTGGTCCGGTAAAGTGCCGGTATCCACGGATACCGGCACTTTTTTACCGGACCGCCAAACTTTAAATGAGGCACATAGCCACTCCAAATTACCATTCATTGTTGTGCCTGTAGTTCACTAACGGGAACCACTTCCTATTTTAAATGCCCTGCGCTAGCAAAGAAAAATTGGATAGGCTCATATTGTGAGCGAAGCCCCTGTGCTGCCCTCTTTCACATATATGCTAAATGTAAATGAAAAAAAATGAACCTTAGCAGGGCTTTTCTGATGTTGCAAATTAGTCTATGATCAGGCCTCCCAGCATACCACTGGTGTTGCAATGCTATATGGCTGTCTGGTCTTGGGCTTTTGTTTCCCCAGAAGCAGGTATCGGGAAAACAGTTCTTGGATAATTAAGGATCTGGGGAGATCCGGCTCTATTCGTGCCCTATGCACACCACAACATGGTGTGCATTTTCGACCTTAAATAGATGATGTTGTTATAAAAAGAAATCAGTGGGGCTCATTCTTTTATCCCTGGAATGATGAAAGACATACTGGGTCATTACATGTTCCCCAGTCCGGAAAAAATGCTGTTAAAAGATCTGGGACCATAATTTTTTCCAGACTGGGGAAACACAAGTTTGCTGACTTACCACCAGGTCTGACCTGCTGGTAAATCAGGCCTCCATTGGCAAATAAATGCCGGAATTACCAGCACCGGTAGTGCCCTAATTCTGGCAGTCCTCTCCATGGAGTTCTATGGGTCCCCATGGAATGTGGATTTACCACCCTTTCCGCTGCTTGTATTGTCCCAGTAATACCAGGATATCAGGTGGTGGAAACATTAGGGGAAGTTTGCAGGCGTCTCTCCGGAATTACTTGCAGGATACCGGCACACTTGTAATGAGCCCCATAGTCTGCCAGGATTGAGTGCTTTGACAATCAATAAACACAGAAACACTTTAATTAAGTGCTCACCTAGAGGGCTCACTTACACACTGGATGACATTTCATGCATTTTGTAGTTTGCAGTAGGTCAGTAGCTATTTAAGGTAATGTTTTTCACATATTGTATAAAACAAGAAAAAATAAGGGCACCTGGCAGGGTCCTGATATACCCAGGAGGGTACATATGTAACAATCAAAAAAATCAGGATGAGAGGTCCTACAAGCAATGTGCGGTTCTGAACATATAACTATATTTCAAGAACATCAGTTTATTCTTAATTTAGTATACAAAACCTTCGATAAGCACAAAAGTAAAATGACAACGGACAGGTGTGATTCTAAACAGTGGAAATACCAAGTGTGTATAAACCTCTATAATGTTGAGGTAAAGACTCCACAACAGGGCACAGACACATATGACAGTCGGGTAGACCTATAGTTAGACCAAAGTACACCCTGGACAGGGGATGGTCTGGGGCGTAGTTAACACATAGTGCACACAACAATATCTACATAACATACACAAGGAAGGGTTTTGGTTGTGTCACGGGGGGGGGGGGGTGGGATCGACACAGGTGTGTTTCGGCCAAGGAGGGCTGGATTGTAGCCTGTCTGGATAATGGCTTTCTTCAGGATGGGCACCGGTTTGAGGTGCTGTCGGTAATATCTGTTGACGAGATAAGATAAGGCTTGTAAGGATCTCAGGGTAATTTAATGATTCAGGGATTATTGAATAATGGCTTAATGATGCCGTGAGGATACATCACTTGGTGTATCAAAGTACAGCTTACCTGCTGCTGTGTTCGCAGTGGTGATGCTGTATGTGGGACAATCCTTGATTGATTGTAGGATTGTTGGTGCAAAGCTGCACATTGGGGTAAGCCGTTGGTTCCTGATGGCTGTCTCAGGATCCCGTGGGCTTGATGAGGGCCTGAAAAGGTCCCTATCCTATGAAAAGAAGTGGACCGTATGGAGTCAGTGTGGTCACAATTCATGTAAAATGGCTCGGATGGAGGAGCCCATCTGGGGGTAGGTTAACCCGTGCTACAAGTCGACTCTGAGGCTGGTGGGCAGGTGCTCAGTGTGACCTGGGGGGTCCAGGCATGGTGCTGGTGGAATCTACCTGTGACTTAATAATGCCGATTGGATGTGTGGGAACAAGACCCGTCTCTGTCTGTGAGGAATGGAGGACCCATGCATTCGGGGTGCCACACAATGTGCTGTGGTGTGACTTACTGCTGGGCCATGGCATTTTTGTGAGATGGGTTCCAGTGGACTGGAGTCATTTAAACCAAAAAATGCGTGCCACGTGGTTCGAGAGAATGGCAATGGCTGAGTGAAATATTTTCCTGTTGCGCTCTCCCAATGGAGGTTGCGTGATCTGTGCAACGGGGTGCCAGAGTCTCCAACTATGGAGTAGAGGGGCATCCAAATATCAAGTATATAGTATAAAACAAGGTGTTGTCCCTTTTTTTCCTTCAAATTTTGATTGAAAGGGGAACAGCAATTACAATAAATCACTTCAAAGTATTGTTTCCAGCTTCCCTTCCTTTCACCGCTTGCCTGTCCCCCCTTTGTGACACAGCTAATTCAAAAATCACATGAAATAGGTCAAACGACAGCACCTACGAAAAATTGGATAACAGTAACAATGCATGCAATCATCTATCAGTCTAGGGGCCTCATTACGAGTATGGAGGTAGCCATGCCGCTAAAAGCAGCATGGCTACCCCCATACAGGGTACCAGGTATGGGTTCCTGGAATGGGGAAAAGACCGGGCCATTCCGACCTTGGAGGGCCCGGTATTCTCCCATTCCAGGAACCCCGACCCGGTACATCTCTATTTCCATTTGAGCCCCTATAATGGGAACAATGCTAACAATGGGTTCCTTAATTACGGGCCCATTGTTAGCATTCTGGTCTGCTAGCGGGTCCCGCTAAGGACGCCTGGCTTTACCAGACGTCCTTAGCGGGACACGCGAGCAGACCTCGTAATGGGGCGGTAGAGGGTTAACAGCGCCGGCACCTCTACCGGCGCCATTAACCCTCTACCACAATCCTCGTAATGAGGCCCTAGGTCTCTAAGGAAGCGCTTATCAAGACGGTGCAGAGGAGCCTCCAACTTTGTACTTGAGAATGAACGAGGACCACCCCACTTCTCCGGATGGGCTACACTCATGTAGTATACCAGTCAAATTCTCCATTTCTAAAATCTTCCGGACCAAGCACACCCATTCTCCCTTGATCTATAATCCATCCCTCTTCCAGGTAATGGTTAGGCAGGCCCTAGCCGCTAAAAAGATAAAATGAGTCAAGTGCGGCAGGGGTCCCCAAGACTCCCCCCTTCCCTTGAGTCTGAAGTGGGTCAGTATCGGATCTGCTTCCCTGTGAATCACATCGAGGTCCCTAATCCACCCAAGCATCTCTTTCCAATAGTTCTGTACCTTTGGGCACGCCAATCACATATGCCAATAACTGGCCCTTTCCCCACATGTTCTCCAACATAGTGGACTCAGTCCCAGGAACATCCTGGACAACCTAACCGGGCTGGACTGCCCCCAATGGAGTAGCTGAATAGCATGGACTCTACATGCTATTGATGTCTTGTGGGCACGAGTGCACACCAATCTCCAAGTATCATCCACCAATTCCATTACCAAGTCTGCTTCCACCTACTTCTCACCCCCAGCGTCTTGTTCCCCTTTACAATCACCTGAGACTCATAGAGCTTTGAGATCAAAACCTTCAGTATCAATTCTTTCTGAATTAGTTACCTTTGAAGATGTTGATTCCATTTATTGGCAGTAAGCACTTCCTTCACCTGCAAGTAACTAAACATGGACAGTTTTCCAATGTTCAGTTGTGCCTCTAAGTCATATATCAAAATTAATTCACTGGCCTTCCAGAGACGTCCGACGCTTTCTAATCCTGCCTTGTACCACTTTTGGAATCTGGACAAATTCGGGAGTTCATCTCTTAATAGGGGCCCCATATATGGCTTAGTGGCAAAGGCCAGTGGTGATCCCCTCCATTGCTTTACCGTTTCCCCACAATAGCCAAAACATACCCAATATACAGCCATCCCTTATTTGTTTGGGTATCTTCCCTTAACCATTCTCGAACAGTCACTGGTATCAACCATGAATTTTCAAGGTATACCCATGGCTTATCTTGATCCATTCTGAGGTGTGGGATCAATGCTCTCATCTGTGCTGCTCTTAAATAACATCCTAGGTCCGGGAGACCCACACCTTTCCCTAGGAAAGTGAGAACATCATTTCCAATCCTCTGCTTCTTCCATTACCAAAGAAAGTAGGTTGTTTTACTCTGAGCTTCCCTAAACATCGATTCTGGCACCTGCACTGGCAGCATTTGAAACAAATAGAGAATCTTGAACAACAACAATGTAATTTTGAGAGCGTTCAATCTACCCATCCATGAGATCATTAATTTTACCCATACATCAAGATCCCAAAACAGTTTATTAAACAATGGTGGGTATTTGATGCACATAGTTTCCCAATAGTCTTAGTAACCACCACTCCCAAGTATTGTATGCTATCTCATTGGACCCTCAGCGGTCATCACTATCCCCTCTCCCCTTCCTATCAAAATGGAAGAGGATAGGTTTCTGTATATTAACTTAAACCGTATTCCTGGACGATGGCGAGGGATGCCGGAAGGTGCTCAATGCGGAACACAAATGTGGCATTATGTCATCTGCGTACATCCCCAATTTGAATTCTCCACCACCCACTCTAATCCCCTCAATCAGAGCAATAGGCCTCATTACAAGTTGTTGGTGTGGTAATAACGTGGCAGTAATAACGTGTACCAGCATGTTACCACACCGGCCAACTACAGGTTTGCTGATGGGGCACCTGATTTACCTCCAGCTGAGAGCTGGGGGTAAATCAGGTGGCTAACCAGCAAACATTGCTTGTATTACTGGCACCAGTATTACTGGGCCACTAATACTGCCAAATCCCCTCATGGAGTCCAATTGGACTCCATTGAATAGGTATTTACAACCGTTGTTGCCACTTGTAATCCAGAGGTAATACAGCCGGACGTAGTGGCAGTAATGGTAATACAGTTCGGTGGACAAAGGACAACCCTGCCTCATACCTCTTTCTCAAATGAATGGACTCAAACTTTAATACTTTACCCTCAACCATGCCCTGGGGTCAGTATATACTGCCAGAATACCCACAAGACTCAATCAACAAAACCGTATTTGCCCAGAACGGCATAAAGAAAGTGCTCGTTTGAAGACTTTTCCAGCATCTAACGTGGGAAGTACCGGTTCGTCTCCCGTCCCCCTCGCTAATTCCATCAAGTTCAGGGTTTTCCACAGTGTGTCTTCCCCCTGGCAGCCTGGGATAAAGTCCACCTGGTCTGAGTGAACCAGTTTGGGCATAATCCCCTTGAACCTTGAAGCAATGGATCTCGTGAAAATTCTTTCATCAACATTCAATAATGAAATAGGTCTATATGAGGCACAATTGGCGGGATCACTCCCATTCTTATATATCACTGAAAGATGGGGGGGCACATCTCATGCTCAAGATGTAGTTAAATACCCTGGTCAAGTGTGGGAGCAACACGTCCAAACATCTCCTATCAAACCCTGTGGAGAATTCATCCTCCCAAGGGGTTTTCCCAGGCAACATTCACCTGATGGCTGTTCCAATCACATGCTTAGTCATAGGGGCCTCTTCTCGGGAAAGAGCCAGCAAGACCATTGTCTCTAAGAAGGGAGATATCTCCTGGCACTGCCCTCTCACTTCTGCACAATAGAGATTGCTGTAAAACAGGCTAAGCAGTTTGCAATATCCCCAAAGCTAGTACACGACTCCCCACTTTCTTCCCTTGTCTCCCTCACTCTTGGCCCTCCGTCCATGGAGCAATGCTTCCAACATAGATCCAGCCTTATTTCCCTTCTCATAAAATGTCTGTTTTAGAAATCGCAGCTTCCTTACTGATTCTCCAATCCACAACACCTTCAAGTTGAGTCTCTTCTGCCTCAATGTTAACAAACACTCTTCACTATGTCCTATTCCTTCCAAAACCTGTTTCCTCCTGGGTACAAATCTCCCTCCTAAGAGCATCCTCAAAGAAAGCCCTTTCCATCTTCTTTCACAACCACTCCCTGATCAGCAGGCCTCTCCATGTTGCCTTTGCAGCTTCGCACACTGTCTCCAATGCCACATCACCTGTATCATTAAACTGAAAGTACTCCTTGATTGCGTCTCCTAACACTCTCCAAAAACCCTATTCCACCATAAGGTATAATTACACCTCTAGATGAAGTCTCTTCTATCAAGCCTATAGGTGATCAGATTACCATATCATGATCTGTCCAGCCTACTGGTTGTATTGTGCATGCACTTATCCTTCCTCCAAGTTTATTCTCAATAAGCAGTTAGTCAATCCTAGTGTAAGTGTTAAAATGAGGAGAAAAGAAAGTGAAACCCCTCTTCTCGGATGCTTACATCACCATATATATCGAACAGTCCCTCTGCCTCACGTATACTTCTGAAGCCATCCCTCAAAAGTGATCCCAAAACAGTGTTGGTTGTTTCCAGGGATAGTTTGTCTAATTTTGGGTCTGCCTATAAATGAATGTCTTCTCCTACTATAATCAAATCAGCTTCAACACCCAGAAAGTAATACAATACCTGCTTACTAAATGCTAGTTGACCCTGGTTGGGCAGTAGATAGAGGCCACAGAGATTCTCATGCCTACCAGTCACCAACGCACCCAAACAAACCTCACATCTGCGGATCTATTCACCCCTAATTCTTGAAGGTCCAAATATCTATGGAAAATAATCCCCACTTAACCTTGCTCGGCATCCCCTGAGGCCAAGAATGTTTGCCCCAATTAAGGCCTGTTGGGGTATCTTATCAGACCCAAAGCCACAAGGCTACCTCATGTTATTCTTATATTGGTATCATGAGTGGCAAGCTAAAAACCTCACCCATTTGGCAATAGTTGGCCCACACTCTGCTATCTTTGGCCTTGAAACTTAGCATTGTCTTGGCAGCTTAAAGTCTACAGTTATGTTTGAGATCTGCTTCTTGGATGGTGAAGAAGAACACATGATAATAGCTATCTACCTTTGTAGTTGTTAAAAGTTACTCACACCTCACTTGTACTTTATTTTCACCTAAAGAATGCTTGAGATATTCACACCAGCAGACTCAGCGAAGAATAGGTTCAGTCTGTCCTTGGTCTCAGCATGGCTGTCTCTGCCTCAGGGCACCCTCCTTCCTCTGGAGCAGGCCTCTCTCACTACTGCTTGGCTGGTCAGTGCCCTCTCATGGAGAACACTTCTTAGCTGCTTCTATCATTCTCAGCAGGGCAAACCCAGCAAAACACTTGCCAGATCCTCAGTCAGCAAAGGCAGCAGCTCCTCCGGGAATCATCCCCCCAACTCTCTCTGCACTTCCTTTTAAAGGCCTCTATCAGTGATCTGCCCCTTGATGTATGGTTTCCTACAGAAAGTGTAAGAATTGCCTGCCTCTGACTGTGAAGCCACATGCCAAACAGACACCACCTCCCAATTGGTCAAACCTCTAGAAGGTTCTAGAGGACACAGGTTTCACCGTTCCACCGCAATTCAGGACAGATGCCAAAGAGCTACATTTCTCTATGACGGCTTCCTGAAGCAGAACATGAACAATGGCGCTACTTTGAGCAGTGTGCCTTTTCACATTCCTCAGCTCTCATCTTCATTACAGAAGCAGCTTTTCCTTGAATTTTTCATGCAACACAGCACAGTCTCTGCTTGCAATCTCATGCAGTGGGCCAATTTGTACCAATGATCTGCACCAATATTTTCAACCAATGAGCTATGGACTGAGCTGACTTCAATATTAGTAAGGAATTCAAGAATAGTAGGTTAGGGTATTGATAGTAATTGTTAGTCTAAGGCTTTATTGCAACTCAGTCCATGCTATATCAAGGTGTGGCACTATGCTACGGTATGGCTACCATGCAAAGCCAGGTTCACATTTTTCTATTTTGTCTCATGTGAATTCACAGTACTGACTCGCACCAGATACACATCAGAGTCTCACACCACAGCCTCACACCTCTTGCTGTTAGAGTCTGAGTCCGTGATACAATTCTGCCACAGATGAAATACAGAACCTCTCTTTCCCTACAGGTCCCACAAGTCTATGCTCCCACACAGTTTTCCACTTAGTCTCTTGTAGAAAAATGATATCCATTCCCTGCCTAGAGAACTCTCTTTCAACTAATGCTCTCTTTGTCAGGGAGTGAAGCCCCTTCACATTCAAGGTCCCCACCCTCAGGCAACCTTCACCTATCCCACCCCTTCCGTTCACCGCCATTGAGAAGATCATGATGAGGCAGAGGAATATGTCATTACCAACCTCTGCCCCATTATCGCAAAGGCGAAAAACATTACAAACTGGGACATCCTTAACACCCCATGAACCTGGGTGTTGTTGACAATATCAGTTAAACCGAGCTCCATGAAATAATATGCTTAACTAAAGTGAATGTACATGCAATCTGCCATAAAGGATTAGTTTGGTTGTGTGACACAAGAAAGGACTAAAAGGAGGTTGTAGAATGCACACATAGTGTGTAGTATAAATAGTGAAACACAGTATAAAAGGACAGGAGTTTCCTGTGTACCAAGAGAGGGACTTGTTACATTGATTGGGTGGTTGGATTATACGTAGATAAGATGCTGAATACACGGGCAGGGATACCATCATATGGCAGACATACAAGATGAATAGACACGCCGAGAGGTCACCACTATCGATACAGGAAGACAGAAGTACAGCCATTTTTACAATGCGGAGGCCGCAGCAGGTCTTAGAATTAGCAAGGCCTCAGAACCCAAGATGCTGAATTTACAAAAACACATGTATTATAGAAACTTGTGCAGAGCCCGGACAGTAGCTCATGGCCAGAGCCAAGGTCAAGAACTAGGAAGGGAGTAATAGATTAACGGAACACAGCTACCAGATAACATTGCCCAGGATGAGAAGTGGTAGACTCCTAAATTAATACATTTTAATAAGAGCACAAACAACCATTGATGTCCAGATGAATTAGTTCAGTAGGTCAAAAGACGTTTTAGAAAAAAATAACTCACTAGTGTCCCAAATTGCAGCAAAGAACAGAATATGCACATCAGAATTGGCTAAAACCTTAATAAATAGAAGGACATACACTCTCAGACACAGTACCCTAACACCTGATCCAGAGATAAGAAACACTGGCTGGTCACTATGAGCCAAACACAGATAAAACACCAACAGAACTCCCAAAGCACACACGCAGACACCAGACAGCACACAAGACCAAGTACATAGGAAGGGGAAGGCCTCATCGCCCCTGGATGACCAGGAGTATTGTTTAATTGGTATTATGGCAGATGACAGAATTCTCTTCCCCACTTATGTCTTGTGAATATCTTGACATCTCGTCAAAGTGTCCAAGATTGCTAAACTAGGTGCCAACAAATGGGAATTCCCCTTGCCACGTCGCCTATAATGGATAATGCTAACAAATTACCCATCCCTGTAATGTTATGTTATGTTATTTGGCATATATATAGCGCTCTATATATCATTGGTATGATCTCAAAGAGCTTGTGGGTTGAACGCCCTTGGGGACCATAGTCCAGGTCAGTCGAGAGAGTAGGGTAGTATAGGGTGTTTGGGGGCACTCAATATGTGTGCAGCTAGTGTGATTTGCCTGATGGTAGCTGCATTCTAACATTAGGTGTGGTGGTAGTGAGAGATCAGTTGAATGTGTGCAGTCAGGTTGTTGGTCTCCGAAACCGCATTCTGGTGGCATTAGGCTTGTGTAGGACATTTATGTGTGCAGCTAGGCTGATTTTTTTATGGGGTATAGCTGCGGTCTAATAGGATGTTGAGGTGTTCAATGATGTATTAGAAATAGCATATATGATGGGAATGGTCCAGCCATCACATAGGCATAGACCAATAAAGTCTCTAACTCCTATGCATCCTATATGTAGTCTGAGCTATTAACCAACCCAACTTCCCCATAGGTGTTGTAGACTGATAGTGTAATGTGATGTCATTGCTGACATAGTTTTGGAACAAATTTTGCTTGTAATCATTGTAAATGTTGAGAGCTATGAGAACATGATGATTGTATGCTGTCCCAGCTAGGATTCATTGTTTGAATAAAATTGTGTTTTGACGTGCACCTGAGCCCTCCATCATTGAGTATTATTCTGACTAATTGTGTTGTCTTGGGTGCACCTTTACAGGATCCTCAAATGACAATACATCGTTGCTCCTTCTCTTCCTGCATTGTTCTATCAATCTGAACATCATAAACCGTCCCCCTGCACCATGTGGCATTACTCAACTCCCCCATAACCTCTCCCTTCTCAGAAAACACAACCCCCGGCCCCCACCCCAAAACCAAGAGACGTCCATATCACTATGGGCCACTAGGGACGAACACTCCCTCCCCAAGCCAAGCATAATGAGTCAAACAATCAACGGCCACCCATATTCATGTGTCTATTCGGGACTTTGTAAAAAACACACATTTTATGACCCCTGCAGATGGAGTTCTTAGCAAAGTAAAGGATTCCAAAGTCACGTCACTGGTGACTGGGTCCCCAGTTGCCTACATTTTCCATCACCAGGTATTCTCTTCCATGGCATAGGGTACCACAGAGTTGTACGGGGGTCTTTGAAAGTTAATTCTGTTGCCAGGGGGACACCACCCTCATCTAGACCTGTGAGATGTTGTAGAACCTGGGTTGCTTCCACCCCTGCCGCGACCCTATAGTTCATTCCTCCATATTCAAAGATCAAAGAAAAGGGGGAAGGCACACTGTAAAGGACTGGTAGGGGGTGTCTGTACTTCTGCTCTCTATATGGTAAAAGAGAGGCACAGAAGACCCCAGCCAAGATTCTCTATTACGGTAGCAATGGACGAGCAATCAAGGCCTAGCTTCTCAGGAGGTGATGCAGGCTGGTTCTTAAGTACAGTGTAGTCCCCAAGCCCCCACAAAGGAATGTCCACACACTGTATTGGTTAGAACACAGTCTTTATATAATCAATATTCAAGGTTATGTACACTTATCATAATAACTCACTTTGTACTTAGGAAAATCAACAATGGCAAATGTATACAATTCTAAAGTGGTACCACCCTTTGTATTAGATCTCTTTAAAGTGCATCAACAATACTGTAACAATGTCACACAGATCAATAGAGTGAAACCAGCAATAGAGAGAGGAGAGAAAATAAGATGGTTGAGCAATAGTTAGAATACTGGCCCCTATCACTAGACACAGTTCTGTGTGGAGATCCCCCCACCTGAGCAACCTGTAAAATAAAGATATAGCACAAGCCCAGTCCATATATTGCTCTGCAAGTCTTATTCCCTCCTATAATGATTTTACCCCCCCCCCCGATGTACCTGGTGGAGTCGAGTTCTTTGAAGAGGCGTCGACAGATCCTTCTTGAGCGACCCCCTTTCAAGCGGGAGTCACGGATCGTCGAGAGGCGTCGAGAAGCGTCGAGGAACTCGGCGTTCGGCGGCGGGGAATCGACGGCCCTTCTTGAATGCCTTCCCTTTCAAGCGGGAGACACGGGGCGTCGAACGTCCGTCGACAAACAGGGTAGAACGGCGTCGATGAGGCGGCAGCTTCGTCCGAGCGGTGCTCGTCGGCGTCGGAACGTCGGCGTCCTGCAAGGCAGAGGCGTGCGGGGCACCTCGGTGACAATAGTTCTGGACCGCAAAGATTGTGGAGACGGAGGCCCAGCAAGGGCGTCGAGTCGTTCGAGTCTTTGTGGTCTTCGGGTGGCGGGAAACCCACCGGCAGGTTTCTCCTCGGCGCGTTGGTTCAGCATGGAGCTGCCACCAGCCCATACCCTGCTCTGTGGGCCACCCACAGGTGCCCAAAAACATACACTAAGGGCACAGGGTTGTACCCCAACCCATGGGTGCCATAAGGGTATCCCATGGGTCTGTTCACCAAACCAAAAGAGAGAGCTGCACTGCCAGGAGTCCCACATGGACACCTGGGCAGAAAACATGACAGAACACACAATAAAAAGCAATAAAGGACAAGGATTCAGAGGCCCTGTCCCTCTGATGCATTTCCAGCATCACAGTCGCCCCCCGCAGACTGAGGTGGAGGGTGTCTAATCTCCCACGGGATAGACACCCTCATCCAGACGGTCAACATACCTTCTGGAAAGGCCATCTGCATTATCGTGACTCTTCCCTGGTCTGTGCTCTATGGTGAAGTCTAGCCCTTGCAGGCTAATGGACCACCTGAGCAATTTCGGATTCTCACCCTTCATCTGCATAAGCCACTTCAGGGGCTTATGATCTGTTTGGACCTTGAAGGTAGACCCCGTAAGGTAGGGCCTAAAATGCCTAAGGCTCCAAACTATGCTAAAACACTCCTTTTCAACAGTAGCCCACCTAAGTTCTCTACCCTTGAGTTGTCTACTGATGAATATGATAGGATGTTCTCTCCCTTTGTCATCTAACTGGGACAAGACAGCTCCAATTCCGGTGTCGCAGGCATCCGTCTGGACGATAAAGGGTCGGCTGTAGTCAGGCGCACACAACACAGGTGCCCTACACAGACTTTCTTTCAAGCCGTCAAAGGCCCTTTGACAGTCTTTGGTCCAATTAACCTTCCTAGGCTGTTTGGGTGAAGTTAGAGCTGTCAGAGGTGCAGCTATGGTTCCATAGTCTGCCATGAAATTGCGATAATACCCAGTGAGGCCCAAAAAGGCTCTCACCTGGGTTTGAGTAGTGGGAGTCTCCCAGTTCTGTACATCCTGTACTTTACTGGAGAGAGGTTGGATTTGACCCCCTCCTACCTCATGACCAAGATAGGTAACTTTCCCCTGAGCTATCTGGCACTTGGTGGCCTTGATAGTGAGGTTAGCCCTTTTCAAGGCCTGCAACACCTTATCCAGATGTGTCAAATGCTCTTCCCAGGTGGAACTGTAGACGGCAATGTCGTCTAAGTAGGCCACACAAAAGGCTTCCAGCCCACTGAGCGCATGGTTGACCAATCTCTGGAAGGTGGCAGGGGCATTCTTCAACCCAAAAGGCATGACCCTAAACTGGTAGAGTCCCTCAGGTGTTGAGAAGGCCGTCTTTTCCTTGGCATGGTCCGTCAGAGCTATTTGCCAATAGCCTGAGGTAAGGTCAAAGGTGCTCACAAATTTGGCAGCACCTATGGTGTCCACGAGCTCATCAGCCCTGGGGAATGGGTGCGAGTCAGTTTTGGTGACGGCATTGACTCCTCGGTAGTCCACACAGAACCTCCAATCCTTGGTACACGCCTGGGAACTTGCCTTGGGGACAAGGACCACTGGACTGGACCAGGGACTGGTTGAGGGTTCAATAACACCCAGATCCAACATCTTGGCGACCTCAGCCTGGATGTGGTTCTTGACGGTATCTGACATACGGTAGCACCTGCTTTTGACAGGCACACTGTCACCAGTGTCAATTTCATGCCTACACCACGGTGTAAGGCCTGGCGTCAGTGAAAACAGAGAGGCATACTGTTGGAGCAAAGCCCTGCAGGCCCTCTGTTGCTCTGTTGTCAAATCCGGAGAGAGATGTACTCCCTCCACTGAGCCATCCTGAGGGTTGCTATGCAGCAAATCAGGAAGGGGCTCACTCTCATCCTCTTCTTGCCCTGAAGCTAGCAAGAGACATGAGACTTCTGCTCGCTGGTGGAAAGGCTTGAGCCTGTTGACATGGAATATCTGAGGGGCTACCCCAGAGGCTCCCATGTCAACCAGATAATTGACTTCGCCCATCTTGGAGATGATCCTGAAGGGTCCAGTCCACTTGTCTGCCAAAGCTCTAGGCTTGGTAGGCTCCATCACAAGGATTTCCTGTCCCGGAGTCCAATCCACTTGCGAGGCTTTAAGGTCATGGCAGTACTTATTCAATTCCTGGCTGGCCTTGAGATTTGCGGTTGCCTGACCCATCATCTGTCTCATCCTCCGTCTGAGGCCTAACCCATAGTCCCCCACTTGCTTGGCGGGACCTGGAGGGGTGGCTTCCAAGCCTTCTCTGATCAAGGCGAGGGGCCCTGTAAGGATCTGTCTTCTCCTGCATCCTAGTGGAATCTGGAGTGAGTGTTATGAGTGACATTGGAATGTTACTGGATGGAATGTTTGTGTATGACTGGTGTTCTCTGGAGGGGAGTTGAAGATGTAAGCCTGAGAGAGAGGATGCCGGTGCTTGCCTATGTGAACTGGAATCTACTATCTGATTAATATGACTCTAGAAACTGGATGTTATGCTTGGAAACATAATAAAGAAGTCACTCATCCATACCATGATGTCAGAGTCATTCTACCTGAACCCAGATTTCCACATTGGCGACGAGGATGCTGGCTGTGCTGGGGGGACAGCACAGAAGAAGAGACAAGCACCGCCCCCCCAAACCAAGGAAGACCCTCTCTCTCAGGTAAGGCGAGCGCTAAATGCAGTAGGCGCAGAAAGGCCTAGCGCCAAGGGCACAGGCGAAGGCAATATAGGTCATTGGCGTGTATAACAAATTGTTTTTCACACAGATGGTCTCAAAAGTGAATTACAGTGTTGATTGACCAGGATGGTAGAGAAACCTCGCTCAAGGTGATATGACACGTGTTTGCTGCACTAATAATTTTCTTTTCCAGGATGGACATTTTAGTTGAGAGTGGAAAACACTGATGTTTTAAATTCAAATGCTATGACTTGACTAATATTTTAATTTTTCAGGTGGATCGGTTTATACATGCTAGAGTTTTAAGAGTTTTAAAGTAGTGTGTACAATGTTGTCATTAAGTGCAATGTTAGGAACATTATATGTGAAGATTAGGTAATGAGTATAACGTGAGTGATTCTAGTGATATGTGATACACTAGTGGTATGTATGTAGTGTAGTACTCCCGGAGTTAGGTTTTTGTGTGAAGAGAACTTTCAACACAGGCAAATGAGGGTAGTGGGGTCACTGAGTTTGTGAAGTAGTTACCCGAGTATTAGATATACTCAGCCTGGTTGGAAGTGGTGTGTGTTTAGGCACACCTGGGTCTTGTGATTGCAGTGTGTAAGGGAGTTAAGTGTGTGTTCTATTGTGGGATGTTGGAGTTAGGATTTGTATGAGAGGTCTGGGTGCCTCTATGTGTGGAAAGTTTAGTTATGGTATTTCAGTAGTCGGAGGTGCCTCTTCTTCACTTAGCCGAAAGGGGAAGGGGCATTGTTTTAAAGTGTGTCCCACGGCTGTGAGGACGTTCATTGGTGTTGGGAAGTTGTTTGCAGAATGTCTTTGTTTGGTGAGATGATGCATGTGCATTAAACGTGTAGGTGTCTGTGTGTGTGGGTGTTTTATATAGCTGTCATGCTGAGTTAGCTGGTCGTGTTTTTGATATCTCTAAGGAGGGGAGATATGTAAGGATCTGTCTTCTCCTGCATCCTAGTGGAATCTGGAGTGAGTGTTATGAGTGACATTGGAATGTTACTGGATGGAATGTTTGTGTATGACTGGTGTTCTCTGGAGGGGAGTTGAAGATGTAAGCCTGAGAGAGAGGATGCCGGTGCTTGCCTATGTGAACTGGAATCTACTATCTGATTAATATGACTCTAGAAACTGGATGTTATGCTTGGAAACATAATAAAGAAGTCACTCATCCATACCATGATGTCAGAGTCATTCTACCTGAACCCAGATTTCCACAGGCCCCCTCACGGGATGTCCAAAGAGTAACTCAAAGGGGCTGAAACCAACACCCTCTTGAGGTACCTCTCTGTAAGCAAACAGCAGGCATGGCAGGAGGAGATCCCATTTCCTCCTTAGGGGTTCTTCCAAAGCCCCTAGCATGCCCTTGAGAGTTTTATTAAATCTCTCAACCAGACCATTGGTCTGGGGGTGGTAAGAGGTGGAGAACTTGTAGGTTACCCCGCACTCTTTCCACATGGTTTTCATGTAACTAGAGATGAAGTTGGATCCTCTGTCAGAGACAACCTCCTCGGGGAATCCAACACGGGTGAAAATGCCCAGGAGAGCCCTGGCAACCACCTTGGCAGTAACAGTCCGAAGGGGTATTGCCTCAGGGTACCTGGTGGCATGATCTACCAAGACCAGGATGAACTGATGTCCACCTGAAGTGGGAGGGTCAAGGGGACCGACGATGTCGATGCCCACCCTCTCAAATGGTGTGCCAACCACTGGCAATGGCTGCAGTGGGGCAGTGACACTGCCTCCAGTCTTGCCAGACAACTGACAAGTTGGGCAGGTCCTGAAGTGGGACTCCACCTCTATTCCCATCCGTGGCCAGTAGAAATGGGCAGAGAGCCTCTGCTTAGTCTTCTTGGTCCCAAGATGACCAGCCAAGGGCATCTCATGCGCCAACTGCAGTAGGAAGGGCCTGTAAACCTGGGGTACCACCAACCTCTTGAGGGCACCAGGTTCAGGCTTAGTGGGCTCACTAACAAGGAGCTCACCCTCCTAATAAATCCGGAATGTCCTAGGCACTTCTCCTTGTGCCTGGGACAGGGCCTGTTTCCTCAGTCTCTCAAGAGAGTGGCACTCTCTCTGTCCCTTACAGAAGTCTGCCCGGGAGGGGCCCCCTTCAGCTAACAAGCATTGAAGGTCGGGATGATCCTCCGGGTTGAGAACCTCTCCCACAGGAGAGTCTTCTGTCTCTTCTCCCACAGGAGTTGAGTTTGGGTTTTCCACTGGACCCAGCCCGTCCGGAGCATGGATCACAATGGGTGCTGTCGGAACAGCAGGAAGAGAAGGTGTTCCCTCCACAGAGGTGGCCTTCTTGGTCTTCCTTCTTCTTGCATTAGGCCTCGCCTTTGGCTCGGGTACCTGACCCACAGCCAGACCCGGTGTCACCTGTGACCTAGTGACTGCAGCAGCAGTCATGGGAAGACCATCCGAGATCAACCCCAACTCTACTAGATCATTTCCTAACAGAATGTTAGCAGGGACATTGTCCTGAACCAGGACAGGAAGCTTTGCTGTCTTGTCTCCAATCATGAGTGTGACTAAGGTTACAGGCGATAATTTGGGAGGCCCACCAGCTAACCTGGTGGTTCTCAGAGGAGCACCTACATAGTCCTCTGGCTTGAGCAGGGTCCTGTCCACCACTGTCATGCTTGCCCCAGTGTCTCTCAAACCAGTAGAAGGCTGGCCATTCAAGAGGACACTTCTCAAAAACCTACAGGTGTTCTGTGGGATAGTCGCCAGTACTTCTGCATACTGGTCCCAGGCCCCAAGGGACACTAAGGAAATCTCTACCAGAGCACCAAATGTGATCCCAGTAGAGGAGGGGAGGACAGTGGCCTCCACCTCAGACACGGGGTAAGGGTAGGTCAGGCTGACAGCCTGTACTCCAAGTGCCTTACCTTTACACTTGGAGTCACCCCTTCTGTGATCCAGAGCCCCACAGTCCCAACAAGCGCCAGGAGTGCGAGGTACGGTACTGGAACCACTGGGAGCCTGCTTTGCAGCAGGTGGACCACTACTCTTATTCCCACCCACAGATGACTTATCCCCATTAGATTTTTGGGTCTTGGGAGAGGAAGGTTTAGGTTTACCCGACTGTGACTGCTTGTGGGACTCCTCAGCTTTCTGAGAGGCCCCCTTTTCTTTGTCCTTGTCCTTCCCACTGGAGTCCTTAGGGGACACCCGGTGGGAGACCCACTTGTCAGCCAATCTAGCCAGCTTAAAGGGGTCCAAAATGTTCTGGTCAGCCACATACTGACGCAGCTCTGGTGAACAGGCTTCAGAAAAATGCTCAAAAAACAAGAGGTGGGACAATTCAACAAAAGTCTTAACTTTGTATCCATCGATCCACCCCATCATGTTCATGTGCGCAGCACTCACCCAGTCAACCCAAGACACATTCTCTCTTTTCTTAAAATCCCTGAACCTTCTAAGGTATTGGGTAGGTGTCTTGCCAAACTTGGCAATCAAAGCAGACTTCATACACTCATACTGACCCCTTTCTTCCACACTCAGCTTCAGAATACAGTCATATCCAGTTTGAGGCACTCTGCTTAACAAACACTTAGCCCAATCTCTTTTATCAACATCATGAATCGCACAAGCCATTTCAAACGATTCAATCCATTGGAGAATATCTGAACACTCCACAAATACACCAACCAAATCTTTCATAAACTTGGTGGCTGGGGACCTGACACTCTCACTGGTTTTAGCTGAAGTCTCCACTCTAGCTTTCTCTAGCTGGATTCTCTGACATTCAGTGTCCTGGCTCTTGAGTTCAAGGTCCTTATTTCTGAGTTCAAGATCCCTATTCTTGAGCTCCACTTGTTGAGCCAACTCCTCTTTCTTAAGTTCAGCATCTATTTCCAACTTGCGGTATTCAAAGGCCAATTTCATCCTTAATAACTCAAGCTTCAAGGAATTGCTGGGGTTTGGAACAGAGGCAGCAGGAATGGCGGCATTCCCAGAAACAGATTCAGCAGAAACCCCAGGGGCAGAGTCCTCATTGGTTGCATTCCCCCCCTCATCAAGAGTTTCACCATCAGTCTGGTAGTCCACCAGGGCAGCTATCAGCTCAGCCCTAGACTTATCCACAAAGTCTAACTCCCTGGCTTCACAAGCACTCTGGAGAGCCTCCAAGCTCATCCGTGTCAATTTGCCATTTGCAATAGACTCCATTGTTTGTAATGCAGTTATCTTGTACACAACTAAACCTTAATTTAATAAAGTGCAGATATTTTGTAAGTGGCACGGTTATACACTGATTCTTAAAACCATAAGCATCCCACCGCTGCCACCAGCTGTAAAGGACCGGTAGGTGGTGTCTGTACTTCTGCTCTCTATATGGTAGAAGAGAGGCACAGAAGACCCCAGCCAAGATTCTCTATTACAGTAGCAATGGACGAGCAATCAAGGCCTAGCTTCTCAGGAGGTGATGCAGGCTGGTTCTTAAGTACAGTGTAGTCCCCAAGCCCCCACAAAGGAATGTCCACACACTGTATTGGTTAGAACACAGTCTTTATATAATCAATATTCAAGGTTATGTACACTTATCATAATAACTCACTTTGTACTTAGGAAAATCAACAATGGCAAATATATACAATTCTAAAGTGGTACCACCCTTTGTATTAGATCTCTTTAAAGTGCATCAACAATACTGTAACAATGTCACACAGATCAATAGAGTGAAACCAGCAATAGAGAGAGGAGAGAAAATAAGATGGTTGAGCAATAGGCAGAATACTGGCCCCTATCACTAGACACAGTTCTGTGTGGAGATCCCCCCACCTGGGCCACCTGTAAAATAAAGATATAGCACAAGCCCAGTCCATATATTGCTCTGCAAGTCTTATTCCCTCCTATAATGTTTTTACCTCCCCAATGTACCTGGTGGAGTCGAGTTCTTCGAAGAGGCGTCGACAGATCCTTCTTGAGCGACCCCCTTTCAAGCGGGAGTCAAGGATCGTCGAGAGGCGTCGAGAAGCGTCGAGGAACTCGGCGTTCGGCGGCGGGGAATCGACGGCCCTTCTTGAATGCCTTCCCTTTCAAGCGGGAGACACGGGGCGTCGAACGTCCGTCGACAAACAGGGTAGAACGGTGTCGATGAGGCGGCAGCTTCGTCCGAGCGGTGCTCGTCGGCGTCGGAACGTTGGCGTCCTGCAAGGCAGAGGCGTGCGGGGCACCTCGGTGACAATAGTTCTGGACCGCAAAGATTGTGGAGACGGAGGCCCAGCAAGGGCGTCGAGTCGTTCGAGTCTTTGTGGTCTTCGGGTGGCGGGAAACCCACCGGCAGGTTTCTCCTCAGCGCGTTGGTCGTCCTCGACTTTCTCCGGCAGGATAAAGCGGTCGACGGTGCGGACGAGGGAGTCCTTCGATTCAAATGTTCTTAGGCAAAGGAGCGGGCGGCTCCGTTCGTCGGCGGCACGGCGTCAAGTGGTTCCCACGGCTGGGCAACACAACTTCGACGAGCCTCCAGCGGTTACACAAACCTGCGAACCCTGGTCGACGGCAATGGACTTCGACGGCGGCGATGTCCGGGTGCTTCACTTCGATCTACTCGGCGGTCCCGTCTCGGGTCGGCAGCCTTTCGAGGGTCTGTCCTTCAGGGCGCTTTGGCGAAGATGGAGCGGTGCTCGATGGTCCCTCGGAGCACGGGAAGAGGGCGCCTTACCAGGTCCTCTCTCGGGTCAGTCTTCGACGATTTCGGCAGCCTTCGGATCGGTCGAAGCAAATGCAACAGCAAGTCTTCTTCCTCCAGCTGGACGTCGAGGATCAGCAGTTCCAGTTACTCTTAGAGTGGAGACTCAACTCCAGAACGCTTCTGAACGCTTCTGAACAATTACCAGTGGTGAGAGGTCCCCAGATATACTATTCTGTCTCTCATCCACACTGCTGGCACACACTCAGCAGCCAATCATACAGAAGGGCATTCATGCAGTCAGTCAGCCAATCAGGCACACAGTGCATTCAGGCCACACTCCTTCCTTTCAGGCACTCACAACAAGGAAAGATGGATTGGGACAAGTACCCAGCCATTCAACACTACACACTGCATTCAGGCCAGTTTCGGGCAGGGCTGTCTCAGTCTTTGTCTCTCATGCCAGAAACCAGACAACCACAACAAGGAGTGTATATTGGTCACACATTCCATTCACCCAGGTCCCACCCACAGGAGGTACCCACAACATACAGTCACTGGGAAGGCTCCAGTCAGTCTAGCTGGGCCTTCACAACAACACCATATATGGAACTTCCACCCAACAGCCAGTCAGGGGGAAGGGACAGAGTCAGGGCTTCCCAGGACTTTGGGAAACAAGGTAACAGGCAATAGAAAGCAAGAGGCCACAGGGGCCATCTTGTTTCCTATCAGGAATCAACTGATCCCAATGGCAGGGCCTGGGTATCCCAAAATGGAGGACACCCAGAGCACCTGTCAAATTCAACATGGAGCTGCCACCAGCCCATACCCTGCTCTGTGGGCCACCCACAGGTGCCCAAAAACATACACTAGGGGCACAGGGTTGTACCCCTACTCATGGGTGCCATAAGGGTATCCCATGGGTCTGTTCACCAAACCAAAAGAGAGAGCTGCACTGCCAGGAGTCCCACATGGACTCCTGGGCAGAAAACATGACAGAACACATGATAAAAAGCAGTAAAGGACAAGGATTCAGAGGCCCTGTCCCTCTGATGCATTTCCAGCATCACACACACCAATATCTTACATTCCTTTCAGATAACCACATGGTAACCTGCCGACAATCGCATCTTCAGGAAAGCGTAAGGCTCTAGAGATCTTGAAAACTTGTGATGGCATCCTCTCCATATCAGATCTCCTTCTGTTGCTTTGCCCAGGCTAGAATTTCCACATTATCCAGATAATGGTGGAACCTCACCACAATCGACCTGTTCCATGTGATAATGTCCCGGCAAAAATGTCGCCATACAAGAATGGTGCTGTTTTTTTGCTGAGACATTATCATAAGGAACATGGGGAGCGGGGGACACCCCCACAAATCCTTCTCGCATTTACCCCATATATTGTCCCCATATATAATGTTGCCTATGCCATTTCCTGTTAACTATATTTATGGCAACATTATATACGGGACGATATTACCTGATACTGATCGACCTGCGGCCTCAATTGTTACTTTGTCCACCCCTGTGTACTGTGTTGATGTTAACGTCACGCCGACCTTCTCCTTGAAACAACTCATTCACAATGCCCTTCACCACCATTTCAATATCCTTTTAGGTACTCGACCATACTCTCCTTCAGGCCAAACATCTGTAGATTCTGCCTCCTCTCCTTATTTTACAAATCATCGACCTTCAACAAAATGTCCTCCTCTCTTGTTTCAAGGTCCTGGAGCATGGCATCCAACTTCTTTTCTATCAAGTTTCCACTAAACTGGTTGTTCCCGGGGAGTCCACCTTGCCTCTCAGCTCTGCCACAGAGAATTGAATGTCCCCACAGAGAGCCTTGACTTCAGGAAGCAGGTCTCCATTGTGGCCAACTGAAGCTGGGTTGCACTGGATTCCTCAGCTGCCATACGGTCGCCTCTCCTCTACTTCTGTAGGCCTTGTATAAATGCACTACCTCCACCGTGCTCTGCTGCATTCACCTCAGGCATAGGCCCCAGCACCCCACCCCTCTCGATCCTGCCAATGGTGCTCCACTATTAGAATGTGTCTTCAATCACGGCTTTACAGACTGGGAAGCGCTCCACCAGGGCACCACCCTCCTAGGGCGGGCACCACCGACCACACAGTCCTCCAAGGGCTCAGGAGGGGACCATCGGGCCATGCCACATCGCCTCCCAGCGACGCTCCTCACCTGCCCCTGTCCCCACACTGTCACAGGTTTTCGCAGTACTTCGGCTGCGGTCTTCAGAGAAGCGCCTGGAATCACGGCAACTCTGCTCACTTTCCTTACTCATGCAGCTCACAGGTTTCTCTACAAGTTGATCTGAGCACCACGTTCAAGCCTTATCTGCAGAGCACCTCTTTATCTCCTGTCACACTGATGCGAGAGGGAGAGGCGGCCACTGGCATTACTACTCGTTCAGCAAGGAGGAGAGGAGCAGTTCTGTATGCAGTCATTTAGGTCTGCGCCCCCTAGTGGTCTCCCCATTTTGTCACTTTAACATACCTGCGAAACTTGAGAAACATTGCTAGTGGTCAGAAGCACTGCAACACATGTATTTTACTAAGGTATCTCACAGATCAATAGCGGCTCAAAGACTCCAGAACAGTCCGGATGATTGGCAGCCATAATCTAATCCTCTATTGTTTTTGTCTTTCCCACCTCATCACTTCCGCGTTCTATATTTGCTCAAATTGCTGTGGGAGGCCTGCAGTTCTGCTGAGAGTTTCTGTCACCACCAACCAGAGTGAGAACCTGACAGGTGACATATTCCTCTATAATACATCAAAATGAGTCCCCTGAGAAGGCAAATGTATGTATTTACCGTGTTTGTTTTAAAACGTTATTAACAGTTTTGCCTTGGTCTGGCCCCTGGGGGATAACTGAGAATTAGATATTTTGAAACGGGTTGCATTTTCCATGAAGCCGGACAGGAAATAGGCAGAAGGTCAGGCAGCATGTAATGTAAGTCTTGTACAGGCAGCTATTTGGGAAATGGGCAGGGTTTGAGTTAATTTGAAGAAACGACAGAGGCCCGATGCAATCGTTCTCTGGGTCGGAGTAAGATGCGTAGGGTGTTGGGTTAGAGCACAGAGCGTCTGTGTTGCTAGAGGGGGCCGCCGGGTATTGTCACCCCGATTGCCTGCTTGCAAGTGCCGCCCTGTGAGCATGGTTGGGCTGTGCAGAGGGTGGCGGTGCAGAATGGGCTGGTAGTGTGTTGCAGAGTTTGCTGGGTGTTGCTTCTGAGAGGGGAGAGCTGCTAGCAGCAGCCGGCATGCTGGAGTCAGTTCCTCAATGGCTGAACTTGAGTGGTGTAAGGCGGAGACATATAGAATGAGCGGTTTAGTGAGGTGGACAGATGCTTATTGGAATCCATTGCACTGTTTCTGTGGTGAGGGTTGCACTGCAGCAAGAATTGGACGTGATGGTCCATGGGGCTCGATTGCATCGGTACATGTGTGCCATGCCATTAATATCTTAGTACAGTGCTGATCCATGCACGCAGGCAGGCTTGCAATGTAATGGCCCATGGGGCTCCACTACACTAGTATAGTGGAGACCGCTGTACTGCAGCAGGTTTACAAGGTGGTCCATATGACGCTACACTAGTTAACTGATGATATGACTGCATGCACTACAGTAGTGTCTTGGTGATACCTGCTCAGCAGGAGAAGTTAGCCCGATGTTCCATGGGCTCTACCACACTATAGTATATTAGGGCTTACATGGCACAGCTTTGGGTCCTCTAAGATTAATCGGGTATGTATCTGGATGGCTTTTTTCAATGGTATTGATGGCTCCTCTGCCTTTCCATATGCCTACCCCCACTGCTCCCATTCACACAACCCCCCTCCCAGCCCCCACCACTCCACCCTCCAAGCACCGGCCTGAGTTTACCACTGCCATTTTCACTTTTCCACCTATTCTCTCTCTCTCTCTCTCTCTCTCTTTCTCTGTCACTGTGCTGCAACGTTCACGTACAGTGGGCAGGTAAGAGCAGAGGGGCAGCCTGCAGTTCAAAAGGCTCTTGGGTTCTTGGAAAGATACCTTTTAATTGGAAAAGAACAAGGATGCTATTTGAAAATGACACGTGTCAGTGCCGCTATCGAGTAATTATGCATGCTGTATTCCCTTTGCTTTATTTTTAGTTTTGGCTGTTAGGTGGAGCTAAAGTGCCACGTATAAGCCAAAACTATTGCAATAGAGCGCATCTAGGAAGGAGCACAACACTTGAAGGTGTTGTTTGGTTATTTACCCCCCATTGACTACCCACGGCCATGCTAGTCCCTATGGCCATCCCACCCACGTCGTGCGTTGCCCTCCACGCCTAAAGCATATCCTCCTGGGATCTCTTTGAGCTATCTTTATCAAGCTTTACCATGTAACTTTGTGATCGAAGTGCCTTTCAGTGGTATTTTTTCAAAGCAGTCTTCTGAGAGATAATAACTTAATTGGTGCTGTAAACATAATACTGGTGTAATAAAAGTGTCTTAACCAGGCCAGTTAAAAACACTTGCAAAGTCAACAGTTTGGTCCTGTGTATAAGTATTAGGCATTTGCCAGGCATTGCTATTAGCTGCCCAGGTACACACAGCATTTTGCAGCTGCTACCATGAATGGCTAGTTAATACCACTACGGCAGTGCCTGACAAATGCCTTTCCAATGTCTCCACTCAAGCCAAAACTGTTAGTTCTGACTCCTCCTTGCCACTCATCTAAACACCTGCCCTTTCGCCCTGTGAATTGTTGGTGAAATGGAATGCCACTACCAGCATTTTTAAGAGCTGACTGTAAATGGCAACAGCGAAAGCTAATACCAAAATAGTGCTCCCTGGATATGGGGATGCAAGCCCCCCTGCTTCCATTTTTAGTAGGCAGGGGGCAGGCTGAACATATTCACAGTTCTCACCATTGCCAAGCCCCGGGGCTGTGAAGAGTGTGCTTCCAACAGATTCGGGCAAGCTACACTGTTTGTTACTATAAATGTGTCTTGCTGCCTTTAACAGGAGGCAGCTGCGAAACAACTATCTCCTTAGAACCTGGTCTCAAACACCCTAGGCAAACCTGGCATTCTGATTGACGAGTGGAATTAAAGGATGAGTTAATGCACTTTGGAGACGTTTCCATTGTTTCGGGTCTGGCTGCCGAGTGACATTGTCAGTTCTAGTCCGAGTAGCTTGATTCGTGGGAAATGTGTTTGGGTCACAGACGGGGCAAACTGGGACAGAAAATATTGCCTTGCAGAAACAACAACAAAAATGCAGCCCACATTTGTGAATCTCAGTTGTGCACGGTGGCAAGTCGTGCATTTTAAATCACCTTTGCCAAGCAACGTTGCTCAAAATGATCTGTTGCACAGTACACCAAATCAGGAAATCGTCTATTGTCTTTTTTTCCCTTTGGCGGGTCATGCAGAAATGGAACCTTTCATAGTCCGGATTGAAATCTGGCTTGAATTTGCTGGTTAATGCTAACTTGTCTGTGTTGTAATCGTCTGCAGCTCTGTTGTTAGGGAGCGTATTAAATAGGCGCAGTGCTGCCGCACCAATGTTCAGTAAGAGGAGTGTCAGTTTCCTTTTTCCTTCAGTGATGTCCCTTGTTTGTACATGCAGTTCGAACTGTTGTATATATATGGCCCAACGGAGCACAGCCCCTGTGGTGTAGGGGTCAAATGGCCCCATGAGTGTGGTCTGTGAGGTACTTGGTTTTCTGGTCTGAATATGTTGCTCCTTCTATCAGTAGTACAGCGCCCTGTTCTGAATGGGCTAGCATTTGGGCTCGACATATTTGCCGCCTGTTCTGAGCTTGCAGACAACGTGGTATTCGTGCTTCCCACATTTTCCTGTTTGCGATGGAATGTGTGCACACACGCTTACCAAGGAATCTTTCCTTGCTCTGAGGGGGTTTGAAAAGTTTCTCACTCTTCCCACTGTTGAGGCTAAGTATGCGCCATGTTCCTGCTTAGAAATTGTCCAGTGGTAAGGTTTGTGGGTTGGGCCATATCCTTAATGGGCCATGCTTGCTAATCACTGCTGTGTGACCTGAGCGGTCAGCAGGCAGCGCAGCGTTGGGATTCGGAAAGACTTTGCAGCGGTTGTGCTGCTTACCGGCATGTTGGTGTGGTCGAGTGGAGCGTTTCGAGTTCTTGTTCTGAAACGAGATATAATCGCTTCAAGTTCGTTCCTTGTCGGCATGTAGAACGCCCGAGTAGAATGCTGCGGTCTTAGCGTGGGCACTCAGTGCCTTGCCTTCCCCCCCCCTGCTTTATCCGGCCCTTCTTGCCCCCCCCATCCCTACTACCCCCCTCACCCCCCTCTCCGCATCAGTCATCCCATGCAGGCGGAAGCAAAAAAAAATTGACACGACACCAGTTTATGATTGGAAGGTTAACATGCCTCAGCAGCTTTATTTGCATAAAGTCTTGGAGTTATCTTAAAGGCGACCCGTAATTCACCGTCACTGATATACTATTCCAAGTGCGGCTACCTAGGGCTTACCCCCCTCCTCCCCCTCCCCATTGTCCTCGTCCGGTGGACGCCTCGGATTGAGCCCAGCCCTGGCTATCCACCTCTCTCTACCCCGGCCGTTGGTGATGTCAATTTTTGCCCCATTTCCCCCTGCCCCCCATTTTTCTAGGTCTTTGTTGCGGATGCCCGACCCCCCCGCACACTTCCCCTTGTCCTAATCGGGCTCTAGCTAAAACCGGCAGCCACGCGGTGCCTCGCTAATGTTCAGGTTCCTATACCGGCACCACCACAAATGCCCTTACAATTTCCTATACCGGCACCACCACAAGTGCCCTTACAATTTATTTACGTATCCGTATTTGGGCCGGCACCGCCCTCCGATGCCGTCCCCCACTTTCTGCCTGCCTAGTTGGTCGTCGCTTGCGACGTCCATCTAACCTTTTCTTACCAAACTTTACTCAGCCCCCCCTACGCCTTCGCGTTGTTCCGGTTATTGGCATCCCAGTCCTACCCCCACTATGCAAACCCCCCCCCCAGGTCTCCCTCCTGTGTCCCCGAGCCCCCAGAAACTTCGCAGGTCCCACTCACTAAAGGCCCCCCCCCTCCAAATGCAGCCTTAGCAGGTGTCCCCCCCCCTTAGCTGGTGTCATATCTCTTCCGGATTCCCTGTCCCTCGTACTATCTTCCTTTCCCAACTGTCTCCCCCATTCCCCCCGGTCCCCTTATGCTGCGCCCCGCCAGGCCCCCTCTTTCCTGTCCTTGCTGGCCCTCCTTGTCCGAGCCCCCCCCCCCCGATGTTCCTACCTTTCTTACTCCCTCCTCCAGCTCCCCCCCTCTTGCCCCCCCTTCGTGACGACTTCCCCCTGCTGTATTTTTGTCCCGGTAGCATAACCCCCCGTATTCTCCTCTTGTTCCCCCCCAACCAGCTTCACTTGCTGCCCTTTTTTAGTTTGTTGTTCGTTCCCTCCCCCCCCCGCAATTTGGGTCTTGGAATTGTCTCCCAAGCCCCCTACATCCCTCCCCTTTTAACCCAGGGCCTCCCCCAAGCCTATTGCTCTTGGGGCGCCGTGCATCTAAACTCTTGGCTGCTCATTCCCCTGTGGGTCTGCTGGCAGTGCTTCGTAAGGGGATCGCAATGTAACTCCGCTGGGCGACCTGTAAAACAAAAGAAAACATTTTTCATTCACATACTTTTTACCGGGCGGGTGGGTGGGAAAACGAACGCTGCTCCGGCGAGACGGGAAACCGAGGGAGGATGTGTGGTTGCTCACACAAGTCCGGGCTTTTATGGCCGGCTTCTCCCCGGTTTCCCGCCCTGCGCCTCCGCTTTCGCGCTCTTCAGGGGGGGGCGGACCTTGTATTACGTCATCCTCCCGCCCCCCCGGCGCGTTATCTCTTACGGGCATGGGGGGGAGGGGGAAGTGCGGCCTGGACCGCCCCCACTAAGGGGCGGCGCCCGCCATGCCAGCTTTCCTGGCGCGTTCGCCCGCCGTAGCGTGGGCACTCAGTGCCTTGCCTTCCCCCCCCGCTTTATCCGGCCCTTCTTGCCCCCCCCATCCCTACTACCCCCCTCACCGCCCCTCTCCACATCAGTCATCCCATGCAGGCGGAAGCAAAAAAAAATTGACACGACACCAGTTTATGATTGGAAGGTTAACACGCCTCAGCAGCTTTATTTGCATAAAGTCTTGGAGTTATCTTACAGGCGATCCGTAATTCACCGTCACTGATATACTATTCCAAGTGCGGCTACCTAGGGCTTACCGCCCCCCTCGCCCTCCCCATCGTCCTCGTCCGGTGGACGCCTCGGATTGAGCCCAGCCCTGGCTATCCACCTCTCTCTACCCCGGCCGTTGGTGATGTCAATTTTTGCCCCCATTTCCCCCTGCCCCCCATTTTTCTAGGTCTTTGTTGCGGATGCCCGACCCCCCCGCACACTTCCCCGTGTCCTAATCGGGCTCTAGCTAAAACCGGCAGCCACGCGGTGCCTCGCTAATGTTCAGGTTCCTATACCGGCACCACCACAAATGCCCTTACAATTTCCTATACCGGCACCACCACAAGTGCCCTTACAATTTATTTACGTATCCGTATTTGGGCCGGCACCGCCCTCCGATGCCGTCCCCCACTTTCTGCCTGCCTAGTTGGTCGTCGCTTGCGACGTCCATCTAACCTTTTCTTACCAAACTTTACTCAGCCCCCCCTACGCCTTCGCGTTGTTCCGGTTATTGGCATCCCAGTCCTACCCCCACTATGCAAACCCCCCCCCCCAGGTCTCCCTCCTGTGTCCCCGAGCCCCCAGAAACTTCGCAGGTCCCACTCACTAAAGGCCCCCCCCCCCTCCAAATGCGGCCTTAGCAGGTGTCCCCCCCCCTTAGCTGGTGTCATATCTCTTCCGGATTCCCTGTCCCTCGTACTATCTTCCTTTCCCAACTGTCTCCCCCATTCCCCCCGGTCCCCTTATGCTGCGCCCCGCCAGGCCCCCTCTTTCCTGTCCTTGCTGGCCCTCCTTGTCCGAGCTCCTCCCCCCCCGATGTTCCTACCTTTCTTACTCCCTCCTCCAGCTCCCCCCCTCCTGCCCCCCCCCTTCGTGACGACTTCCCCCTGCTGTATTTTTGTCCCGGTAGCATAACCCCCCGTATTCTCCTCTTGTTCCCCCCCCCAACCAGCTTCACTTGCTGCCCTTTTTTAGTTTGTTGTTCGTTCCCTCCCCCCCCCGCAATTTGGGTCTTGGAACTGTCTCCCAAGCCCCCTACATCCCTCCCCTTTTAACCCAGGGCCTCCCCCAAGCCTATTGCTCTTGGGGCGCCGTGCATCTAAACTCTTGGCTGCTCATTCCCCTGTGGGTCTGCTGGCAGTGCTTTGTTCAGGGATTGGCCTGTGATTCCTCCAAGACTCTCTGCTGGCTGCCGGCGGCGGAGAGTTCCCCCCCCAGCTTGCTTCCACAGGGCACTCCCTGTTAAATGGCTGGCATCTTGGGAGGTGCCCCCCCACTTGGGCCCCTCATACACATCCCGCATTCTGAAGTGCCGTCATCCATTCCAAAGACATCAAAGCAGTGCCTACCTCGGACAAGTGGGTCCCGTCCCCTTCAAAATACCCTGGTACTTTTATAGTGATGAGGGGATGCCGAATCCAAATCATCCCCCTGCTTTTCAGAAATCCGCCCATCCTATTATTTGTTTTCCGCCTTGCTTCTTCTATGGCGCCGTGGCGCAATGCCCCCTTCCACTCCTGTCTTGTGATTATCTCCGACCACATCACCTCACATCCCCTGAACCCACTCCCCATCCCATGAAGTAGTTTTCGCAATAGTTCTGACAAGTCCTTCCTTCCTTTTGTCACCAGATCGTTGCCCCCTATATGTAACAATATGATGTCAGGCCAGGGATGTTGCCTTGCCGCCTGTTCCAAGGTTCCCCATACGGATGTGACCTTCAAGCCACCCTTGTATATCCAGCTGATCTGTGTGTTCCGTAGGCCCAAGTTCCCGTCCCTAAACGCCTGCGGTGCTCTGGCCGCTGCATGGGCCACGAAGGAGTGCCCCACGACCCAAACCCTGGTGGCTTCTGTGGAGACATGACAAATCGTGTTAGCGTATGTATACTGAATAATTTCCCTCACCCCATATGTCGCCCTAAACCCCCCGCTCCCCCCTTGATTCCTTCCATTAGCGCACATATAATTTGTATTTATCCGATGACCATCTCCCGATCCTCTTTACCATGTCTTCCCCCAGCCCTTCCCTGCTTGCTGTTGTCGCTGCACCTATGCGAAATGAGTGAGTTGAATACAGCCCCGGATCCACCCCCGAAGTTGCCAGAGTTCCCTCCAAGACCCGCCTGAACTGAAAATTGGTAAGTGGGGTTCGGTCCTTATGTAGGAATAAATACCCCGGCTCCACCCCCCTGATGGCAAAGTATGCCGTAGTGCATACCACTGGACAGAAAGCCTCCTGACCTAGCCTGGCCAACCGCAGTTCGCTTCCCTTGGCCTTCTGGTCTGTTTTGGAGATTCTAATATTGACCGATAACCCCTCCCCAATGTGGCGTACATCCCCCCATAGCAAGGCTCTGCCGCTAGAATCATTCTTGGCTTTGGCTACCAATTCACTTATCCGCAGCGCCCCAAAAAAGGCCAGTGCGAAGCATGACTTGAACATAATGCATTCGTATTGCGAGTGGCACACCCTCGAGGTTGCCGCCATCACCTTTTGTAACAGCTCAAAATCAATGGGTTTCCTTACAATGTTGGGGGGGGCCGTTGCTGTGACTGCCCCTGCCCTGTCCCATCCTTTTATTGCCGCTCTCACTAAGAATCCTTTCGTCGGGTCCGGCTGGCCCGCCAGCTGGCTATGAAATGCCACTGCGCTGAGATGTCCTACCAGCCACGATCTTGATTTCCCCGTCCCCTTCGCCCACAGGACGAACCCATCCACACTTTTTTCCAAACCTTCGTCCTGCAAATGCCTAGTGTGCAACAGAAATGTCTCATAATTAGCCTTGTATCTATTCCAAGTGCTCCCTGCTAGCGCTCTGGAAGCGAGCTTTCTCATTCCTTGACCCAACTCACTAACTGCCATAGTTCCTTGTTGAACGGAGTCATGATGGGCTGGGCCAGGCTGTGTGCTTTCCGGAACCGTGTCATCTGTAAACGAGAAAGTGCATCAGCCGCTTTATTATCCACCCCGGGTACATGTCGTGCCTTGACAGCCGCATTCATCTCCAGGCATTTGCGAACCAAATGTCGTAGTAAGCACAATGTTGCCGGGCATTTAGCCGTGTGCGTGTTGACTGCCTGCACCACAGCCAAATTGTCCGACCATACCACTAATCGTTTGTTGCGCAGCTCATGCGACCAAATGTGCATGGCTGCCACCACTGGGAACAGCTCTAGCATGGTGATGTTTTTGCACCACCCCTTTCTCACCCATGCCTTTGGCCAGTCAGCCCTGCACCATTCCTTCCCTAAAGCGTGATCTGATATATATCCCGGCGGCCAACACCACTGCTCCTATATTGATTCCACCTGCTGAATGCACCCAACATAGCTATCTGCAGAGGTCCCTTAACAACTATCTTGCAACTACAAAACTGTGCCAACGCAGACAGGCTGCACTTGCAGTGCCAGCTGAACATTTTGAAACTCCATCAACATTCTTGTCTCCCCACTCCCCCCGAACTTTGGTCCTTAGCAGACCAAACTGCCCTTTCAGAATATAGCCTAGTTCCCACATAGGCCAGTCCATACTACTCTCGGACGATCAACCTGCATGCATAAATGGCTTTGCAATAAAATAAAACATTGTTAACACGAAAATTATTTAGTGAAATGGGACACCCCATGCTCAAATCCAAAGATATGTGGTGGGTACATTTCTGTCCCGAAAAAAGTACAGCCCCACATTCCTGTGTAGACAAGACCGGCATTCCTCGCCCAGTCTGCCTAAGCAGAGGCTTATTTGAATGAACTTGCCCCTGCCCGGCCCAGGGCCAGCGCACAGCGTCACTGGGTGAATTAACAGATATCTGCCCACATCGCAACCAGTAACAACGACAATAAAAAGGCGGTAAACACCGAGTCAGCAGTTATCTCAACCCAAGAAACCGGCTCGGCCCCTTGCATTGCTTGTCTGATCTGTGCACTGGTAAAACATGCTCTCTGGAGCAGAGCTGGGAACAACTCAGCATTCCGCAACTCCTCCAGCCGGCAGGCGTCAGCACACCCATTTACCTTCTCCATCCTCCGCCTCCCACTCCGGCGGGCGACGCGCCAGAGAAACTGCCATGGCGTGTGCCGCCCCCCAGTGGGGGCGGTCCAGGCCGCCCTCCCCCCCCGCAAGAAACAATCCGCCGGGGGGGCGGGAAGGTGACGCAATACCGGGCTCCGCTTGCTGACTGCCTTGCCGGTTCCGGGACCAGTGTGTCTCATGCGCTCAGCATACGCCATGGCCACCGAGGCTGGGAGGTGGTCTTTGTTAGAGCCCCCGGGTGACCGCCACAGCTCCGCCGCCGCTGCATCCGAGGACGGAATGAACGAGTCACAGACGAGGTTCGTGGAAGCGCGCAACAAAGCCTGCACGGCCACCAATCTCTCCCAGGTCGCAGAGGCAGCGCGCCGCCATGCCCCCGCACGTCCCCCCCACTGCGCGCAGTCCGCCCCGCTCCCTCTGCAACCCACCCCGCACCGGCAATACGCCACCGAGGTTCCGGGAGGGTCACGCGCCCGGGCGTCACCCGACGCGAGGGGGACAGGGCCGGGAACGACCCTCCAGACGCGCCACCAGCCCCGGAGTCCCCACTCCAGTGCCATGAAAAAAGGACATGAACCCCATGTGTCCCCCAGAGCGACAGCAGCTAGGCAGCCCCGTGGCATTCCCCGCATGCCCCCCGAAGTCCACACGACTCGCACAGACTGTCGCCAAATGCATGCATCCTCCGATCCCACCAGACCAAAATGATGCCATTACAATTTGACGCCTCCATCCCCCGTCCCTTTCTTCCTCCCCTAGCGATGATGCCACAAAACCATTGAGCAACCCATGGGCCGGCGACCCCGTGTAGGCATGCACTTCCCTCAACAACATACTTGTTTGGGCATAATATGGACGTCATGCGCAGCTACACAGTGCATTCACAACCCAAATTACAGTGTCCCCCGCCACTCTTTGGTGCCCAAGCCGATCCTGTACTCCCGCAGCGGCTGATAAGTGGACAAACATGCTCCCTGCCACGTGAAAAAAAAGGCGCAATAGGCCCATTAGAAGTATTAGAACCAGGACAAAAGAAGTTATGGTCATCAGGGGTCAAGGGAGGGGGGCAGACAAGACATATTTGTTACCAGAGGCGCGGGGCCCTTAAAAGTGGGGCCCTTAAAAGTGGGGGGGGGGTGGTACTCGAACCCGCCACTTCGGTAGCTTGACGGAACCAGTTTAGATAATAATAATTTCGCACTTCTATACCGCTATGAACCCTGGGTCTCTGTGCGCTGCCCCACCACTACCCACGGTGTGTGGCACCCATCCATCGACCCCGGAGGACGAACGGCTGCCCCACCGGCATCGAACCCGCGTCAGCAGACTCCCGACGTATGAATGGCTGAGTCCGGCCCCGCCGGGACCAGAACCCGCGTCGGCAGACTCTGGCATGAACATGAGGATAAAATGTATGGCCAAGCATTGCTCTACTCGCTGTGCCACTCGTCCTGTTCAATACTAATTTTTTTTTATTTTTTTTTGGGGACTACTTATAGTGCTATGAACCCTCTGGGTATCCGCGGATGCAAGAGTTTGAGTTTGGCCCGCCGCCGGGATTCGAACCTGCGTTAGCAGGCTCTAGACGGATATACGAGCGAGCGCTCTGCTCACTGTGCCACTCGACCAGCTCCTACAGAATGTAGCTCGCAGAACAGACCAACGAAGCTACTTCAAACACCAGAAATTCTTTGGGCTTGAAAATAAACGCTGCACCGCACCTTCTATAAAAGAGCCACCCATGTAAGGCACACTGACGAACGGCGGCCCTGTTAACCTCCCAGCAGTTCGGAGGCCATCCTATAAACAGACACCACCTGAAAATCGCCCTTGAAATAAACGCGGCACAACACAAGAGGCACCTAAATGCGGCACGGCGGCCAATAAAGACAGAAAATGCCCCTCCCCCCACCGAGAACCGGGCCCGACACCGTCTCCACTCGCTCACCCCCACCTCCACATCACCGCAAACATATATCCCCAGTGCCTACCTCCAACGTTTGCTCCTCGAACCGACCACTGCAGCACCGGGAACTCCCTCGAACTCGTCCACGACCTCCTGCACCGACGCGATACCCGTCCTCCTTCTACCAACGCTGGAACGCCACCGATACCACCGTCACCACCTTCGACCCTATCCCCAACCTCGCGTCCACTGCACACGATGCGGAATGCCTGCCTGCGACAAGAAAACGAACGCTGCTCCGGCGAGACGGGAAACCGAGGGAGGATGTGTGATTGCTCACACAAGTCCGGGCTTTTATGGCCGGCTTCTCCCCGGTTTCCCGCCCTGCGCCTCCGCGCCCTTCAGGGGGGGGCGGACCTTGTATTACGTCATCCTCCCGCCCCCTGGCGCGTTATCTCTTACGGGCGTGGGGGGGAGGGGGAAGTGCGGCCTGGACCGCCCCCACTAAGGGGTGGCGCCCGCCATGCCAGCTTTCCTGGCGCGTTCGCCCGCCGTAGCATTCTCTCCAACACATGGATGCCCATGCATGGTTCAGATATCCTCGTCACCAGTGTTCTGTTCCGACAAACCTGACCTCTGGTGCAGATGAGGGTCAGGATTGTATTCGCAGGCCCACGCGGGCCACAGGTACACAGCGCGTGAATAAAACAAATGCGACCACTTCGCAGGCTTACTTGCTCCGGAATGACGTAGTTCCTGGCAACCTTTATTCAACGCCCACATCACATGACTCCAGTTTCCCTTTGTCCATGTGACTGGGTCTGCCCTTGGCTACACCACACAGGGCAGGTTCTGTGTCTGCCACAAGGAGGGTTGCTCCTACTCGAGGAAGGACCACATCACATTTTTTTTTTGTTGTCTACACTGCACAAAATGGTCCTTTTGCTTCAGCTCTGTTTGAAGCCAAAGAATGAAGCAACATTTTCAGAGTTTTAACTTGACCAGCGGCCAGTATTTTAAGCTTGCTTTCCTAACAGTTTCCTAACAGTATAACTGTTATCGGCAGTGGTGTCACTAGGGTGGGAGCCGGGGGGGGGCGTGCCCACCCTCTGAAATCCTAAATCCCCCCATGTTCCACCCCCACCTAAGGCGAGCAGTGACCGTCTTCTCTGTTCCTGGTGTTATTTGTGACACTCACTAAGGCAAATGTCTGCATATCACACGGCAAATACTCTCCTTTTGTCTCAAAGCTAGCAGTGATCTTGGTATGCATTCTGGCATCCGTATGAACATGAGCACGAGCCACTTCTCAGGTGTTCCTGCCCGGCTTCTTTAAAGTGCCCTCCATAGTGTGCAGAGCAGCTTGCAGCCCCTCCCATCAGAATGTAGTGCACAAAACTGCTAATGGTGGGCCATTAGTCACTGAATGTTTTTGTGTCTGCATTCTGATGGGTGGGGAGGTGCAGTGGGGTGTGGGTAGTTGGTGTGCACAATAGCCTCTCTGCAGGAGAGCTTGTGACATCACACATTACCTTTCATAGGCGCCCCCCCCCACTATTGTCTGTGGCCCCCTCTACTTTTTTCTTTGGCCCCATCTGTGCACCTCCTAAATTTGATTCATGGCGACGCCAATGGTTATCGGTGTACCTACCTGTTGACAAGCTCATTTTATTGTTCCCCTGTTGGTGATCATCTAGCAGTGGCTTGCGCTTATGTTGAGACTCTTTACAGGGACATTTTGATTTGCTTCCCAGGGTGTTGTCTCGGCAGCAGCTTCTTCTGAAATTCTTTGGCATGGGCCAGATTGTCTAGAGTGGAGCTGGTTTCAGAGAATTGTAAGGAATGGCCCATCTGGTTAATTTCCGTTGAGTGATTTGGGGTGGAAACCAGAGATCTTTAATGCAGTGTTTTGGACACTTTCTTTATGGTATTTGTAGCAAATAAGGTGGTCTTCTGTCTGTTTTAACTCAAGGTCCAGAATAATTTGACCAAACTGCACAAAGAAAGGAGAACGCAGCTTTGTTCATGGGCACACGCTTTCAGTCCGGCCATGCTTGCAATCCTTTTGGGATGAGACCAGTCTGGTTTTGCATAAGATTTGCCCTCTCTTGTAATGGCATAGCATACTGAAAAAGGATGCATTGTAGCGTGGCCAAGAGCAATGACAGTGGTTATGATTGTTTGAGAACCACCCACCCATAATTCATCAAACTGTAATGTTGTTTTTCTGTCTTCCCAAAGGGAAATGGCCTGGCTTTCCACTCATGAATATAAAAGCAGCTACCCATCTAGAAGGACGAATTACTCACTGGTCCCGGGTTTGGACTTATTGGACCCTGTGCTATGTGTGCAGCTTTATAGACGCTGTACACTGTTGTATCACACAAACAGTGACAAACATGTGATGTGAAACGACAGTAGGGCAAAGTCAGTCACAGGACAGGTGGCTAAGAAAATTGTTACTAATACTATTTGTCAGCTGTTGTCATCTTAAGGCCAGGTAGTAGCATTATGACAGTGTCCAGAAAGTTCCTACCCCATGCCTATCCAAAACCAAAACGGTTGGCCTTGGCAACACTTGTTGAATAGTGCGGTATGCTCTAACTGTGTATTGGATTAACAGAAGGAGAGAGCAGGCTCGGACTGGCCTATCAGGGAAATAGGCCCAAGGCCGAACCAAGAACGCAAAATTATGGTGTTGGCCCAGTTTTTTTGGTCAAAAGTGGGCCGCTTTTTTGGCCAATTTGGAAGTTTGATGAGTTACTTGACTATGCGGCTAGTAGTTTTGACCAGTGTTGCTGAATAAATATTCTTTAAAATGCACAATTTTCATCCATGTTACCAACACCTCCCCCATCACCCCCCCCTACCCTCTTGGTTACTATTCAAACAGCATCACAAAAGGAATGAATAGCCATGTGCAATTGTGACCCACTTTTTCGTTGGCGCCCGAGACAATTTTTTAGCCCAGTCCGACCCTGGGAGAGAGGCTGGCGGGGAAACAAATACAAATTACAATATTATGTAATGCGGCGAAACAAATTAGAAGCTTCTCGCAGCCGTGTTACAAAAACCCAAATGAATCAAATGTACACACAGCTTTAAATAGATATATACATGTGCATCTTGACCAAAAATGAATGTCTATATTTTCATCAATTCATATACGTCCCTCGTGGCAACAATTGGACTATCTCGCTGCTGCTAGCACCATCCTGCAGAAAATCTGAATTTATTTTGTATTCGGGTCATTCCCGAGTAAAGGCGGACACCTCTGCTAATTCAAATCGCTGATCTAAAGCGCATGGTCTTAATGCCTGCGACCTCCGCATTAAACGTTCCCCTTGCACTGGCGAGAGGCTGACCGCGCCCCCGCTGGCGGCTTGGCATAGTCAAGAGGTGTTTTGCTTGTTCGCGCATTCTAGAAGCTTGTAGGCGATTGCTAAGCATTGTCGCGTGCTTACGGAGCAATTTTGTGGGCGTAACTTACACTCACTGTCTTCCAGTAAACATGCTTCCAGGAAGAGCTCACCCCCTGCTCTGCTCTCTCAAAGTAAGCGTCACAGGGTGACAGCTCCCTGGACCGTTAAAAACCGTTTAAGAACTTCCTTCCCCAGAGAGGATATCATTATCCCACATAATCTGTCCGAGTTGTCCTTAATGATACGTTAGCAGAGATGTAAACAATAATTAGTCCGACTGGCATTGTGTCTGTGACATCTGATGCATGTATCCCCCTGGTTGTAACCCTAGGGGTGCTTAGACCCATCCTGGGCCTGCTCAGACATGTCCTGCCCTAGGGCCCTCATCAAGCAATGGCAAGCAGGCTAGCCACCTCCAGGCCTCTTGGTCTCCACAGTGGCCCTTCTGTTAGGGAACAGTAGTGCACATACTGAGCTGTAAAGCAGGAGCCTGGATTAACCTTGCAGAAACTGCTGTCTGTGGAGGCTTTGTTATGTTATGTTATTTTGCATTTACAAAGTGCCTTATATACCATTGGTATGGTCTGAAGGCGCTGGTAGGTTGAACGCCCTTGGGAACCGAAGTTCAGATCAGTAGAGAGAGTAGAAAGAGTCAAAAAGGTGCGTGTGAGCACCGGGTATGTGTGCAGCTCGTGCAGTATTCGAGTAATAGCTGCTTCTTAGCGGTAGGTGTGGTGGTTGAGAGATCAGGAGAATGTGTTTGTTCTGGCAGGATTTATCCAGAACGGATGTGGCTGCGTTAGGGCTGAGGAGAACGCCTGGCTGGGGGTGTGAGACCAGCAGTTTTTACTTAGAATGATGTGGAGTAAGCGGCGGATGTTGGTATGAGAACAGTTATACCGAATGGTGTCATAGTATCTCTGTGTTCTAGTTGAGTGGTGATGTAAAGGAGAGAGTAAGCGTGGTGGTGTGATATGATGGGTTATATGCTCTTTCAAACGTTCTCTGTATTCCAAACCGTACTATATACGCTATGCAATTCTATGCGCTCCAGTGTATTCCGTGCGCTCCTATTCACTCCATGCATCCCAGTCTGGTCTATACACTCTGGTCCGCTCCCCGCACTCGTGCCTTCCAGCCCGCCCCGCACGTTCTATTCCGCCCCTCGTGTTCCAGTCCACCCCTCGCGTTCCAGTCTGTCCCACGCATGCACTCTTGTCCGCCCCACGCATGCACTCTTGTCTGCACCACGCATGCACTCTTGTCTGACCCACGCATGCACCCTTGTCTGCCCCACGCATGCACCCTTGTCTGCCCCACACATGCCCTCTTGTCTGCCCCACGTTCTGCGCATTTAGCAGCTCTACGTACTCATCCTGTCTACGCACTCATCAGTACTGGATGCAATTGGCTACTCGTCAGCTCTACGCAACACGTCTGTTCACTCTGGGCACTCGTTCGCTCCAGCACTCGCCTGCTCCAGGCACTCGTTTGCTCCAGGCACTCATCTGCTTTATGCCCACACGCGTATTATGCCTTCACCTGTTTTACGCACTCAACCCCCTCTACACACTCGTCCCCCTCTATGCACTCGTCCCCCTCTATGCACTTGTCCCTCTCTACGCACTCATCCGTTCCATGCACTCATCCGCTCCACGCACTCATCCGCTCCACGCACTCATCTCCTCTCCGCACTCATCCGCTTTAAGCACTTGTGCGTTCACGCAATCAACAGCAATATCATGTTCTATATATTCATCTCTACGCTCATCTGTTCTACACCTTCATCTGTTCTGTGCATTCACCCGCTCCAGGCACTCACCCGCTCCAGGCACTCGTTCGCTCCAGGCACTCGTTCGCTCCAGGCACTCATCTGCTTTATGCCCACATGCATATTATGCACTCACCCCCTCTACGCACTCAACCCCCTCTACGCACTCATCCCCCTCTATTCACTCATCCCCCTCTATGCACTCGTCCCCCTCTACGCACTCGTCCCCCTCTACACACTCATGTCCGCACCACACACTCATCCGCTCCATGCACTCATCTCCTCTCCGCACTCATCTGCTTTAAGCACTCGTGCGTTCACGCAATCAACAGCAATATCCTGTTCTATATATTCATCTCTACGCTCCTCTGTTCTATACCTTCATCTGTTCTGTGCATTCATCTTCTCCGTACACTCAGCCGCTCTATGCACTCAGCCGCTCCATGCACTCAGCAGCTCCATGCACTCATCCGCTCTATACACTCGTTCGCTCTATACACTCTTCTGTTCTATACATTAGCCAGGTCTGTACATTCATTTGCCCTGGCGATCTACACATTCACTGCACTTCCGTATTCATCCACTAGCCACACTCATGCGCTCTACATACTCATCCGCTCCACATTCTCTGTATTTACGCACTCGTTCACGCTACACGCTCGTCCGCTCTATACACCCAGCCGCTCTACACACTCATCCGCTCGACATGTTCATCCATACTACACACTCATCCGATCTAGAGATTCATTCGATTTCCACACTCCTTCGAACTACATAGTTATCTGTTCTTCCACTCATTCATTCTTCAACTCAGCGCATTGATCTGATTCACCTGCTCCATTCATTCTAACTATTTTGTCCACGCCATTCACTTTGTTCATTCCTCATGCGTTCTGTCCATTTCAGGAGTTTAGATCTTGTTACTGTTTCAGTATGATTTACTTCTCATTAACTATTTTTATTGCTTTGATCTAGTTTGTTCGCTTAACTCAGTTTGTCCTTCTAGTCCACCTTAGGGGTTATTAGCTGTCAATTTCTTGCATCAGGTAGTTTGTTGGATTGGTGTTGTTGATTTGCTGTTAGTCTGTTTGGGTTAGCTTGGGACGGGTTGGTTTTAGGGGAAGAGCCAGGTTTTCAGCAGTTTGCGGAAAGACGTTAAGTCCTCAGGTAGGCAGATGTGGGGTGGGAGTGAGTTCCATAGCGTGGGGGCCAAGGCGGAGAATGATGATCCGCCTAACCTGACTGCGTTTTTCTTCGGTATGACTAGGAGGCCGACTGAGCTTGAGCTTAGGGTGCGTGGGGGGTGATAGGGTTTTAGCTTGTCTTGAAGATATTGAGGTCCAGTTTTATGCAGTGCTCGGTGTGAGATGCATAAGGTTTTGAAGGTCACCCTTCGGGCTACTGGAAGCCAGTGCAGTGTCTTAAGGGCCGGGGAGATGTGGTCTTTTGGGCCGAGCGCAAGTAGTAATTTGGCTGCCGCGTTTTGTGCCCTTTGGAGTTTATTCAGTTGGTACGCATGGATTCCGAGGTATAGGGGGTTTGCGTAGCCCAGTCTTGATATAATGATTGATTGGACCGCAGAGAGTCTGTTGGGAAGGAGAGATATGGAAAGAGGCACCTAAGGGTTTTAAGGTGGTAGTGGCAGGACTTTGAGACGTTGTTGACTTGGTGCGAGAGTGTTAGGTCAGAGTCAAGGGTGCATCCAAGATTCTTCACTGAGTTGGAGGGTGTCGGTGAGTTGCCCATGGCGGATGGCCAGGGAAGCAGGTGCGGAAGAAGTTCTGAGTTGCCACATATCATGATTTCCGTTTTGGAGGGGTTTAACAAGAGGTGGCTTTGGGACATCCAGAGTTCAATGTCAAGGAGGCAGGATCAGGATGCCAGGTTAGATCGGGAGTTGGGTTTTGAGTTCAGGAGTTTTAGAATTAGTTGAGTGTCAGCGGCATAGTTGTAGCACAGGATGTTGTGTGAACGAATTATTGGTGGGAAGGTGATCAGGTAGAGATTGAATAGGAGGGCAGATAGGCATGCTCCTTGTGGGACTCCCGTGTCGACTGGTCGGGCTTGGGAGGAATAGGTGGAGAGTATCGTTATTTGGTACCTATCTTTGAGGAATGAGGCTATCCATTTAAGAGCAGTTCCACAAATTCCTAGGGAGTGGAGGCGGTCTAGGAGGATTGAGTGATTGATAGGTCAAGAAGGATTAGAGCGGCGCATCACGCGGAGTCTGCTGTCATTTTAAGGTCATCCCAGATTGAGGTTAGGGTGGTTTCAGTTCCGTGACAGGCTCTGAAACCTGATTGTGCGGGATCAAGGAGGTTGGTGGCTTCGACAAAGGCATTTAGTTGGGAGTAGGCGGTTCGGTCAATGAGTTTGGCAAGGAATTTGGTGTTTGAGATGTGGCAGTAGTTTTTGGGCTCTAGGGGGTCGAGAAAGGTTTTTTAATTAGAGGTTTGACATGAACCATTTTGAATGCGTCGGAAAAGATACCAGAGGATAGGGAGGCATTTATGATGGATCTTACGTGTTCTTCTGCGCAGGTGGAGGCGAACATTTCTTTGAGGGTTGTGGCTGGGCAAGGGTCCAGCGGAGAGCCAGATGGTTTGCGGGCAGATAGAAGTTTGAGAAATTGCTCTGGAGATATTGGACTAAAGGATTCGGACGTTGGTTGTGTATTGGTCGCAGCTGATGGACTGGACAGTAAGGGGGGAGTATTGTCTGGTGGATGTAAGAGAGCTAGTTTGGTGGCTAGAGTATTTGTTCTTTTGAGAGCCGTGGTGTAAAAGTGGAGGGAGAGTGAGTCGCACAGTGATTCTGAGGGGGTCGGGATGGTCGTGGTGCAAGCCGGTTTGGTGAATTCAGTAATGATTTTGTGGAGTTCTTTGCTTGGATTTTTCCAGTTTAGGATTCGGGCGTTGTAGTGGGCTTTTTTTGCTTTCCGGATTTCGGCCTTGTACTGATAGAGGTGTCGCGCCAAGGTGGCCCTGCTCTCCTCGGTTTTGTCTTTCTGCCATTTGCGTTCTAGGTATTTATATAGTTGTTTAGTGGTCTTCAACTTCAGAGTGAACCATCTGGGAAAGGGGCCATGGCGGGTTGATGGTTTGCACGGGGGGGTGAGCCGCATCAGAGATGCGTTGAGCCACAAATCAAAGGCGTCAGGGGTTAGTTGTTTATTGAGTTGGCAGGCAGGTGGTGGAGACTGGAGGAGTGTGTTGGCTAGGTCCGGCACGATTATTAGTTTTTTCCAGCATTTGCGTAGATTCGGAGGTTGAGAGTTTCGAGTACGGGAAGGGGGTCGTGTGAGTGAATGGTGAAAAAGAGAATGAAGTGATCTGACCAAATGATAGGGGAGGGTGGGTTTAAATGAATCCGGGTGTTGGAGCTAAAGAAGGCATCAAGAGTGTGTCCTTTATAGTGCGTCGGGCCATTTATGTGGGGTTGGAGGTTAATCGCGTCTAAACCGTCAACCAGAGAGTGTGTCATAGGATTGGTGGGGATGTCGAGCCATATGTTGAAGTCTGAAAGAAGGGTGAGGTTGGGATGGTTTAGTTGAAGGGTGGCAATAGAGTCGCAGAGGTTGTTTGTGAATTGTCTATCGTAGCCAGGGGGTCTGTAGATTATTAGGAAGCTATGTGAGAGCGACAGGGAGAGGGATAGTTAACGAGGAGAGATTCGCAGGGAGGAATGGAAGGTTGGTTGTCGATGATTGAGGCGTGGAAGAGAGACTTGAAGACGAATGCTATTCCCCCTCCTCTAGATGGATGGTTCAGTGGGATGAGGGAGTACTCAGATGGAAATGCTTCATTGGCGATTCGGGCAAAGTCATTAGAGAACCAAGTTTCGGTGATGAAGACCAGGTCTGGTTTGTCAGAGGTGAGGAGGTCAAAGATGCAGTGTTTGTTTTTTGCTACGGATCGGGCATTAAATAGGATGCAGTTCACATCGGCAGGCGTGGTTGGTCTCAGAGCTGGAGCGGAAGGGGGTGGTGGCAAGAGTGGAAGCTGGAGAGGGAGCGTGGTAATTTGAGGGATGGTTGTTGGGAATAGTGGGCGTGCCGAAAAATTGTAGCGCTTCGGGCAAGATTGGGTGGTTGCATGTGTTATGATGATCGGGTTTGGCTCGGCGGATTTGAAGGTGGGTTGTGGGCGGTTAGGAGTTTCGGATGCAGTTGATGAGAAGTCGAGGGAGAGGGGTTTGAGGAAAGGTGAAGCCATGAGAGAAGAAGGTGATTTGGGAAAAGCGGAGGTGGGTCGAGATAGGGGAGGCGAAGAGAGTTGAGAGATTGAGGGGGACCAGGTACGTTTCCTATTAAATTTCTTTTTTGCGATTGGAGTGTGAGAGAGGGTAGGGGGGTCAGAGGGGTAGAGGGATGCGGCTTTGGTTCTTGCTAGGGCTAGGCGTGCAATTTTTAGGGAGGGGAAGGGGTGTGGCGGTGGTGGAAGGACAAGGTGCACGTACCACGTCTGGCGAGGCCAGTCTGGGGCGATAACGATTACTTTGCAAGAATTCATCCTGATTATCTGTACTATCCTGCGTAGAGAGATCCGATGAGGGATCGCACAGTGACCGATGCACTGCGCCTCTCACAACAGGGCCTTAGACCGAGCCCATCCCTGCTTCTGCAGTTGCATGGTCAGTTAGGACTTCGATTGTCTGTCCTCCCGAGTACCGGCAAGAAGGACTCGAGTACCGACCTGACAGCCCTATGCTCGAGCAGCTTTAAGTGCAAAGAGGTTTCGTGGGGAAGCCACAGTCCTCCGACCTGTAGCTGACCAATGTGCGTGCCACATCCCTGTAGGGAGACATCTGTGACGAGTGTCCTGATCGGAGCTGGCTGCTGGAATTGATGTAGGCCCTGTCCGCCCACCAATGGAGCTGTGTTGCTAGCCCGAGAGAGATTTTTACCTGGTCTTCCATGATCTGGAGGTCTTCCATGATCTGGAGAGTTGGTCACTGTCAGGAACTCCTGCAGCAGCCTCATGCACAGCCTGCAGTGTGGGAGGGGTATTCAGGATGCCATAGTTCTGAGGAGCCACATGCAGTGGCGTACAGTCAGCCATTTCAAGGGTATGAACATTGGGAGCAGCACTCCGAGGGAGTGCAGTCTCCCAGCCAAGGGCACACTTTGGGTTCCTCCGTAGAGAATTACGCCATAAGAAACACCAGCTTCTTGGACGGCTGGATAAATAGACAGCACACAAGGTTGCTTTTTGTTTTCATTGATGATCCAAGAGACTTGAGTTACCTGGCCAGCAGCCCTCTGAATAATGCTGCACAAAACAATGCAGGTCTTGTTGCCGAGCACGAGTCAAGAAAAGGGATATCCATTTGGAGGTTTTCTATTATTCACTTTATAAGGTTCAATATAGAGGTGGCCGTTGTAAGGATATGTTCGCAAAACCCACCACCTTTCCCCAGAGGAAGAAGATCCCAAGGAAGAGGACAACACTTCCTGCAGGGGGCAACAAGAGAGCAAGTGAAGAGATAAAATCCAATATCCAGGAAGTTCACGAGACTAAGCCATTTGGGGGCTAGCTCAACAAATGTAGGCACACTGCGGTTACAGGGATAAGACCTGCCAGTCTAGTATTCTTCTTGCCAGCTGTTGCGTCCGGTCTGAGGAGAAGACATCTCATCTGGTGATGAAGGTGGGATCTACTGCAAGGATCCTCAATCATGAACACTAGGCCTAGTCGCTGCTGTTGTGCTGCGTGGCCCACCGCTCTATCGTTGACTGCAAGCTCTGCTGTCTGGCAAATATTGAAGCTTCAATACAAAACAAAACAAACAAAAATGCCCCAGATACTAAATGTCTGGCATCTTCGAGCACCGAAAGAATGTAGAAGACCTGACATCCAGGACTAGAATTCAAAGTGCTTTATACAGATTTCCAATGAGTTCTAAACTGATGTCCATAGTTATTGACAACAGATAAGGACACATAGGGGGTCATTACGAGATTGGAGGTAATAAACTGTCCTTACAGGCATGGAGCAAATACTGTGTCCATGTAGGAAAGAGCCCGCTAACAGTGGGCTAGTACGAGATCGCGTGCACGAGCGTAGCAGCACGCCGGTATTGACAGTACCGGCATGCCGCTAAAGTCGCAAAAATGCCCCTTAGCGGCATCACGGAAAGCGCAGACAGCACTACCGCTGCCGTCCTCCCCTAAATAACGTGACCGGCATCAATGGATACGGTATTACCGGGCACCGCTATTAGCGGCCACTGCTATTTGCGGTGACCGCTAATAGCGGTGCCCGCTAATAAGCGGAACCGGAAGTAGCGTCATCGCGCAGGAACTGGAAAGAGCACAGCGGCCATCTTCAAAAACACAATCCATTGCCATCCTCACTACACAGGACCTGGAACCTATTTCCAACTGCAGAAATAAACCTTCACCACCAGCATCATGCCTAAGGCTGTCAAAAAAGGCGCATCCCGGCAGCGCAAAGAGCCTTCACAGAGGTTGAGCTGACAATGCTCACAGAGACACTTGCAGATAATGCTGAGGTTGTCTTTGCCAACAACCTCAAGAAAGAGGCATAGATTAAGAAAAAGGAGATCTGGTAATTTGTTGCCCAAAATGTCAGTGCAGTAGGCAACACCCCGCGCACAATCAAGGACGTGCACAAGCGATGGGACGACCTATGCCTGAGAGTCAGGAACATAATGTCTGCAAACCGGAGCCAGGCCATGGCTACTGGCGGTGGTCCTAGCTCACCCATTAAGCTAAGCCGGTGGGAGGAAATCTGCGCCAGCACTATTGGCATCGAGGCAATAGAAGGTGTGGCCGAGATGGAACGTGGCGCCACCTCATCGGCGATGGAGGTGAGTGTCCTAAGAAAACACTGTAATGCAAAGTATGATGATAGTCCACCAATTTGTCCGTCCAAAGAGGTAATGCATGGCCCATTACATACACATTGACACATCCCATCCCTGCCTAGATGCCATCCACAGACACATCCACATGCATGCAGCATGGCAATGCCATACCTGACACACATCACACAAATATGAAAACACCACAAGTCGCAATGCACGCAGTCCACAACAGAAATGCATGTCACACAGCATATGCCAGCTCCAACATGAGTGACCCTGACGGATGCCAGCATGCTCCACCCATATAGCAAGCAACGTGATTGTCAAAACTCCAATACCTAATCCCCTCTAATGTGTAGAACAGCAATAATACCAATGTATGCATGATGCTTGTCGAACCATCACTGATGCCGTCCCTCTCTCGGTCCCCCACAGGCTCAGATCCTGACAGCGAGGCCTGTGACTCAGCCCCTTAGGCAACAACTCCCCAGAAGAGGGACAGGGAAGAAGGCAACATGCCTTCAACATCGAAAGGGCCAGCCAAGCCATGACAGGCACAGAAGGGGCAAACACCACAGGATGCCACGGCACTGGTGCCAGTAAGGGCCACTGCTACAGTCCCCACAACACCTGTGTCCCCTGGACAGGAGACAGTGGCCGATGGTGCCCTTTCAGCTGCAAACAGCTCTGTTGAGGAGGCGGCAGCTATGGCACCCCACACAGACAAGGACGCGCAGAGTCAGGGCCAGGTTTGTGTCCCTGTGGAAGATGACTCTTCGGACTTACCTGCCACACCCAGTCCCACACTATCACCCCAGGTCACACCTTTTACACCACTACCATGACACCACAACGGAGCAGTCTGGAGGGGAGAAAGGTCAAGGGAGCATGAGTCCCACAGAGGAGCCACACAGATTTGGGGATATGACACATGCTCCATCCACCTCCACTGGTGTCCAGGCAGGGGTGCATCAGACAGAACATACAGTGCAGCACCAGGAGTAGCTGACAGCCCTAGTTAGGCAGTTTGTTTCAGACGGTGCCCAGGCAAGACAGGAGGAGCATGACAACACTGCGTCCCTGAGGCAGGCCATTGAGGCCAGCACTACGCATATATGCGAGGAGGTGTCTGCTCTGAGGCAGGTATTCTCCCGCATAGCAGATTCCTTGGAGGCTGAGCATCCAGCCCCCAGACTGGAGCAAGCGGGCACCCCATCATCATCCAGCTCCACTCAAACCAGCCCCCATCGCAGGTCAGCGCGCACCTTGCGGCGATCGGAGATGCCGCCACCAGGTGTGGGAAGTGGACGAATGTAGATGGGGCAGCCTGATTAAGACAATAGACGCAGACACCTGCAGCATTTGCTTGGACACCATGTGTGGGGGAGTTGTGGGGGGAGGGGGACGGGGAGAGGGGAGAGGGTGTGTCGGGGAGTTGTGGGGGTCAGGCAAGGGGGAGAGGGTGTGTGGGGCGGTTGTGGGGGGAGTGGGAAGGGGGAGAGGGTGTGTGAGGTGGAGGGTTTGAGCACTTTGTACTATTGAACAGTTAAATACACCAGTTGTGTAGCAGAAAAAATACTTGAGTGGACATTCCTTATTGCATATGTGTCATATAAGGTGTTGTGCCTTAGGTATTTTCGGGGATTGCCAAAATAAGTGAAAGAACCAGACCCGATCCTGCAGAAGACGCGAGAAGACGCGAGGAGGCAGCAGTTTTCCTGCTCCGACATCAGACAAAAACGAATGCCCGCGTTTAAACTGAGTAATTGAGGCGTGCAAACCGTGAAATGCAAAAGAAAAAAACGACACAAGGCGGACCTAAATACCTAAGGCACAACGCCAGTCAAAATATGTAACACAACACCATACCTGCAGAACTCTTGGAGAAACATGCAGGCCTGACTACCATCAAGAAAGGCAGCATAAAACCAATAATTCGAAATAGACTGCAGAAATTTGTGGAAGATATCCCAATAATCTGCATAATAACTTACCTTATGAACACGTGGAGGGCAGAATCTATCAAAATCTATCTAATCAAATCAGATTTTCATTACGCAATCTACAGGAAAAAAGCAAATCTCCTGAAAAATCAAAAACCAATAACGCTCCAGTCCAACCTCAAAATACTGACAAGTTTTTTTGACAAACTGTGACCTATTGGGGAACCTTTTTTGAACACTGATTCGACTAATTAAGAAATCATCTGTCCTGAAGAGGGCCATACTAAGACATGCATAACACCAGGGATGGTGTTGATGTAATTCGTCAGCCAAACATATGTAGACATCCTCGTGACATATTAACAACTGTGTCATATTAACTTCCTTAGATTAAATGATCCCCCCAAAATGCAATGTGAAAACTGCCCAACATTTATATTGATCTATGTGATGTACTACCACTCATGTCACTTACTAACCACAGTCACCAATATCATTTGGCATTGAATATCTTTTGGACCTTTTTAAATTTGGTCGTATTAAGTGCCTTGTGGAAAGCATTTATTATTCCTTTTCTTCTTAATGACTATATTTGAATAAAATGTGTATTAAACATGTATAACTGATTTGGCAATTCATGATTTGTATAGGATATGTGAAATAGATAATATATGCATACGTTCTCTTTCCTGACAAGCTACCAAGGTGGACCGAGCAAGGGGTAATTGAGTTGTTTGTTCCTTTTCCTTGCATTTCAATAGTTAAAGTACAGCTTCATTTTCTGAGCAGGCACTGAATTCTTATATATTTAAGGAAAACAGTGCGCTGATAAAATGAAGCTGCTCTTTATCTGGTCAATTAAGTACAGATTCCTTTTTTCTGCGCGCACTATTTTACTTATGTGTAGTGACATACTCACCCCTTCATTCATGTAATCACGTCGAAACTTACCTGCGCTGATAGGACTGTGCGCCTAGAGGGAAAATGCAGTGAAGCAGCCGCGCTTCAATGGCCGGCGCTTAAAGGCTCGTGCCAAAGGACGAGGTGACCATGCGGCCCTGGAATTTAGCTTACCATCACTTTGCATTAAAGCACTTGTAGTCCTGCATGTTTATGCAGCAGGAAAGAAGCTGTGTATTTTGGATTCTGGGACGTGTAGTCCTCCATATATAGTACAGAAATAAAACGAAACGACTACACAAACTAAAACGTGATTGCTTTCGGAATATCTCACGCCAGACAGGACATACATTGGAAGCTGTGCTTCTGCACGCTTTTCAGAAATTAATCTAAGACAAGATAGGTGTTGAATAAACAGCCACTGCTCATTCAAAATTAATGGGTTTATTGAAGTGAAAACACAACAGGCAGCAGACACAACCCTGTGGCACAGCTGATGCTCTCAAACTGCCTGCCTCAAACGAAAACACTCTAAATGGAACATACCTGACAGAATTCTTCATACAGAATAATAAGTGGGTAAAGTTCCATACTCATAACATAACATATATAAACTTAACACACCTTCCCCCCTTGCATGTTACACAGGACAAAGTACCAGGCACTTTACTCCAAATAAAAATCCTTATATCGATCCGGAAATTTCTTTGTTCTCTTAACTTGTCTATCAATGCTGAGATTCAGATCTTTCAAGTGTCCTTCATTTGATTTAGTTATATCTCTCATGTTGTTTTCCTCTGAATGTAATGTCCTTTGCAAATTTCCTTCATCTTGTTCATCAGTTGACTCACCGCCCTCGTCAACACCCTCCATGTTGCCTTTGTCGACTATAGAATCTAAAGTGCTTTTGACAAGCCTAGAAATAGACCAACATTCACCACCATCGAGTATAGCCACATTGCCTCGAATGGTTACTATTTTTCTTGGACCTAAAAACTTGCTTTCAGAACATTTTACACCAAAGCGAGGATTCTTTATGAGAACTATGTCTCCTTCCACCAATCCCACTTCTTTAACATGAAATGTGGAGTCAAACCTTTGTTTATATACATCTTGGGCCTCACATATCAAAGTCATTATCTTCTTCCTATCTACTTTCACACATCCAGCCAATCCTAACCATCCTGGGCATAATTTGGAGGCAGGTTGTCTCTCTTTAAGTGAGACAAATGGTGAAACCTTAGTGGTGGAATGTGGTGTGATACAATAACTCCACACCATTTCCCTCAACAACCTAGACCAATCAATACCCGAATTTAGTGCCAATTGAATGCCACCTTTAATGAATCTATTGGCCCTTTCAACCATGCCATTTGCCCTAGGATGATATAGAGCAGTCCTGGAATGCTTGATCCCATAGCACTGTAAGAACTCCTTCATTCTTTGTGAACAGAACTGCACTCTGTTATCTGTTATAATTTCTGTGGGAAACCCTTCTTTGTAAAATAGCTCCTCAAAAAACATGATCAATTCGTTGGTGGTAGCCTCTCTTAATGCCTTACCCTATAGCCACTTGGTGTGGTAGTCCATTAGTACCACCATGAATCTGAAACCATCCCCCAGACCTTGGATAGGGCCAATAATGTCCACTGCGAGTTTTTTCCAGGGTTCACTAGGAACTTTAACTGGACTGAGTGGAACTTCTCGGACAACTTTACTTTTATCAGCATTTGTACATTCCCTACAGTCTCTAACTTTCTTCTCAACCATGCTGTCCATCCCTGGCCACCAATATGACTGTCGCACCAACCTGTTGGTACCACTTATGCCCAGATGGCCCTGATGAGCTAGGTCAACCAAGCGAGCTCTAATACTTACAGGGGGAATAATCTTGCATCCTCTTCTCAATATCTCACCATTCTCAGACAAATTTAATTCTAACCTAATTTCATAGAATCGATCAAAGTTTCTAGAGACTCCTTCCTGGGCCATCCCAACCTAGTCCACTCCTTCACTCTGGAAAGACACGAATCCACTAGATCAGCTTCACTCCACTCTCCTTTCCCCACAGCATTCTCTGTGATATTCGAGATACACAAATCCTCCTCATTCTCTATGCTGGGGACTAGTCCCACCTGATCCAAAGGAAGCCTGGACAGACAGTCAGCAACTACATTGTCTTTGCTTGGAATGTAACTGAGTGTAAAATTGTAACCTTGCAGCCCAATCATCCATCTTGCAATCCTGGGCGAGCCTTTTGCCCAATCACAACTACCTAGAAGTTGTACCAGTGGTTTATGTTCTGATTTAATCAGGAACTCCTGTCCCCATAGAAAATACTTAAAGTGTAAAATGGCCCAATAAACGGCCAAAGCTTCTCTTTCAATTTCCGAATAATTGCACTCAGCTCCCTTTAATGGTCTGGAAGCGAATGCAATCGTATGAACCTCCTTACCTGAATCTACTTGACACAATGTGGCACCCAACCCAGTCAGGCTCACATCAACTGAGAGAACTGTCTTTCTACCACTAATGAAACTGCCTAGGGAGGGTGCTTTCGATATACTCTCTTTTATGGTGGAAAATGCTTCCTGGCATGCTGTTGTCCAATTAAAAGACACCCCTTTCTTTAGCAAATTCCTCAATGGTGAGGAAATGGTTGCAAACTTTTCCACAAACGTGTGGTAATATTCGGCCATGCCCATAAAGGATCTAAGTTGATCTTTGTCTGTCGCAGCAGGAACACCACAAATATTCTCTACTAGCTTAACTTTTGGAGATATTCCTTGACTTGAAACCTTATGACCTAAGTATTCAACTTCTCTAATAGAAATGCGACACTTTTCCCTCTGCACTGTGAGACCAGCTGACTTTAACCTTTGCAGTACATTTCTCAATATACAATCATGCTCAACCTCAGACTCAGCATACACTAGGATATCGTCTTGAAAAACTGCCACCATCTTGAGCTCCTTTAATACTTCTTCCATCACCCTTTGGAAAACTGATGCGGCAGATGCCAGCCCAAAAGGCATCCGTAAGTACTTAAAGGTGCCCAGAGGTGTTACAAATGCGGTAACATGTTGGCATTGTTCTGATAGTGGAACTTGATGGTATGCAGCAGATAAGTCAATTTCTGAGAACCAACTGGGTTATCCCAATGTGGCTAGAGTCTCTGAGATGATGGGTAGTGGATGCCTCTCAATGAAGATGTTCTTATTCAAGTCCCTCAGATCGACACACAGCCTTAAGTTTCCATTGCTTTTTGCCACTAGAACAACAGGAGAAAGCCATTCTGTCCCTTCGATGCGTTCTATCAACCCTTTCTGCATCATATTATCAAGTTCTTCACTCAGTTGTTGTCGTAGTTTGAGTGGAACTGGTCTCACCTTGTGAACAACGGGTCTGGAATTTGGTTTTAGCTTTATATCATGTTCAAAGTTGGATAACTTTCCTAGATTGGATGTGAAAACTTCCGGGAATTCCTTTTTCCACTTGTCTTCAATCTCAGCAATTGTCACTGGTTCACTGGCATTAGCTTGAATGCGGACACCAAGTTCTCTTTGCTCATCCCACCCCAATAACGATGCGCCCTTTTTCGCTACCAAGATCTTGGCCATACATGCTCTCCCTTTGTATGCTACTCTTGCTTGGAATTCTCCAACCATGGCAATAGATGACTCTCCATATCCACATGGTTTTACTCCTGTTTGGGATAATATGCTGCATTTCTTCCCTAGAACGTTCTTGAATGTATCCAGGGATATTATTGTCCAAGGGGAGGCTGAGTCTACTTTCATTTCAATGTTGCAGCCATCTAATTCGAATTGATCAATAGGACCCTTACTGTCGTCGGATACTGCATAAATGTGGAATATGTGGCGAGTACTGTTTTCCTGATTGGGAGCTTCATTAATTGTTCTGCCCGATGTGTGACTATGACTAACAGATGCAGGATCTCTTTGTTCAATAGCATTAATGGAGGATTCCCTGCAGACATTTGCGAAGTGCCCTCTCTTCTTGCATTTGTAGCACTCTGCGAATCTCACTGGGCATGTGGGACAATTTGCCATGTGTCTTGAATTGCTACACCTTGTGCACTTCTGAATCCACCACTCCTTTTTGTTGGGTGTTCTCTTCTTTTGTTTAACAGCACACACTCCTTGTGCCAAGCCTTGTGATTGTTGCTTGTCGATTTTCATCTCTCTCATGTACTGGGACGTCTGTTCAATACTATGTGTTAATTCTACAGCTTGCTCCAGCGAGACATCCTTGGCCAGTAGTTTCTCTTGTACTCTGGAGCTATTCGTGCAACGCACTAGTTGGTCTCTAATGAGAGAATCAGTGAGTTCTCCAAACTCGCATGTGTGACTCAGTGTCCTGAGTGAAGCCACGTAAGATTCGACCGACTCCGCACTATCCTGGGTACGTTGAAAGAACTTATGCCTTTCAAAAGTAATGTTCTTTTTTGGCTCAAAGTGTCCTGCAATTTTTTGGATGGCTATAAGGTATTCATCGCCGTCACCAATACCTTCCTCATGGGTTTGTGTGAGGCCATCAAACACTATGCGACCCTCTGTTCCAAGATTGTGAAAAAGGAGTGCCTTTTTTCTCCCAGAGCTATACCTGTCACCACCTATGGCCACCAGATAGTTTTCAAAGGTTTTGATCCATCTATCCCATCTCATCGGAGGGCGACCGGGTTCGGAGAGAAATGGAGCTGGCGGCGGTATTGCTGCTGCCATTTTGTCTGTTCCAGGTGAGGGGTGCAGGTAGGACAGTTTCCAGGTGAGCAGAGGGCCGGGAGTATTCTGTGTGCTTGCAGAATGGATTTATCTGAAGTTTGATTAGCTGCCCTGAGGTTACTGTGAATGAATTTGTGAAATGGAATGTTCCAAGTTTCTAATATTATTATGTGTCACAGTGGTGAGTCTTGTGACATCACAATGGGCCTCTCCAGCAGTCCGGGCTTCTTCCTTAGGCAGAGTATGGAGTGTTCAGGAAAGCATTCATTGTTTAGTGGTACATGGAGATTCAGGCTCAGTTCAAAATTAAACAAGAGTCTAGCACTGTATATGCACAGACTCTTGATTACTGAAATACAATGTATAAGTCCAGTCTGTGAAAGTACATCCCCTAGATACTCTGCGCACACGGATAAGATTCCCTTCCCCTCCCAATCTGACCTGAAGGGCTCGCAGCCCTGCGCCTGCTGCCTGTGATGCTGTCAGCTGTGCTGGGAAAAGGGCACCGCTCAAACTCCCATCACTGGGGGAGCGGCAAGACGGGGAGCCGTTTCTGTTTGATCAGCCGTGTGCTGATTTCATGTTCTGGTGTCCAGGCTGCTGGGAGGGAGGCGCTGTGGAGAAGCAGTGGGTTGATCCTCGTCGCCAATGTTGAATAAACAGCCACTGCTCATTCAAAGTTAATGGGTTTATTGAAGTGAAAACACAACAGGCAGCAGACACAACCCTGTGGCACAGCTGATGCTCTCAAACTGCCTGCCTCAAACGAAAACACTCTAAATGGACCATACCTGACAGAATTCTTCATACAGAATAATGAGTGGGTAAAGTTCCATACTCATAACATAGCATATATAAACTTAACAGTAGGTTTCAGAGTTAATTTCACTGTGCTTCAGCATTTCCTTACTCAGCAGTTACTCGAAAAAAAACTTTTACCGAACAAGTGACTTGTGTAATAGTTCATGAATGTAAGCTTCCCCCTCCCCCGATACAGTCGTCTTCTTTGTTTCCGATTGCACTCAGATTACATAAACTTCAGCCCTTACTCAAGTTAAGAGTCCCGGTTCGGGTCAACAAGGAACACTGCGGGTTGGATTACCAACATGCTGCTGTCTCTGAATGTCCGGTTCAGCTAAGGTCCTTTTCATGCCAAAATCCTGCCTGGGACTGGGCCAAACCCCTACCCACTGGCCTTTCAGAAGCATCAGCCTCTTAGAAATCCAATCCTTACTTAACCACCTTGCATCCAATCCTTACTTAACCACATCACCAGAATTGTGTGATCCTGGGCAAATCTCTATACGTGTCTGCATCCCAGCTCACTTGTTTGCCAAAATGCAGAGTGCACGTCTCCTCGCCTATCCTTACCCTGGCTAAGCATGCTGTATTTAAGTAACGCGCCGCAAGGTAACCCCCCAAGGATCAAAGCAGGGGCCCGAGCTAAGCGTGGGCTTGAGGTAACAGCCCCCTACCCCAAGTCACAAAGGCAAATGGTCGTTACACGCCGTGCCCACCCACCATCTGGTGATTAATCCTATTAGGAGGCACCCAATAGCAGGCCGGAGAGAGGGATATTGATGGCATATATGATGTTGGCCCGATTGGCCTGATGACTGGAGGGAGAAAAAAGAGAGCTGAGCTGGCCAGCCTCACCCAATGGCCAGTAAAGAGTGACGCAAATGCCATGATCATCGCTGCCTCAGGCGGCCTGGAGAGAGGGGAGCAATGATGATGAGATTGATGACGTGACAGTTCATGATGATGTGCACTTATGTTGTCGCATTCCAATGGTAGATGAAATATATTAAATTCGGACTAATACCTTCCAGGGAATATCCGTGTCTGATGTCCCTCACTGCTCCGGCTGCCTGCGTCGCCCATGTTAGTGGGGTTGGATTATTAAAAAGAAAGGAAAATGTAAAGCCATAATAGAAAGGAGTCAATGCCCATGCAGAGACCCTCTGTCATCTCTTTAGGGTCTGGCCAGGACGTTTTCTAAGAGGATCTGAAACGAGTAAAGGCAAAGGCAGCAGCCCAGTCCAGAGAGTGGTAGGGGGCAAGGGTTTGGCTGAGTGTAAGGGGCAAGGTGAGGAGTGGGTAGGGTGCAGGGCGCAGGCACACGATCAAGGGGGACAGCATCGAGGCCGAGAAGGGGCGATGAGCAGTGGGCCAGCTGTGAGGAGCCATCGAGGGCTTATTCTGGTGAATACGACCCACGATCTTTGGCTCCTGATTGGCTGGCAGATTCCTACAAGGTGATCATTTATGTAGAGCACATCTGCAATGGATACAGAAATGCAGTGGCAATTATAAAGAGGTTTTCCACAGCTAAACCATTAAAAAGGGCCTTTTTCTTTTTTAAATAAATGTGTACAGTGTTGCTGCCAAAACAAACTATACTGGATGAAAAAACTCAAAAGTCGGCCATTCTTGCTGTGAAGATATTGCATGCGCAGATGGGTGAAGGTTTAAACTGTGGCCATGACTGAACTCTGAGCCCAGCAATCTTGTGCCCAAAGCCCCCTTACACATATGCCACTCTCATTGCATGCCATGAATGAGTTAGAGCTAATATAATGCAGACCTCATGGTCAAGCTTTGGGCAGGAGTCATGGAAGGCAGAGCCTGAAGAAGCAGAATACTTCACTGCAATGCCAAAAGTCCCTGGAGCTAACATTGCTCTGTATCATGATCATGTCGGCGCACAAGCTCGGGATCCCTATAGAGTCAGGAGGCATTTTTCACACGCAAAAAGCAGGCGGACTCCATAGAGAGCCATTGTAAATGCTGGCTGCCATGTTTACATGACAGTGTTTAGTCAATTTGCACAGCAGAGTGAAAAAAGGGGAGGGTAAAAGGCGGCGTACATGCTTGTTCCCACCCCGTTCACACTCCACTGTGCAAATGACCAAAATTCAGAGGTGGGGACCTGCTCACGTGGAGGTGTACATGTAACTGGTCCCCACTGCCTAATTACGGGGAACTCGAAAATATGCCCCCCCTACGTTTCAGTACAGCTTACACACAATGGAAGGATGTGTGATTCTGTGGTAAAGTGCTCAGGTTCAAAGGTCAGTGTTCTGAGCCCACTGTATGGTCTGAGGATTTGCTCACTATACATCCAATTGGAAGCAGAAAGACATCCCAACTCCGTTTGAAGCCTTAAATGCTGCAGATCTCCCTATGTGGAAGCACCCAATGTACAGTTGGGGGATCCTAGAACCAAAACCAGCACCCTTCTGTCCATTGAAGAATTCATGGTGCAGTTATGGTAGAATTATGATGATCCAGAGCTGAGGCCAGCCAGCCCCCGGCTAGGAGAGTGTCACAGCGAGTCTAGTTGTACCCTGGGGTGGTGACCCCATCAAACCCTAATGTCCTTGTCCTCCTCGAAGCTCCTTTGAGGGAAATGTATAGTGGACCTCTCAGTGCGTACAGCTCTGCCCCCACACTCTCTTCATCAATGCCCTCCCAGGTAAACATATCTGTCACTGAGGAAGCCTGGGGCTAGAGGGAGCAGGTCTGTAGATACCATGGGTTGTAATTATAATTGTAATTGTTTACGCGCTTAATACCAATGAGTGGTTTCTAAGCACAGGATCGGGATTTGAACATGTGTTGCGCTGCACTGTCTTGCTTCCAAGACAGACGCGTTGCCCCTGAGCTATCCTTCCTCCCCAAGAGGGAGAGGATGGCTTGCCCAGAGCTGTCTTTGCCTCATTGCACTCCTCAGTTAGGTTCTAACTCACTGTTCGATTGTTTGTCATCCTCAATATTCCTCTTCCAACCTTGATCCTCGCCCGTCTCTCCTATTCCCACCCACCCTTTCCTCTTCTTTCCCTACATGGCTTTGGAGATGTCTAAGGGCAGGGTTAAGAACTGTGCAATGACCCTATGTGCCTACATGAACAGATTAAAAAGCTCATTTATTCATAGATTTGATTGGTCTTCTGCAGACTAAACAACTCTTGACTCGTGTAATTTAAGGCACCCTTTTTCCCCCACCAATGACTGCTGTGACCTTTATTTCAATGTAGTATCGTCCAATCTAATAATGTGCTCCCACACATTTCATTTATACCTATTTTGAATTGCCCTCATACAATTCAATCGACTGTTTGATGTTTTGGACTTTGCATCAGAGTCTCCTTGATCTTGGTCCAATTTGTTCATCCTGGTAATTTTCAACGTGTCATATGTCCTTGGTTTCCTGGATTCAAGTGGATCTCCCCAGCCTGTTAACCCCTGTATGCAGTGAATGTCCAGCATAATAAAAACTCTGGCACCCCTTCGGCCAGACGGGAAGAACGTAGGTGGAGGCAGGGCTTCGGGTCGGCAAGTGGCAGTGTGCAGAATTCAACCATCCGCATGGTGAGTGTGCGCTCGCCCGGGCTTTTTGAAATGTTTTATTAAATGGAATGATGGTGGACCAACCTCAGGAAAATGTGTGGGGCTACTCCACACATATTTTCCTATGCTCGCACCACAACAAAAGTATAGACTCATGTACTCCGAGCTGAACATCGCCTACAGGCACCGTCTGCCCATGTCCTATTTAGCTGGAATGTGGCAGCCAAGGAATGCATGATGTCATCTCCAGGAAGGGGGAGGACAAAACTTCCCTCTTCCATAGTCTGCCCGATTAACTGACAATGGCTCCATGAAACTGCCCTGTTCTTTTGTTAATCACCACAGCGGCTGGCAGCGTTTAACATACAAATAGAGGATACTTCAAACAGACCTACATGGGGCCTGGCTGCATAGGTTATCAAAGGAGACAGGACACCTAACAACCCTTCATATGTTACTGTGCCAACCTGAAGCCAGCTCCAGACCTCAGTATCCATGACAGTGAACAGTCATGTCTGGACCTGCTGTTTACAGTAGGCCACCCTGCTGGGGGACACCATTCATAAGGTACAAGCATGTGGTTTGCAGGAGCCCAAGAGTCTGGTCTCTCATCAGCTTCAAGGGAGACCTGGCACTTTAATCAGGGACCACACAGGGACATCCATTAATCAGAGAAACTCTTTGATCCCAGCGGGACTTAGTAGCATCAGGGAGCGAGCCCAGCACTCTTTCTGTTGAGATAAAGTTTCCACCATCTTGGTTCTGGGGCACCCACTGGTTCCTGTTTTACCCCTTTACCCTTTCCTGTTGCAAAGCACTCTGGTCATGACCTCACACACATAGAACATTGTTGGTAGGGACCCCAGGATTGGTTCAGTAAGGTAGGCTTAGCCTATAAAAATCACTGCAGCTCATTTGGCTTTAATAGACAGCTGAACCCCTGTGTTGGTAAATCATCTGAGGACTTAACAAGAAGTAAGAAAGGACAACTCAAGCGTCTCGACCCGTGCTTCAGAACCACTGATCAGCACTGAGACAATGATTCCTGAACCCAAGCTGCCTTGTAGGCCAGCCCACATCAGTTTGTCCAGCTTTGCTCGCCGGACCGGTGTGCCGCCTGATACCCGCAGTGATTGCCGTCTCAAACTCTGTCACAGAAGCCTGATAAGCACCCTGAGGTTGACTTGACCCTGTCGAGCATCAAAAATATCTACAGCACAATGTAAAATATGGCTCTGCTTCCCTGCTTCTTCCCATAAGGCTCATGATGCATGGTTACCTAGGGGGGTGCCGAGCTCCAGACTGGGGCGATCCTTTTTCAAAATATAACCGGCTTTACACCAGTAATCCTTCTGCATCTCCCTGCATCCTGTGGACAGACCTCCACAGCCTGTTTCTGTCGATCCACGGAGCCTGGAACCCTACAACTGCGGAGATACGGTGGCTTCCAACACAAGTGGGGGTGCTTGCCGACTCTCCCTGGACTACAGTTCCAGGGGGCGCGGCCCACCCAGCTGCTGTGTGCCGCGGCACGGTGGCCTGTGAGGGGGAGGGGCGACTCAGCCCTCGCAGCGTGCCTGCCTGCTGACGGATGACTGGGAGCAGCGCGAAACGCCCGATCAGGGCTTAAGCTGTCCTCGCGGGACCGCTCCGGGGGCGGCCGCATGCCCGCTGAGCCCCGAATACCTGAGACTCGATCCTGTTCCTTGCGGGCGGGCCGGCAGTCGGGCACTGTGCTGGGCTGGTGCGCTGCTGGAGAATAGCGGCATTGCGGTGGTGCCCGCACTGATCTCCTGCCCCTCGCTGCCCCCCCCAGTTGGCAGAGGAGCCCCGCGTACTGAAGACACGGTAGGGAGCTGGGGGGATTGCTGGACATAACGGAGCCCAGTGGGGTGGGCCCTCGCAGTGGTGGCTCTCATACCTGCTGCCTCTTATGCCGGAGTGAGAGACTATTGCCACTGCATGAAATATTATTGGCAGCCATTATTCGCTCCTGTGCACACTGCTGTGAGTGGCTCCACCTCTGATATGGTGGCCCTACCACTGGGTTTGGAGGGCCACCCACCACCATCTAACATCCGCGGGTACTGGGAGCAGACTGCCCGGAGAACTGGAACACAAGCACTTCCTTCAATTAAATCAAGCCCCTGACCTGTCACCCTACAGGGGACCGCCACAAGCTGGGCCCTACCCGCTGTCCCTGCCCTACATTTGATCAGCCGCCTACTCTACACACAGATAAATGGGACTTTTCAACCCAGCACCTGGCGCGAACCCCTCAACAGATAGGGTGAGGACACAATCTCTGCTGTGGCATACTCGCAGTCCCCTTGGAGGGGCTGGGGCCAGAACTTACCTTAAAGGACCCAATACAGCTCTCTTAGCGGTCTGACCGGGGTGGCTTTTGATATCCTTGTTCACGTGGAGTGGCAGTGGAACTTTGACTCTCTAGCCACCCACACCTCCCCATATTCCCGGAAACCCCCTCCACTGACACCATGACCAAAGGAGTGGGTGCGGGGAAAAAACAGAGCTCTTTGAACATGTTCACAAAGTCCCCAGCTAAATCAGCAGCTGAGACACTGGATGAGGCCCCGGCAACATCAGCTACACCGGCCCCTGATGACTCGCAGAAGATGCTAGAGTATATCCGCGAGGGGTTCACCACTCTATACACCAAAATTGATGACATGAATGGCATCATCTCGTCCATAAAGGCACATATTGAGAAGACTGATGGCTGGGTAACGGAGATTGAAACAAGGGTGGGTGCCACCGAAGATGAACTTGATTCTCTACGGGCCACAGTCTCCTCACTCTCTACTCGGGTGCTTGCGGTAGAAAAAAAGAACGATGACCTAGAATCTCGCTCGAGACGCAATAACCTACGCATAGTCGGAGTACCTGAGGACAATATCAACGAGCCCATGGAAGACTTTGTGGAACACATGCTGCTGACAGTTCTAGACTCGCCAAAACTCTCCCCAATTCTTTAATTCCGAAGCCTAAGCCTGCCGCACCTCCACGCCCCATCATAGCCAGAATCTTAAATTTCCAGTACCACGATGCTCTCCCGAGAGCAGCTAGAGTCAAGGGGGAACTGGGCCTGGGGGCGGCGAGGATCCATCTTTACCCGGATTTCTCTGTAGCGGTGCAGCAGGATTGCAAAACCTTTGTGGCAGTCAAAAAAAGACTCTGAGATATAGGGGTTAAATACTCCATGCTATTTACTGCCAAACTAAGAATTGAACACTCTAATCAGACATTCTTCTTTACGATACCGGAGGAGGCCTCAAAATTCATTGATAAACATTTTCCGGGCTGATCCTCCACCATCGGGATGGTGCCGATGTGCCCCGGTCTTTGCACACTAAGTCCTTGCTTGGAAACAGTCCCATCATCGGCCGCATATACAGTTGAAGCCATGTCCCATGGGAATGCTTTAACATTTTATTCTTGTTCTTCTACTGAACAGTTGATCCTCCACTCACACAATCTATACTAATTACACTGGTTAATTGTGCGGTATTCACACTTCCCCAGTCCGGAGCGTCACAGCCAGGCCAACTAACAGGCCCCCAGGCATTGATGCCGATGAGTTGATTGTTTTTATGGTTGTGTTGGGTTATCATTCCTCTGTTTGGGGAAGGGATGCGGGAGGGGGGGAGTGGGAGTTATGTTAAAAAAGTCTTGACAACCACAATAGATGCCACACATGACGCAGTATTAGGTCACAAGCATACGGATAGTGCGACGTGTCTGTCCCAATTGGGTTGGCACAGGCCACTGCTACTCCGCAGACCAGAGCTCAACTAACACCCCCATACAAATGGCGGATAGTAGCTTAATGTTCATGAGCTGGAATCTAAGGGGCCTGGGTAACCACAAAAAGATGCAACAGATACAACTTCATGCTGAACGCCACGGCGTTAAAATCCTATGCTTACAAGAGACCCATGCTCGCTCTGAACAATGCAAAAAATTCCCCAAACAGTGGGGGTCCCAGAGGTACTACACCAATGACTCCATCCAAAGTCAAGGTCTCCTTACTTTGATACACAGAAACCTTAAGTTCTCATGCTGCCACTCACAGAGAGACCTGCAAGGGAGGTATGTACTCACCCTCGGCAGACTGCAAAATCAAGAGGTAGCCATTTTAAATATCTACAGCCCGAACATTGATGACCCAGATTTCTACCTGCACCTGGACTCTGTGTTGTAAAGTTACCCCCTGGTCCCGATTATATGGGGTGGCGATTTTAATACTATACTAGACATCAACCTAGACAGATCAGGCTCCAGACCCCGCCAGTTGTCCAGGGCAGACCATACTATTCTGACAACCCTCCCCCGTTTGGCGGTTGTGGATGCTTGGCAGCTCATGTACCCCGACTTCCGCACATACTCCTATTATTCCTCAGTACACGACTCACATTCTAAAATTGATAGGTGGCTCATACAAGACATATTGGTTAGATGCCTATCCCATCTGGCGATCCTCCCTAGAACTCTATCCGACCACTTTCCAGTGATTATCTCCTTGAACTGGGGTCAAGACTACAATAGAGCAAGACAGTGGAGATTGAGGCTGCATGCCCGTCTTTATCAGATCTTCGCCTCTGAACTCGAATCTTCCATCGAGGAATTCTTTGAGGTTAATACTAATTCTGTGTCATCACAAGCCACCCTCTGGGAATCCTTTAAGGCATACATTAGGGGTATCGTCATCCCCAAGGGAAGTGGTATCCTGAAAGGAATCCGCTCGGATATCACCAGGAGCGAGTCAACCCTGGCTACTCTTGAGACCCAATATGCCCTGGAGCAGCCCCCTGAAACATTAGCGCGACTAGGGTCAGAACTAGACACATTCCGAAGCCTAGCCGAACGAGAAGTTAAATTCCTGGACAGCCACCACTCGGTAAGGAAATATGGCGAGGGAGAACAGCCAGGCCGATTGCTAGCCAGGTTGATACACTGAGAATTTGGTGCCCCCAACATACCGCAATAGAGAGATCTGATGGAACACTAGCTACATCACCACAAGACATTAATTCAGAATTTATATCGCTCTATACTTCCCTATATTCGAAAGTTGATGGTGCCCAGATATCAGAAATTGACTCCTATCTAGAAAACCTCCATCTCTCGGTCCTCTCCACTGACACCAGCAGTTCCCTGGAGAGACTGTTCACTCCTGAAGAAATTGCTGAAGCCATTGACTCGCTAGCATCGGACAAGGCCCCGGGTCCGGATGGCCTCCCCATTGACTTTTATAAACAATTCAAATCTCTCCTGGTTCCACATATACTGGCCCTATGGGAGGAGGCATGTTAGAGAGGTATACTCCCCCCTCACTCTGCGAGGCGATGAGAACGGTCCTTCTCAAAACTGGTAAACCCCCCACCCAATGCGAATCCTACCACCCCCTTTCGCTAATCAACTGCAACATCAAAATATATGCCAAACTATTGGATATCCGACTAGCCTCATTCATGCCCCACATCATTCACCCTGACCAAGCGGGATTTGTCCCAGGTAGATCCACCTCCCTGAACCTGAGAAGACTCTTCAATGTGATCAGTAGAATCGGGCCGGAGGTGCAGGCAGTGGCGGCCACCTTAGATATGCAGAAGGCATTTGACTCAGTGTCTTGGGAATATCTGTGGCGAGTCCTAGAGAAATGCAAATTTGGCCCCAACTTTCGAACCTGGTTTAAGCTGCTCTACACTGGTCCATCTGCTAGAGTCCGCACTGAGGATAGGTGCTCTACTCTCTCCCAGATAGCCAGAGGAACACGACAGGGCTGCCCTTTCTCCCCGCTAATATTCGCTATAGCCATGGAACCCTTTGCTGACATGATGCGCCAATCACATTCCCACAGAGGCTTACGTACTGTGTGCCAGTGCGACATCGTCTCCCTGTACGCCGACGATGCCCTCCTTTATATCCGCTCCCCTGAAACCAATCTGGCTCCGATCCTAGAATATGTGGTCCGATTTGGACACATATCCGGGCTGAGGGTAAATTGCTCTAAATCTCTCCTATTTCCGCTTACAGACTGCACGCAGCACCCCTCTGACCTAAGGGGATTCACATGTTCCCAATCCAACTTCACGTACCTGGGGGTAGTGGTCTCCTGTCACACGGTGGAACTGCGTGAGGATAACTACCGAAATTACCTCACAAACCTGGCCACTAAAACCGCTAGCTGGGCTAGACTGCCTACTCCTTAGCGGGTCGGATAGGAATACTTAAAATGGTTGTACTGCCCCAACTCCTTTACCGATTCACTAATCTCCCCCTGTGGCCAGGCAATGACTTCTTCCGTACGCTACGCCATATAACCAACACCTTTCTATGGCATTCCGGTGCAGCCCGACTCAAATTATCAACATTGACCACTTCCATGGAACTTGGCGGGTTCAGCACCCCCGACTTCACCAGGTATTGGTAGGTAGCCCAGTCCCAATTTGCCTCCCACTGGTTTAACACCGCTGACCCCGCCCCTCACGTCCGGTTAGAGAAATTAACGGTCAGTGATCGAGTAATTGGCTCCCTTGTTCTCAAACCTGTCCCGGCTGACCCTGCCTCATCGGACCCGGTCGCTAGTACATCCCTGGCTCTCAACAAGCTCTGAAAACTGGTGGACACACCTCACCCTTTCCACAGGGACCTCCCGCTCCGGAACTTCTTCCCTGATGTTCCACACACCCCACAATCCATTGTATCTCGTTGGGCTGACGCAGGCTTCTTGGCACTCCGGGATGTCTATGAACAGGGCAACTTTCTCAAATGGGCAGACCTCCCACTCCCCCTCAAGCGGAAACCTTAGGCGTGGCTGCATTACTCTTCTCTCTGGAAGAATCTCAAGGCTAAATACTCCAACTTCCCCACAATGCCACCTGATGAGCCCATAATTGCGCAGCTGTGCTCCTTCGATTCCTTTAGAGGGAAAGTATCAAGGCTTTACACTCTACTGCAGACCAGAGCTGCCCCCTCCTTCACTAAATTGAGGAGATTACTGATGAATGCTGGTCCCGAATGTGTGCTCGCACCCATAACGTTTCCTATAACTCGCGGTTTAAATGAATACAATTTAAGGTGTTGCACAGATATCACCACACACCAGGCAGACTTCATCATATGTTCAGTGAACTCCCTTCCAGCTGCCCTAGATGTGGTGCTGACCAAGCTCCCTACATCTATATGATCTGGTTCTGCCCACGACTGATGCAATTTTGGACCGAAATATGTTCCACATTGTCTACCATACTGGACCATACTATAGACCCATCCCCAGTGCGATGCCTTTTCCATGACCTCCCCCAGTTGGGGTGCAATTCAAGGAAGCTAGCTGGACTCTGCATGGTACTAGCTGTACGCTGCATCTTGATGAACTGGCTTCGGCTTAGAGCACCCACATATACGCAGTGGCTCAGGGCAGTCACATGGGTGCATGATACGGAGGAGGCCTGGGGTGCGCTGCAGCATCCGCACTCGAGACTGAGAGACATATGGCGGAACTTTCGTAAATCTATGTCTACCAGGACCTCGAGCTCAGACACTGAATCCTCTAACCCCGCTCTTCCCCCTAGCACCATCCCATGAACTGTGACTCTTGAACCCTGTACCCTCGACATCACCTAGACCCCGACCATCTTAATGTATGGAAAATGCCAACACTGTATTGTAAAATATGCTTGTGAAAAAGTATATTTTATTGTTATGCTGTGAGCGTCTCTGGTTGCCCGTGTGTTGTCAAGTCAAATAAATAAAGGTTTTAAAAAAAAAACATGGTTCCCTTTGTGCTAAAGCCAAGAAACCTTAGCAAATTGTTATGGTTATTAAGCATACCGGCTCCCCTCCTGTCAGTATCCAGAGTGCATCCCCGTTTTCCTTCTTTGAAACTGTCTGTCCTCTGCATTCCATTACAAGGTGGCCTTTATTTCACAGTGTTGTCAGACTATCTGTTGTGATTAATAACGTAGATATTTTTTGATACAACCTTGACTGCACAGTCCCTTTTATCATTGGGTAATAATAGTATTTTCGCTTTGTTTCAACTAACCAACAATCCACAACCTTTCAGAGATAAGCCTGCCGTTCCATCCACGTTTCCAAAATTAGACAAGGAGGTTTATAATCTGCTTGTTATTCCAATCTGTTTGGATCCCTTCTGGTGTACTAGAGGTGTGGGGCTGATTGATGGTTTAGAAACTGATATTCACCCCTCAACCACTGGTATCCCAGAAGTTGATTTTTCACAGGCAGAGACAGCCACCAGCAGCCAGCAGCAAGGGGGTGGAGGCAGGGCATCAGGGATTTAGTTTGTCCTAGTTGAACAAGGAGGCATAGCTCTACCAGGCAAGGGTCAGCGGTGGTGACACAATGGAAGGGGACATGATGCACATTGCTCTCCCAAAACAGCACCTTGTATGCTGCTTCTCCTGCCGTACTGCTGCCACACCCCATCTGAAAAGCCTGAAGCACCTGGATGTTACAGCATCCGGTGATGCCAGAAGGGGGGCAGCAAACGGACGAGGGGAGGGGGAAGATCAGGGATCACCCCTTTCATGGCCGGCCTGGTCCTACTACCCTAACCTCATTATGACCAGGCTTGCCATTATTTGACAATGACTTCAGTGGATTTATTTTAATTTCCTAATTTTCAGTTTAGGCCATTTGGTGGCGCTTGCACCACCTATAAGCCAAAATTATTGCATTATAGTACGGATAGTTAGAAATTGCATATGATGAGAACACACAGCTTGTAGGTGTTGTTTGATTATTTGCCCACCCATTGACTGCCTTGGTCATGCAAATTCCTGTGGACATTCCCACCAGTTCAAGCCCTTCCCCGCCCAAAACACATGGGAACTATTTGAACTTGCATTAATCAAACCTTACCATTCATACTTTGCACTCAAAGTGCCTGCCAGTGTTTTTTTCAAAACAGTCTTCTGAGAGTTAATGGCTTAATTGAGGTGTAAACCTGCTTCTGGTGTAATAAAAATGTCTTAACCAAGTCTGCCTTCAGCCACTCAGTTTATAAGCACTATCCCTGTTCTTCACAGAAGTACTGTTAAAAACAGTAATTGTCAAAGCCAACAGTTTTGGCTTGCGTATTAGTATTAGGCATTTGTCAGTCACTGCTATTAGATGCCCAGGTACTCGCACCATTTTGCACGAATGGCCAGTTAATAACACTATGTTAGTGCCTGGCAAGTACCTTTCCCATGCCTACACAAAAGCCTAAACTATTGGCAGTGCCAATGCTTGCCATCTCCTGGAGCCCCTCATGAGTTTCAATAGTATTCTCGTTTTGACAAAATGTGAAACCCACAAATTGTAGTCAATTAACCCAGGCCATACTTCCGACAGCCCACTGACATCTCACAGATTTCTAAAGTGCAATACCACTCAGCCTTACATAGGGTGACATTCGAATGCAACCTGATATGCACTTTGCACTAGGGACTGACATAGCCAACCACACAACACATTACAAGATTACAAGCACAGCATTTACAGTCTGGAAAGTAACATTAAGGGACAACCGACTACAGTCCCCTATGTTGCTGTTTTGCATGTATTGTTATGCAAATGCCCACTTGCACATGATATGTAAGCATCAAATTCTTACTAATCACAGTGTTTTAATCTGTGTCATTTATTGTGCAATGAATTAGGGTCAAAGGTTTCCCGACAGTTCTCTTCTCTGAACCAACCCTCTCAGCCCCACCAATCAACAACTCACTTCAACCCCGCCGACACACAGAGCCACACTCCTTTGATGCTTTCCGGGTCCCACGGGGCCCCTAACCCCATGTCTGAAACCATCGGACTGGACGTCGCACAGAAGCGCTCATAACACTTCATCAAGCCCAGAGGAATGGGGACCCAACAGGCCCATGAGGAGCCTCACCCCTACAAACCCAGACTGGAACGGGATCAGAAAGCTGATGGGTTTCTGCCCCCTCTACTCTGAATGTCTCCCACCCACATTCGAATATACCGCGTGACTGGCCAACACCGCTCAAACATTCAGAGATCATGCAAGAACGGAGTCAGCACTACAGGGTCATTTAAATGACAGGGATGCACTTTAAAAGTCCAACATAACATAACATGACATCACCATCTTATACCCAGAGATGTAGTGGGAAATGTCAGAGGTGGTCTGATGTAAATGAACATGTGGAGGTATCTGGGCTTGCTGGTGCCGCTGATGATATGGGATGGTATTGTTTATTTATAAAGTGCCTATACACAGACAAGTGTTTCAAAGCGCTCAACAGGTGAGCAATGTCAGGGCAGAGCCAGATAAAGGGGTAGCTGCCCCAGATCATCTGGCCTTGACATCTCCACCCCTCCATGCTCTCCATTCAACGATTCTTCCGCACGCTGCTTCCCTCACTGGTGTCCCCGGACCAGCATCCTTGCGCAGAGACCCGGTCTCCCTCCAGCTTGGGCCCACGGATCGTGGTTGCCATGTAGGTATCCTTTGGCAGCAGCTCGGTTGCTACAAACGATCTGCAGCGATTTATTGTTTCCAGAAGCTTTTAGTGAGCGGATCAACGTGGTGCATTTCCTGTGCTTTTGTTCCTCTCTAAATCAAGTACATAAGTATCCTTCTCTTGACACGCCTGCAGTGTTGTGCTTGTCTGGCCGGATTATCATTGTGGGGGAGTGGGGCAGTTGTACTAAATAACATGACCTCCCACAAAGCACAACAACCATGGGCTCGCTGGTGTACAAAGGCACAGGTGTAGTCTTCAGGGCTGGGTGTGCCCCGCAAAACCCCTCCATAGAGGTCTGATGTGATTGTTCATCGTTGACACTGCACGCGCAAACATTCGCACACCGCCTTGAGTGACAGGCCGCTCTATTAGGCAACTTCTAGTTACATTTGTAGCATTTATCAAGCACAGATCTGTCATTTATATGGTTTCTTTGCACTCATTATCTTCTCAATGGTATGTCATGTGCTAGTTGTGGGTTTCCTTACAGCAGTGGTCTTCAGACTGAGGGGCTGGCCCCACTAGGGATGGAGGCAAAGGATGTTCAAGGGGGCCCCATACTCTTAAACTGGCTGTTAAGGGATTAAGTTGACTCCTTTTAATAGATTAATATAAACTGTAGTGAATCTGTTTATATTTTAAAGAGTCTAACCTCCCTCCCCTCCAGACATCCCTTTGGCCCCGTATGTATTTATTTATTTATTTGTTTGTTTATTTATTTATGCACTTGTTGCGGCACACAAAACCCCAGGTATTTCGGCGCTAGTTTCATTGGGGTGTATTAGTTACAGGGGTGGACTGGGGCACTGGGAACAAAAAGAGGCCCTGGAAATAATTGTCAAAGTGGCCCCATATTACACATTTTAGCAAGCCCAACCATTTTCCTATGAGAACATTTGGAAATAAAATAGGTTATCACACAAAAGAGGCCCAGGGTGCAGAGGCCTAACAGGAAATATCCAGAGTTCCCGATAGACCAGTCCACCACTGATTAGTTAGGTACACTAGTTACATTGGGTAGCAAGGTTACACTAGTGAAGGAAGTTAAAAAGAGGGGGGCAACCCCTAGTTGAAGGCGGCTGAAACAATATTTTTACTAAAGGGGGAGTGGGGATGGTATGAAAAAGTTTGAATACTACTGCTCTACAGTGTGAGAAAATATGTGAGTCGAGCTACCCTCCTCCATGCCTATGTTTGTGTCTAGACAATAAATAACACATTATTGTGTTATTGTGCGATATTAGGATAGATGCACGTTGCATTTTACCTGATGTTAACCATTGTTTGTCGGTCGTCTTGACTTTGCTGGTAAAATAAAAGAAATGTTATTGTCCTTATGGGAGAGGGTTTCAAAATAGGTTTGGCAAAGGTGGGCTGAATTTGCAAAGTTTGTGAGGTGTGCGTGGCTCTTTCCTCCTGCCCAAACTCTCATTTGCAAGTTTTGGAGTGAGTTACTCAAACTTTACCTGAATACGGCCGTCCTGCTAAAAAGTTGTTTGCAGGAGTTGCTTACTGATGGCTGTTATGTGTAACAGAGCCGTGTGGGTACTGAATGCTACAGAATGCGGGTGCAAACACCTCGAATAGGATGTTTGATGTTGGGTGTCATGCCTGGGGGTTTCTTTGAGTGAGGGTATTTTGAGGGTTGCATGTGAGGTTTTCGTGTGAGTGTGCTGAGCAGTGAGTTTCATGTAATGCTAGGCTGGTGTGTTTCTGTAATTATAGTGCGTTATGTTTGGGGTTTGGGGTGAGTGTAGACCAGTGGCGTCGCTAGATGGAGGTCTCGGGGTGGGCCCCTCCTCTGAAGTCCTGGGCCCCGCTTGTCCCCCCACCCACCTCAGCCTGGCTACTTTTTCTGCACTGTCTGTAGTGCTGTAACCACCAGCACAGCACACACACAGGGCCGCAATCAATGCTGCTGCACAACAATGAAAAGCTGTTACGTTCCCCCTCCAGTCCAGAGCAGTCCCACCAATCAGAATGTAGCACACAAAAGCACTAATGATGGGTCAATAGTGACTTAATGGTTTAGTGCCTACATTCTGATGGGAGAGGCGGTGCAGTGGGGTGTGGTAGTTGGTGTGCACAAAAAATTCTCTGCAGGAGTGGTTCTGACGTCACACATTGCTCTTTTATAGCCGGCCCCCCTATTTTTGTCTCCGGGCCCCTCTGTGCCCCTACTCAATTTGATTCCTGGTGACGCCACTGGTGTAGACTACAGACATAGGGGATCATTTTACATACATCTGAAATAGTATGGTGAGGAACTATATTGCATCCATGGTCCTCCCCATGCTATTGTGATGTGCCCTACAGCATGCATGGGTACCCAGGTGGTTCCATGTTTCCTTGCCTGTCTTTATCCAATCACATGAAACAATTGGTACTACCAGAAGGTATGTACATACATGGCAAATGGCACTAATACAAATCCCATATGGATTCCCACCTGTTTTTTCAGGTGCAAAGAAAAACAGAAACCACAGCAATCCCTGCAACTCTGCCAGCAGGAACATTCAATACGGACATAGGTACATGTGGATACGTGCATGGAGCTTTGGAGAAGGTGGGAGTGGACTTTACGCTGCAGCCCTAGCTCTGTGTACCAGATCAACGAACATGTCACAATCTTAATTTAATGGCAGAGATGATGTTTTGCCAAAAACATTCAATCAACCCTCTGTTCTGTCCACCACAGGCACCAGTGTGTAATACGGTGCTGTTTGTCTAGGTAGATTAGAATGTATGAGGTGCCTGGTATGTGATTTTCCAGGAGGTCTTGTTCTCGTGCAGCCACAAGGTGCTGTGTATTGAGCTTGGTTTTAGTGCCTGTACATTGTGTTTGGTGTTGGCTTGTCTGTAGGCAACTCTGATAGATGTACAATACATTTGGTTTTGTATGTGCAAATGTAGGTTGCGCGCAGTACAGGCGATTCTTATGCTTTTGAGTGGTTCTATGTGATATTTCCTCATATTGAACACCGAACACCGAACATACTGTTTATTTTTCAGCTATATTTCGGCCTTGAAATATATGAAAATATGGCACTAAATGATCCCCCCAACCTCCCACTCCCCCAAATCAGATATCCTACCCGCCCCAAGCCTCCGGCGCTGGTGGGATTTCTTGATAATCAGGGGTGTGACAGGGGTTCACCCCCAAACCTATCTTTTCCCCTCTGCCGCCTCCCTTCCCCACACAAAGCATTCCTTCTTTACCCACCCCCGCCACCACAGACACACAAACACGCACACACAGATGTGTAACCACTCCCTGCCCCCTCCTTTCCCATCACAAACATTACTTGCACGCAGACACACAAATAAACATACAAACACACTTTCCTGGTCTGCAAGCGACTTCCCTCTTCCAGCTCTGCTGTGCTTGTCAGCCAGGGGTGTTGCTAGGTCTGGAAAAGATCTGGGGCTATGCAAATGTTGGGACTGGGAGCTAACTAGCCTTTTTGGTTGTAACCCCTGAGCTTCTATCTGGGGCTACAATCAAAAGAACCGGGGCTATAGCCCCTTCAGCCCCCCCTAGCAACAGCTTGGAGAGGTGGAGCCAAGAACACCGACCTCAATCGACCCGCCCCTTTTACCTGTATGCTGGAAACCAGAGTATGTAACACATGCTGAATCGACAAAGAGCAGATTATGTCTCGGGAGGATAGCCCAGCTGCAACATGCTCGCCTTAAAAGCAAGACGACACGGAGCACCAAAGGTTCGATCCCCGGGTTCGCGCTTAGAAACCTCTAGGTATTAAGCACGTTATAAGCAACATATCATATCATATTATATTATATCATGGACTCAGTCCAGTACCAGTGAAAGGGTTAGTACCTAAGAGAATCTGGGAGCCAAAGTACCCATTGAGAAAACCATATCTTCCCTCCTTAGAGAACAGAAACAACACCTACCAGAACCAAGTGCACACTCACAACAAACACATAAACCACACGCACACCGTCTCCTGTGCGTGCATAACTACCAAACTCCAACCACCACAACTGCACACCATGAAAATGTCACCAGCAATAATGGTACCAAAACACATTCCAACAGTACCCTTCCCCTTTTCAACGCAGTGGAGAAAGGACACCAACCACTGAAAATTGCACCACTACAAATCCTCACGACCTCAGGTACCTCAACTTCTCTACACTTCTGCACAACTTGCACCACCCAACCAACTTCGCATCTGCTACCCCCTCACAGCCACACCAAATACACAACTCCAAGCTGTGCACCCACACATTCCTAAGAACCAGGCTGGGCGTTCCAAACACCCAAGTGAAACGACATGAAACAAAATTAACACCTACGGTGCTGTGAAGCTACCCCCATCATTACCTGTGTTCCCTGAAACCATGCTATCAACCACAACTGCTGTGAGGAAACATCATCATTAGACGCATCACATCACTAAAAGCTTCAGGCACACACACCACAAAGACCACACACCACTCCCACACACTGCAATAACAAATGATTACAGGCGAAATCTTATCGTTTCTTCTAAACTCAGAACAAACCTCCTAGTTCACAAATGAACACAAAAAAGTACCACCTGCAAAGCAAAATATTATTGTGGCATAGCAATGTCACTACACATTTTATATAACATTCAGCATAACCCTACTAGTCCACACTGCCTATGGCTCTCAAAAAGTCCATCTGTGGAATGAAAAGAATTAAACATCTTATTACCATCAAACCATAATTGCACTAATGCTTCTGCACACTTCCTATTTCCTTAAAGAGTCTGTGGGAATAGAACTTTGTTAGACCCACTAAAGTACTCAATCTATCATAGTTCTCACACAAACCTAACTTCACTACAATTCTTATGAAACGGAGGCCACAACACTCAAGCTCTTCTGACTCATGCCACTATCACTCACTTTCAAATGTCTCATAACCATTCAGGCCTCACATCACGACTACTATAAATATTCTAAAAACCCCTAAAAATGATGTTGCAAACTGATACCCAACAACAGTAACATGAACTAATAAACAACTTGTCTCTATGGCTATTGCTCTTCCTGCCAGCTCCCCTTTGTCACGTTGACGCTCCAGTGTTACGCGGGGGCGGGACGGGAAGTGAAGACGGGAAGTGATGTAACGGGTGGTGGGATCGGGGAGTTAGGGAAGGCGAGAGAATAAAGAGGACGTTTATACTGCACGCTCCGTGTCCCGCCTCTGTTTGATGCGCAGCGCGCCCTACTTGTAGCACAGTGCGACAATGGCGACGAGGATGGGATCGGGGGCAGGGCCGTGCTGATAGAACTCCAGCAGCCCACCCCCGCTCGAACACAAAAGGACGCCGCAGCGCCAGAGAAGAAGCCCGGACATCGCGAAGACCGCCGGTTCGCAGCTGCGAACATCGGGCCTACGCAGCAGGAAGACCACGCCTGCTCTACAGGCCTGCAGAGGGCCGGAGGCACGTGAGCCCACGCCCACAGCTCGGCAGGTGAGCACGGAGGCCACAGCACGCCAGGCGGAGCGCCAAAGAGCCCTGGAAAGGAGTAAGCAGGATAAAAACCCCCTCTCCTTGATGGTGCTCGTGCCCCGCGGGGCAGCCATCCCAAGACCAGAGAGAAGGGCCACACAACAAAAGAAGAGCAAGGACCAGCCTTCCAGGCAGACCACGTGGTGAAGAAGGTCATAACACCACCATGTCAGGACAAGACGATGGCCAAGGGGGGCAGGTACAAGGAAATGCACTCCCAGCCCCAGGAACACCTGCACCAGCCCACGTGCCTTATCATCTCCCAGATACCCTGGCGGCCCAGATGCCGGGAGCATTTGACGTGTCGGACACTAGCAACATGGGTCCCCGGTGGACCAAATGGATCCGAGACTTCGACCTATACATGGGAGCCACAGGCCCAGTTGCCGACGCACGCCAGGTATGCCTCTTAAAGCTAGCGGTGGGCCCGGCAACCTGGGATATCATCGACGAGATGCCCCAAGACTCCATAGATTCGATCAAAAACCTCAAGGAAGCATTAGCGGCATACTTTGCGCCCCATACAAATGTCGATTATGAGAGACACCTATTTCATAGCACCAAGCAGATCAAAGGGGAGTCCATGGACGCCTACGTCATGCGACTACGCACCAAGCTAAAGCACCGTGACTTTGCCAACTATTCTAACACAGAGGCGCTACGATCGCAGATCATCTCGGGGTGCGAATCACAGACTTTCAGACGGAAGCTACTACAGAAATCCCGCACACTAGAAGAAATTCTGGCACTGGCACGTGTAGAAAGAGCCATTGACTCCCAGGTCGAAAGTTTCGGCAACACCACCATAGGGGAGAACGTCAATAAATTGCAACTAGAGAGGAAACCTGAAGACCTCTTCTGCTACAAGTGTGGGTTTGAGTACCCGCACAAAGGGACCTGCCCAGCCATAGGTCAACGGTGCACCTCGTGCGGCGAAGAGGGTCACTTCAAAGCTGTCTGCAGGCTGTTTCGGGACCGTGGCAGAGAAAGACCCAAGGAAAACTCTTCTCGCCCTCGAAGTAAGCACGGAGGGTCGAGGGGCAACAACCCCAGCCCCACCACAGCGACAGCTCAACACCGAACCGTAGGTGACCAGAGAGACCGAGAGTCGGAAGAAGATCGGCAGAGGAGGAGAGAAAGACGAAAGGTCACCATGCGCCCGAGAACGGAACGCAGATTGCTGCACCACGTACGATATCTAGTGGAACAATCCCCCACAGAATCCGACCTCAGCTCATCAGGGAGTGACCAAAAGAGGAAAGCCTACGTGTACGCCCTGGGAAACCCCACCGCGACCACCCACAGCCCAACGCTCATCATCAAGTTACAGGAGAGACCCACGGAATTTCTCATAGATACAGGCGCCACCGTCAACGTGGTAAGTGAGAAAGTCTACAACGATCTCCCACAAAAACCCAAACTGCACCCGGCAACCGTAAACATATACGCATATGGAGCCAAAACACCATTGAAATGCCTGGGACAGTTCAACGGTCTGTCCAGATACAAAAGCCACGAAATGAAAGTGCAAATTCATGTACTAGCCACCGAGACTGATAGTGGGTGCGTCCTGAGTTTTAGGTCAGCGGCAGATATGGGGCTAATTCACATCTTATACAACATCATGGTGCACAAATATATAGATCCAGTGGAAATGGTGAGCAACCTCTATCCCAAGATCTTCAAAGGAATAGGCAAGCTCCGCAACAGACAAATACGGCTCCACGTGGATGAATCAATCCGCCCCATCGCCCAGCCATACTAGGGAATTCCGGTTAACATTCAAAAAAAGGTGGAAGATGAACTCCAAAAACTGCTCGAGCAAGACATCATCGAGAGAGCCACCGGACCCACCACATGGGTCTCCCCGATAGTCCCAGTCCCCAAGATAGGCTCCGAACCCATAAGGCTATGCGAAGACATGCGACGCCCTAAACAGGCCATCAAGAGAGAAAGGCACCCCGCACCAAGAATCACCGACATGATACACCTGCTGAACGGTGCAAAGGTGTTCTCCAAACTGGATCTACAAAAGGGTTACCATCAGCTAGTTCTACACCCGGACAGCAGGAACATCACGACATTTGTCACACATGTCGGCCTTTTCAGATATAAGAGGCTCAGTTTCGGGGTGTCATCGGCCGCTGAGACGTTTCAAGCTGAGGTGCACGACGTTATAAAGCACATCCAGAACTGCCTAAACTATTAAGATGACATCTTAGTCTTCGGAACAGATGCCAACAAACACGATGAAACTCTAATGTTGGTATGCAAAGCACTACATGATGCAAATCTCACGCTCAACAGAGAAAAATGTGAGTTTCGGAAACCCACGCTGAAATTCTTTGGTCATATCTTCTCCGCAGCAGGGATGACCCCAGACCCAGACAAAGTGGCGGCACTGAATGACACGGCGGCTCCAGCAAACGTGTCCAAGCTCCGGTCATTCCTGGGCCTCGCCAGCTACTGTAGCCGATACATTCGGGATTTTGCATCAGTCAGCGAACCACTCAGACAACTGACGCACCAGGACACCAGGTTTGAATGGACACAAGAGTGCCAGAAAGCATTTGAACTGATAAGGGAAAGAGTGGCCCAGGCGGAAAACATGTCCTACTATGACCCAAATAGACAGACCAAGCTCACGGTTGATGCAAGCCCCGTTGGCCTGGGGGCTATTCTGGCGCAAAAGGATCCGAGAGATCCGTCACGGAAACACATCGTGGCCTACGCCAGCCGTAGCTTGTCATCCACCGAGACTGCATACTCCCAGGCAGAAAAGGAGGGACTTGCCGTCGTATGGGCGTGCGACCACTTCCATCTATTTTTATATGGCAAACCATTCCAAGTTGTCATGGACCATCAAGCACTGTTGTTCCTGTATGGGAATCCGCAAGCAAAAATGCCCCCGAGAATCGCCCGGTGGGGCTTGCGTCTTCAGGACTATGCATTTGAGATCGTCCACCGACCAGGGAAAGGAGAAAACCCGGGGATTTCTTGTCCAGAAGGCCGAGAGGGGACATCACGCCAGAACCGTCAGTGGCTGACAGGTATCTTCGTTATCTCGTTCACCAAGCCACCCCGGAGGGGGTCCACCTGGAGACACTGGCAAGAGAAACAGAAAACGACCCAGCCTGTCGCATCATCTGTGAAGGTCTGAAGTCAGGACAGTGGCGCAGGGCAAAAGAAAGGGGGAGGGCAGCAGACGGCAAGGTGCAGGAAGACGTGGAGCGGCTAATGCAAGTGAAAGACGAACTCGCAGTATCAGAGGACCACATGATCCTGAAAGATTGCAAACTTGTCATCCCAGAGGCAATGAGAGCAAAGGTCATCGAACTTGCACATGAGACACACCGAGGCATGGCGTCCACAAAACGCATGCTCCCACAAAAGGTGTGGTTTCCACGCATGGATGAGCTAGTGGAGGCCACCCTGAGGGCCTGCCCCACCTGCTGTCTAATCACGCCAAACGTACACCCGGGACCGCTGATCATGTCGGAGTTCCCTCAGAAAATATGGGAGGCGGTGGCAGCGGACTTCTTTGGACCCATTGAAGGAGGGAAGTACGTTTTAGCAGTGATGGATGAGTACTCCAGGTATCCTGAGGTGCGACTCATACCCTCCACAGCGGCGCATCACGTCATCCCCGTCCTGGACCACATATTCACAGCATACGGGATACCGAAGGTGCTCAAGACTGACAATGGGGCCCCATCCAGCGGACATCAGTTTGCTCAGTTTGCAGAATACATGGGGTTTCACCACAGGAAAGTCACTCCTCTGCGGCCCCAAGCCAATGGGATGAAAGAGAGATTTATGGCCAACCTGAAGAGAGCCCTTCAATTTGCCCGGCTCACTGGCCCACCCTATGAGCAGGTACTGAACCAGTTGATGAGAGATTATAGGGGAACCCCTCAAAGTACCACCGGAAGGACATCAGCTGAACTCATGTTCGGACGAGACCTCCAGACTCGCCTCCCCCAAGCCAAGGATGCTACACCATCGCCCGTTCTGGATCAAGAGGTACGAGACAAGGATGAAGCGGCAAAGACTCGCATGAAAGAGTATGCAGACGCTCGCCGGCGAGCCCAGCCATCCGCCATCGGGGTGGGTGATGTGGTAGCAGTCAGACAACCTATAACGCACAAGCACACGGCCCATTTTCGAGAAGAACCCTTGCTCGTCACTCAAAAGAAGGGGTCCCAGGGGTCAGAAGGGTCCATCACAAGGAACTCGTCTCATTTCAAAGAACTCCCACCCAGCGGGGCCCGGAGACTAAGCGGCAGGGTGCAGACACCCATGGACCATGAGTCCGATGACGCATACCAAGCGGACCAGTGGGACTCGGAGGACGCTGAGTCAGAAATCGGGAGTGCCAATGTGGAATGCGGGCCTTTGCCTGGACCAAGTCAGACTCGTCCACAGAGGGCTCGGAACAGACCTCGCCGTTGGATCGAGGAGATTGACTAGGAGCCCTTCAGACCCTCGCTCGGTGCGAAGAGACTGGTAACTGTTTAAAAAGGGGGGAGATGTCACGTTGACGCTCCAGTGTTACGCGGGGGCTGGACCGGAAGTGAAGACGGGAAGTGATGTAACGGGGGGCGGGATCGGGGAGTTAGGGAAGGCGAGAGAATAAAGAGGACGTTTATACTGCACGCTCCGTGTCCCGCCTCTGTTTGATGCGCAGCGCGCCCTACTTGTAGCACAGCGCAACACCCTTAAGAACAAAAGTACCTTTGGGAACACGGCCCCACACCAGCTGGCCACTCGACCAACTTCAAGTTCCTCTGAAATTGCCCAGATTGCCGCATCTGCTCACTGGCATGTCTTTTCCATCCAGCCGCACTGCAGCCATGCGCTGCCTCCTCTGTAATGCTGGTGGCATTTACCCACCTCCAAAGTTGCTCATATGTTCGTCATTGCCTCCAAATTGTCACGAAACATTCCCTTGCCGAGCAGTCCAAATATACATCTGGATAACCTGCGGCGCTCCAACATACCATTGCTGCTGCTGAATTTACCTGCTTTTATCAAACTTGCAATACAATTCTTTTCTTCTGCGCTGCCAATGCTGCTAACAAAGTCTTAAATTACTAAACGTTTTGTACACAATGTGGGTACTCCGACCAAAGCCAGTCTTTAAACTTTACTCTGTGGCCCCATTCACAAAATGCTTACAATACGCAGGCAGATTCCAAACCTGCATCTCCCTCTTCTCGTGACCAAGCACGTCACGTACCTTCCCACGTTGGAAGGTTCCTTTCTTTAACCTTCAACGCAGTACCATACGCATCTCCTGACCGCCTCACACTGCCGGCGTTCCAAAGCATTGCCAACTCCTCAGGCACTCGCTCTGATGTCACTATTCTCGAAAAGACACAGGAGAGCACTGAGCTGGAAGAACCAACAATCTCTTCCCCTGCAGGACTGCCGCTGCCTTACAGGTCCCCCACTGCTCAGAGATCTGTTCCTCCTACCCTGCCCAGTTGGCCTTCTCCACTAATGGACACTCACAATGGAGATAACGTTTTCAAAGCGCTCCCCAATGGTCACCAGCACGCCTCACCAGCACACCGCCAACATGTACCTTGCACCGGGTACAACCTCCTTCACAGTGACAAACCAAAACACCCGCACCAAGTGAGCGCTGCAGCCTTCACCAGCACCTCTTAAGCTGTTTCTCTCACTGGATTTCGGTAAACAGACTCCAAGCCCCTCCTAAGTGCAGATCTAACTCCTCCAAACGCTGCACCTGGGCTCCAAGCCCCTCTAAGGCTCATCCTTGGCGCAGCTATGGATCCCTGGCCCCTCTATCAATGTCACTGGGTCTTAAGCCCCATCAAAGCTCATCTTCAAAGCTGACAGTCTCTAGATCACCACTGTCCTTAGCCTGCGCACTGATGGCACTGATGTAGTGATTTGGTATCTGTGTTGCTTTTGTTAGTATGAGTGGAATGTTGGATGAGTGACATAGAATGCTGCCTATGAGAATGTTTTTCTATGGTTGAGAGTTCTGAGTGAGTCAGTTGGAGTAATGTAGCCTACCTGAGAGGATGCCGTGCATGTTGCCTGGAGCTCAGATGGACTTGGCAAGTTAAACCTAATACAATGTACTGGAACCTCAATAAAAAGCTACTGGAACATCACTTGAGGTCAGAGTCATCACTGAGAACCCACAGCTTTACACAGAGCCAATAAACGGCAAGGATGAATGGTAGTATCACTAACCAGTGCCAAGTATATGTTGCATGGAGTTGAAGATGAAGTACATAAAAGAGATGCAGTGGCTAGAGAATGCAGATATTCTATAAGGCATCAAGAAAGCAATATGGATAAGTGACATCTTGGGCTCACGGTGAAGAAACATATGCCACTGAAACAGATGAAGATATCAAATCATTTTACACGTGTACAGATGCAGAAGACACGCAAGCAGCAAAGTCATTGTGAAGCTAGCTCTAAGCCTATAGTAAATAGACTGTGGCAAGCGCCAACGTATACATACATAGGAATGAGAGAATTAAAGATGTTTCCACTAAATGTATTATAGCCGGTTGGACATTAGCAAAAAGGCCTCAGTTCAGTGTTTCGCAGTTAAAAAGCAGAAATTGAATTACAAGCAGAGTATCAGTGAAAGGCGGGGCTGAGCAAGCCAAGAAGGCAAGGTCTTTTCAAAACTGGAGTAAACTGACTTTGGATACAAAATCGTGTGAAAGAACAAACCTCCTGTTCAAAAGGAATGAACATAACAAGGAAGACATCAGAGGTCTATCAGAAAATAGTATTAAATACACGAAAAGGCTTGATTTTATGGTCTCTAATCACATGAAAGTGAAGTGGGAGAATGGAAGAACAGGCTCCCGCCCTTCCCCTCTCGCGCTTGGCCTAGAGGATCACGGCCTAGACACCCGCCACGAGATGAGTTTGCCTATCTACCAGACGACCAAATACCCTGGTACAGGAACATACGGATGTGCCCATCTACCTGCCCAGCAGCCCGCCCTGCCCATGCCGACACCTGCGGCACGGATCAACTCGACTAAAACCTACACGTCGTTAGAGATGCCATGACGACCTAGCCAACGGTCAGCACACCTGTGCAAATATACACACCGGACAATCCCACACCAATCCACACGAAGAATATACTCAGTGCTATGACGTAGGCGACAGACATACTCACGGACCTGCATCTTTATTATTTTCCACATAGCCTCTCAAAATGCAGAAACGCAAGACGCATCATGAACTTATATAAAAAAGGCTTGCTCACGCTTCTTCTAAGAGCCATGTACCATAATGAAGAATATAACGGGGACACGATACTGAGGATAAAGCAATATGATACCGTAACCTAAAGCGCCCTGCATCAAACGGTTCCACCTATGCACTAGGCCCAAGTAGGCCGCAGGCAAAAGCTTCCATGAACATTGAATGAGCAAGAACTGGGTTGCTGACCCTGCAAAATGAGCCCGACGAAAGCACACCGCCAAGGGCACGATGTTGCAACCTCGCACACTGCAAGCCAATGCCAAGGTCGCACCTGCAAGATAAACCAGGCACACAGTAGGAAAAACAATATTAATTGTGTTGAATTTTGCCTCAAACACGGTCCCACCTCACTTGACAGAGCCAAATCTGACAAGATGCCAAGCCCAAGAGGAAGGAGACGCCTGAATCCCACGTTTCAAGACACAGGCAGATACAATTAAAAGACTCATTGGACATCTGCAGCAGTGGGAGTAGTCGACCTCCCAACATATGAATAAACCCTCACATTGTTTACACCTACCCATATTAAAACATTGTTGCAAATGACAGGTGCACCGCGAGCTGGGAACAGCGATAGTCCCAGACTGGGAGGCTCGCGAGCGGACCAATTAGAACATGGGGTTCTTATCACTGACGCCATTCACATTGACCAATCCTCACAGGTCTTCATGTAACAATTTTCATGTATCAAATTGAAGGGACAGCCCAGGGTTACCAGCTGATTAACCCTCAGCCACTAACACTGTTCTCTATATGTGCGCTATACTAACCCTACCACTCGAGTAACCAATCCAGAGTGTAAATAGGTTTTTTACTAAACTTTGTAAGATGACGCAAGTAGCGCGTCATACTAAGGTAAAAAGGGCCTGCGAGCCCCACGATTGTGTGTGTGTCAGGACGGACGCGTACGCTCCTTGACCCATCCCTGCCGTATTGTCTAATAAACAGCAGAGTCACCTTGCTTCTTGCGTGTGTCTCATACTCTATCTCTTTTGGGATATACGGAAGGAGTTGGGGCCTCCCTGCCTGGAGGTCTGCGGACGGCCCGGCCGACCCCGGCAGAATTTCCCCCCGACAAGTTGGAGGCACTGCTGAGATCTGTTTAAGATCTGCTTTTTTATTTTTACTTTTTTCCAGGTACTACTGTTGTGAGGAGGCCCGGCGGCGCGGCCCCCTCTGCCGTTGCCCCCTTCTGAGGACTACAGGACCATCGCGGAACTGTGAGAAGACCGGACAGCGCAATCCGGATATTGGCCTTCGGGAGCCGGTTGAGAAGTGTCCCGCCCGCGGTTGGCGAGCGTCCAGACGTGGTCCAGACGAGGGGAGGTAGCGAGCCGCTTGGAGGGGTGCACGCAGTCGAGCGGCCCCGCATCAAGAGAACTTGGTGAGCATGCCACGCACAACAAGCAATGTGAAATTGTGAGGGAGGGGGGAGGAATTAAATACGGGAGGTGGGAGGTGTTGCACAGGTGCGCGGCGAAGGTTTTGACAATTTAGTGTTGGCAATGAAATGAATGATAGCCGAACGAGTGCGAGAGCAGTCGGTTACGTTATGCCAGAGAGGGGGGCGGAGCACGAAAACATCACGTGCGGCCGCTCGTAGACACTGATTGGCCTAGGTCGCGACTACGTGTAAGTGTGTGTGTGTGGTTTCCTACGATTTGGCATTTATTGATCAATGAGTAGATGAGGATCCCTATTGTTCGAGCAAGAAACTCGATAGGTAGATGACGTTTCCCTGTAGGCGGTAGCTAGTTAGTTGCCCAATACGGAAGATAATTGGCTGGTTAAGCCCTCCTGTCGAGGGGCGTATCACACGCGAGGCGACGCAGCGTGCGCAGTCCGATTATATTATTGATTACCTTGTTCCAGGAGTGACAGGAAGACAGCTGTGAGGTTAACGGGGGTAGATTGCAAGTATATTTTGGACTTGAAGAATATATGAAGAACTTACCAGTAGCTCGAAGAGATCAGTGACGTCACCAATAGGGCTTTCATAGGATATCCCAAGCACAAGGCATCTTTCGTTCTGAGGGTGGTGGGGAAGAGAACTGTGGCAAGGGAGTGGGAACGGAGATAAACGGTAATGAATTGACCAAGGAAAGGCGAAACGGGGGACGTGGCGGCGCACGGAGAACGCCGGCCACGGCAAGTGTAGAAGAAGGAGGAGGAGCAAGTGAAAATAGGACGACTGTATAAGAACGTCATAAGGGGTACGCAGCCGCAGGGGGCTACGTGCGCCTCGGCCGCAGGGGGCCGTAAGGGTGTCGTGTAAAGGAAGAAAGAAGGAAAGAAAATATACAAATGTAAATACTATATTTTTAATAATTTTCCTTAGCGGACTATCGCAAGTCCCCAAACTTACGGGGCCAGGTAACGATATAAGGGTGTATATTGGAAACTGCTAGTGAGATAACCGCTACCAAATAGGGGAAGGGTAACAAGTGGAGCGCTACTATGTCACACGGGACAGGATCGGGAGGGTGGGGGAACACCCTCACTACCCCACTACAACACATATGTACCACACTGTCACCCCATAGGGAGAAACTGATCAAGTATAGTATAGAATGGACACAGGGGACGGACAACAAAATGATAACACCATGGCCGCCTAATGGTAGCTTCGATCCATATGCCCAACATTCACTATTAAACCATCTGCATAATACATACAAAGGGAAGAAGTTGGCAAACCACGTGGAGGTGTTTAACTTATGGAGGATGTTCCAAGGGTCCCGACCAGGACCAAATGGAATGTTCACTGTGGGGGAAATACCGGAATAAAAAGAGATTAAGGAGGAAGGAGAGGATGGGAAAAAGGGGAGTGAAGACCCAAAGAACACGGGGAACGGACAAGAGGGAGGAGAAAAGAATAATAAATCAAATGAAATAAAAAAGGAACCGAGCAACGATATACCCCTAGCAAAGGGAGTGAAGACAGAGGGAGGGGGTTGTACCCTTTAAGGGAGTTAGGAGAAATAGAAAGAGGTCAGTTAAGGGCGGCTGAGGGGTACTCGAACCCGGCATACAGCCCTCCACCATATGTGGCTCATAGGAAGATGCCAGCAGGGGAGGGGAGGACTGGAGAAGAACAAACTGTGGAAATAGGAAATGATGAGTGGGTAGCTGCACAGATACTATTAAAATTACGAGGTTCATTAACAGGAGAAGAGAAGGAGGTAGTAAGGAAAACAGACGAGGATAATACCAGGGAGAGTGGAATGAGAGGGGAAGAGCTGGTACGACAAAAGGAAGAGATTTTGGAGGAACGACTAGCAGAGTTAAGGGATGAACAGAACGAACTGATCAAACAGCTCGAGAGGGAGGAAAGAGAGAGAGCGAGGAAAAGGAAAGAAGGTAAGAACGAATTGGAAAAAATAAGGGAACAAACTGAGGAGCAAAGGAGAGAAGCTGAACGGGTAAAAGCAGCAGCAGAAAGGGTATCAAGAGCAGTGCTGCGAGAAAAGAAAAGGTAAGAAGAAGAGAAAGAAAAAGAAATGGCAATGTGGAAGAGGAGATTACTATCAGAAACGACTAAGAAATACGAAGAAGGGAGGGTGATAGAGAGCATATTAGAAAGGGAAAGGGTGAAATGGGAAAGGAGGAAAGAGGATGAAAGAATACTGGAACAGATGAGTAGTGAAGTAATGGAGGAGTTAAAAAGGAAAAGGGAGGAAAATGGTAGGGAGATGGAGGAGAGAAATGAAGGAGAAAGAGAAGATAGGAGAAGGGAGAGTGAAGTATGGGGGGATGTATATAAAGACACAGAAGTAGCAACAACATCAGCGCAGAGGGGAGCGGTTGATAAAGGAGAAAAGGGAGAACTGGACCTAATAGACTTACAAACAGTAAAAATAAAGGGGAAAAAGACCGAGTGTTTATGACTGACTTTTGTAGTGAGGAAGAAGAAGGAGTGGAGAAGGAAGGAAGAAACAGTGAAAGGGAAAGTCTAGATAAACTATACATCACCCGGACCAACACAGACTCACCATGGATCCGTAAGAGAAAGGATGAACTGGAGAGAAGTGAGGAGGGAGAGCAAGTAATAGCGGAATGACAGACACATGAGGCCGCACCGTCCCCATCACGCCCTCTCCCATCCCACCCTACATGCTCAACCACCTCACGCTCGTTACGTACAATAAAACTTGCGCTCTTCACAGACGAACTGACACCCTATGCATGTCGGCTTAGAGACCTCCCTAGACGCAGGCAGGAAGGACGAATACACACGCCCACATTAAATACAGGAAATGATGGAAGAAGGGGAACGGATGGAGAAGAAAGAGTTATGAGCAGGGGAAATACGGATGAAATTGACGATGTAGAAGAGAGGGAAGAAGAGGAAGGGTGTGAGGATTCGATTTTATGGAACACAAAGGGCAAAACGAGACATAACTTAATGCCACTTCTGGAGAGGGGAGGGGTTAGACCACAGTATGTCCCTTGGAAGCATACAGACAAAGAAAATATAAAATGCAGGCTCCCATCATTAAGTGGAGGTGCGGGTAAGTGGATATATGAAATGGAAAAACACACTGCAGGACAGAAACTGGCAGTGGGAGATGTAAAGGGCCTTCTTATATCGATATTAGGGGATGCAGCGGATGACATTTGGAAGAGAGCGGGATTCCCTGGGGTAACAATAACAAACACATCGCATGATGGGGCACCATTCGCAAACTGCAGACATGCACTATGGCAGGCACTGAGGGTACAGTACCCAGACACATCAGACATAGGAGCAATTACCTCACGCAAGATGCGTGAGAACGAAGATCTTGTTGATTATATCCAGGAAATCCAAGAGAAGTGGCGCATGGAAACTAGAGAACAATGGGACAAAACACCAGCAATATTTTATCATATACTAGAACAAGGACTCCCAGAAGGAGTTCAGAAACAACTAAAGAAAGTAGTGGGAATGGAAGCAAAAGCATGGCCAGAAATACAACTGACTATAGTGCATCATTGCAGGACATGGCAAGGAAAGATGAAACAAAAGGAAGAGGACAGGAAAACGGAAGAGGCTAAACTAGTACAGAAAAAACTTACTAAATACACGATGGAAGGGGCGCTAATAACTACGCCTACAACAATGACCCAAAGCCCCACACAAGTAGTGGCTGCACAAGATCCCTCGCAAATACCACCTTCACAGACTATAACGCAACAGGTGCCGCCACTCCAACCATACACGACCAACATGGGAGGAGGATACCCAATGCAAGGAGCTGGGTATTATAATTACAACAGGGGAAGAGGAGGAATTATGAGAGGGAGAGGATACGGATATAACACACAACAGCAGTTGGGAGGACTTAGAAATTCCTACCCCACAGGGCAACCAGTATACCAGGACAACACAGGGAGCCTTGCATGGCAGAGTAGAAAACCACCGGTGTGTTGGAGTTGTGAATTATTAGGGCACATGTCACGCACGTGTAGAGTTAGACCAGGAACACCATCATGGAGTGAACAGGGACAACCAAGGCCCTTACAGGAACAGCAGGGCATACAGCAACAGCAGACGTTGCAACAGGGAAATGAACAGCAACAACTAATAACACAACAACAGCCACAGACACATTCACTGCCACAACAACAGGTAGCGATAACACAACAACCCCAACTACAACAAACACAACTGGGTAGGGTGACGGTCCTGGGACACAACGCTTACACAGGAAATGGCCAATCATTGTACCCTCAATAGGACAGCCCACAGACGGCCTTGGTGTGTCCCATCCTGTCAGTAACACCTAATAGTGCGGAGGAACCACACATAGAGGTAACGATAGGTGACAAAAAGTTATCATTCCTTGTTGACACCGGGGCGACCCGGTCTTGCATAAGGGAAGGTAAATTTAAGATGTCAGGCGAAGCCATGAACACCCAAGGATTCTCTGGGGCTAGAGGTTTGGTTCCTTTTACTGATAACATTCCCTTATCTATAGGAGATTATGACATGTCAGTTCCACTTTTATATCATAGTGCCTCACCAGTAAATATACTGGGGAGAGACATAATGAACAGGTTGAATATGACGATCTCCTTTACTGAGGACGGCATAATTTGCTCTACTCCAGGGATTAACATGCTCACAGCACGACAGATTATGCAAGCATACTGCGGACAGACAGCGATTAGGGCGGAGCCAGTAGATGGCGAACTCTTCCAGTACGGGGCAGACATGGCATTTGCATGGATGCCAGGGATAGAAGGAAAAATCTGGAGGAGGCCAGCAGCCTATCTGTTCAGACCAGAAACACCAGTTAATGAACCAGAAGGAAAGGGGGTTCCAGTGGACATTGAGAGCATTATAGCAACAGCTGATTACATTGCTGTACATGCCCAAGACAGAGAAGGAAGAGCATGGAGGGCAGTGATAGCACTAGCAGAAGGATGTAGACTCACCCAGGTGCCAGATGAGGAGCTGTCTCAGAAGAAAAGGAGGAAGGTGAAATGGTGTTTATGATGAGTGTGGAAATATGGCTAAGAGTGGCATACAAACAAGTAGCACAGAAAATTGCAATGGCACTTGAGGCACCCTCATCCACCCCAGTTCCCTTCTTTAAGGAGGATATGACAAAGGTACCCACATCATTGTGGACTACTAGCCCCTATGACGTGGGGTGCATAAAAAGTATAGGGGAGTAAGGATAAAATTGAAAAAAGGTGCAATACTCCCCAGAGTGAAACAGTACCCACTATCAAAAGAGGCAGATGAGGGCATATATGAAACCATAAAGGCCCTTATAAATAATGGCATATTAGTCCCCTCAGAATCACCTTGTAACACGGCTGTATACCCAGTGTGCAAGGCTAAAGGGGGGTCTTGGCGCTTCATTCAGGATCTCAGGCCTTTGAACAACATAGTAGAAGCAGAATACCCCATAGCAGCAAACCCGGCCACAATATTGTGTGGCATTCCAGCAGAAGCATCACGATTTACAGTGATCGACCTTAAACATGCATTCTTCTCAATACCATTACACCCAGACTCACAAGATCTGACAAGCTTCACTTACAGAAACACAAAGTGGAAACACACCAGATTGCCACAAGGGTATTGCGAATCACCCTCAATTTTCAACAGAGTAATACAGATGGATTTGGTAACATTGAAGTGGAAAGCACAGTGTTGCAGTATGTGGATGACATAATAATTTGCAGTACAAACGAAAGAACATGCAGAGAGGACTCATTAAAGATGTTGACAATATTGGCTGAGAAAGGTTACAAGGTAGACATGGAAAAGCTACAGTACTGTCAAGAACAGGTACTTTACATTGGCCAGCTCATATCCCAACATGGAAGAAAGATGCACCACAAAGGGCACAGGCCATTTCAAAAACGCCAATCCCACAAACAATGAGGGAACTGCAGCAGTTCCTGGGTCTGTGCAACTACTGTAGAGCATGGGTATTTGATTACAGTTCATACATAGGAACCCTGCTTGAGGCGTTAAAGGAAGCTAATAAAGGGGAGAAGAAGCTGGGGTGGACAATGGAAATGAAAGAGGCTTTTGATGAATTGAAAGAGGCGATATCAACTGCTCCGGTACTGGCATCCCCAGACTATGAGCGACAAATTTTTATATTTTCACATTGCGACTCAGCAGTAATGAAAGCAGTGTTGGCCCAAAAAACAAGCATGGGCTACAAACCAGTAGCATTCTACAGCGGCCACTTAGATCCTGTGATGCTAGGTAATTTCCCTTGCGAACAAGGTCTCGCCGCAGCTGCTTTTGCGGTAGAGAAAGCATCAGCAATCACCATGGGCTGCCCAACTACACTGGTTATGGAACATGCACTATTTGCCATATTGAATAAACCGAAGTCCACCCTAACCACGCAAAGGGCATCAGGTTATGAGATCATCTTATCCAGAGCTGAACTATCAATTGTTAGATGTAGCACGGTCAGCCCTGCAAGGTTCCTAGCAGAAGTAATTGAGGAGGGAGATTATGCCCACGACTGTACGCAAATAACTGACATGTACTCATGTACTAGAAAGGTTGAATAAAACGCACTAGAGGGAGGTGAGCTCTTGTTCATTGATGGGTCATCAACTATCGACCAAAGGGATGGTGTAAGGAGGACTGGGGCAGCAGTGGTAAAAATGATGGAGGTACCGGTGTGTGTGGCCATGAAGTGTGTACAATTACCACAGCATTACTCCGCTCAAGCAGCGGAATTAGTTGCACTGATCTTGGCGTTGAAGGAAAGCTTTGACAAACGAGTGACCATATATTCCAACAGCGCATATGTTACATCCACTGTCCACTCAGGGCTGTCTAAATGGAGAAGAAGAGGGTTTAGGAGAGCTGATGGCACTCCAGTGCAGCATGCCCTCCTATTGGCTGAACTAATTGAAGCAATAAATGACCCCCAAGAATTAGCTTTGGTCAAATGCACCGCACACACCAATGGTGAAGACCACATCTCAAAAGGGAATGCAGCAGCAGACGCACATGCGAAGTATGCTGCATACTTTGGTGAGATATGGGACCCCCCAGAGTCACAGAGAGGGAGAGGGAGGGGAATGGCTAAGGAGATGTTGATAAGAGAAGGGTACACCCATCTCCCAGCCACACAGATTATGGAGCTACAAGCGGCTGCAGCAATGGCCGAAAAAGAAATATGGGTAAAAAGAGGATGCACAATGTCACCAACCGACGCACTATGGCGCCAGGGTGACACTGGAAAGATTGTAATACCATTGGCACTATTGAACACCGCCCTGAACCAACTACATCACCCAGCCCATACAGGCAAGGAAGTAATTGCAGCACAAATTAGGGAAGACTGGTTCTGCCCTGAGTTAAATTCTCATGTGGCAAATTTTATCAGCAATTGTCTCACATGTCAACAGTTTACGGCCGGTCATACCCTGAAGGTGATAAGAGGTACTATACCCCGGCCAGAGGGACCTCTCCGGCATCTCCATATTGACTATGTTGATATGATCAACGTATGTCAAGGAAATAGGTATATGATTGTAGTAGTATGCCCATTTTCGAGGTGGATTGAAGCAGGGCCCTGTTCACACCCAGATGCATTTAGAGCAGCTAAATCCCTAGTGAGGGAGGTCTTCCCTAGGTGGGGAGTGTGCGAGGTACTGAGGTCAGACAATGGCCCACATTTCGCAAACGAAATGTTCCAGCACATCACATCCTTGCTGAACATCAAGCATAAATTTGCATGTGCATACCACCCACAGGTAAATGGTATGTGTGAACGCCTGAATGGCCTATTAAAGGAGGCAATTGCAAAAATACAGCAAACAACAAAGAAGAGTTGGTTGTATTGCCTTCCATTAGCCCTATTTGAGCTAAGGAATAGACCAGGTTCCGACAACCACCTCACCCCTCATGAGGTGGTTACCAGACGTCAAATGCGCCTTCCCCTAACGCCAACATCAAGAGCATTTACCGACCACGAGAGTACTGCGAGTGTTCTTGGTGATGAAATGTACCAATATGTGTCTTCTTTGATTACTAGTGTAGCGTTTGTGTCTCAACAGCTCGAGCGCACACGGGGCGGGTCTAACAGCGATCAACAAGAAGACGTGGATAAAGAATTGGAAAAGGAAAGACTGTGCAAAGTTGCTAAAGGTGACCACGTACTACTTTACAATTTCAACAGGAAGTGGAACAGTCCACGATTCACTGGCCCCCATCTCTTAGAGGAGGTATCAACGAGAGCAGTAAAGTTACAGGACAAACGTGCTTGGAACCACCTACACGACGTAAAGATCTACAAACTCCAGACCCGCCCCAGCGCCACCGACAGGGCCACTGGAAGAACAACAACAGCGTCACCAACGGAGGAAGAGACTCCTACCACAACTAATTGCCTAAGTGTCCCTATACCCTGCCACCCCCCAGATTCCCCAGAGACAACTATTAGGAAAGAAAGGGGTGATCACCATACCGCCCACCCCATGGTTACACGATCAAAGGGTAAAGAGACTTCCGCCAGCTGAACCCCAAACCCTCTGCCCATTGACCCCATGCCCACTGTAGTAACAATTGAACTGAAGGACACTGTTTTTGCACATAAACACATGTAAACACCTGAATGTTCTCTTTCTTTTCTCTCGCACATGCAGGTACAGCGTATTATTGTACTGTTAAGAAAGTAGATAACTAACCAATTCACTGCCCAGGAGTAGATGGTACCCTCAGACGATAATTAGCTGGAAGAATTGTCACACCAATTTGTATATGAAGTAAAATGGCCAACGTACCTGAAAAGAAGGATGGTACGTGTCTACTACACAGCATTCCTCTTGGCCATAGAACATTCAATGCCCCACCTCCAACCATACTTGCCTGCCCTAAGAGATAGATCGCTTAGATTGGCGTGGGAACAGCTCTTCGCCTGGGCACTGAATGACTACTTGATAGGGAGAGCTTAATAACAATAACTAACCTTAATAACGAGCATATTAAGAATTTTCAGGCGGGCAACTGTAACGTCGCAAGAATACGCTGCCGGACTGCAGCAAGGTAAGAGCAAAATGCCGGTGAAATTAGCATTTGTAATAAAATTGATAGGGATTTTAATGATCACCGGGTTCTTGGCTGCCTCTGTATGGCAGTACCGCTATGCTATTGATATTATTGCTTTACCCAAACCTAATATACCCCCACCCCCAGCTGCAACAGGTGTTATGTCAGGTGGTACTAGTAAAATCTCACACAAGGAAAATAGAGTTAAACACAGCACATACTCAGATAATAAAGGCATTGACAATTACGTACAAGCTTCAGCACACATCTCAAACAACATATGGTATCAACACATGACCCACATAGGTAAGCAGACAACAGAAGACAGCTGCTACGTTTGCTCATTGATCCCATACGCCATGAGCGCTTCTCGAACATTTGTTGCTACGGAGATAGATGGAAAAATAGCGCGATGTATAATATACCTGGCACTGTTCCAGACGAAAGGAAGATTTCAAGGGACAGTGGTGCATCTGGTGTGGAAAACACGAGATACATATCCAAATGAAAACAACTTCCTCAAGACTTATTTGATTTACCACAAGAGCAGTTTACATGCTGAAGGATTCAAATACATAACAAGTGGTCCTGAAAAAGGAGAAACAAAGAAGGTAACACTGCAGTACCTACCATGTGATTGGTACGCCACTGAAGTCCCTGGTAAAAACGGATGTTGGGAAAGACCACTGATGATAATAACAGGGAAGGTGTACATGGACAACAAATGGGACATAGGAGTGGTTGGCAGCAACATGGTAACAAGAGAAAATATTTCAACTATTGATGGACATAACCATAGATGTTGGATGACTTGGATCAAGTACGTACCCATGCTCACGTGGATGGAGAAGGATGAAGACCCAATAACAATACTGCCGCTAACTGCGCCTAAGGTATGCTACCAACATAAAGGAGAGGTGGATGTAGGATACAATACCAACTGTGAAAGCGTGATGGAGTTACCTGAGGGGGGAGCAGGAACAGCAGTAGTAATGGACCATTACTGCGCCTGTGGAGACAAGGCGTATTCCACACTGCCCCCTTTGTGGAATGGTGTATGCACTATAGTACACGTTAATGTACCATCATTAGTGGTACCCCAGAAGCATGTGAATATGGCGAATTTCCCCAAGATGGATGAAGGAAACAAAAGAAAGAAGAGATCTGCACAGCCTTGGAAGGGGCAAGAGAACCGACGCAACAGCAACAACACTGTCCTCAACAGAAGGAAAAGACAAGGAGAACCTCTGACAGGAAATTACCTGTGGGGAAGGTCGGAAACAGCACTGACCTCAATCCCGCCGGAACATAGACTATTCAGCAGAGCAGCTATGTTCTTCTCCTCAATAATACATCCTGGACTGCAGGCTTATGCAAACGCAAAATGGCTCCAGATAACTAGGTGGGAACTAATGATGACAATTAACTCTACAGTAAATGGATTCAACGCAATAAAAGAGGAATTGCGAGCAGTAAGAATGGTTGCACTACAGAACAGACATGTACTGGACCTCCTCACAGCAATGGAAGGAGGAGTTTGCGCAAAGATAGGACAATCATGCTGCACATTCATTCCTGCTAACGATGCTGACAAGGTACACTCACGGAAGCTGTATCACAATTGGCCCAGATGCACTCAAAAATGATGGATGAAAGTAAAGGTGTAAAAAAGGATGAGAGCTGGTTTTCAATATTATGGTCATGGATGCCATCTTGGCTGTCAGATGGACTGAAGATTATAGTTGGATGTACTATTCTGGCTGGAGCTGCACTGATCATAATAAGATTTTGGAAAGCCCGGAAGGCACGCACCACAGACAAGATGATCGAAATGGTTGGTATACACCTCTTGATGCCAACAGATGACGGCCAACACACAGGCACAATCATAAAAGAGAGAGAGAAGTTGTGCAACCAGATCATCACCAACCACCTGGACCCACCATCTGTCAAGCTCGAAAACCCAAGAAACCCAAGGAGCTACATAGGGAAATGGGTATACTGCACTCCCGGAGGAACCTGTGAATATATGTATTGGTCATTTGAAGACCATGTTAACCACTATGGACATTTGGGAGGAATAACTAAAATATGGAGAGTAAGAGGAGATAAAGAAAAGGATATGTTTGTGGTCGACAAGTCGACCAGAGGGGGGACTTAAGTGGGAGAATGGAAGAACAGGCTCCCGCCCTTCCCCTCTCGCGCTTGGCCTAGAGGATCACGGCCTAGACACCCACCACGAGAGGAGTTTGCCTATCTACCAGACGACCAAATACCCTGGTACAGGAACATACGGATGTGCCCATCTACCTGCCCAGCAGCCCGCCCTGCCCATGCCGACACCTGCGGCACGAATAAACTCGACTAAAACCTACACGTCGTTAGAGATGCCATGACGACCTAGCCAACGGTCAGCACACCTGTGCAAATATACACACCGGACAATCCCACACCAATCCACACGAAGAATATACTCAGTGCTATGACTTAGGCGACAGACATACTCACGGACGTGCATCTTTATTATTTTCCACATAGGCTCTCAAAATGCAGAAACGCAAGACGCATCATGAACTTATATAAAAAAGGCTTGCTCACGCTTCTTCTAAGAGCCATGTACCATAATGAAGAATATAACGGGGACACGATACTGAGGATAAAGCAATATGATACCGTAACCTAAAGCGCCCTGCATCAAACGGTTCCACCTATGCATTAGGCCCAAGTAGGCCGCAGGCAAAAGCTTCCATGAACATTGAATGAGCAAGAACTGGGTTGCTGACCCTGCAAAATGAGCCTGACGAAAGCACACCGCCAAGGGCACGATGTTGCAACCTTGCACGCTGCAAGCCAATGCCAAGGTCGCACCTGCAAGATAAACCATGCACACAGTAGGAAAAACAATATTAATTGTGTTGAATTTTGCCTCAAACACGGTCCCACCTCACGTGACAGAGCCAAATCTGACAAGATGCCAAGCCCAAGAGGAGGGAGACGCCTGAATCCCACGTTTCAAGACACAGGCAGATACAATTAAAAGACTCATTGGACATCTGCAGCAGTGGGAGTAGCCGACCTCCCAACATATGAATAAACCCTCACATTGTTTACACCTACCCATATTAAAACATTGTTGCAAATGACAGGTGCACCGCGAGCTGGGAACAGCGATAGTCCCAGACTGGGAGGCTCGCGAGCGGACCAATTAGAACATGGGGTTCTTATCACTGACGCCATTCACATTGACCAATCCTCAGAGGTCTTCATGTAACAATTTTCATGTATCAAATGGAAGGGACAGCCCAGGTATACCACCTGACTAACCGTCAGCCACTAACACCGTTGTCTATATGTGCGCTATACTAACCCTACCACTCGAGTAACCAATCCAGAGTGGAAATAGGTTTTTTACTAAACTTTGTAAGATGACGCAAGTAGCGCGTCATACTAAGGTAAAAAGGGCCTGCGAGCCCCACGATTGTGTGTGTGTCAGGACGGACGCTTACGCTCCTTGACCCATCCCTGCCGTTTTGTCTAATAAACAGCAGAGTCACCTTGCTTCTTGCGTGTGTCTCATACTCTATCTCTTTTGGGATATACGGGAGGAGTTGGGGCCTCCCTGCCCAGAGGTCTGCGGACAGCCCGGCCGACCCCGGCAGAATTTCCCCCCGACAAAAGCATGAAGTTGGATGAAAGAGATGGTCACACCTGCACATGAAGTCAGACTGTGCTTCTCACTCCCTAATTTTGTCAGAGCTAAGAACACTCCCAAGGACAATATTCAAAGGCTTAATTGACAGTAGACCACTGAGGTGATGATGGATTGATATGCTAATTGGTGGGAAGCTAAAGTTAAGGCAACCTCACCAGCATCTGGATGGCCAGCCTGCAGGCTGCTAACGCCTTTCTATCACCAACTATCACAAAGCTATTATAAATGCTAAAAAAGCCTATTTTGGTCAGATGGTAGAGGGGGCGCTGAATAAACCTAAGACCCTATATGATCTGGTGCAGGTTTTATCGAACCCTGAAAAGGGGCATACTTCAGTGTGTCCCTCACAAGACCTTTGTAACTCCCTTTCAATGTTTTTTGTAAACAAAATATCGACCATCCGTGAAAATATTAAAGCAGAGGCATCCACGCGTCCAGCCGCCATTGACTGCGGTGAACCTCCTGCGGCTAACAATGTGTGGTCTACATGTCCCCTCTTCTCTAACTCCGATATACTGGCAGCAATCCATTCCATCATCTCAAATCAGCATCTCCCTCTGATGCGATACCTCTGGCTATTTTATAAAATACATCTACTGAGTTGATTGGTCACATTACTACTGCAGTTAATGCCTCTTTTGTCACTGGTGTAATTCCCCCCTCATTGAAGCATGCATTGGTCATCCCTCTGCTGAAAAAGCCTTTGTTAGACCCCGAGGTTTTGGCCAACTATCGCCCCATCTCCCTTCTTCCATTCTTAATGAAGATCCTTGAAGCTCTTGTCTCTCCCCTTCTTTCCAAATTTCTGGACTCTTCCAGTTATTTTGATCCTTTCCAATCTGGGTTCTGACCCAGAGAGGGGCCAAATCTGTGCTGAATTCAGCACTAGACACCTGCAGCGTCTAGTAGATCAGGGTGCTGTCGGAGCAGTCCTGTCGTTATATCTCTCGGCTGCTTTCGGCACTGTTGACCATGCTACCCTGATCTCCCGCCTAACTGTGGCTGGTCTTTCAGGTCAAGTTCTAAACAGGTTTAAGGCCTTTTTGGTTGACAGATCCCAATCAGTCTCCCTGCCCCCTTTTCGCTCTGATGCAGTTCTGCTATTTTGTGGGGTGCCACAGGGCTCAGCACTTTCCACGATCCACGATCCTATTCAACGTCTACATTGGACCCCTTCTGTGCCTCATCTAGTCGTATGGGTTTTGTTATTACTCATACGCGGACGACACGAAAATTCTTCTCCGCCTCAACCTCACCCAACAGCCAGCCGCCTCAAAAGATGCCTTGGAGACTTTGGGGCCTGGATGGGGACAAACTGGTTAAATTTGTACAGCAGTAAGACTGAGTCATGGGTACTATATCTCCCCATCTATTTTGGACCACTGAGTTCTGGACATCCTCTCTTGACCCTCTTCCCACCCCTGTCATGTCACTCAGAAATCTGGGGTTTACATTTTCTGTATCCCTCTCCATGGGTGAGCAGGTGGCAGTGGTGTGCAAATCTGGACACTTTAAGCTCTGCATTCTCTGAAAGATTCTTACTTTCATTCCTGATATCTGCCAGGCTCCAGTGGTTGCAGCTCTGATCCTTAGTGTGTTGGACTACGGCAACTCACTCTACCCAGCACAGCCTTGTTACTTTGATTAAGCGGCTCCAGCTATTGCAAAAAGCGGCGGCCAGAACTATTTTTCATCCTCCATTTGGAACAAATATATCACCTTTGCTTAGGACACTTCACTGGCTGCGTGTGACAGACTGGATCTCTTTTAAGTCCATGTGCATAGTACACTGAGCCTTTTATGGTCTCGGAGCGAAATACCTGCAAACCAAATTCCTGGGCTATGTACCCACCCGGTCCTTATGCTCCCACTCTTCACTTCTGGTGGTTGTCCCCCGTGTCCGACTTGCTCGAACTGGAGGACAGGCCTTCTCAGTGGCAGCTGCAAAGGTTTGGAATGACCTTCCTCTTGCATTACGTGGCACTGTTAATCATCTCTTGTTCAGACGGTTATTAAAACGTCTCTATAGAAAAAAACTGTAGTCCTTTTCCTCTAGATGTTCTCCCACACTGCCAGCTCCAACATGCCTTAGGGTGTACGTGCGCTCATCTAAATTCTGTTAACATAACATATCATAACTGAAGGTGGATAGAGTGCCAACCAATTGTAGAGGACCTGTGTATTCAGGGGGTCCTATAGTATGTAAACCAATGGGACGTCATGTATTTAGTGATGTTCATAGTGGTCATTTTGAAGGCAGGGCTTAGTTGCCCCACCTGATGTTAAGTAACCAATCACACAGTTACACTTTTTAGACTTGTATGGATCATATACTTAGACGTTCACTCAGAACAACTAGCCCATGCTTATAAGTATTGTAGTTTGCCACGTAGGATGACGTTAGTACACATGTGATTCAGACGTCATTGATGACACATTTTGCTTATAAAAGTGCATTTGTTTCTTAAAGTACTCGGAGTTTGAAGATCGAGCGATTGTGTTGATGTTCGTTATGCTCCCTGTTTTAGATAATTTACATTAAAACAGTCTTCCTTTTGTCACCTTTCTGAGTCAGCTTTACTATTGATGTCTGAGTAAGGTCTGCATCCCCATCCATCTTGTGTATGATGATGTCATAAGTGGAAAATATTATTTGATTAGTTAGAATTGAACCTGATGGTATTTTTAGTAAGATTAACATTTTAAAAAAATGTTGTTAGTGGAATTGGAGCTTGCGACGATTGGTGCTCGCTCATATTATTTTATTTTTATTAAATGTATTTTTTAAATCTGTGATTGAAAATAAACAAGTGTTACGCTAAGTTAAGAATATACGAGTCACGAATGGAGGATATTACTCCACTTGTGCATTTCTGTAAGCAGTTACCGAAGCATGCACCTAAGCTCAAACAGTACAGTGCGAAATGGATTAAAGGAACCACAGGCCCCAAGGAGGTTCACTATCGAAGGCAGTTCTGCAGCATATGACAACATATCTGCATGCAGCATACACGGAGAAAAAGCTAGAGAAGCAATTAGCTAGTTTAGAGCTTTGGAAAATGTATCAACAAGAGAAAGATGAGGAGCCTCCTATAGATTGGATACTTAATATGTGCAGAGAGAGGGTGAGGAGCCTTCTGCTCCCCCTGCCCCAGCTGAAATAGGAAACGAGAGAGAGAAAGACGATGGGTTATACCCATTAAGGGAGCTCAAAGCAGCAACAGGATATAGTAACCCGGCATATGAGTCACCTGTGCAAAGCAGTGACGAGAGCACAGAGAAAAATACTGAGAAAGATGTCATTCTTAAAGTCCAGAGGGATAAGGAGAGACACAATAAGGTAAAGAAGTGATCGAGCACGTACATCTCTAGACATTGGCAGAGAGATAAAAAGCTGGAAAGGAGAAAGCAACAAGGCTGATGAGACAGCGCTTTTACAGAACAAATGGATGGGCAGTCAAATTTTACTTAAACTCGATGGTAAGAGCAATGAGGATGTAAGACAATGAGAAGATCAAGACAAACAAGAAAAAAGATAAGGAAAGAGTGGAACTATTGAAAGATGAAGGAGCTAAAAGAAAAGATAGGCAAAGACGAGAGCAGTTATACCAAGAAAAGCAGTCAAGAAAACAAGAGAGAGCAGAAGAGCAAAGAAAACGCTATAATAGACAGAGAGCGATTGATTAACAGGAAAGTATAGAACAAAAAAGAATAGAATCAGAGGAACATAAATTAAGGGATACAAGAATACAGAAATGAAAGGATGAAGAGATACGCAGGGAAAATGAGAGAAGGGATATAAAGAAAAAAGAAGACAGAGTAAGAGAGGAAGCAAGGAAACAAACAGAATGTGATGACGATATGGAACGTAAAATAAGGCAGAGAGCACGCGATCTCGATCACCTGGAAAAGGAGATAAGAGATCCAGAGCCAGAAGTAGCATGGGATGACATAGAGGAATTCTTCCCAGAGTATGAATCATTACCAGGCCCGTCTAGATTAAATCTAGAAGATGAGTTTAACTCTAGGAGCATTGGGGAAGCGATCGATAAAGTATATCATAAAATGAAAGCCCAGAAAGAATTAAAGGGGAAGGGAAAAAAACGATTGACTCGACAGTACTCAGTTGTATGACACAGAAGGAGCCTGATGTAGTATAAGATCAAAGGAGCTGTCTCTAGATAGAAGACAAAGACATATTTGATGGGGAAGACAGCGGTAACGTATGTGTCCCAGAGGGATGTTTTTCCATGGAGAAAGAAGTCAGATGGTCAGATTTGAACACACCTGTAACCAGGGCGCCAGAACCACTAACACAGTTAGATCGACCCAGGGGGCAATTCCACAGTGAAAGGGGAGAATAGCTGCCATATGTGAGCAGATTAAGATCGTTACCAGGAAGAAGACGGTGTGGTAATATCGTTCCTGCATTGGACAAATGATGAGAGATGAGAATGAGTTTGGGGCGTCAAAGTTCCCCTTTGTTAAAGAAAGGAGGAGTCAGACCGTAGTATGTACCATGGCCCCAAATGGACAAGGATAATTTAAGATGTAAACTCCTGAGTTTAACTTTCAGGTGCTGGGAAATGGATACATGAGTTAGAGAAAATGACAGGAGGAAAGGTTTATAGTGATAGCACAGAATGCAAAAGCATTAAAAAAAATGCATCAAAAAATGCATTTTTTTCCATTTCTTTTAATGAGGAAACACGTTGGCTATACGGGACATTAAGGGTCTCCTCATCGCCAAACTTGGTGAGAGGGCTGATGACGTGTGGACAAGTGCAGGTTACCCTGGTGTGACTGTAGTCAACACTGCTCATGATGGAGCACCATTCAATAACTGTATGGCGGCAGTCTGGAAAGCGCTTAGAGTACTATATCTAGACACGTTCGATATGGGAGCTATAATGACGAAAAAGATGAAGGATGGAGATGATCCGTTGATTTACATTCCAAATTTTCAGGAATCCTGGGCTTTGGAAACGCGCAAGTCTTGGGCCAAATCTATACTGGTATTCTATCATATGTTATGCCAGGGACTACAAGAACCTCTACAGAAGCATCTCAAGAAATGAGTGGGTATGAAAGCCAAACCGTGGTCAGAGATTCAGCTGACCATTGTGCACTATTGCAGGCTCTTGCAGGAAAATAATCACAAAAAAGGCAATGCCCGGAAGGGTGAGGAGGTAAAATTAGTGCAGAAAATACTGTCTTAATATGCCATTGAAGGGCGATGTTGAGAAGTGTAGATGGATCGAATCCACAGCAGAATGCAAGTATACCACAGGTGAATAACCAAAGGCAGTTTGACCAGAGTAATAATGGGTTTACTCCACGCGGAAGGGGTAGATTTTGAGGAAGAGGTTTTCAGAATAATCAAGGAAACTGGCAGAATAGTTGGGGAGGCGTTTAGAACAATTAAGGTGGATTTCAAAATATGCAGAATGACGGTCAGAACATACAGGATGGGCAGATTAGGAGGCCACCTATATGTTGGACATGCTGGATGACAGGGCATTTTTCTTGCATGTGTAGAAGTCAAGGGTTCATGCAAAATGACCAATTTTCAAGAGAGGGGATTCAAACCTGCCTACATATTCGCAGCAGTATGGCGATGGGTTTGCTCAGAATCAAACGATGCAGCAGCAGCAAGAGTGCAGCAAGGCTTGCAGACATGGCAGGTAGCAGTGTCTCTGCCACAAGGACAGTCACAGCATGCGCCCATGCAGATTCAGCAGAGCACAAGTACAGGACAGTTAACGACATCTAGGATAGGGGGTGTCACAGTTAGCAGAAAGAATCCATTTTCAGGTAATGGAATGAGTCTGTTCCTGCAATAGGACAGCTCACTGGGAGACTTAATGTGTTCAGTCCTATCCGTGATGCTGAATCCTCACGAGGAACCAGGGGTAGACATCAACATAAGAGGTAAAGGTTTTTTGTTTTTGGTAGAGACGGGGTGCAATGCGCTCATGTATACATAAGGGAACATTTTTAATGTCTGGCACTGCCATGAATACTCAAGGCTTTTCAGGAGCTACAAGCAGAGTTCCTTTCACTGAAGAGTTACCAGTCTCTGTAGGAGAATGTGACATGAAGGTGCCTTTGCTATACTCTAGGCAGACACCTGTCAATATATTGGGTTGAGATTTGATGACGAAGCTCAATTTTACGATCTCGTTTACTGATGAAGGCATAGTGTGCTCAACACCAGGAAAGCATTACTTAAAAGTGTGCGAAATTATTAGAGCATTTGCAGGGCATGTAGCCATGTGAGCAATACCTTTAGAGCCAGAAGTTTTTCATTATGGAGTGCTTGTACTATTGGCATATCTGCCAGGCTTAGCGGCCAGAGCAATGAGAATACCTGATGAATTTCTGTTTAGACCAAAGGTACCTATGCATGAAGAAGAAGGGCAAATGTTTCCCTTAGAGTTACAAGCAGCCATAGTGCGAGGTGAAATGGCTTTGCTTAATGGAAATGATGACAAAGGCAGACAACGGTGTGCATTGATTTTCATCAGAGAAGGTTACAGATTAACTGAAATCACTGATGAGGACATATTTGGCGATCATCCATCTGATGACAAAGTGATATTTGAGATGAGTATTACTTATTGTGTAAAGGCAATCAAACGGGAGGTACCTCAGAAAATTATGATAAGACAACAACGACCTGAGTATTTTGTCAAAGACATGGGAAAAGTGCCAGCTTCATTAATGCCCTCTTGCCCCTATGATGTAGGCCTATTAAAGGGGTCGGAGAAGTGAAGATTAAACTGAAACCAGGAGCAATTTTACCTCGATCACGACAGTATCCCATGTCTCGATAGGCAGATGAAGGTATTTTCAAGACAATCTCCGCCATGATGGAGAAGGGCATCTTAGTGACGTCAGAGTCACGGTGTAATACTGCTGTATATCCTATCAAAAAATATAAGAGGCGGTCTTGGAGACTACTTCAAGATTTAAGGCAGATAAACCAAATTGTAGTAGCTGAGTTGCCTCTAGTCCTTAACCTGTCTACTATTCTATGTAATATATCTGTTGGAGCTCAATATTTCACTGTGATTGATTTGCAGGATCTGATGTCATTTACGTTCAGACAAACACGACTGAAAAGCACTTGTTTGCCCCAGGGGTATTTACAGTCTCCATCGATTTTCAATAGAGTCCTGCAGATGGATTTAAGCAATATTGATTTGGAAAGTGCTGTTCTGCAACACGGGATGACATTCTAGTTTGCAGCACTTCAGAGGAAGAGTGCAGATGCAAATCTGTTCAGCTAATGATAATACTTGCTGACAAAGGATAAAAGGTTGACAAAGAGAAGTTAATGTATTGTGAACAAGAAGTGTTGTATATTGGCAATTGATTTCACATGAAGACAGAAGGTTACTCCTGAGAGAGCTGACTTTATTTTGAAAACTGCAAAGCCACACACGATAAAATACATGCAGAGATTTTTGGGATTATGTAATTACATCAGAGCATGAGTCTTTGGTTATAGTTCATATATAAGGCCTGTACTGCAGGCTTTAAAGAAAGCACAGCCAACACGGGAAAAAAATTGTGTGGATTGAGAGAATGGAAGAAAAATTTGAAGAGCTGAAGAAAGCAGTTTGCACAGCTCCAGTTTTAGGGATTCCTAATTATGCTGAGGAATTCTTTTTATTCTCACACACAGATGGCACTGTTATGACAGCAGTTCTCACGCAGAGAACCATATTGGGGTACAAGCCCCTTGCACATTACAGTGGGATTTTAGACCCAGTAATGAGAGGTCACTTTCTGTGAGAACAGTCTCTGGCTGGCGCCACGTTCACCATAGAGAAAGCTGCAAGCATAGTGATGGGATGCTCCATGACATTATTTGTAGAGCACACACTATTTACTATTCTAGAGAAACCTAAAGGCACATTGACTTCTCAAAGGGCTTCTGCCTACGAGGTAGTCATATCAAATCCAGCGATCAAAATAGTTTGATGCAGAGTAGTGAATCCTGCCATTTTTGTAGCCGAACCACTGGCAGAGGACAGGGCATTATTGTTCGAATTATGATGAGTTTCATGACAAAATCCCAAAAGTAAAAGAATATGCTTTGCCAGGTGGAGATATTGTTTTTATTGACGGTTCTTCAAGAATCAATCAAAATGATGGACAGAAATATGCGGGTGCCGCTGTGGTAAAATACACAGCCAAATGGGGCATTTCAGACATTGGTAAGTGCACGACTCCCGTCTCACTATTCAGTACAAGCTGCAGAGTTAGTGGTGCTGTTTGTCGCGCTCGAGAATCATGCAGACCAGGAAGTGACAGTGTACAGCGACTCCGCCTATGTGACGTCAACGGTGCATGCAGGGTTATCACATTGGAAAAGGAGGGGCTACCTCCGAGCAGATAGCACGCCAGTGCAGCATGCCACATTATTGGACAGGTTTTTTTAAGGCACTGCAACTCCCAGTGGCCATAGTGGTCATTAAATGCGCAGCTCATACTAAAAAGGCAGATTTTATCTCATGCGGAAACCAAGCAGCAGACGATGAAGTGAAAATCGCTGCATGTTCAGAAAACATAATGTCTTTTGAAACACTCGATGTAAAAGAGAAAATGGTTGTGTTGATGAATGTGGTTGAAACATATAATGATTTGTCAAAAACACAGCTTGTGGAGGTTCAGGGGGAAGCATCTCAAGATGAGAAAGATTCATGGACATGAAGAGGGTGTTCTTTAAACCCCTCTGAAGCATTGTGGTGACAAGACAGCACTAGTAAACCGGTGATGCCTGTAGCCTTACTGAGGGTGGCTCTGGAACAGCTACAATATCCCATGCACACAAATAGGGAGAACCTTGTTGCAACAATTACTGATGACTGGTTTGTACCACATTTGTTAGAGCATGTTGCATTTTTCATGACAAATTGTCTGTCAAACATTTATGGCTGGGCATACACTGCACACAGTTAGGGGGTTATTCCGAGACCCAATGGCCCCTTTCAGCATTTGCATATCGACTATGTCGATATGATTCAAGTATGTAATATATATGTTTGCATGATTGTTGTAGTGTGTCATTGGAGGCAGTCCCTGTACACATCCAGATTCTACTTGGGCAGCTACATTTTTAGTAGCAAAGTCTTTCCTAGATGGGGAATATGTGAGGTAATAAGGTCAGACAATGGCCCGCATTTTGTGAAACAGACATTTGAGCAGATCAGCTTGTTGCTTTGTATAAAGCACAAGTTTTCCTCGGCTTATCATCCAGAAGAAAATGGGATCTGTGAGAGGCTCAACGGCTTGCTTAAGGAAAGGATAGCCAAGTTGAAGCTTACTCTGAAGAAAGGGTGGTTGCATTGCCTAACAGTGGCATTATATACTTTGAGGATTTGAGGAACCAAACGGGTTCTGAACACCATCTCACGCCTCACGAAATTGTGACTGGGAGGTGAATGAGAACACCCCTAATGCCTCCATCCAGAGTTAGAAGTGATGCTCAGTCAACTGCAGATCATTTTGGAATGGAAATGCATGATTATTTGAACTGTATGACTTCCAGTATTTATGTCATGTCAGGACAGTTACAGCGACAAGGGTGCAGGGCAGTACAGAACACAGAAGGAGATGCTTCAACAAAAAAATCTCCAGAATTCCGTCTTCCCAAACTATTTGTCGGAGATGAGGTCCTCATTCGGAACCACAGAAGAAAAAGGTGGGACGAACCCTGTTTTAACGGTCCATTCATCGTGGAAGACGTCACGCCGTCTGCTGTCAAATTGCAGGGTAGGCGTGCTTGGATATTCATTGACGATGTTAAAATCTTCACTGGAGAAACCTCTCTGCCCTCCACACCCCAACGAGAAGCAAGTACAATCATCGGGGATGAACCACAGCAAGTGCAGATGAGATCTATGACAAGAAAGAAGGATGCAGAAGCTGACAAATAGAAAGATAAATAATTTGTTGGACTGTGGCTTGGCTCAGGACACTCCATTTAGCCTTCTCTGAAAGGATTAAGGGAAGATAATTCGAACACTCTGTGCAAATCCGTTGCAGGGTCAAGGGATGATCTGTATTCTTTAAACTACAGTAGTTTATTAACTTTGGACTGAGGCATGCTTAAGCCTTGATAAGGAGAGAAATATGCCAGACTCTGATTGTGGCTTTGATCATTGGAAAAGAGTGCAGGATTCTGATTCGTTTCATACTGAGTTCTTGTTCGGATGTGCCCATGGTGTTATCCAATGACAACATTTCAAGGATTATATTTGAGGTTTTCTCTATGTGCTGCGTTCATATCCAGCCATTGTGGGGAGAACTTCTAACATTCGTGCTTTCTTGGAAGATCTAAAAATGGCCCGATTGTGAGGAGACTACTTACAGCGTTCATCGAGCAAGTGTTGCAGTTACCTGAGTACAGTGGGGATAGCAGACATGCCCCTATCACCTGAGACTGCACACAGACTTGTCGGAAGGGTTTTCTTTTGTCTGATTGAAGAATACCCACATCTTGTTGACAGACACACAGATGTGCTCACATTCCTAAGGGATATCAGAGACATTGAAAATCTGACTGTGATCTTGGAGGGAATAGTTATTCAAGTGAGCCTATACTCTGAGAGAACCCACAGGATTTTGGTGTGAAACTTTCCTTCAAGGGACAGATCGAGAAGGTTGCTGGTAAAGACAGACCTTTTGTTTCACGCTGAAAGAAGTTCACCATGTCGTCTGGCTTAAAGCAGATTTGAGGAGTGGACTGGGAGTTGGTATCTGTTGTTGAACTGGTCTAGACATACTGAGAGCAGATTTCTTCTTGCTGGAGACATTTATATTTCATATGGTCATAAAACTGCTTCCAGAGAAATAGAGATCGAGAGTTTGTTCTTATTATTCAACAAGCAGACAGTGGATCGAGGACGAAAGTGCTGAGGCAAGACAGCAACTTCCAGGAGGAGTGTATAATGCTGATATATTAAAGATAACTTTTTCCTTCCTTAGGCAATAAAGATGGGCAGCACTAATAGCAACTTTGTGGTACCTGATGTAGAAAGGCATGCGTGCCATCCATGGAATAGGTATTGTACATCAACATACTTTTGCCTTATTTATGGTTGCGTTTTGTTTATAATCATACTGCTCTCACTCACAGTCCGCACATCCTACTACCCTGATATACATGGAGCTAAGACTCCAGTGAATCTTCCTGAGCATAAGGAAGTAGCAATTGTGGCAACTACTAGTTACCCAAGACCCTATATAGTTATTCCTGTTGCAAAGAAAGATGACCAATTACCTGAATCTGAGATAAGTGCCATTAGCAATCATTCACATGCAAGAAAGGTTGTAGAGATTCTGTTTGGACACAAAAAGCAGGCCTGGCAAGATGGGCAATATGAGAGGTTGCCAGACTATGTGCCTATACAGATATTGCATGTAAAAACACCTGATCCTGTGTTGATTGACCCAAAGGTAATCCCCAGAAGACAGACACACATGGAGATTTTACAAGACATGTGTATGCCTAAATGGTATGGTGAGAGGATGAAACTCTGAACTTTCTCCTACCCAGAGAACACATGTAGGTGTACCCCATCCACTGACAGATGTGTCTATGATTTATCCAGAAAGAAGGAGTTATGCTGGTACACTTCATGATTTGATTATGGAAGGTCACATGAGGAGAATGAGAACTAAAAGAAACACTCAAGAAGATGATTTCGAGCTAAATGATTACTTGGACAGTACGACACATTTGGGAAATGTTCGGTGTCTTGATCCATGTTCAAGTTATTATGCTGCAACATTTGGTGCTGTGGGCTTCGAAAATCCAAGATGGCCGAAAAGCCCACATTTGCACCAGAATCCAGGAAAACCGCGCAGTTTGCGCACACCAAAATGGTCGCCTAACCTGCCACCCACCAGTGCGAGCGAGGTGGGCCAGAAGCGCCATGAGTGAAATGTGGTGCCAAAGGAAAAACATCAGTGCCAGTTAGCTCAAAAAGCGCCTTGAAATCACCTTTGTTTCTCTGAAATGCAAGCTAAAAATGGCTATTTTAAACATTGCAAGATATTCAAAAATCTCACTGAACACCAGCAGACATTTGGCAGAATGTGGTCTTGTGTGCATACAAAATCTGGAAAGATGAAGAGCCCAAAACAATGTTTATAACAAAACTGGCTGAGCTGTGGATGTCAGCAGCTTAACTGAAATTGGATTTTAAACCACAAAAAATCTAAATGTTTAAAATAAATGAGTGACCTACTTTTGAGTGTCACATAGGTTGCAACTGTTTAAAGGTCATAGTTGTGAACTTAGAATCAGCGTTCTAGCTGCATGTGTAAAAATTGAAAGTTTGATTTGAATGAAGAAAACTTTTTAGACTAGTATGGATCATATACTTAGACGTTCACTCAGAACCAATAGCCCATACTTATAGGTTTTGTAGTTTGCCGCGTAGAATGACATTTGTACACATGTGATTTAGACGTAATTGATGACACATTTTGCTAATAACAGTGCAGTTTGTTTCTTAAAGTACTTGGAGTTTGAAGATGGAGCGATTGCGTTGATGTTCGTTATGCTCCCTGTTTTAGATAATTGACATTAAAACAGTCTTCCTTTTGTCAACTTTTTGAGTCAGCTCTACTATTGATGTATGAATAAGGTCGCCATCCCGGTCTATCTCGATGGTAATTGCTGCTCATCAAAGGGGCTGGACTATCCAGTTCAGCCTCTGCTGTCAGCCTCTGCGAGCACTTGTGCGCACCGCAGGGGCTAACAGTTCGTTCTACAAAGACCGCTCAGAGTGGTCTAGCTAAACCAGTGATTTATTAAAACGATTTTTTAAAATCGATGTATTCACTTACCTTTTCAGTAGCAGTGTCAGGGTGGACATATTTCCATTTTCTGTACATGTATTTATTTGTTCATTTGATTAATAAAGAGAGCATCAGACAAAGAAAGTTCTGCCTTTGGGCGCCAAAAAGGTTAACAAGGCGACAAGATGGAGACGAGCAGGGGAAAACAGAGAAGCAACACATGGGGCTTCATTACGATGCTGGCGGACAGCCGTGCTGCCGGAGTCGTTTTTTTCCGGCGCCCTGGAATGGGCAATTACCAAGGTATTACAACCCCGGTGGATGCGGTAATTGCCCATTTCAGGGCGCAAGAAAAAATTCTTCCCCATTCCCATTGAGCCCTATAGGGCTCAATGGGAATGGGGAAGCGGCATGGACCGGCACCATTTGTGAATGGTGCCGGTGAATGCGGCACGCTGCGCTCGCGGGTGTCGCTCTGCCCGCCAGGTCCGACCTGGCGGACAGAAAGGCACCCACGAGCACAACTCGTAGTTTTCCGGTCCGGGAACTATGGTACAGCCAAGCTTAACGGTACCGTAGGTCCTGGACCGGTAAACTTGTAATGAGGCCCATGGACTTCAATGTTAATGTCGGGCGGAAAAATTGTTACAACTATTCTGATCCACAATGCAGAAAGTCACTACATTCTGCAATGTTTTAGGTTGTTGGTTTAAGATGGTTGAGTTCAAAGTCTTAAAGATTGTTTCAGTGTAAATATTAGGGGAACATACCATCATCAAGGAGTTTTGTTTTGAGCATTTGTCTGAATTTCCTTGTGCTTTGTTCTTACTTGATTGATAAGGGAAGGTGATTCCAAAGGGATATGTCATGTTTGTTTCCAATCTTGGTTATTTTAGCATGGTTCCATGACATTTTTCTGGAAAATAAAATACTTCAAGGTAATTTATTTCGAAGTGATTACTTTGAAATTTTACTTCAATTTAGTTTGTTTTTTTAACTAGGTGGGGGTCCCCTCCTATGCCCCCCTTTGCCTTCACTACTACCTCTACCACAAATCCCCCACCGCTGTTTTGCCCCTTAACCCACAACTGCATATATATTTCGAAGTAATTTTGAAGAAATCACTTCGAAGTAACTTACTTCAAAGTAATTCCCATTGTTGAAACCATGGGTTACCCTCAGCATGACCAGAGAAGGCTTGCATTGCACGTCTGCTTGGTTGATAGTGCTCAATATTCTTGATCAGGTGGGATGGACATTTTTTTCGGTACAGCTTGTACATCAGGGTCTTTTTGTGGGAATTTCTCTTCTTCGTATTAAGGCAGTGGAGGTTTTGGTTGTCCTCCAAAGAGTGCATATGGTGTTACCTGTTGGCAACAACAGGGAGAGGGTAGAAGTATTGTATTGAGTCTCCGTTGGGCAGGAGATTATACCCCCATGCACCAGAAATACGTAAAACTATATAGATACTTAATTAGAACACATCCAAACAAGCGCATACATTCCTGACACTGTGGTGCCCCTCTGCAATACCATGTTTTCCTTCTAGATTGTGCTGCAGAGACATGGTCATGTTCTACTCGTGTTATTATCAGATGGAGTTTGCTTGTTATATGTTTTTGTCAACCAAGATGGCAACTGAAGTTACTGGTCACGTAAGGGGTGATTTTCTTCAGAAGATAGGACAGGAAAGATTGCTCTGGGGCAACAAATTTGTCTTGGACGCAAGACAACACAGCAGAACACAGGTTTGAATCCCGATCCTGCACGTAGGAACCACTTTCTGGTATTAGGCGCGCTATAAAAGAGCAATTATAATTTGGGGGTGAACATATTCAGTTAGAACCTTGACCTTTGCAGTGGATGAGATAGTTGAGTCAAACAGGATACCCAGATGATTTGCCTTCTCTAATGTCATAGATAGGGGCCACCAAATATTAGGCCACTGGAAAGGAATAGGTTGTCTAGGTTTCAGGCCACTGTGGATTTTTTTTGTTGGATTAAATCAGAGTTTATTTTGAGACATCCAGTCCTGATTGGATGTTATGCAAAGAGATACAAGTGGTGTGATGTGACAATAGGTGTGTTGTTTGACAAGTAGTTGTGAACTTTAAGGAGAAGTTGTGTGTCATCAACACAGAGTAGGTAGGAGTCAGAGTGGGTTTCCAGCAGGTGTGTGAGGGCAAGCATTTAGGTGTTAAACAGTCATGGTGAGAAAGACCAGCCATGGGGAACTCTGTGGTTACTTGAAGTGGAGGATATATAATGACCTTCTATTACCTGCAAAGTATGTTCATTCACCTTGAAGTCAGCCCTTTTAGAGCAGGGCCCTGAATACCAAAGTATTGATGGACTCTATTAAGGTGTGCTGCATAGTCTACTGATTGTGGTAAACATTAAGGACCTGATTCATGGAATGTTTTGCACAGTTCAGAATGACTTTGCACTGCCGACACAAACCCTGATTCAATGAATTGTGCAAGGTGTATTCTTGCAGTGCAAAAGCAGAGCCAAGTCATTTTGTACTGCAAAAATGACTTTCAAAATGTCTTTGCACTGCAAAAATACACTTTGCACAGTTCCACGAATCAGGATTTGTGTTGGCAGTGCAAAGTCACTTTTCAGCAGTGCAGAGTCATTCTGAACCGTGCAAAACATTCCATAAATCGGGCCCTTATGGTGATATTATTATGGCTGCTTTTGGTCGTTTAAGCTGACATTCTTTCCAGTTTCCTGGATTAAGGTGGTATCATCGACATGAAAGAATACCTTTCAGGGGATCGTCCAAATGTGCAGATTGTTTGAGAAAATTAGGATATCTGTTGTAGAAATAACTTCAAATTATACATTTTTATCCAGTGGATAGCTATTTTCATAGCAGTTGCTGAGTTAGGGGGTTAGGTCTGGTGGATCCACTTGGTTGTCAGAAGGGGTGTGAGGATCTGCCGTGTGCTAGCACACAAGAAGGGAGTGTGCCTAGGCAATGTAGGCATAGTGATATCTTCATCTGAAGTTATGATTTGATTGTGTTGGAAGAAACGGTTGTGTTTGACAATTTATTTTTTTAGTTAGGAAAACCTAACTGAGCTGGAGAACAGCTAGGAGGAAATAATAACAAGTCAGGGTTGTACCAGGCTCATTTGAACTAAGATGATAAGATTTGAAAGATGCGACAATCTATAGAAATGTAGACTAATTAGGGAGGGGACACTGGAGTAGGTGCGGATTTGGAGCTTGGATGTTTAAGCACACACAGATTACAGCTTTAGTGAACATGTAGACAGACAGGGAGGGTCATCAGAGGCTTGTTTAAGGAGTATTTGAGTGAAGGTAACAGAGGTAATTGACTACTTGTTCACCATCCGCCAAGTACCTCAAAGTCAGCAGCCATTTTAGGGAGATTGTTGAACCTAATAGAGTAGAGGAGAGGACGAGCCAGTAATCAGGCAAACAGGTGGTAATCTTTGCCATCCATTCTTCACATTCGTTCGAGTGAGGAAGCACATACCCATATCCTGATGAAAGGTTAGGGCCTGGTCACATGACATAGTGGGACCAATCACACTGCAGATGCTACTTCACCATTGTTTCAAGGGAAAGAGTTGGGGTCATGGTCACATAGCTGTTTTGTTTCTCCAGTTGATCCAGGAGGTTGGCAGCCTGTGTCACATCACATTACTCAGGCTCCACTGTTGTAAACAATATGGTGGTTTTGTTTGGAGTATTCCTGGGAACCTCACATCCTTCTGGTTGCTTGACCTGGTCCCATTATCCAGTTGCTCCAATTATGTTGCTGCTTCCACATTGTTCCACACAATGGTACAGGAACAGGGTCATTGAATTATTTTCATCCGGGGGACCCAACAGAAGGGTAACTCGGTTCCTCTCAGGCTTTAGCAATTTTGTTTTGAGTGTCACTGTGGGATTTTCTGTTGGGTGTGGGCTCAGCCTGGTCACATGACCCACTTGGTAAAATCATATTGGAGCTTCTAAGTCCTGATTTTCCAGGGGATGGGTTCAGAGTTGCTAAATCGTTTTCTTCAGGGAACCTTGCAGATGGTTTGATCTGCTCATCTCACACATCTTATGGGCAAGGAGTGGGATATGTGGTGGAAGACTTGGGCAATACAGTACTTTTATTTATTTATGTATTTATAGTGTAACAAAGACTGCAGGCATCTGGGTGGGAAGGAATTCATGAAGATGGGTATTTTATTCCTTTTTGATTTGCAGAAATTAAGAGGCAGGTCTGACTTGCCATGCAAATTGATGGTAAACTCTTTTAAAAACTTTTTTTAATGATCTTCCTCAGGAAAGATAGTTGGTAGTTGGCTAAGTCAACTGGGTACACAGTTTGCTTTTCTAGTAAAGGGATGATCTGTGTTTTTTCTGGAGTGGGATTTTATGATGATGGGAAATTGACATCTTTTGCTGATTGGGGCGATGAAAGAACATTGGTGCGGTTTATGTCAGAGCATTACTTGATGATGATGTACATAGTGGGGTTGGAAGAACAGTGGCCATTTGCTCCCTACTGTTAATGTGCTGTCTGATATTGCCTGTAAGATAAAGAATTGATAAAGTGGTGTAAATTGTATTTCTTTTCATTTCATAGATTCATAATCCAAGACCCTTCTGACAGAGCAGTACTCAACAATGGATGACATAACAATGGTCAATTTATGAATATAATTAATCTTAAACATGAATTAAATAACAGTTACATTTGAACATGCAGATCAATCATGATCAAGAGTAATAATACCATTTTCTAAAAGAACAAGGTATTTGTAGTTCCCGTATCTGCCACATCAAAAACCGTTAATATCAAAAGTACTGCTGGAATTAAAAAAAAAAACTAAAAAAAACGTTAGTTCTTTATTAAAAACCACTAACGTAGGACTCAAGGTAAGCAGGAAAGAATTCTACAACACTAGGGTGCAACAGGAAACAGTTCTCTCTATTAGCTCTTTGAATGTCCAACCTTAGGGTTGCATTACCGCAGGGGGTCCTCATATTAGCTGACACCTGTAGAGTCCCAATCAGATAAGCAAGGTTTCCCTGCCTCAAACATGTGTAGCTAAGGGATCCTCCCTCAAAAATGATATGTGCCTCCAAATGAAACCACTGCAGGACCACCAGTAAGGGTGATCCAGAATCAAACCATATATTTCCTGCTGCCGTTAGGCTGCCGTGTGGAACTCAGTTTTTGAAGGTATTGAGATCCTTTTTGGTACACCCATCAATATGGCATTGCCACCGTCTGTATGGACAACGCAGCAACTGTCTCTCTTCTTACATTCTTACGTTGGAGGAAATTCATGTTCTTCACAGGTATAATTGAAAACATTATGTGTGCGCTTTTTTCTCAACATGTGCCTGAAAGTTGAAAGAAGGATCTAAGAAGAAGAGAAGTGATGGACATTACCAGTCCTGAAAAATGTCCTCTCCTCCTCGTTTCAGAATAAACTCTGTTTTCAGCGGCAGATGACAGTTTAAGGTATAATTGTGGTGTTTGGTGTTGATGTATAGGGACGACCCTACTCCTCCAAGAGACCCCAACCTCGTGTCACCATATATGTGTTACATCATCTGAGACAGGATTGATCCACAGTCAACAGGGAAGGATTGTATCAAGATTAATCCATCTGGACAAATTGGCTAGGCAGAACAGGTTAGAACGATGCAGTACCCTGTGGCTATCCCCACACGCTATGAGAAAAGGGTCAAGAGAGCCAATGGTTGATTCTATGAAATGCCCCTGTGGGATCTAAAAGCACTGGCAGGGGCACTTCATCATCACTTCTTCATTTGTAATGGAGCCACCTAGAGAGCTGCTGTCTAGAAACTGCAGTGTGGTCTGATTCCTGACTGATATGATTGAGACAATGAGGCCTGTTCTTTAAGTCATTGGAATTGAATTGTTATCACTTCTTGATCATTGTCCAGAGAAAGGGAAGGTGAGTGATAGCTCTAAACTTGCAGCAATATGAAGGGCCTAAATGTGCCTCCATCATAGGAGCAGAATACAACCAGACTTCAAAGGAGAAGGATAGAAGTGCTGCTACAAGGAATAATTTACAATAATACCCATAGAGTTCAGAACATTATCCTTCAGTCCTTTATAGATATTCGATGGCATAATGTCATCAATCTATGACATGGCTTTCAGATCAGATTAACTGTAGTTAAGTCGTCCCAATATTATTCCTTCAAGGGGAGACATGTATGGTCATGCCTATGTATTATTTGAGAGTTGGGGTAAGGGTCTGATATCTATTTCTGCTACATTTGATCTCCAATTTTAGCAATTAGAAAAGTATTTATAATAATAATTGAAATAAGTATATTTTTAAAACAGTGCTCAGCTGTTTGGTCAGGCAACAGATGTGGGTGTTATGGGTTATAAGTAGCTAACAACCAACGTCCTGCCATTGTTGTTTTACCTTGACAATACGTGGTTTTGAACAACTTACATTCCACTCTTTTTCTCTTTCATAATGCTTGCATTTGGGAGAGCAGTTTTGTGGAAACTAATTTCCTTCTGACCATTTTCTTCTTGTTATTCAATATTGGCTATACAAGAAGGCATTTTGTCCCCTGTTGATAGGGCGTTTTTTTCTGGTGCATCTGCAGGGACATATTTAGGGTAACCACCTTGACGTCCCTTCACTGACAGGAAACCACTCATTAAACACATTTTAAAAGGTCAACATTTCTGTCGCTTTAATTTCAGTTTGCTCTTATTTTTAGAATGGTCACCATTACTATGAAAGGTAAAAGGTAACAGTTCGTGGACAACAGGCTTGACGCATGTAAGCAAGGCCTCTGGTGGCAATATTAAAGTTCAATACTTTGCTGTTCTTATGTGTAGGGTCTAGAGATATATTGTTCTATATCTAATGGCAACAGCAAAGTCTCTTCTTCTCTTTCCAACTCCAGTGTGGAAGCCTTACTAGGAAGGTTCATAAAGCTTACATTTACCTAGCAACCTATTTCAAGATCTTCACAAGACACACTCGAATGTAAAATCGAACACAAAATTAATACAAATATCACCTGTGCCAGGGGTTGCTCAATAGTATGAATAGACATTACCTTAAGACTTGTACATTACTGGAAAAAAGCCTCCTCTGGCAATATGGCATTAACCATATCCTTCGCCGAACAGCTCATTCCACATAGTGAAGAAGGAAATGACAAAACACATATTATAGTAATGGGAAGAGCATCAAAGTCAAACTTCCACATCGAGAGTTTTGCAGTAATTTGTCAGTAAGTGCACCAAATTACCAGCAAACACATTTACTATTACAGCCAATTGATTCTGTAGGCTTACCACAGGATTACATGTGATAGAAGGGCTATCTAAATCCCATTTTGGAGTCCGTAGGACCCCATGGGGATTTTTGCAAAATTACACTGAACTGCAATTCGGTCTCAGTAATTTTGCACATGTTTGACTTTAAAGTGGCTGATTTACCTCCAGCATGTTCCTCTTGGTGCATCTTGCACTTCAAGGTCAAACTCAGAATTTGGAAGTGCAGTAAAAATTGAGGTAATTCTGTTACTGCACCCTTGAGCTCATTATGGGGCCCAATTTCAGGTATTATCTCTAACGTGTGATGATTAATGAGCTCCAGCTAATCAATACTTTAATAGGCCCAATTCACATCAGTATGTACCATTACCTTTCTTTGGTGTGCTTCTTGATATGGAATTGTTACACGACTTGTTTGATTAATTCCTTTGCAAACACGTTCTTCTTCACACTTGTATCCCTTGTTAACACTGATATGGATCTTCTACAATAAATACTGTATTAGTAAAAACTACTAAAAATTATGTTAACGAGAATTGTTTTGTGTTGTGTAGGACATAGTCACTTTAAAACGGTCATAAAAGGCTGTTTTTTTTAATGGACCTTTTCTTCCTTCCTGCATGCAGTGTTTGTTGTCTATTTACTTCTGTGCTCCAAGAGGAAGAGGCTTCAGTTGCAAGGAGCACACCTCCAAATAGGCATGTGTCCATGTTGGTTTTCTGAGTGTAGTTGTGTGATTTGAGGAGGGTACTTCTGTTTGTACCAGAAGAGAGTGTGATGAGTGTCTGATTGAGTGCATCAATGGGGACAAGTGAAGCAGCAATATTATTTTTTGCTTGTTTTAGGTTGGCCTTGGTTGTTAGGCAATGTATTTTGAACTGGTGAGGTAACAGAGTAGTCTATCCAGTGTTGTTTGAACGGAGCTAGTCACAAGGAGTCACGATGCGGATAGAGGGATTACGTTTTGCCATGTGTCATGAATCAAAATGATTGACCAGGTGTGCGTATACATGTTGCTCTTTGGAGGCGTTAAGTCCAACTGCTGGAATTATTAAATTACGGAAGAAGCAGATAAACAGCATGAACCAAAAAATGTTACCAATCTTCTATTTGAAAGTAAGGCAAGTTGCCTCGTTAATTTTTGAGCCACTGCTCCAGTTCAAGTGGTGGTTCATTTGGATCAGAGGTGGGGTGCAAAGTAAGCAAAGGGTCCTAAGATATGGCCAAATATAGGAGTTGTTTGTGAAACTATCCTTCTTTGTGTCAGGTTCTGCAGAAAGGAAATCTATGTAAATAAGTGAAATAATCGTCAGTGCCTTTCTTGGAATATATCAGGTTGCAACAAAAAAAATAGAAGATAAGATGAAAATGTCTTAGATTGAGTCAGAGTGCTAGATATTTTGAGGACTCTAGGTAGACTTAAGTGCTTGATATGAAGTTTAAAAAAAAACTTAGGGACACTACCCCTAAAGAATACAAGGGTAGGCCTTTAGGTTGTTGGCTATCTGGTTCGCACTGTCATTAGTATGGCAATGGAAACAAATATATGTGGACTTTAATAACATATTATGATGTGATGGGAAAAACCCACAATGTATATTGTTATGGTGAATTTCTATAACAGCTCTTCATCCAGGGGGTGGTGGATTAGTTACAAAGAAGTAATTTGGCTTATTTTGGCATGTTAATTTAAAATTTGGAGGAAAGGCTTGGAGTCCCACCATGTATATTAGTAGTGGGCCATTTTAAAGCAGTATTGGTGTTCCAACCATTAGCTTCTGATGATATTATCTTAGAGGAAATGCTATCGGGAATACCTGCCCTGATAGCTTGATTTCAACATAGAGACAAGCTGGGAATAGCAATGTGCACATGGTGATTTTGTTCCAATATGAAGTCCATTCATGGGAACAACCCTTTGTATAGACCTGCTGCTTATATTTATGTGTCTACTCTTCTACTTTCCCTCATTGATTATATTTTTTATAAATCTGCCTTTGTGGAAACGAGTGTTAGATGACCCGTTCACCGGATGAATTGTAATCGATCCATGGTCGCTTGAGAGTTCTCCTTTACTTTGGGGATAACTATTGACACATCTTCATCAAAACGATCCATTGGACATTTTTAATGATGGGGGAAATATGAATTGGCCTGAATCCAATGCATTCTTGCATAAAGAAGAAATGATTACAGTGGTGTTCCAAAATATTGAATTTATCCTCGAGAATGAAAGGATTGGTATTCATGTTATTTATTCTTATGAACATATTACTTATTTTATGGCTGAAATTTGACCTACATCAACAGGCTTTATGGCTTTTAAGAAGAAGAAAGGTTGGTACGATAGATCATTTAAGAAAGCTAACGACGGAGGAGGGTATCTCTGTTTAGAACATTAGATTAGCTAGAAAATGTTTTAAGAATTGTATTGAAAGGAAAAAGCCTGCGCATAATTAAAATGCTGCGGTACCCTTCATGAATCTGTTCAGTGTAATGACCAGATAAGTTTTAGGGTAATAGTTACCAAGTGTTGTGTGGAGAAATCTCATCCATCAATAGTTATTATCACAATGGATTCGTACCACTTGCTCCTTTATAGATGAACCTGGCACTTCACCTCAGAAATATGAAGTGTATGGCGTGGTGGGGTCCAAAACATAGGAGTTGCTGATAGTAAGTCATTCTTTGATTTCACCCCTTCAATGGTGTTTCTCTGCTGCATGGCTCGGTTGGGCTATCTAAAATGGGGAGACGTCACATCAGGTACCTTCTTGCAGCAAATCAGCGAACACCAATTGGGTGCCAATGTTCCAACCACAGATGAGGGTAGAATTAAGCTCTCTCTCGCTGATTACAGAAGCAGGCCAGCTGATCTGAGCCAGAGCTTAGAGGCAGGTTTCAGGGAGCAGAAATGAAATTGAGTGGAGAAGGGTTTACTGTAGAGGCATAATTCCTTGTTATGTTAAATAGCTAGGCTGGATGTGAGTGAGCAGCATAAATCGAACATTTACGAAGGTAGGGCAGTAAGTAAAGTAACAGGAGATGGGCAAAGTTGGCCTATTTACGTTCTTGGCAAGAAAATGTCAGGGTTGGTCAGAAGATGAAGGGCGGGGGTTGTTTTTTATGCTGCAGAGTTCTTACATGTCCCAATGTGGGATTTGAACTCTTGCAAATTATGTATTTGAAGGTAGGAGTGAGGGGATGCAAGGCTGAAAATGTCTCTGGCTCCCCTCAGACCTTTGCTTCAAAGCATGTTTGACAGAAACCAAAACGGAGTGCACCTGTGGCAACATCTTGCTTGTCAAAATGATGTGCAGCTGCTGTAGGCCTTGTTAATGCATTGTCTCAATGATGCATTAAGCATTTCTTCTTATTGACACAAAGTAAGCATTAAGATTGTGGTGGCTATTGCAACAGTCAGGAAGAGCACTGTGCAGGGATGTGTGTTACATGGTCTGCATGAAGATGACTGCGACTTGTCTCTTTCAATACAATATAATTCAATTTTGCTTGGGAATGTTTGTCGTCCATTTGAATAGAAAGGTGGGTTGAGCTTAATGAGAGGCAGAAATCTCCATGAAGGATTTCTGCTCAAGACGATGCTTGCCGATTGTGCGTGAACGAAATGTAATGCAAAGTGAGGGAATTCCTGCTGGATTCCAGTTAACATCCTGCTCCCGGTGGTCGTTTGGGGGGGTTTAAAGGAAACCCACTTTCTTCTCAGATTGACACACATGTTATGTTAATGAGTATGTGTACTGCATCTGTCACCACCAGAGTGATCATATGCACCGAAGCTTGTCAAAATTGGTGGTATATTTTATACCCCACCTGGAGGAACCAGACCTGAGTTTGTAGCAGAAGTTGGCAGCGGGGAATCGAAGGAAAGAAATAGAAAGACCTATAACAATGTCAGATATATGGGAGGATACAGAAGTGATGAAGGAAACGGGGATATGATAGTGCAAGTGTCGTTGCATGAATAGTAAAGTAGGTGGATCGGCTGAAGAGCTAATTAGAAAAGAGGCATAGAAGTCCTGCTCTGGACGTTTGAGAATGATTGTTGATGCGTGCTCCAGTGCTTTTCATGAATGGCCCGGACTATAGTGAGTGCATGGTTGTGTGATAGACTCAAGATGTGCTCCAGTGATGGGGAGGCATGGCCAACTGGCCATGTAACAGGATGTGCTTTTCTGCGCAGCTCTGGCCGATCCGACAATGATCCTGGAATCTATGCTCAGAAATTACTTGGGCGTTCCAGAAATGAAGCTATAAGCGTTGGAACCAATGCTCTGCAGCGACCTCTGCACGTGAGTTAATCGAGCCGGGAACTAAGGAGAAAACACAACATCAAGTGGGCGGCCGCACAGATACATTGTGGCAAGATGGCGGACAACAAAGGGATTGTCCCCGCGGCCTTGGTGAAGACCGAAGAAAACTGAGCTGCCTTGCAGCACAAAGGTGGTGAGCCGCCGCGGGACGTGTCACGCTGGCCCCTAAAGCTCCTCCTGATAGCAACAATGTGGCAGAGCCCCGCAGCCTGAGCTGGCGAACTGACTGCCAAATGTGATACAGTTGCCGTGTCACGAAGACAGGCAACTGAAGCGTACGCGGCCCCCTGCCGCTCGCGACGGAGGTGGGAGGAGGCGCGGACTGCAGGCGACAGTGGAATCTAAGTGAGAGACACTGGCCGCGAGCGGCCGGTACTAATTGTGGACCCCAGATGCAAATGAGCAGCAACGAGGCACCCGAGAGTGCAGGTCGAATGGATGAAGGACGTGAGCCTGGCATTTAAAACAAGGCAAAAGTAAAAAATAAATAATAAAAAAATAAATAAATAAACATCTCAAACGAAAAAGGATGGTGGCGAGCTGCATGGGTGGAAAGTGCATGAAACCAACAACGAACATCCTTGGACTGCAGTGGGCCACACACACTCTTGATTTGTGTGCAGCACTGTTGCACTTCTGGTTGGGAGCTGTGTCCCATGGACTGTAGTGGTGGAGTAGCGCCTGGAGTGCGTCAGAAGTCCTCCCTCCTATGGGAGAGGGCCCAGGAACTGTATTAATACAGAAGGCAGTGAGAGCAGCCAGAACCGCACCAAGACATTGGGGGTGGACCCGGGTGCTGCCAGGCGAAGTGGCTACTTGGGTGTACCGCCACTTCAGTAGCAGGGGCAGCCTGCATGCTAGCTCCTCTTGGACATCTGCCGGAGGCTGTGACAGCAAAGGAAAAGGTGGCAGGCATTGAGGTGCACATGTAGCATTAGACACATTACATACCGGAGTTGCATGGGTTGTGGAGAAGGAGGAGCGCCTAGCGACCTAAGGGAATAAGCGAAAGGGGGGCCGACCACAACAGGCAGAGAAAGTACGTGGGAGGACACAACCCACTCGGAGGATTTGAAGGCATAGCCAAGCCCGCACAATGTCAGTCAAAGGGCCAAGGCATGGGGTAAGCAGTCCACAATGGAGGTCTTTGCTAAAACACAACGGACCCCTACGGCTCCGGCAGAAAACACACCAGTAGCCCCAGTGGATGCTGACCCTGAAGGAGAAAACAACTCGGTCCTGGCAGCCATAACAGAGCTGAGAACCTAATGGGTGACAACAATGGTGGATCTACGAACGGCCTTGGAGAATAAGATTGACGCGGTTGGAATCGAAGTCACGCTGCTGCGACAGGATGTCAGAGCGCTGGCGGACAAGACAAGCAATCTGGAGAGTGCCGTGAAAACCAATACAGACACTAGCACCAATAATGCAAAGGAGGTACATATACTTAAGCAACAGGTGACAAACCTCGAAAATCGAGTAGAGGAGGCGGAAGTAAGGGCTAGACGGAACAACATCCGCGTGGTCGGCCTGCCGGAGGGAGAGGAAGGCCAGGACCCAACGGATTATGTGGAAACCATGATCCTGCAGGAGATAGGCGCAGACAATCTCTCACAGAGGTTTACAGTTGAACGAGCACATTGGGCCCTCATGAGGAAACCACGGCCCGGGGCCCCACCTAGAGCGATCATCGCGAAGATTTTAAACTATAAAGATAGAGAAAAGATACTCGAGTACTTTCGTAAAGGTGGAACAATAGAAAGGGCTTCTACCAACATCATGGCATACCCTGATTACACCATGCTGGTGCAAAGACAGCGATACAGTTATGTGGCGGTCAAGATAAGACTGCGTGCAGCGGATATCAGGTACATGCTATTGTACCCAGCGAGGTTGAAAGTTCTGCACAAAGGCAGAGCGCTGTTCTTTGATACCCCAGAGGAAGACTGCGCGCAGTGGGGATCAAGTACATGCTTTTGTACCCTGCGAAGCTTAAGGTGCTTTACAAGAGTAGAGTGTTTTTCTTCGACACCTCAGAGGAAGCGGCTGCATGGCTGGACTTGCAAGGTTGCCCAGAGCGCAATGAGGAACAAGATCAACTGGAACGTGCGATGGAGGTGCGGGAAGTTTCGAGGGGATAAGGGGGGGGAGTCCCAGTAAAAGATCGAGGGACAACTGTATGACACTGTGATACTTTAGGACTTCCTGACTTTGTTGGACTAGAATATAGAGGATCAAGGGAAAAGATCCTGGAGTATTTTCGTAAGGGCGGAACGATAGAAAGAGCCTCCTCTAAGATTACAGCATACACTGACTATACTATGTTGGTGAAAAGTCAGAGATATAGTTATGTGGCGGTCAAGATAACATTGCGTGCAGCGGATATCAGGTACATGCTATTGTACCCAGCGAGGTTGAAAGTTCTGCACAAAGGCAGAGCGCTGTTCTTTGATACCCCAGAGGAAGCGGCGTCGTGGTTGGCCTTGCAGGGCTGCCCAGCGCGAGATGGGGAACAGGATTGCCAAGAGCACGATAAGTGAAGATACTGTATCATGTACACTGCGAGGATAAGTGGGTGGGGAATCTAGTATAGCGCCTTTGATGTACTCGATAGACGAGGTGTAGCCCTTGAACTTTTTGACTCTGTTGGACTATAATATGGTGTATAATAGCGCACATGAAAATGAGAGCATTAGGCGTAGCAACTTTAAACAAATAGGAGCAACAGGATTGCGGTTACCTACTCCCGAGAATTAGTAATAAGGCAGCCAATAGGGCGGCCTCACCTTGCGGAGCCGCGAGTACGGGTTTCACCAGAAAGGGCTAGATGCCGGGGTGCCTGAGATCCAGGGATGGAGCTGGGCAACAGTTGGGGAGGGTGTTGTTGGGGAAGGGAAGGGAGGCGGGAGCGAGAGGGGAAGGGGTGTTTGGAGTGTTTGTATTTGTAGGAAGTTTGAATTGGGGAACGAGCCTAGATAGATTGAGACAGAAGTGGGATCTGGACTGCACCGGTAGGAGGGGAAGGGGAACTCTAATGGGCCATGGGGGATCTTAAAATAATCATGTGGAAAGTCAGGGGACTTAACAGTTATCTAAAAAGGAACAAGGTCATGTTGTACCTGCGCAGGCAAAAGATAGACATTGCACTGTTGCAGGAGACTCACCTGACACAGGAAAAGATGGAGATAGTTGTGAAGAAATGGAAAGGGGTTGTGGTGGGCTCGACATACTCTGCTTATGCTAGATGAGTACTCATCTGGGTGGCGCCGCAAGTCCCGTTTCAACTGCTTCAGGAAGTGGCGGAAACGGATGGGAGGATGGTCATATTGAGGGGATTAGTGGAGAATAAGGAGAAAAGCATTGTAAATACATATGCCCCCAATCAGAATACGGCAGTGTATTTCAGAACTCTCTGCACCAACCTTAGCATGTGTATGGGTAGTGCGGCGATCTGGGGTGGGGATTTTAACTGTGTGTTAAACCCCAAGATAGATAGATCAGATGGCAAGATTGATAGACCCGCCCCAGCGGCTAAAGCACTGCAGACACTGCTAGACGACTTTGGTCTGGCAGATGTGTGGAGAACCAAACACCCCCAAGAAAGGCAATACTCGCACTACTCTGTCCCACAGCAGTTACATACGAGGCTGGACTATGTCTTTGCTACGTCGGAGGTAATATCAGAGATTACTCAGGCAGAATATAAAGCGAGGGTCCTCTCGGACCACTCTCCCCTGGTTCCCGGGTGGCAATACTGCCCCCTGAGAGCAAGGATTCCAACATGGCACCTCTGGGCAGAGGCGCTTAAGGATCCTGTTTTTAGGGAGGATATAAGGGAGGAGATTACAAACTACTTCGAGATGAATACCGGTAGCGTTAACTCGGCGAGCACGTTATGGGAAGCTTTCAAGGTAGTGATGCGAGGGGTAGCTATAGCAAAATCAAAAGGCTTGCAAGGTGGGGTTCTGGCTGACCTACAAGGAACAGAAAGGGAACTAGAAAAGGCATTAAAGGGAGGAGGTGAAGACATGGAGCTGATACTTAAACTGCAGCAGAAATGTGTGGAACAATGGGAAAGACTGTGCAACCTCAACTATAAAAAAATATATAGGGAGACAGCATGCGGGAGGGCATAAAACAGGAAGGCTTTTGGCATGGTTATACAAGAGTGAAACTCCCAGACCCACAATCAGAACGATAATTAGAGAAGATGGTAGTGTAGTGGACACCAAAGAGGGAGTTAACCAGGAATTTGCAGATTATTATAAGTTGCTATATGGGGATGAGGAGGGAAGTAGTCATGGGGAGATAACAGAAATACTGGAAGATATAGGACTGCCTATGATAAGTGTTGAGGAAAGAGAGGAGCTGGATGCACCGATTACTTTCGAGGAATTAGAAGAAGTGGTGAGGCAGCTGCCTACTAGTAAGACTCCGGGGGGGGACTGGTTCCCAAGCAAATTTTATAAAGTATATAGGGAGGAGGTGCTCCCCCCAATGTTAGAAATGTTAAATGAGGCGTTTGAGGTGGGACGGTTGCCGGAGTCACTTAGAGAAGCAATTATAATACCGCTTCCCAAACCCAACAAGCCTGGGCATAGCTGTGGCTCTTACAGACCTTTGTCGATGTTGAACCAAGACAGCAAGATATTGACGGCTGTCTTGACAAACAGATTGCAGAGAGTTACTGTCAAACCTATGCACTCCGACCAGACGGGCTATGTCCCGAATAGAAATATAACTCATAATCATAGACGACTCCAATGGGTTGCTGAATGGGGAAGTAAGAACGAGGGCGAAATGGCGATTGTGTCCTTGGACGCGGTAAAGGCTTTTGATTCGGTCAAGTGGGCGTGGCTGCTGGTGGCCCTGGCGGGCTACGGAATGGGGCCTGGATACATAAGGTGGGCGAAGATGCGATATAGTGAACCGCTGGCTGGAGTTAGAACAGGATCAGTGATTTCCGAAAGATGGCAACTCAGTAGAGGCACCAGACAGGGGTGCCCATGGTCCCCAATGCTCTACATACTAGCCCTGGAGCCCCTAGCAATATACCTTAGACAACAATACGATACTATAGGTATCGAGGTGGGAGGGGAACGACACTTGATTTCCTTATCCGGTCAAGTGGCACAGCGAGTAGAGCGCTCGCTTTGACATCTGTGCAGAGCCTGCTGACGCAGGTTCGAATCCCGGCGGGGCCAAACTCAGCCTTTCATCCTTCCGAGGTCGATAAATGAGCACCACACACCGTGGGTAATAATAAGCAGCGCTCAGATACCTGAGGGTTCGTAGCGCTATATAAATGCTAAATTATTATTATTATTATTATTATTATTATATGCGGATGACTTGTTGTTGTACTTGAGGCACCCGGAGGAAAACCTCCAGTACATCCTGGAGGTGATGGAGAGATATGCGAGGCTGTCTGGGATAGCGGTGAATCCTCAAAAATCTAGTATTTTTCCATTTCGCAGTTATAAGGGAACCCCTGTGGGACGGTTACCGGTGTTAAAAAATACTATGGGTGGTTAGTACTTTTTCGGTACCTTGGGATAAACGTGTACCATACGGTTGAAGAGGAACATAGGCACAATACCGAGGTAGCCATTGTGAAAATCGAAAAGTGTATGAAATTCGGGGTGAAGTTGCCCCTAGCAATGATGGGACAAGGAGCAATGCTGAAGATGGTGGTCCTACCTAGGCTCCTGGATTATTTTGGGAATATTCCATACCTGATGCCCAAGAAGTTTTTTACTAAACTGAACAGCATGTGTAGGGATTTCCTGTTGCATGGTACCCGGAATGGGGTGGCGCTATGGAAGCTGCAGAACTTTTATGAAAAAGGGGGGATAAAATTGCCTAATTATGAGGTTTATTATGTAGCGAGCCAGCTGCAATATATTGCCAAATGGCTCTCAGATGAAGTGGCCCGCGAATCCAGGTTGTTTGGACATGATTATGCCCCATTTTATTTAAGAGAGATGATTTGGCCGCCCAAGACAGAAATGAAAGCGTGCCCTAGGATGATGATGCTTGGGTGGAGATACAATATATGATATAATGGAGGGGGGGGCATGAGATCTCTAGACTGTATGAGATGATGATGTCTAAGGTCGGGAACGAATGAACACAAATGAGACTAGACTGGGAAGCGGAAGTAGGAGCCCCGATAGAGGATGGGATGTGGGAACGTGCCCTGGGGTACCACAAGAAGGTGTCAAGGAATGCAAGACTAAAACAGATACAACTGTATATTACGCACAGGGCATATATGACACCTCAGAGGATATCTAGGTTTGAAAATGCTGGACGACAGGCATGTCCCAAATGTGATGAAGAAAAGGCTGACATGGTACACATGCTTTGGTCATGCCCAATAATTGAGCGTTTCTGGGGTGAAGTGGCACAGAAACTAGCGGAAAAGGGGGTCCCGATCATCATAGATACAGCCTGCTTGCTGCAAGGGTTCCCCAGATTGCAGAAACTTAAGCATGTTAGTAAATTGAAAGATCTAGCATATGTGCTCGCAAAAAGAAGGATTGCCATGGGATGGAAGACATGTCACAGGCCACGGGTGGAGGTGTGGTGGAAAGAGTTGCAGAAATGGGCAGAGGCAGAAACCATGGTATGGCAAGAGGCGAGCAATGTAGGGGAAGAGGAGGAGGCGGGAACCCTGATGGCATGGAGATCATTAATAGCGGAATTGTTTGGAATAACACAAGATCTGACAGAATCCACGGAAAGTGAGACCCACCGCGTGAGGCAGATACAGAGTGTGTGGAATAAATAGGCTAATAAGGGGAGGTGGGGTGAGGGGAGCAGTGCCCGAAGTTAAGCAATGAACAATTGAACTGTTGATATATGCACTGCGTGTTTGGTTTGTATTGTTGTTTGGTTTGAATAAATTCATTTAAAAAAAAAAAAAAGATGTGCTCCAGTGACTTTTGAAGTACGTAAGCTTTTCCCGAATGGCCCTCAAGATGTCTAGCCTAAAATACAGGGAATAAGATCTTTAGTGCCAAGTCAACTGTGACCATGGTGTGGTCACTAAGAGGTGAATGCAGAGACTCTGAAGGAGAGCTGGAATAGGGTGGTAAGGACAAGTGCCATCGCCTTGGGGAGCTGTTTGTAGAGCGAGAGAGCGAGAGAGATGTATTGGTGGATGAGTGTAGATGGCGCTTTAGTATGCAGTGTGTAGTGAGTGACGTATTGTTCCTGTCAGTTGCAGAGGATTCGCCTCAAGTTGCTAGGCTGAAAATTGTAAACTCCAGACACAGCCCATCCATTTCCCTTTCACCATAAAAAAGGGACTGTTGAACGTTTTTAATGAATGCCCTTTGTTTGACTGGTTCACTGGTAGGTTGATGCTGTTCTGATTCAGCATATGAACCTTGGAACCTTGGATCTGAGCGTAAACCTTATATTCCTCCGGGATTGTGGCGGCCTTACTGCTTATGATCCTTGATGGGACTGCTCCACCCAGTCTTGGCCCCATCGAGGTGACGAAATCCCATTTGGTTCAGGTACAACTAGTAGAACCTGCACCCTCTGCCAAGAAGTGCCCCCCCCCCCACCCATGGCTGTCATTTTAGGAGCCAATACAGCAGCTTTTTCTGTTTCATTGTGACCTCAAGTCTTCCCTCCCAGCCAATGGCTTTGTCAATGAAGCTATAGAACACTTGAGGCTACAGAAATTCCCCAAACACATACATACATATGTGCCTGCCTTCTTGAAGGCTTGGGCCCTGATCTTGATCCATGAGGTCCTTTTAAAGCCTATACATGACCTTTTCAAACAGTTGAATCTCTTGCGTGGCTTTACCCCCTTCTGCTGTGGGTGTGAGCCTTTCCGAACCATAAAAGAGATGCAAATTGAGGATTTATGAAGTCTCGGGAGGATAGCTCAGGGGCAACATGATCGACACAGAGCAACAGAGGTTTGATCCCCGGGTTCGTGCTTTGAAACCTCTGGGTATTAAGCACGTTATAAATAACCTATCATATCAATTTCAATGCCGCACTTGTCCTTTTTTCCATTGTGCAGTCCTGCCAGCAGTTCCATGGCTGAGGAAGTGCTAATGCTTGCATGCTCTCACCTATTTGGAGGATGTGGAAGCGAGCACATGTGCCATGAAACATGTCCCTGAATCCCACCTGGGTGCTGATAAGCTGCTCCTCACCCTGATCCTTATCTTTGTCCTGTTGACCGTCCTGGGTTCCAGAGCCAGCCACCACTTGCTGAACTGCAGCCCCCTCCTTATTTTTTTGACTGCCATTTCTGGCAAAGATGGTCAATTCCAGCCTGTGGTCATCCCACTCTTGTCAGCGGCTGCTTCTAGCATACATGGCTGCCATTATTTGCGAACTCGAACATGTCTTTCTTTTGTCAGTGACCTAGGCAGTCACCACCCTGCCTCCCATCCTTCTTCAAATCTACCTGACCCCCCTCATGTGCAGCCACTCCTGGAACATGTAAAATGCATGTGTTAGATGTATAAGAACCTCATTCTCCAACATGTGTCTGCTTCTGAAGGCCCCTTAGTCAAGTTACCTCTACGGAGGTCTATTTGGATGTATATAGAGCAGGGATAACATGTAAGCCTTAATTTCCTCATCTCTGTTTGACTTATTAGATAGCTGCATATTCTAGCAAACAGCAGTCCCTTCTATTTTTCTGCTTCTCCCTTTCCCTGTGCTCTGCCCTAATAGGCAAACCATCTGAAGATCCGCCTGAAGAGGCCATCAGCCTGGAAGCTTACTCTGCACTCTTAATAGTCATGCTGCCAGACAGAACCACCCTCCTCTATAGATTCATGGGTACATTCCTAATGAGCTCTCATAGTTCCACAGCACCACTAACCCACTGAACATGCTTTATGCCATCTGTGTCTTTCAACCAGCTGTCATCTGAGCGCCTCACCACCTTGGACATTCCTGTTGGTGATTTCAGCCTTTGGGTAGGCTTCTCTTCTCTGTGCTTGAGGTGAGTGGGCCTACCTGGAGGTCTAGCTCACCTGACTATCTATTCCTGTACAATGTCCAGTGAGTCTTTCCACACAGCACCCAAGCGTATAAGGATTGGGGCCTGGAGTCAGCCCACCTAGACAGGGTGTAGGTCAAAGACACCCTGTCCCGGAACTCAATTGCTATCTATATTATGAGGGTGCATCCCTTACAAGAAAACGAACATACTTGTAATGCCATCTCTAACATTACCAATTACAACTAGGGTGCTAGAATTTGCACCACATCGTTTTCTATGAATTGTAATGATGTGCTACTTCCTTAGTAACCATCACAAGTTCCCTTATTTACATTTAAACATAGTACCCCGATTAGGGCTACGCTGATGCATAGTGACATAGAAAGAAACTAGAGAAGGAAAGGACAATACGATTGTAGAATTCTGGGGTTGTCGTAAAACACTGTACACCACCGATGTGGCAAATGGACCGTGTTCAAATATATGAGACAGTGCAGTGAGGTTGAGGTTGGTCAACAGACACCATGGGTTTGAAAACAGTCCGCTAACTGAACCAGCAAAATGGTACGTTATACAACCTGGTGACCATGTCGACTCTTGTATGTTGGAAAAGGGAAAAGGAAAGTAAAAACATGTATAGAAGAGCATACCAATTGCATTTGAAAGAACATTGTGACAGCACCTGTTAATTATCAACCACGCAGCTCTAAATACATTAGAACTGATTCTAGGAGTGATGGAGCAAAGTTTTAAATTTGTTTTACAAAGTGAACCCATAGCCCTGGTGCCCTTACAACAAGGTAGCAATACTTAGAGATAGATGGGGATGCAGAAATTACTCAAGCATCAATAATTAAACTGACTCATGAAGTTGGCAAAACTTGGTCTGTTTTATTTGCAATTAACTAAAACAGTGTGTTACAACGGATATCAATGGACATTCGCTCGATTTCTCTCAGCACATATTATAAAAAAACACAACTTTTATAGTAAAAATGTGACACCCCCTACGTGGCAAACTACAAAAACATACTTGGGGATGTGATAGGCTTACAGGGAACATCTAAGTATACGTTCCATACTGACTAGGGAAGTGATTGGGTCTCTACTGTCAGGTGGGCAACTAAGCCCATCCCAAGTGCAAGTCATCTTCCGTGTCACATTAATACTTAACACTCTATTTGTTACACAAACTTTAGTGCTCTTTGAGGTAGGGCCCTCTACCATTGGTGTGGCACCCTTGTACCCTTCTGGAATATTCCACACGCTAGCAGCACGAAGGCTACCATACCAGGTGCAGGGAGGGTCGGCGTGATCATGCCTCTGCTCCTAATTAGCCCAACATCTAACATCATCTTGCAGTCTGCCAGTCAATTAAGGCTTTGAACGTGGCCTTGCAGAAGCTCTCTGTGCCTGAGAATAAAAGGGGAGTATCTTGAACCAATGTTTATTTTGATCTGACCATGTGACTTGGAGACCGCGTTTTCAAGCTTCTTGCTTCATTTAATTCTATTAAATGATGAACTTTTGATGCCATTCCACCTCAAACAGAAGTTTGTTTCTTTCTCACTTTCATGTCACTACTGAATGGACAACCAGCATGACGGTGGCCTCAACTTCTTGGTGCTGGGCCAGCCAAGCCTTTCTTAAATTTCTCCTCCACCATCAGTAATTTTCCAAATGCGCCACACTGAAAACTCTTTCCAATCACAGGGTTTCAAGCCTTACTAAATTGCACTGTGGAATATCCAGGTTCTAGACATTCCTATGTATTATACATTGGTGCATCACCACAAGTATTCACTACGTAGCCAGCCTTAAGATCACTTTGTCTACTTGTATTATTGCGTCTGTACAAGTGTAAACTGATTTGCATATTCTTCATCGTTTCTGTAGCATGAGCATGTTCATCTCGAGCCCAAAATGTTGCTCAGCTTCGACACCTCCTCTTCAGATATTATAGAATGTCCATGTTCTTTTATCTCGTGTAACTTTTCTAGGTGCATCAGCTCTACTCCACATGATGTCACCAGTCTTCTCTTTTACTCATTTTCACACTTCTTCCAGGACTTTGTCCAAAAGGCCATTGCTTCTTCATGAATGCATGTAGGGTTTTCTCAATGCATACCTTGTTTCCAGGATTTTATGCGGTAGAGACATCCTCACTGGTACTGCATGTGTCTCAATTTCTGGCTCCCAACTTATAGACAACATGGGGGTGGAACATTAGGTGGTGGTACTTGACTCCACCTCTACAAAAGATTGATGCGAATGGTCTTAATGTGACAATAGACTGGACAAGTCAGAAAACCACCCTGCATACAAGAACACAAACAGGTACCAAATGTTCCCTGGAGTTATGAGTAATAGTGACTGGTGTAAAAACAATTGTTATAGTGTAGAGGAGGAGCCAAGTACCCCCACTCCAACTGCCCTGCCTACATTACCTGAAAAATGGAAACCAAAGTATGTGACATATAGAGAACAGTTAAACCGGCCAAGGGCAGAGCGTGGACTGTGTGAAGTACCCATAAGAATACCTATACCTAAGTGAATCTCGGAGGAAAAGTACCCATTAAGGAAACCATACCTACATACAAGACAATATGATGGTCATTTGAATAAAATTCCTGAAGAAGAAATCAATGAATGACGAAGACGAATGGTGACTTCACATAAAACCGAATTGATGCAGATAGAAGAAATATACAGACCGCAGAAAATCTATAATCCATCAAGAAAGCACTAAGGATAAGTGACATCTTGGGATCAAGGTGAAGAAACGTATGCCACAGACTTGATGAAGATACTTAGTTAGTTCAAACATGTACAGATGCAACAGAAGTGTCAGCAGCAAAGCAATAATGAAGCTAGGTTATGCTGTTTTATGGAATAGACTGCGGCAAGCGCCAACATATATATATATATATAGATAAACATATGGACAAGTAAAGGATGGAGGTTTCCACTACATATTATAAGCAATAATGGACAAAAACAAGAAGGCCTCAAATTTGAACGTGTCGCAGTTAATAAAGTAGTTAATAAAGTAGTTGAACTTACAAAATGAATCTCAGTAAAAGAAGTTAACAGAGCCAAGAAAGCCACGGTCCTTTCAAACTGGAATTGGTTGACATTGGATACAAATGATGTGAAGGAACAGAGACTCCTGTTTAGAAAGGTCAAGCAGAACAAAATACATCAAAGGACTATTGGAGAATAAAATCCAGTTCACAAAAAGGCTTGATTTCATGGTGTCCAGTCACGTGATAGAAGGAAGTTGGACGAACAAGATGGTCATACCTACGCATGAAGGCCGGATATGCCCACACTCCTTAAAAATTCTCAGAGCACAGTACAAACTCAAGGCCAATCTTCAAACACTAATTGACACTGGATCATTGAGGTGATGATGGATGGATATGCTAATTGGTGGGAAACTGGTGCTAAGGCGAGCTCACCCGTACCTGGTTGTTCAGTCTGCATGCTGCTAGACGTAGGTGGAAAAGTACTGACGAGGGTTAGAAGTCAACCAATTATAGAGGACCACATAATTTAGGGTCCTATAGTTTGTGTAGCCAATGGGACGTCATGTATTTAGTGACGTTCATAGTGACCTGTTTAAGGGGAGGGCTTAGTTGCCCCACCTGATGTTAATTATCCTATCACATTCCTCCACTGTTCTATACTGATATGAAACTTATTATGTGCTGGGGAGACCCCCGGCCAGCCCATAGAGTCAGGTTTTGCTCCAGAGTACTTTAAGACAAGATAGCTGCACCTTGAGATGGAAGGGGTTGCAGGTTATCTTACTCCAACACCAATCAATAAGGACAACTCAATAGTTTGGCAAAGGGGAGTCCGTTTAATGACAAGTACAAAAACAGAAAAACATGGAAATCAACAGTGATGCGATAGTCTGTCTCGCTTCAACTCCCAACTCCCAACAACTTCATACAAACAGTAACATTTACACCCAAAACTCGTCATCATTGATGTGTAATGCTCAAAAGTTAACATGCAATTCTATTGGTTAGGAAAAGGTAACTTTACTATAGGTACTATATCTGTATATGGTAACGGAGTGAGGGGATTGGATAAACACTATAAGGTGGGTGTCTAAGCCCTTCCTTCTAACATTACTCTTGTAGACGTCACTAAGAGTATGATGTCCCATTGGTTCTACTATCTATAGGACCCTAGATTATTTGGTCCATTGTGATTGGGTTGGCTTCAACCCCATGCATTTATCTCCACTTTACTTAGCAGCACGCAGAATGGTCAGCCAGGTGCAGGGTGCCCTAAGATTCACCCGGCCTCCCTTCAATCAATCATTACTTTAGTGGCTGTGTGTCAATTAGTTGGCTGTGGTCGACTTCAAAACTGTATCTTCTTGTCAGAAAAAGTTATGATATCTCTGTCTGGGCGACAGCCAAGCGTAGGTGTGAACCCATGCTTCTTCTTGCTCGGATGGTCATGTGCTGCTCACACCGTGAATCTGCCTAGTTTCCTTCAATTTGTGCATTTAATTCTTATTCGGTTTGCCACCTGCCTACACCTCCTTATCTCGGCCTTCCTGAGATAGGCTATTCTGTTCTTAAGTTTTGATTCCGCGAAGCTACTTTTCGCTCCTTCTATTGGTCTGACCTTGGCTCTTCCTGGCTCTCGTTGTCTCTGCTGAGTTTCGATTCAGCCATCTCTTATCGTTTTAACTGGAACACAAATCCTGTCCTGTTTGACCTCTAGTAACCTGAGTTCATTCTGCTTTTGTGTAAAGTGGACTTAGACTTATATAACATGCTTCGTTTTGAGGTAGATTGTGTTTAATGGCACCTGCCGGTTTATTCTTCTACTTAGCATAGCAAGCCACACTGTTTTCATAGCTTTGTTGGGGGTACAAGCATATGTACAGGCGTTATCTGGTTGAATGGCTTCATCCTGCTTTACAGCTTAAGCTTCTTTATATTTCAACATCCTTCTCTCCTTTTAGGTTCATGATATCCTTATTCATGCCATTTTTGTCTCTTGTGTCATCCTTGGATCGTCATATCTTCTATCTGCGAGTCCGACCGGGCCTTCGCGACGTCTCCATTCGTATTCAATTAAGGCCTTTTGGATTTCTTCCAGGACAGCGTTTAGGCAATCTTCATTTCGTCTTATTTGCTGGTAGGGTTTTCTTAATGGGTACCCTACTGTCCATGGTTGTCTAGGTATCGGTACTTCACCAGGTGTTGTTATCCTGATAGGCACTGGGCAGAGCCCTACTGCGGCTCTCTGCTGGTTTATCTGCTCCTCATACATCACATATTTTGGTGTGAACGTTCCTGGTACTTCAAAATGGGCGACTGGAGTGCAGGCTTTATTTGGGACCTCCTCTACACTCCCCCCTCTGTGCGATTCATAAACCACTTTCACTTCCTTTCTTGGATTCATCTCACTTGGGTCCTCTGTATTCATCTTCACTTCATCATCTGGGTTCATTCCTTCTTCATCTTCTGGGTCTGTTCATGATGGTTTGAAATAGTGTCTCTTTGGAGTCCATATCTTTATTACTCCTTTCAGGCTTACTGCTGTCCTTACATGTTCCTCTTTATTTCATGTCATCAGCTGACATTGTCAATTTGGGCTGCAGTAAATCAATTTTCCTTCATAATTTCTGTGTTTACTGGGATAAAAAAAACTTAGTACCTCCTGGTGCATGCTTGCTAGCCTTCACAAAGTCTCTTATTTCTTCATCAGTCAGATCTCTGGGCTTCCATCCTGGTTTGACATCAATCATGATCTTCATCCCTATGGCTTTCTTTGCAGATTTCTGGCATTGCGAGAGTATTATTATCTTAATAACGCGAAATCCTAGTAATATCATCACTAGCAGGGCTCCCAAGAATTTGAATGCATCCGCCATCCATTGTGGAACCCATGAAAACAGCGATCCAAACCAGCTGTCATTATCAACTTTGTCGGTTTCATTGATCATCTGGTTCTGCAGGTTTGTCAGCATACTTATAGCTTCTGTTAAAGTTTCATTTTCCTCGTCGTGAGACGGTATAAACGTGCAACATGATTCTCCTATTTTTGCACAAACTCCTCCATCCATAGGTGTGATCATGTCAAGTACATATCTGTTCTGGAGAGTCATCAGTCGGATGGCTCTTAACTCTTCCTTGATTGCATTGGATCCTTTTATTGTCGTGTTAATGGTTTGCAGTAACTCCCATCTGGTTATCTGCAACCATTTAGTATTTACTCGAACTTGGATTTGTGGCTGAAAATCGTTGTGTACACTGATGAGGTGAGGCTGAACAGCTCGTGTTCATATGGGATTGCATGAAATGCTTCTTCTGATTTGGTGGAAAAGTAATTTTCTCTCTTTATTCCAGCTATCAGTTCCACAGATCTCCTGTTCCTCAGGTGAGCATCTGCTTTCGGGAAACTGTCAATATTCAGGTCGCTTTTCGGGATTACTAATGCTGGAACGTGGACATTCACTATTTTGCATATGCCTCCCCAGTTTTTCGGCAGTCTGATGTATGCTTTGGGTCCACATGCCCAATAATGATCCATGATCACTGCAGTTCCATGAGTCATTCCTGGACCCTCAAAAATGTGTCCGCAGTATTGATTCTCCCCCATTTTTCTTGTGCCATTGTTCCTGAAGCACAATTTCGGACTTTCTAGTGGCACTATCTGCAGTGGTCCTCCTCTGTCTTCGACCCAAGTTAGTAGTCTTGTAAGTTTAGGCCATAGTGGTTTGTACAGTCTTTGTGAGTTTTCAATGGCTTCCTTGCAGGCTCCAAGGACCATCCATGCTCGGCAGATCACCACTCCTTGCTCCCAACCGTCTGGTGAAAGTACTGCTCCCCCAAATCTGCATTTGGCCTTTGTTTTTCCAAATTTGAGCCTCTTCTGGATTTTTCCCTTGGACGTTCAGCCTCGGGTTTACTTCCCATTTTATTCCTGTTCCTTTAACTCCAGGCTTCTCGTACCTGATCACATGATTCCTAGTGTGGGCTCTGTTTCTTGTCTTAATGTCCTGGACATAATCATCTTCATGATGGTAAGCTGTTTCAGTTGCCCATATCAGTGAGGCATCACTTCCCATGGACTGGCCTCTTGTATTGCACATTGCTATGTCTGAGTGACAGTGTGCTGTTGGGACTTCAATTTCTACAGCCACAAAGATCTGGGACTTTCCCATGCTGTACGGTAGGAGTGCGCAAACAAAGCATTCCCTTCGGATTTTTCGTCTTCTAACTTCCTTCATGTGCTGGTGCCAAATGTTGTTACCTAAGTGTGCTGTGCTATCCAGGTAATCGTTCAGGTCGGTGTCGTCTTCATGCATGCTTCTCTTGATTCTTAGGATTTTCATGTAGTTTTCTATTACTACATCTCTGCATGCATCTGTTTGGCTCTTTCTTGCTGGAGGGTTCTCAGGTATTCTGGCCAATGTTGCAGGCTTCTTCATTTGCGCCATTTGAGTGGACTAGTCCTCATGCTTCTTTTCTCTGCTGCGTGCAAATTCCCATGCCAACCAACCTGACACTGGTCCGGTATATGGCTGTATTGTGGAACTGGTACTTGTCCCTTGTGTTGGAACATATATGCTGGGTAATGCATTCTCTGTGGTTTTATTTTTCAGTTCCTCATGCAGTTTCCTCGCTCTGGCTATGTGGGGGAATAGTAAGTCTACTAACATTTGTGTCCTTGTAGAGAGTTTTTCTGAGGACGCTTCTGTTTTCTTAATTGTTTCTGATATGACTTCTTCTGTTGGTCTTTCTCTTAATTCTTCTTGTTTTCTCCCACTATCCTCTGTGAAGGGTTTTATGGCAGGCAGTCTCATCTTCTCTGCTGTTTTCATTTGTGGTTCTGCGGTCATTGACACTAGGCCTGTTTCATGTGCATTCAGTGTGTGTGCATGTAGTTGTCAGTGTTTTTTCTTCATTCATTTCATGCCGATCCTGTCTCCGGCTTTCCTGCTCATTAGTTACCATATGTGTGTGTAAATAACTATTAATCACGTTCATTTCAAGTTCATTTACTCTACCATCAGATTTTCTAGGGACTGGAATGACTATATAGGGTCTGGGTGTTCTTGTGGGTTTCATGCGTTTATCATCAGGTGGGTGCACTGAAATTGGAACGCTTGGTGCACCAATAAAGAATGCAATTCTGATCTTTAATGACAGTAAAATAATGATAAATACAATGCATAAGTACATTATGGGTTGATAGGTAAGGCAACAGCATTTCCTTTCAGAGAAGCGGGGGTGCCTCTCTGCTTGTGAAAGGACCAGGTTGCTGCTCTGGGCCCACATCTCGATCATTCGCCAAATGTCAATGATATTATTTCCTTAACCAATATCGTCTCCCAAATACTGCGTTTGCGAGTGTTAGATGGTTCACAAGCGTCCCCCCACTTGCGGGCGACGGATTGTCTCTTATTTCAGGATACAGTTCCTCTGCTAGTCTATTGGAAAAACAGATTATATAACACTTCAGTGAGCCCTTTTACTGTGCATGTTCAAAGTAGGTCATCTCCCACCCCTCAAATCTGCTTCAGTCCTGAGGACATTTTGGACACTGGTCAGTATGAAGAAATAGGGAAAAAATAACAACAAATATAACAATTGGAGTTCTTAACTCTGCTCCCTCGATCTGTCCCTCGGCAGAATGTTTTCTTAAAATCTCCTCAGTTAACCTTTCTGATGATTGGAAAGTTCCACTTGGACTAGGATTCCATGCAGGAGCATTCCTATCTGTGCCACATTAGCTCGATCTCTGATGAAGGTGATGACGTCAACCTCGATAGGTCTCCCCACCAGCTCTGGAAAGTCTGTGACTAGGCAAAAAGGGACATTGTGTGCCAATCTGCTGTCTTCTGGTGACAGGGACATCTGTCCTGTCTTGCTGGGTTCAGGATTATATGTTTTTCCTTGATGTAAATAATGTTTGCACTTTCCGGTCGCGCGGAGTGCGACCAAAAGGTTTATCTTATTTAAGAGATGGCTCAAATGTTCAGTGTTTGCTGGATCTCGAAGAAATGTGAGTGTGTCTGTTGTTCTCCCAATGAGAGTTTGACAATCTTCGATTATGCGAAAGTGCAGTGTGTTGGTGAGCTCATCTATTTCAGCCTGTGTTGGGATCATTTGATTCTTCCCTACTGTACTCAGGGAGTTTAATACATTGTTCGACAATGACAGTAGGCAGTTGTCTTATTATATTTTCGTTTTCAGGATCTTGGAGAAAGTCTGTAACACTAGTGACTCTTCCTACTAATGACAGGTATGAACTTAGCACTAGGTTGAAATAGATGACCACGTCCTTTGTGATGTCTCTTCTGTGGGACACCATAAGTGATTTTGAATAAGGTCTCGGTGCTGATGAATGAATCGGGATACTGTATTTGTTTCCAATGTTAATGTCCTCAGTCAAAATTTGGCATTGTCATTTTCTCATCAAGGCTTCATCGTGCCTCAGACCAAAGCTCAAAGTGAACAGGCTATATTGTGGCTTACACATACAATGTTCCTGTTCGCCCTGCAACTAGGATGCACAAAGTGTCCGTTTTTATGTCCTTATCCCCTTTTTTGCTTTAGAGGAATGTCCAAAATGAAGCCACAACTTTGTGCACAAAAGTTCTTTGTCTTTGTCTAGCTGGTCATGCATCCTTCTTCCTCGTCATGGATCTCGTCTGCATGTGCTGTGGTTCTTCCCCATTGCTCGTCGATTCCTCTCTTTGGGGTGCAGGCAGAGGACTTCCTCCGATGTAGGGTTTGATATCGCAGAGAAAAATCCATGTTCTCCTGCTCTGTAGCTTCACAGCGGATGGAGTGCAGTCCTCTATGATAAAAGGACCATTGAATCTTGGCTCATCCCACCTTATCCTTGTATGGTTCCTCACCAAGACTGCATCTCCAGGGAAGACGAGTGGAACACGTAGACCTTGAACTGAGTCTGATGTAGTGTCTCCTTCTGTGTTCTGTGCCGCACTGCACCCTTTTCATTGTCGCTGCAGCTGGTCTGAAATTACAGTAAGGCAAGATGTCATGCAGTTCAGATAGTTTTGCATTTCAGTTCCCAAAACCTCTCATGTTGATTGGGCATCACATCTAGCTCTATCTCGGGGTTTTAAGGGAGTTCACATTCTTCTTCCTGTGGCTATCTTGTGTGGCATAAGATGATGGTCAGAGCCAGGTTGGTTCCGATGAGCATACAATTCCAGTGGAAGGCAGTGCAACCATCCCTTCCTTAGAGTAAGCTTCAACTTGGCTATCCTTTTCTTTAACAAGCCGTTGAGCTTCTCACAGATTCCATTACCTTGTGGTTGATATGCTGATGAGAACTTGTGCTTTATACCAAGCAGCAAGTTAATCTGTTCGAACACTGCATTGTCAAAGTGAGGGCCATTATCTGATCTCATGACTTCGCACACCCCCCACCTGAAGAAAACTTCCCTCACTAACAATTTGGCCGCAGAGGTGTACAGGAGGGTGGAGCGTCCTCTGATGGGCCCATAGGTCAGAGCTCACCCTCTAGTACCTGTAAGACAAGATAGCAAACCAAGAGGAGGTTGGGGTGCAGGATTCTCTTACTCCGACACAATTCAATAAGGACAACTCAATAGTTTGGCAAAGGGAAGTCCTTTTAATGACAAGTACAAAAAACAGGGAAACAATGATAATCAACAGAGTCGCCTGTTTCGCTTCAACTTCCAAATTCTTCATTCAGACAGCAACTTTCATGAGCAAAATTCATCATCATTTGACATGTAAAACTCATAAGTTTGTCATGCAATTCTATTGGTCGGAAAGGTAACTTAAGTATAGGTGCTATATCTGTATATGGTAACAGAGCATTCGGATTGGATAACTCTTATCGGGTGGGCTTCTACGCCCCTCTCACTACATCAATCGTGATAGATGTCACTACAAATACGACATCTTATTGGTTCTACAAGCTATAGGACCCTAGATTATTTGGTCCATTGTGATTGGGTGGGTTACACCCCTAGGCATAAATCTTCACTTTAATTAGCAGCATGCAGAATGGACAACCAGATGCGGAGTGCCCCAAGATTCACCCTGCCTCCCTTCCATTAATCAGTACCTTTAGGGCTATGTGTCAATTAGTTGGCTGAGGATGGCCTCAAAACTGTAGCTTCTTATCAGGAGAAGTTATGGCATCCTGGGTTCTGGGTGACATCAGCCGTTGGTACCACTTTGCCCTTGGCTGGTCATATATCTGTTTACCTTGCTTCATTTTCCTATTATTCACGTATTTGATTCTTCCATAGCATCGCCACCTGCCTGGGGCCTCTTTATCTCGACCTTCACTGGCTGGCTGGTATGCTCCGAAGTTTTGATTCTCTGAGACTGCAGCTCTCCTTAGGTTGACCTCGAATTCCCAGGCATTGAGCTGCTTCTTACTGAGTTTCGATTCCGCTCTTTCCTTTGGCTTTGGCTGGAATATGAATCTTGGCCTGCTAGTCCTTTGCAGCCTGGGCTTAATTCTGTTTTTACAAAATGGAGTCGCACTTGTATAGTGTGCTTTTATTGAGGTAGATATATAGTTGGCGCATGATGCTCTATTCTTCTACTAAGCATTGCAAGCAGTTCCGTTTACTTAGCTTCTTGCGTTCCAAGCCTATTTACATGCACAATTCGATCCTGGTTACCTTCTTTGTGCTGCAACGTTGTATCTTCTTATACATCTATCACATCATTATTCTTTGTATTTCGCCCTTGTGTGTCATCTTTCGTTCGTCGGTCATGTTCATCTGTACGTCACGTCTGGGCACTTATGTCGTCACCATTCACCTTCCATAAAGGCTCTGTGGGTCTCTTCAGGGACAGTCTGTAAGTAGTCTTCATTTCGTGTAAGCTGCTGGTATGTTTGTCTGAGAGGGTGCCATGCAACTCATGGTTGTCTGGTTATGGGTGTTCCAACAGGTATTGCTGTTCAGATGTGCACCGGGCAGAGTACAAGTGTAGCTCTCTGTTGGTTCATCTGCTCCTCATACATCACATACCTTGGTGAGTATGTTCCTGGTACCTCAAAAAGAGGGATAGTGGTGCAGGCCATGTCTGGGACCTCCTCTGCACTCCCCCCTCTGGTCGGTTCATCGGCCACTTCTGCTTCCTCTTTTGGATTCATCTTCTTTGTTTCTTCTGTGTCCAGTTCGTCGTCTTCAGGGTTTGTACACGATGGTGTGAACATATGTATGTTTGGAGTACATATTTTTATCACACCTTTTAAACTTCCTGTTGTTTTTACGTGTTCGTCTTTGTTCCAGGTCATTAACTGACATTGCCCATTTGGGCTGCATTAGATCCATTTCCCCTTCATACTTCTTTCGTTTCCTGGGATACGAGAATTTTGTTCCCTCTGGTGCAAATTCGCTGGCTCTCACAAAGTATCTTATTTCTTCATCAGTCAGGTCTCTGGGCTTCCAACCTGGTTTGAGATCGACCATGATTTTCATCCCAACAGCCTTCGTCGCAGTTTTATGGAACTGTGTGATATTTATCTTGATAGCACAGAATCCTAGCAGTATCATTTCTAGTAAGGCTCCCTGAAACTTGAATATATCTGCCATCCATTGCGGGACCCATGAGAACAGTGCTCCGAATCAGCTATCATCATCCACTTCGTCAGTTTCATTGATCATCTGGTTCTTCAGGTTTGTCAACATACTTATGGCTTCTGTTAAGGTTACATTTTCCTCATCATGCGAAGGTATAAATGTGCAACATGATTCTCCAATTTTGGTGCAAATATCTCCATCCATCGCTGTGATCATGTCATATACATATCTGTTCTGGAGGGTCATTAATCGGATTGCTCTTAGTTCCTCTTTAATTGTGTTAAATCCTTTTATGGTGGTGTTGATGGTCTGCAGTAACTCCCATCTGGTTATCTGCAACCATTTAGCATTCACTCAAACTTGGATATGTGGCAAGAGTAGTGTTGTGAATACTGTTGAGGTGAGGCTAAACAGCCTGTGTTCATATGGGATTTCATAGAATGCTTCTTCTGATTTGGCAGAAAAGTAATTCTCTCTCTTCATCTGTGATACCAGTTCCACAGATCTCCTCTTTTCAGGTCATTTTTTGGGATCACCAGTGCAGGAACGTGGACGTTCACTATTGTGCATATGCCTCCCCAGTTTTTCGGTAGTCTTATGTATGCCTTGGATCCACACGCCCAGTAATGTTCCATAATTACTGCGGTCCCTTGCATCATTCCTGAGGCTTCAAAGATTCGTCCACAGTTTTGATTCTCTCCCATCTTCCTTGTGCCATTGTTTCTGAAGCACAGTTTCGGGTTTTCCAATGGTACTATTTGCAAGGGTCCTCCTCTGTCTTCGACCCATGTCAACAGCTTTACCAATTTCGGCCATATTGGTTTGCATAACCTCTGTGAATTCTCTATTGCTTCCTTGCAGGCTCCAAGGACCATCCACGCTCGTCAGATTACAACTCCTTCTTCCCATCCATTTGGGGAAACCACTGTTCCCCAGATCTGCATTTGGCCTCTGTTTTTCCAAATTTTAGCCTCTTCTGCAGTCTTTCCTTGGACATTTAGTCTCGGGTTTATTTCCCATCTTGTTCCTGATCCTTTCACTTCAGGCTTTTCATACCTGATCACGTGATTCTTAGTGTGCGCTCTGTTTCTTGCCTTGATAAACTGGACGTAACCATCTTCATTGGGGTATTCCTTTTCAGTGGCCCATATCAATGAGGCATCTCTCCCCATAAATTGTCCTCTGGTGTTGCACATTGCTACCTGTGACATACAATGTGCTGTAGGGACATTGATTTCTACGGCTACAAAGATCTTGGATTTTCCCATGCTGTATGGTAGAAGTGCACAGACGAAGTATTCTCCTTCAGCTTTTCTTCTTCCGACCTCCTTCATGTGTTGGTACCAAATGTGATTCCCAGATGTGCTTTGCTATCCAGGTAGTCATTCAGTTCATTGTTATCTTCGTGTGGGCTTCTCTTTATTCTTAGTGTCTTTCTGTAGTTTGCTATAACTATATCTTTAAATGCATCTGTGCTGCTTTTCCATGCTGGGGGTCTCCCAATCTTGCTTGTCGGAGGGGCAGGCTTCTTTACCTGTATCGCTGTGGTGGGAGAAGGCTTTGTGCTTCTCTTCTCCTCTTGTATTCTCTCGTAGAGCTCCTTTAACCACCACCTGTGTACTGTCTGTCCAACGTGAGGCCACATCGTGGGCCTGGTGCTTGTAGGAACTGATGTGCTTGCTGTGATAGTGACTGTGGTTCTATTTTTCAGTTCCTCATGCAGTTTCTTCGCTCTAACTATAAATGGGAACAAATGGTCTGTCAGCATTTGAGTCTTTGCAGTGAATTCTTGTGTAGCTGTCTCTGTCTTCTTGAGTGCTTTGGTTATATCTTCTTTAGTTGGCCTTTCGCTTGCTTCCTCTTGGTTACTTCCACTATTTTCTGGAACTGGTTGTTCGGTAGGTTGTCTCTTACTTTCTGTTGCCATCGTTCGAGGTTCTGTAGCCATTGACACTTGCCCTTGTTCATGTGCATTCATGTTTGTGTGTGCATGTAGTGGTCAATGCTACATTTTCATTCATTCCGCGCTGACGCTGTCTCCAGCTTTTCTCTTCATTTGTTTCCTCAAATGTGTGTGACTCACTGCTAATTACATTCAATTTTAGATCGTTTACTTTAGCATCAGGTTTTCTTGGAGCCGGAATGACTATATAGGGTCTGGGTGCTTTCGTAGGATTTGTACGTACATTATCTGGTGGGTGCACTGAAATTGGAACACTTTGTGCACCAATAAAGAATGCAGTTCTGATTGTTAGTGACAGGAAAACAATAATAATCACTATACATGCACATTATCGTTCGATATGACAATTTGCAGCATTTTCTTCCAGGGAAGTGGGGGTGCCCCTCCGCCTGTGAGAGGACTGGTTACTGTTCCGGGCCCCCATTTCGATCATATCAATTGTTAAAGTTCTATAAGGTTCTATTCTTTTCATTTACTCCATTATTGTCCTTCAGAAAGTTTGTAGCATTAAGTGTCTTGTGCTTCGTAAGTGTCCCCCCTCTTGAGGAGTTCCCTTGCTAGACTATGGAAAAGGATTAGACTTGCCCCTTTGATGAGTCGCATTCATTGAGCATATTCAAAATAGCTCAATTCTCAATGCATTCCCCAAATCGGCTTCAGTCATAAGGACCTGCTGGAACCTGTTTGAATGCGGAAAGATGGAAAATGGAAAAATAGAAAAAATGGAAAAAATTGAAAAATTGAAAATTGGAGAATAATGGTAACACTCAAAATCAAATAAAAAATAGGGATAAAAATGAACATAAAATGAAAAATAAGAATGAAACAAAACAGTGAAGTTCTCTTCTCGGCTCTTCTCAATCTGTCCCTCGGCGAAAGTTAAGTACTGTCTCTCTGTTTCCTCGATCTGTCCCTCGGCGGAAAGATTGAAGAACAGTGTCTCTGTCTCCTGGATCTGTCCCTCAGTGGAAGGTTTCACTGGAATCTCCTTAGGTACTCTCTTTGGACGTTGGACAGCTCCACCTGGAGCATGATGCCATGGAGGAGTGTTCCCATATGTGCAATGTTAGCTGGATCTCTGAGGAAGGTGATGATGTCAACCTCTGCAGGCCTTCCTACCATTTCTGGATAATCAGTGAGTAGACAAAACAGGACGTTATGTGCCAGACGTCTGTCCTCGGGTGACAGGGACATTTGTCCTGCTTGGCTGGTTTCTGGATCAGATTAATTTCTTTTGACGTGAACAGTCTCTGCACTTTCCTGCTGCGTGGATTGCGACCATGTAGTTTAGCTTGATCCACAGCTGGTTCAGATATTCATTGTTTCTCAGATCTCTGATGTACGTTAGGGTATCCGTGGTTCTCCCGATGAGTCCTGGGCACTCCTCTATAATGCGAAAGAAAAGCGTGTATGTCAATTCATCGATGATCACTTGTGGTGGAAGCATTTGTGTCCTTATTACTGTATTCGGGCAACTCAGCGAGGGCTTCCGCGATGACAGTCAGTAGTTGCCAGATTAATTTTTTATTAGCAGGATCTTGTATAAAGTCTGTGACACTGGAGACTCTTCCTACAAGTGACGGGTATGAAATTACCACTAGCTGAAAGTAGGTCAATACATCCCATGTGAGATTTCTTCCTTGAGATACCATGTAGTCTGTGAAACAACGTCTTGATATTGGCTGCTTCGGGACACTGTTTTGAAAAGTCTTTCGCTCACAGTCTATCAGAGTCTTTTTTTTCAGCAATGCTCAAGGATGGCTTGATTGAAAAGATCGTGTGATCAGTGTGTTGTGGCTTGATTGCACAATGCTCTTCTTTTCCCTGCAACTGCGATGCACAGAGTGTTCATTTTAAACCCTCATCCTCTTTTCGTTCTTCTTCAACCTGCAACTATAATGCACATAGTGTCCGTATTATGTCCTTATTACCCCTTTTTCCTGTGAAAAATGTCCCTGTTTTTAAGCCACAACTTGCGCAGGAGTACCCTTTCTGGTCTTTGCTGCTTATGCGTCCTTCCTCATCGCCATGGATCTTGTCTGCACATTCTGAGGTTCTTCCCCGTTGTCTGTGGTTTCTTCGCGGTGGGGTGCAGCTAAAGGGATCTCACCGATATAAGGTTTAATGTCATTTTAGGAAGATCCAAGCTCTCCTCCCTTGCAGTTTGACGGCTGAGGGAGTGCAGTCTTCTACGATGAACGGGCCGTTGAATCTTGGCTCATCCCACCTTTTCTTTCTGTGGTTCTTCACCAGCACTGTATCACCAGGGAAGACAATTAGCGCACATTGGTCTTGAGCTGTGTCTGTTTCAGCATCTCCCACTGGGACTGGTGTTGTGCTGCATCCTTTTCGTCGTTGCTGTAGTTGGTCTGAAATGACAGCGAGGCTGATGTCATGCAGTTCAGATATTCTGACAACTCGGTCCCCAGGACCTCTCGGGTGGACTGGGCATCACATCTAGCTCTATCTCGAGGGGTAAGGGGGTCCTCATTTTCCTTCCCGTGACTATCTCGTGCAGTGTAAGATGATGGTCGGAGCCTGGTTGGTTCCGAAGAGCATACAATGCAAGTGGTAGACAGTGCAGCCATCCCATCTTTAGAGTAAGCTTCAACTTGGCTATCCTTTCCTTTAACAAGCTGTTGAGCCTCTCGCATTTAGCATTTTCCTCTGGATGATACGCAGACGATAACTTGGGCTTTATACCAAGCAGCAAGCTAATCTGTTTAAATACTGCATTAACAAAGTGAGTCCCGTTATCTGACCTCATTAGCTCGCACACCCCCCATCTAGGGGACACTTCCTTCACCAGGAATTTAGCAGCACAGGTTGACTCTGGGTGTGTACAGGGACCTGCTTCTATCCATCTGGAGAATGGACACACCACTACAATTAAGTACCTGTACCTGTTACATACTTGAATCATGTCGACATAATCGATGTGCAAGTGCTGAAAAGGTCAATTTGGCCGGGGGATGACTCCTCTCACTTCTTTTAATGTGTGCCCAGCGGTGAACTGCTGGCAGATTATGCAGTTCACCATAAAGAATGCAACATGCTCTGCTAAATTCGGTATAAACCAGTCTTCTGCGAGCGTTCTGCTAAATTTTCTTTTGTCATATGTAAAGGGTAATGTCATTGCTGCCCTCGGGTGTGGCCCAAGCTATCATCATACGTTCATTGGTACGTGCCACTTCTACTTCCATGATCGGTTCATTTTTGGATGCCATACGCTTGGCTTCTGTGTCTGCTGCATGATTTCCACCTGACACAAAATCTGTCCCGTGGGTATGGGCGGTGCCTTTCACGACCGCTATGCCCACTGGGAGCTCTAGTGCCTTTATCAGCCTGTCCAATAAGGCTGTGTGCTGCACTGGCATGCCATCTGCTCGGAGGTAGCCCCTCCTTTTCCAGCGCGTTAGACCTGCGTGCACTGTGGACGTCACATAGGCGGAGGTACTGTACACCATTACTTCCTGGTCTACATGATTCTCAAAGGCGAGTATCAAAGCCAATAATTCTGCAGCCTGTGCTGAATAATAAGATGTTATTCGTGCACTAATGAGTGTTTGAAATTCTCTGTTTGCTATGTGTTTTATTACGGCAACGCACATATATCTTTGTCTGTCTTCTTGGTTGATTCTTGAAGAACCGTCAATCAAAACAATTTCACCACCTGCCAGGGCCTTTTCTTTCACCCTGGGGATTTCATCATAGAATTCTTCATAATTTGCGCAATCATGTATCGGCTCTCCTTCAGTGACTGGCTCTGCTATGAACGTGGCTGGGTTCACTGTTTTATATTGAACTATTTTGATCAATGGATTTGATATAATCACCTCATAGGCAGAGGCCCTTTGAGATGTCAGTGTACCTTTCGGTTTCTCTAGTATGGCAAATAATGAGTGCTCAACATATAACGTCATGGAGCATCCCATTACAATGGTTTTTGCCTTTTCTATGGCGAATGCTGCGGCAGCTAAATTTTGTTCACATGGGAAGTGGCCTCTCATGACTGGGTCCAGGTTCCCACTGTAGTACGCCAGGGGCTTATACCCCAATGAGGTTCTTTGGGCGAGCACTGCCGTCATAACTCTGCCATATGTGTGAGAGCACAGGTAGAATTCCTCTGCATAATTGGGAATCCCGAGAACTGGGGCCGTGCAAATTGCTCTCTTGAGTTCAGTAAACCCTTTGTCCGTAGCCTCAGTCCATTCGATTTTTTCCTTTGTCGCCTGGGGCCTTCTTTAGGGCCTGGAGTAAAGGCTTGGTATATGAGCTGTAGTCGAAGACCCATGCTCTAACATAATTGCACTGGCCTAGGAAGCTCTGCATTTGCTTTATCGTGAGTGGCTTTTCTGTGTTCATGATGGCTTCAGCCTTTCCGGCGTTACCTTCTTCCCCTCGTGTGAGATTAGCTGGCCTATGTATAGCACCTCTTGTTGACAGTATTGTAACTTTTCCTTGTCAACCTTATATCCTTTCTCAACCAGTATAGTCAGTAGCTGGATAGAGTCGTGCCTGCATTGCTCTTCAGTGGTGCTGCAGAACAGAATGTCATCTACATACTGCAAAACAACACTGTCTACCGCAATATTGCTTAAGTTCATTTGCAGGACTCTATTGAAAATGGACGGGGACTTACAATACCCCTGGGGTAATCTCGTACTCTTTAGACGCATCTGTCTGAAAGTGAATGATGTCAGATCGTGCGAGTCACGGTGCAGCGGGATTGAGAAAAAAGCATTTTTTAAGTCAATCACCGTAAAATACTTGCTCGGTATGTTACACAGGATCGTAGATGGATTAGGCACAAGAGGGAACTCGGCTTCGACTATGTCGTTTAATGCTCTTAAATCTTGGATTAAATGCCAAGACCCTCCCTTCGTTTTTTGATCGGGTAAATCACTGTGTTACACAGTGATTCTGATGTCACTAGGATGCCGTGTTCCATAATAGCGGAAATTGTTTTCGCGATCCCCTCATCCGTTTCTCTGGACATGGGATATTGTCGTGCTCTGGGTAAAATTGTTCCTGGTTTCAGTTTAATTTTCACTTCTCCTGCCCCTTTCAGGAGGCCTACGTCGTAGGGTCCTGTAGTCTATACTGAGACATGCACCTGGGCCATATCGTCATCAAAGTATGCTGGGCGGAACAGCGCCAACATCATTCTCTGTGGCATTTCCCGTTTGATCATTTTGACCCAGAATATGAGACTTACTTCTACCCTCGTCCCTTACAGGTCAGGGTGTTCTTCGAACAGATCATCATCAGTGACGTCAGTCACTCGGTACCCTTCTTCAATGGCGATAATTGCACACCATTGGCAATGGCGATAATTGCACACCATTGTCTGCCTTCATCGTTGAACCCTTCGACCAATGCTACTTTCCCTCCTACTGCTGCAATATGTATCGATAAGGGAAATACTTGTCCCTCTTCTTCATGCACAGGTATTCTTGGACTGAACAGGAACCCTCTCCCTTCTTCGTGTGTCTCGTCCTCCGTCTCCCCACTGGAGTCCGATGCTGATTGTTCCCAGTTTATGCAACTCCTTGCATCTTCACTTTTACCAATTTCTAGCCTGTCCAGTGACAGTCCCTTGCTCCCACTACTTTGGGTGACATCCTCAGTGTCATACAGTCGAGTGCTTTCCAAGCGCTCGTCTTCCCTTCCCCCTTGGGGAATTTGTTCCAGCCCCATTTCATCGTATATTTCATCCATCGTTTCCCCGATTCTTTTGGTGTCTAAGTCATCTTCAATATTTGCCCCATTCTTGCCTGATACTGATTCATTTGCGGGGAAGAATTCTTCAATATCTTCCCATTCTACAACAGGATTGGGTTTTTTAAGTTCTCGCTCCAAATATTCAAGATCCCGTGCCCTCTGTCTACGTTTGCGTTCTATATCATCAACAACTTCCTTGCGTTTCCTCGCTTCTTCTCTAGTTTTATCTTCTTCCCTTCTTCTTTCATTTCTACGTTCCTTTGCCCTTCTAACTTCCTCATCTTCCGGTCTCTTTATTCTCTTTTCACGTACTCTTCGCTCTTCTTCCAACCTTTGCTGATTCTGTCTGTACTGGTCATAGGCTACCTTCTGTTTGCGATCGAGCTGTTAATCTTGCTCATCGCAATATAGTTGTTCTCATTTCAGCCTATCCTTCCTTTTTACCTTTTCGTCCCTCATTACCTTCTCCTTTTCTCTCTCCCTTCTTTGCGTCTCATCAGGCTTCTCTCTCGGTCACACATCATCACTTCCTTTACCATCGAGTTTTAACAATATTTGTCCTCTTTCATCCATTTGTCTTTTTTGCGAATGCTATCTCATCAGTTCTGCCTTCGCTTCCTTTCCATTTCTTTCCCTCTCTCTCCTTAATGAGAGGTGCACGAATCTGTGCCTGGTGCTTCCTTTCATCATCACGTCTCTCCTTCTCCCTCAGGACTGCAGAGGTAAAATTAATTTCCTGCTTCTTCTCCTTGATTTCGTCACTACTGTACGTAGGTGGCTCATATGCGGGGTTGCTATACCCCGTGGCTGCCTTAAGTTCTCTTAGCGGGTAAAGTCCCTCTGACTTACTCCACTCGATTTCTGGCTCAGGCGGGGCTGGTGGCGCGGTAGGCTTCTCACACCCATCTGTGCATACGTTTAGTATCCAGTCTGCAGGAGGCTCTTCCTCCTTTTGCTGTTCAAACATTTTCCACAGTTCTAGAACAGCAAGACGCTTCTCAAGTTTCTTGCCTGTGTATGTGGCATGTAGATAAGTCGTTATATGCTGTAAGACGGCTTTAGATAAGGACCCGTTCTGTGGCCACGGCATAAACATTTTGTGGGCAGTACCCTTAACCCACTCTGTGCTATATTTTTTAAGCTTGGGTGCATGTTAGGGCAACTGCTTGCACAAATGGGCAAGTGGGGTTATCTCTTCCATACTTGAATTTCGTTACCAACAATATTTTATGCTATTTTCACACGTTCGACAGTATGAACGAGCACCAAATACGCAAGCTCCAATCCAATCTTTCCCGCCAAAATTCTATATCTTCTATTTACTCAAGAACATCAATCCATTGCCGATTCCCTCTTAGTTACAGAATCGTGTAAAGCCCATTCTTCATTTCAAACAATCAATGATACAGTTCTTTACATTTGACATATAACAGGATTTGCATGACAGACATTTGACAGACTAGACTGACAACAGCTGGACACACACATACCTGCCTTCTAATCAGTCCCCGACATGGGGTTTAAACGAACCCCATTAGTGCCGTCTTTAATCGTCACCGTAGTCTAATCATCCCCCATTATGTGGGCTCGGAGTTCACGTTTCTTCTGACCACTGTATTAAAGCGCAGGAACAAGGCAAATCCTCTTACTTTTTTCTCTCGGGTGCCCTCCCGGGAACTTACTTTTTCCTCTCTGGTGTCCTCCCGGTAACCTACTTTTTCTCTCGGGGGTCCTCCTGGTAACTTACTTTTTCCTCTCGGGTGTCCTCCCGGTAACCTACCTTTTTCTCTATTATACTCGAGTCATTAACCCCTTATATATATGCAGTCTTCTCTACTTTTGACTATTTTTATTTTTCTTCCGCCACCCTCCGTTACCTTTCTCTTACTTGTTCTAGTGACTACAAGACATTTGCCAGAGTAATGAATTTATTGTTTCACTCACCGCTAGCATCCTTTCCTCTCTGGAACTTCGGATCACTGCCCCTCATTTTTCCCGCCTCTTGTGGTCTTTTGGTCTGATCCGCTGCCTGTGGGAATGAGAAGGGTTATGCTTTGAAAGGCAGGTTCCTTTAGACCCACTGCAGAATTTATGGACTTACACTATCATTGTCCACGGGAAGCTTCTCAGTCTACTCAGCCGAATGGCGAAGGACTCGTGATATTGCCGAAGGCCTAGAGTTACTTTGTGCCATCGGTCTATGGGTGTCTTAATATTAATTAATCAATAGTTAATGGTCGAACCATCCACACGCTACCAAGTGTACAGGAGGGCGGAGCGTCCTCTGACGGGCCCATAGGTCAGAGATCACCCTCTAGTACCTGTAAAACAAGATAGCTGCACCAAGAGGAGATTAGGGTTCAGGATTATCTTACTCCGCCACAATTCAAAAAGGACAACTCAATAGTTTGGCAAAGGGAAGTCAGTTTAATGACAAGTACAAAAAACGCGGAAACAAATGATAATCAACAGAGTCGCGATCACCTGTCTCGCTTCAACTTCCAAATTCTTCATTCAGACAGCAACTTTTATGGGCAAAATTTGTCATGCAATTCTATTGGTCGGAAAGGTAACTTAAGTATAGGTGCTATATCTGTATATGGTAACAGAGCATTCTGATTGGATAACTCTTATCGGGTGGGCGTCTACGCCCCTCCCACTACATCACTCGTCATGGACGTCACTACAACTACAACGTCTTATTGGTTCTACAAGCTATAGGACCCTAGATTATTTAGTCCATTGTGATTGGGTGAGTTACACCCCTAGGCATAAATCTCCACTTTAATTAGCAGCATGCAGAATGGACACCCAGATGCAGAGTGCCCCAAGATTCACTCTGCCTCCCTTCCATCAATCAGTACCTTTAGGGCTATGTGTCAATTAGTTAGCTGAGGAAAGCCTCGAAACTGCAGCTTCTTATCAGGAGAAGCTATGGCATCCTGGGTTCTGGGTGACATCAGCCGTTGGTACCACTTTGCCTTTGGCTGGTCACGTGTCTGTTCACCGTGAATCTGCTTCATTTTCCTGTTATTTGCGTATTTGATTCTTCCATAGCATCGCCACCGGCCTGGGGCCTCTTTATCTCGACCTTCACTGGCTGGCTGGTATGCTCTGAAGTTTTGATTCTCTGAGAATGCAGCTCTCCTCCCTTCCTTAGAATGACCTCGAATTCCCAGGCATTTTGCTGCTTCTGACTGAGTTTCGATTCCGCTCTTTCCTTTTTCTTTGGCTGGAATATGAATCTTGGCCTGCTAGCCCTTTGCAGCCGGGGCTTAATTCTGTTTTTACAAAATGGAGTCGTACTTGTGTAGTGTGCTTTTATTGAAGTAGATATATAGTTGGCGCATGCTGCTCTATTCTTCTACTAAGCATTGCAAGCAGTTCTGTTTACTTAGCTTCTCGCGTTCCGAGCCTATTTACATGCATTCAGTCAGTTTGTGCTGCAAAGCTGTATCTTCTTATACATCTATCACATCATTATTCTTTGCATTTCGCCCTTGTGTGTCATCTTTCGTTCGTCGGTTATGCTCATCTGTACGTCAAGTCAGGGCTCTTATGTCATCACCATTGACCTTCCATTAAGGCTCTGTGGGTCTCTTCGGGGACAGTCTGTAAGTAGTCTTCATTTCGTGTCAGCTGCTGGTATGTTTGTCTGAGAGGGTGCCATGCAACCCATGGTTGTCTGGTTATGGGTGCTCCAACAGGTATTGCTCTTCTGATGTGCACCGGGCAGAGTCCAAGTGTAGCTCTCTGTTGGATTATCTGCTCCTCATACATCACATACCTTGGCGAGTACGTTCCTGTTAACTTCGAAATGAGGGGCAGCGGTGCGGGCCATGTCTGGGACCTCCTCTACAGAGATAGAGTTTGTTTGTGTACATGGACCTGCCTCTATCCATCTAGAGAATGGACACACCACAAAAATTGAGTATCTGTACCCGTTACATACTTGAATCATGTCGACGTAATCGACTTGCAAGTGCTGAAAAGGCCCATTTGGACTGGGGATGACTCCTTTCATTACTTTTAGTGTGTGCCCAGCGGTGAATTGCTGGCAGATTATGCAGTTCACCATAAAGCATGCAACATGCTCAGCTAAATTCGGTATGTACCAGTCTTCCGCGAGCGTTGCTGCTAGATTCTCCTTTGTCATATGAGCTGGGTAATGTAACTGCTCCAGCGCTATTTTTAAAAGGGCTACTGGCATTACTGGTTTACCAGTGCTGTCTTGTCACCAGAAGCTGTCAGAGGGGTTTAAAGAACACCCTTGATTTTTCCACAGGTTTTTTGCTTCCTGTGGTGCCTCCCCTTGGAGTTCCATTAACTGCGTTTGCCCCAAATTGTTGTAGGCTTCAGGTGTTGTTCGTGCAACCAACATTCATTCATTTTTACATGTGACGTCCACTTCCATAACCATCTCACTTTTGGATGCATATGCTTGGCTTCCGTGTGTGCTGCTTGGTTTCCGTGTGAGACAAAATCTGTCCCTTTGGTGTGGGTGGCGTACTTCAAGACTGCTATGCCCACTGGGAGCTGTAGTGCCTTAATCAGCCTGTCCAATAAGGCTGCGTGCTTCACTGGCGTGCCATCTGCTCAGAGGTAGCCCCTCCTTTTCCAGTGCACTAAGCCTGCGTGCACTGTTGACGTTACATAGGCAGAGTCACTGTACACCGCTACTTCCTGGTCTGCGTGATTCTCAATGGCGAGTATCAACGCCACTAATTCTGCAGCCTGTGCTGAATAATGAGATGGTATTTGTGCACTAAGAAGCTCTTGAAACTCTCCATTAGCTGTGTGATTTATCACAGAAACGCCTGTGTATCTTTGCCCATCACTTTGATCGATTCTCGAAGACCCGTCAATGAAGACGATCTCTCCTCCTACCAAGGCATTTTCCTTCACCCTGGGGATTTCATCATAGAATTCTTCATAATTTGCGCAGTCATGTATCGGCTATGCCTCAGTGACTGGTTCTGCGATGAACATAGCTGGGTTCACTATCTTGCATCGGACTATTTTAATCGATGGGTTTGATATGATCACTTCATAAGCAGAAGCTCTCTGGAATGTCAATGTGCCCTTTGGTTTCTCTAGAATGGCAAATAATGAGTGCTGGACGTACAATGTCATGGAGCATCCCATTACAATGGTTGTCGCCTTTTCTATGGCGAACGCTGCGGCAGATAAACTTTGTTCGTATGGGAAGTGGCCTCTCATTACTGGGTCCAGATTCCCATTGTAATATGCCAGGGGCTTGTACCCCAACGAGGTTCTTTGAGCGAGCACTGCCGTCATGACGCTGCCATTTGTGTGTGAAAACAGGTAAAACTCCTCTGCATAATTGTGAATTCCGAGAACTGGAGTTGCACAAATAGCTATTTTGAGTTCAGCAAACCCTTTCTCCATGGTCTCAGACCATTCAATCTTTTCTTTCATCACTTGGGCCTTCTTTAGGGCTTGAAGTAGAGGCTTAGCATAAGAGCAGTAATCGAAAACCCATGCCCTAACATAGTTGCACAGGCCTAGAAAGCTCTGTATTTGCTTTATCATGTGTGGCTTAGCCTTGTTCATTATGGCTTCAGCCCTTTCTGGGTCACTTTCTTTCCTTCATGTGAGATCAGCTGGCCTATGTACAGCACTTCATGTTGACAATATTGTAACTTTTACTTGTCAACCTTATATCCTTTCTTAGGCAATATGGTCAGTAGCTGAACAGAATCGTGCCTGCACTGCTCTTCTGTGGTGCTGCAAATTAGGATGTCATCCACATATTGTAAGAAAACACTTTTTAGTGCATTATTGCTCAAATCCTTCTGCAGGCTTTGTTGAAAATAGACAGAGACTCACAGTACCCCAGTGGCAGCCTCGTGCTTTTCAGAGGCATTAGTCTGAATGTGAATGACGTCAGATCCTGTGAGTCTCGGTGCAACAGGATTGAGAAAAATGCATTTTTCAAGTCAATCACCGTGAAATATTTTGCCTCAACATGTATATTACATAGAATTGTAGCCGGGTTAGGGACTAAAGGGAACTCGGCCTCAACAATATCATTTATTGGGCATAAATCCTGAATTAAACTCCCTCCCTTTGATTTTTTGACAGGATACACTGACGTATTACATGGTGACTCTGACGTCAGATGCCCTGGTCCATCATGGCAGAAATTGTCTTAAAAATCCCCTCATCTGCCTCCGGACATGGGATATTGTTGGGCTCTTAGTAGGATTGGTCCTGGTTTCAGGTTAATCCTTACTTCTCCACCGCCCTTCAAGAGACCCACTTCATAGGGTCCGGTAGTCCACACTGAGACAGGCCCTTTAGCTATATTGTCATCAAAATATTAAGGACGTTTAAGTGCCAACATCTTTTTCTGAGGTACTTCTCTTTTAATCATCTTTACCCAAAAGGTGAGACTCACTTCCACCATTGTCTCTCCCCTTTCTGTTTGTTCTTCAAACGGGTCCTCATCGGTGACGTCAGTCACTCAATATCCTTCTTCAATGGCAATTATCGTGCACCATTGTCTGCCTTCATCATCGTAAGCATCAACCAAAACCACTTTCCCCTCACACTGCAGCTGTGTGTATCATCAAGGGAAATACTTGTCCCTCCTCCTCATGCATCGATATTCTTGGTCTGAATAGGAACTCATCAGGGGTTCTCATGGTGGGGGCGTGGCCTGGAGCTCATGGCGAGTGGAAGCTGAGTCGCCGTGCTCCGGCCGAGGCGCCGTTTCCAGATCCTTTTGCCTACTTAAAATCGCACCTGAGATAGAAAGAATCGGCTCCGAGAAGAGTGGAACCGATCCCGGACACGCTGAAGGGGTCTTCCCCTGGATCCGGGCCCCCGAGCCCAAGGATTCGTTCCGATAACGGTCCCCCCCCCCTTGGCGGGACCCAAGATGGCGGCCATCTTACGAAACTAATGTCGCAGGAGAACTTGCAGCCAAACCGACCTATCAACCTCTGCTGCGACTGCATCGGGGGTGAGGAGCCTCTACCTCTATCCGGCCCTGCTGAGCTGAACTAACCAGACCCCCTGGCCGGGGAAACCAAACCGGGGCTCAGACCCACACCACCGGCCATCGACAACAGACGACGGTGGCGGTGGGGAGAGCGCCGGGCATGAGCGTGAACGACCTGATAAATATCCCACTGTACACCCTCTTGAAAACTTGAGCCTGGACCACCCTGCTTCCGACAAATAACCCCGGCGCCTGTCTCCACACGATCGAGTGGCGCCAAAATGGCGTCCAGGAACAAGACAAAGGCAAGCACCATGGACTCCTACGTGTCCGCTAAAGCGAAGACTCCCCTGCAGCCAAGCGCTTCCACTCCTGAATCCCCCCGAGCGCAACCAACTGGTTCCCCAGAAAACCAAGCACAAGTACTGGAGGCGATTGAATCACTGCGTGCGTTCATAGACATGAGAATTGGGGAGTTCAAATCTGAGCTGCAGCTTGTGCGCCAGGACGCCCGCAACTTGACGGAAAGGGTGACCTCCGCCGAATCCACCATTAAAGAGACGTCGGGAGACACACCGGAGCTGAAGGCCAAGGTGACGGACCTAGAACGGAAGGTACTCACACTTGAAGCCAGGGCCGAAGAGGCCGAGGGCCGAGCCAGACGCGCCAACATCCGAATACTGGGGGTACCGGAGGGAAGCGAGGGCCCGGACCCGACGGCCTATGTGGAATCCCTGATACAACAGGAGGTGGGCGCAGGAAAGCTGACGCAGGGATTCTCGATCGAAAGGGCGCACAGATCGCTGCAGAAGAAACCCCCGCCGGGCTCGCGCCCTCGCCCTATAATTGCTAAAGTTCTGAACTTCCGAGATAGGGAGATTATCCTCCGACACTCCAGAGAGGAGGGCCCTATCGAACGCAACGACTCTAAGATCACAATCTACCCTGATTACACCCCGAAAGTTCAACGGGAGAGGAATTCATTTGTGCCGATCAAGGCTCGGCTCAGACAACTAGACCTAAAATATATGTTGCTCTACCCCTCCAGACTAAAAGTGATCCACAAGGGCAGGGCGATCTTCTTGGAATCCCCGGCAGCGGCGACCATGTGGCTAGAGGACAACAATCTGGCAGCGGACAATGACTCTCAACTTTCCGCGAATTGATGAACCCCCTCGCCCGATGCAAAGATGTCATATACTCAACTCGGACGTTGGGCACTCGACCTAAGAAGAAGGTAACATCACTCAACAGTTTGCAAAGATGAAACGGCCCTCGCTCGGCCCCCGCCAGGCACAGGGCCCCACCCCCCACGAACAGAACAGGTCAGGCCAGTTGCCTGCCCGACCTTCCTCGTGCCCGATACCCGGATGGGTCCAGACGGTACGAGAGCGCCTGAGCACCCGCAAGACTTTGTCGTTGCTGGGCGCACCAGTTTTAGTTTTGTTATTTGTTTTTGTTCATACCACAGCCCTCAGACCACTAATGAAGCAGAAAAATGGGACCGGAGGCTCTTGGGGGCGGCGGACGGGACGTCGCCAGACCCTGAGGGGGATAATGTACCGCCCGGAGGCGGGGGAGGCGTGGAAGAAGAGGCTGAAACGATAACTCCATGGCGTCCCAAATCAAGGTGATGACGTGGAATGTGAGGGGCATGGGCACGTACATGAGGAGGAATCGGATCCACTCCTATCTGCGTAGGAAAAAGATATCAATAGCAATGCTCCAAGAAACCCACCTCACGGACGAAGCAACGGCCAAACTCTCCGATAAGTGGGGAGGTACTGGGAAAGGGGCGCCTTATTCCAAATTTGCCAGAGGAGTGTTCACGTGGGTGAGCCCAACTGTCCCCTTCCACCTGTTGGGCCACGAAGCCGATAAGGAGGGCAGATATCTAATAATATGGGGCACCATCGATTCCATACCGGTGTGCCTGGTGAACTCATATTTCCCGCAACAAGGAATACCCTCACACCTCGCAATGCTCACTGCCAAAATCATTCCCAGGAGAGAGAGCGCTTTCATATGGGGTGGCGACTTCAATTCGGTCAGGAACGGCGCTCTGGACAGGTCGGACCCCCCCCGTTCCCCGAACAACCTCGCGTCTAACGCGCTGAACACGGCAATAGAACAGCTCGACCTGGTGGATATTTGGAGGGAACAACATCGCATCGAGAGGAGCTACTCCTATTACTCGGCCCCCCACAAGGTCCACACGAGGATAGACTATCTGTTCATTGATCGTGCGCTGGCTCAGCAGGTGGACGACACACTTTACCTAGGTAGAACCATATCTGATCACTCACCGCTGGTCATGCAATGGACCCCTAGAGGACCCAGGCCACCAATCCCGCTATGGAGAATGCCACCCGCAGCACTCACGGACCACGCATTCAGGGAAGAACTGGGTACCAAACTTGAAGATTATCTCGACATTAATACGGGTTCAGTGTCGCGCTGGAGCACACTTTGGGAGGCCATGAAGGTTGTCACAAGAGGCGAAGTTATATCAGGTGCCGGAGGTATTCGCAAGCAACTGAAACTGAAACTGGAGAAATTGGAAGACAGGATCACCCACCTTGAATCCGAACTCAATAATGCACCCGATGCCGAAACAGAGCTGAAGGACATCCGGGAGGAGTGCCTATTGGCATGGAACAGACTGTCCAAATTCGACTACGCGACCTACATAGCCAGAACTCACAAAGAAGCGGATAAGCCTGGTAGAATGCTTGCCTGGCTGTGTGGGCGCGAGTTTCCAAGACACCTCCCAACCGAAATAACGGATGAAAGGGGGACGACTCATCGGACGCAACGAGATATCAACCAAGCTTTTGCGGCCTTCTACTCCAGGTTGTACGCCCATGACGCCAAAATACCAGTGGACGACATCAGGACCACACTGGCCGAGATTGAGCTCCCAAGTCTGACGGAGGCCCAGAGAGAGTCATTGGATGCAGAGATCACCGCTGAGGACGTGACATATGCGATTCAGTCGCTGACCACTTGTAAAACCCCCGGGAGCGATGGACTCCCGCCCGAATTCTACAAAGCCTACGCCGCGACCCTTGCCCCGACACTCCACAGGGTCTATATGGAGGCATTTGAAACTGGGACCTTACCTGACTCCATGAAAGAGACAATTATTATCCCTATACTTAAACCTAACAAACCCGCCAACAACTGCGAGTCATATCGCCCGATTGCCATGCTGAACTACGACTGCAAAATTCTGACCACAATTTTAGCTAAGAGGCTGGCAAGGGTGATTGGAACCTTGATCCATGAAGACCAGAATGGTTTTGTGCCAGGTCGCAACACCACTGCGAACCTGAGGAGGCTCCAACATATCATGGCGGAGACCCACGACCGAGATGAAGACCTCGCTATACTCTCTCTGGACGCCATAAAGGCTTTTGATTCCATCTTTTGGGAGTGGTTGATTGAAGTACTAAAGGAATTCGGCTTTGGAGCGAGCTTCGTGAGGTGGATCGAGGTACTGTACAACACCCCGACAGCGAGGGTGAAGACTGGAACGACGATGTCTCAGGCCTGGCCGATACAGCGCGGCACCCGACAAGGATGCCCACTATCCCCAATGTTATATATACTGGGCCTGGAGCCAGTGGCTGCCTACTTCAGGGCACAACATTTTGACGCGGGCATCGGGCTGTGCAGGGACTATGCCATAATATCCATGTATGCGGACGATGTCCTCCTGTACTTGAATAACCCCCGGCTCAACGCACACGTCGCGCTCGATATCCTCGACAACTACTCCCGATACTCCGGAATAACATTCAGCAAACTGAAGTCTTGTGCGTTTCCGCTGGCGAGACTTAGGGGCCTGGCTGAGTCAGACCTCCCAGACGTCGGGATACGATGGCAACTAGAGCACTTTAAATACCTGGGAATTGACGTGTGCCATACCCCAGCTCTCACACATGACCATAACACAGAAAAAGCTGTTATGACCCTTCGCAAATCCATGAACTTTTGGTCGAAGCTACCACTGGCGGTAATGGGCAGAGCCGCAATAGTCAAAATGATAATTCTCCCCCGCCTCTTGTACCACTTCACGAACGTATGCTTTTACATCAGGCCGCCTTTCTTCAAAAAATTGGACTCTCTCATCAAGGACTTCATATGGGGGTCCTCCAGACACAAGATCTCCCTCCCCACACTCACGCTCCCGCACAAAGAAGGTGGGATACAACTACCGGATCTACAAAGGTACTTTCTGGCCGCACAGCTCAGTCACACAACGAAATGGCTTTCTGATGAACTTTCGTCGGAAACGAAGCTCCTCCGTAACCCGACTTCCAAGCTGTTCCCCAGGGAGACGCTTTGGAACCCGATGAAACAAGCTTCAGGAGTCCCCATGATTGTCACCTTGGGCCGGCAGGTGTGGGCTAGAACCGGCTTTCTCCGACACCTGGAGCACCCCTACAATCCCAGTGCCCCCATCCTGGCTGACGTGTGCAAGACCCACGCAGACTTAGCGACAGCGAGACAATGGGAGAGAGCTGGAATCTACACATGGGGGGATCTGTTCGAAGACGGTATGTTCAGAGAACTCGAATCCCTACAAGCCAATGAAGGCATTTCAAACGCCCAGTTCTTGTGGTACCACCGCCTCAAGCGAACGGCAAAGGCACAATGGCCCGTCTGGCCGGAGGAACCCCCGCCGGACCCCCTTCTTCAGGAGATGTACGACCTAGCAGATGGCTGGAGACCGGTCTCCCGCTTATACGCCAAGCTGAACGACAGACCCAACCCAAAAAGCGCGCCCCTGAGACAAAAATGGGAATCCGACCTGGGGGTCCCGCTCACCGACGGCGAATGGGAGCGAATACTTCTATACCCCAAGGAGGTGTCGAGGAATACCAGATTTAAACAAGTCCAGTTAAATGTCCTATACCGGACATACATGACTCCGCTAAGAGTTGCCACCTTCAACAATCGTGCACTTCCGCACTGCCCCTGGTGCGGTAACGACAAGGCGGACTTGATCCATATGTTTTGGACCTGCACCAAAACTGCGTACTTCTGGTCCATGGTGGAACGCACATGCACTGAGGCGGGGCTCACAAGATACGAGTGTAACCCAAAGGAATGCCTGCTGGGAGCCCATCCCAGACCCAGCAAACACAAGCATCAGGTCAAACTAATGGACCTTGCTTGCATCCTTGCGAAGAGGTCCGTAGCAATGGCATGGAAATCCCCAAGGGGCCCTAGACACGGACGTTGGCTCAAAGACCTGGAAAAGTGGACGGAGGCGGAGACTAGGGCCTGGCAGGATGGTATCCGCTCGAACGATGACGACTCCAATGAAGCTCTGGACTCATGGAAGGCCCTGGTGCGTGACATTCAATTTGCCTCCGACCACAAACCCCCCTGAATTTTCGCTCCTAACAGAATACCGCCTGTGACTGGTTTCCAAGAATGGCCAACACCATACCCAGCCCCCCACGACCACGGACTTGCTGCACACCGACCCCCCCCCTCCGCTCCCCACCACGGACGATACATTGCTCTATGAAGGCTGTGGAAGTTAAGTAGTTAATTAGTTAATTTGTTTTAAGTTGGTTGTTAAGTCACTGTTTGTTGTTTGTTTCGCACTTTTACAAATGCCAATAAAATGTTTTTAAAAAAAAATCAGGGGTTCTCATGGTTTTGTCTGCAAGGCCTGGTAATCCCGGCATATGCACACACATGCCATATGAAAGCATTTCTGGCTCTAATGGTATGGCCCTCATGGCTATGTGTCCTGAGTAAGCTCTAATAATTTCACATACATTTGAGTAGTGCATTCCTGGAGTGGATCACACTATGCCCTCCTCCGTGAACGAAATTCTCATGTTCAACTTTGTCATTAAGTCTCGACCTAAAATATTTACTGGGGTCTGACTTGAGTATAATAAAGGTACATTCATTTCGCACTCTCCTATGGAGACTGGTAGTGCATTTGTGAAGGGAACTCGACTGTGAGCTCCTGTGAAACTCTGAGTATCTATGGCCTCGCCGGACAAGGAAAATTTGCCTTCACGTATGCACGAGCGTGTCGCACCCGTGCCAACTAGGAAGGAACATTCTTTACCCCCTATAATGACATCCACCCTAGATTCCCTATGCGGGTCTGGTGTCACTGATAGGATAGAGCACATCAGGGTTCCCAGTGAGCTGTCCTAGCTTATATACAAGTTTGGCCCACCGTGCCTTGTGGATTTCCCCCATTCCCATTATTACTTCCCCTTCCAGGGTTCATGGTCTGTGATAGTTGTGGTGGTGCCTGTTGGGATTGTCCCTGTGGAAAATTCCCCATGCTTTGTGGTTGCGCCGTTTTGCACCGTGTAATTCTGTGAAACGCCCTGTTGTAAAACTGCAGGTGGATTCTCCATGCCTGCTCCTGTTCCTTGGCCGTTCTGCATCATGCCTTCTGCATGTGCACGCCAAGTGCCCTTTCATCCCACACAGCCAACATACTGGTGATGGTCGGATCATTTGCCCATTTGACATATCTTGGTTACCATTTTGCTTATTTTGAAAGCCTCCTTGATTATTTTGGAAGCCTCCCTGATTGCTCTGCAATTCTCTTCCTTTAAATCCTCTTCCCCATGGGTAAAACCCTACGTTACCCTGATTATTTTGTTGTGGACTAGCCACCTGCTGCATGCTTGATTCATCTGTGCTAGTTAGCATGGCTCCCTCAAGAGCATACTCTGACAATTTGTTTTGCACCAACATCGCTTCCTCACCCTTTCGAGTTGCCTCCTTTTTGCGATTCTTTTCCTGCAGCAGTCTGCAAAAATGTCCAATGGTCAACTGTATTTCTGCCCAAGGTTTGGCTTCAACTCCTACCAATTTCTTGAGTTGTTTCTGCACCAGTTCCGGCAACCCTTGGCACAATATATGGTAAAACACAGGTATTGATTTCGTCCATGATTTGAGCACCCATGTATCTTGGAAATTCTGTATATAAGTTAACGGATCCTCAGAATCCTTCATTTTTCGAGTCATTATAGCTCCCATATCGGATGTATCTGGGTAAAGTACTCATAGCACTTTCCATACTGCTGCTCTACAATTGTTAAATGGCGCCCCATCATGCGCAGTATTAATTGTGGTTTCGTCCGGGTAGCCTGCTTGTGCCCACACATCGTCTGCTCTCTCACCAAGTATGGCGATTACAAGACCTTTGATGTCCCCTATAGCTAACGAGTTTCCCCCTGTAATTTTTTCTAACTCATGTATCTACTTTCCGGCTCCCGATGTCAGCATTGGAAGCTTGTTTTTCAAATGTTTTCGATCCATTTGTGGCCATGGAATATGTTGTGGTCTCACTCCCCCCTTCTCTAGTAGCGGAAATTGCAATGCGTAGCCCTCTTTCTCTTCTCTCATTGTCTTTCTGTCTATTGCAGAGGTAATATTCCCACATCGCCATCTAAATGGCAATGTCCTTAGTCTATCTACATAAGGTGGCAAAGGCACCTCCCTCTGACCGTGCAATGCTTCTTCATATCAGTCAGACTGTGTGGCGGACTCTGGTGCTCTTGGCACAGACTCACTAGCGTCTGGCTATCTTATTTCCTTTTTCCTTGGGAGTTGACTTTCACTTCAACTCCCTTCTTCATTTTCCTCACGCTCCTCCCTTTCAGAGTCGGACATTGTTTGTCCCCAATTCATGCAACTTCTTGTGTCATCATTGTTTCTACTTATTTCTAATCTGTACATGGATAGTTCCCTATTTCCACTACTTCGTGTGACATCTTCAGTGTCATACAGCTGGGTGCTTTCCAAGCGCTCGTCTTCCCCCTCCCCATGGGGTGTCTGTTCTAGCCCCATTTCATCATATATTCTATCGATCGTCTCTATGATGCTTCTGGTGTCGAAGTCATCTTCAATATTTGCCCTAGACTTGCCTGGTACTGAATCATACGCAGGAAATAATTTTTCGATGTCTTCCCAATCTACTACTGGAGCAGGTTTTTTAACCTCTCTTCCCAGATATTCAAGATTGCGTGCTGTCTGTCTTTGCTTACATTCAATATCATCATCAAATTGCTTGCGCTTCCTCGCCTCTTCTCTGACCCCTTCTCTTTTCATTTTTACGTTCATCTGCCCTTCGAATGTCCTCATCTCTTCGTCTTCTTATTCTTTTTTCACATATCCTTTGCTCTTCTTCTAAACTTTGCTTTTTCTGTCTGTCTTGATCATAGGCTGTTCTTGGGTTGCGATCAAGCTGTTTTTCTTGCTCTTTGCGATATAGCTGTTCTCGCCTTTGTCAATTTTTCCTTCTTATCCTTTCGTCTCTTAACATCTTTTGCCTTGCATCATCACTGCCTTTCCCATCGAGTTTCAATAGAATTTGTGCTCCCATCCATTCGTCTTTTGCGAATGCTATCTCATCAGTTCTGTCTTCACTCCCTTTCCATCTCTTCCCTTCTTTCTCCTTGTCGAGAGATGCACTTGTCTGTGCCTGTTCTTTCCTTTTATCATCGCGTCTCCACTTGTCCCTTGAGACTGCGGAGGTAATATTCTTGTCCTTATCTTTCCCTTGATTCTCGTCACTACTTTGTGTAGTTGCTGTACCCTGTGGCTGCTTTAAGTTCCCTTAACGGGTATAATCCCTCGTCCTTACTCTCTTCGATGTTCATTTCGGGCGGGGCAGGTGGGGTGGTAGGTGTCACCCCCCCCTGTGCATACATTAAGTATCCAATCTGTTGGTGGCTCTTCCTCCTTTACCTGTTCGTACATTTTCCACAGCTCGAGAACAGCAAGGCATTTTTCTAACTTCTTGCCTGTATATGTGGCGTGCAAATATGTCGTCATATGTTGTAGGACGGCTTTAGATAAAGACCCATTTTGATGCCACAGCATAAACATCTTGTGGGCGGTACCTTTAACCCACTCAGTGCTATATTTCTTTAGCTTGGGTGCGTGTTTTGGCAATTGCTTGCATAAGTGTGCTAATGGAGTTATATCTTCCATGCTTAAATCTGTTCCCTTTCCTCTTATATAACACTTGTCAATGCTTTCGTGTGGTTTAAACAGCTTCTAACAATATGAGTGAGCACCAAATATCGCAAGCTCCAATCCAAATTTTCCACAAAAATGTTATACTACCGATTTGTTAAAAAAAAACACATCAATTCATGTGCGATTCTGCTTCAGCTATTAAATTGCATGAAATTTTTAAATCAGTTTTCTCAAAAAAATGTCAATGCATATGTGTGACGTCACAACAGAGAAACATGTAAGACAGACACTTAACAGACTAGACTAGACTAGACTAGACGGACACCAGCTGAACACAAATATCGCTGCCTCTAATCATTACCCCTTCATGCAGTGTAAACGTACCCCTTTCACGACGTCTTTAAACGTTGTGGTAGCCTAGTCGTTCCCCATTGTGTGGAACTCTGGGTACATGTTTCTTCTGGCCGCTATATTAAAGCGCAGGAATAAGGCAAATCCTCTCACTTCTCGGGTGTCTGCCCCAGTAACCTCTCTCTTCTCAGGTGTCTACCCCGGTAACCTCTCTCTTCTCGGGTGTCTACCCCGGTAACCTCTCAATTTATCTTTTATTGCTCTCGAGTCATTATCGCCTTATATATATGCAGTCTTCTCTAACTATATTTTGTTTTCCCTCCTCCCTCTGTTACCTTTTCTCTTTACTTGTTCTAAGGCATACACTATTTGCCAAAGCACTCACATTTTTGCTTCACTCACCATTCGCATGGTTACTCTCTGGACCCTTGGGATCACCACCTTTGTTAAGGCCTCCTTCAGCTTTTTGCTCACTCAGCTGCCCGTAGGAATGGGAAGGGAAGTGTGGGAAAACGGGTCCCTTCTGGCCCTTTCTGCAGACTCTTGCTTACACTAACATTGTCTACGGGGAGCTTCACGGTCTACTCAGCCGAATGGCAAAGGACTTGTGATATTGCCGAAGACCTAGAGTTACTTTATGTCGACGGTCAATAGGTGTCTTACTTTAATCAAATAATCGATAACTATCAAATCTCTGCTACCAAGTGTACTGGGGAGACCCCCGGCCGGCCCATAGAGTTGGGGTTTGCTCCAGAGTACTTTAAGACAAGATAGCTGCACCTTGAGATGGATGGAGGTGCAGGTTTTCTTACTCCAACAGCAATCAATACGGACAACTCAATAGTTTGGCAAAGGGGAGTCCGTTTAATGACAAGTACAAAAAACAGGGAAACATGGAAATCAACAGTGATGCAATAGTCCGTCTCACTTCAACTCCCAACTCCCAACAACTTCATACAAACATTAACATTTATACCCAAAACTCGTCACCATTTACGTGTAACTCTCAAAAGTTAACATGCAATTCTATTAGTTAAGAAAAGGTAACTTTACTATAGGTACTATATGTGTATATGGTAATGGAGTGAGGGGATTGGATAAACACTATCAGGTGGGCGTCTAAACCCTTCCTTCTAACATTACTCTTGTAGACATCACTAAGAGTACGATGCCCATTGGTTCTACTATCTATAGGACCCTAGATTATTTGGTCCATTGTGATTGGGATGGCTTCAACCCCATGCATAAATCTCCACTTTACTTAGCAGCATGCTGAATGGTCAGCCAGGTGCAGGGTGCACTAAGATTCACCAGGCCTCCCTTCAATCAATCATTACTTTAGTGGCTATGTGTCAATTAGTTGGCTGTGGTCGACCTCGAAACTGTATCTTCTTGTCAGAAAAGGTTATGATATCTCTGTCTGGGCGACAGCCAAGCATAGGTGTGAACCCATGCTTCTTCTTGCTTGGATGCTCACGTGCTGCCCACACCGTGAATCTGCCTAGTTTCCTTCAATTTGTGCATTTAATTCTTATTCGGCTGCCACCTGCCTACACCTCCTTATCTCGGCCTTCCTGAGATAGGCTATTCTGTTCTTATGTTTCGATTCTGTAAAGCTACTGTTCACTACTTCTATTGGTCTGTCCTTGGCTCTTCCTTGCTCACGTTGCCTCTGCTGAGTTTCGATTCAACCATCTCTTTTGTTTTAACTCGAATACGAATCCTGTCCTGTTTGACCTCTAGTAACCTGAGTTAAATCTGCTTTTGTGTAAAGTGGACTTGCACTTATATAACATGCTTCATTTTGAGGTAGATTATGTATAATGGTGCTTGCCACTCTATTCTTCTACTTAGCATAGCAAGCTGCACTTTTTTCCTAGCTTTCCTGCGGTTACAAGCATATGTACAGGCGTTAGCTGGTTGAATGGCTTCATCCTGCTTTACAGCTTAAGCTTCTTTATATTTCAACATCGTTCTCTCCTTTTAGGTTCACAATATCCTTATTCATGGCATTTTTGTCTCTTGTGTCATCCTTGGGTCATCATATCTTCTATCTGCGAGTCCATCCGGGCCTTCGTGACGTCACCATTCATCTTCAATTAAGGCCTTTGGGTTTCTTCCGGGACAGCGTTTAGGCAATCTTCATTTCGTCTTATTTGCTGGTAGGATTTTCGGATGTATACGAATTGTTCGAATATGTGCGGTCAATTGTGCAAAGGTCAATTCGGACCCTCGACTTTCGGTCAATTCGGTAATTCGAACAATTGTGTTCGAACAATTTGGGTAATAGCGGATTTTCTTAATGGGTACCTAACTGTCCATGGTTGTCTAGGTATCAGTACTTCACCAGGTGTTGTTATGCTGATAGGCACTGGGCAGAGCCCTACTGAAGCTCTCTGCTGGTTTATCTGCTCCTGATACGTCACATATTTCTGTGTGAACGTTCCTGGTACTTCAAAATGGCGACTGGGGTGCATGCTTTATTTGGGACCTCCTCTACAATACTGAGATATTCACTTAGACCAATCACACCCTCCGTTAGGTTTTTTCTAGTTTGCCACGTAGGATGACATTGTTAGCAACGCAGGTTAAACGTCATTGATGACCAATTCTGGGTATAAAAGAGGATCGAGCGATTGCTGATGTTCGTCGTATTCCCTGTTTTAGAGACTTGTTAATAAAACGGACTCACTTTGCCAAACTACTTGAGTCGTCTTGATTATTGATGTATGAATAAACTCTGCATCCCCATCTATCTCCAGGGTATTGCTACTCATCTTAAAGGGCTGTCTGAGAACACCCAGCTGACTTGGTAGCAGAGAGAGGACGATAAGATAAGATAACCATCGCCCATCGACATAAGTAAACTTAAGAGTCTCAGCAATATCGCACAACCTTTGCCATTCGGCTGACAGGAACTGAAGGTCCTCGTAGATAGTGGATAGTATACATTCGAAAAAAAAACTCCTTGCAAGGAAGGTTTGATGGGACCCCTAGTTTGTAAAGGAACCCCAACCACATCTACGCAAAGCGGATCGGAAAGCAGCTCGAAGAGGCGGTAACCAAGGCAGTGATCCCGAGGATCCGAAAAATAAAATAAAATTGAATGGTGAGTAAATAGACTAAAAGAGTGTTGCAAAATAATTTTTATTATATTTATTTATTTATTGCATTTGTTACACGCCCAGATCCTTAGGTATCACAGCGAGGTTACAGACAGCTTAATAATGCATACATTCAATGGGCCATTGTGGCACAATTACATTCACATATAAGGAGATTAACACAGGAGATTAACACAAGGTAAAAAGATGACAAACACAGGTATTAACAATGCAGTGGGGTATATACAAATACAGAAGTATTTACATATGTTGTCCTGGCTGTGTATTGATATTGGCTGAATAGCCAGGTTTTTAGTGATCTTTTGAACCATCAGAGTGTTTCCTCATTTTTGATGGGCAGCGGTAGGGAGTTCCAGTGTTTGGGGGCCAATAATTGATAGCTGCTACCCCCTGCTCTGGTATTTTTGAAACAGAGTATTGCTAGTAGTAAGTGGTTGTTAGATCTTAGGAATCGGGTGATTTATTTTTCAGCGATTGAATGGTTTAAGTAGATGGGAGCATTATTGTGGATGCATTTGAAGGTAACACACAAGGTTATGAAGATGACTCTGGCTTTGATGGGTAGCCAGTGTTGTTCTCTTCTGGTTTTGGAAATATGGTCAGTTTTTCCTATTCCCAGGGCTGCCTGAAGGGCTTTGTTTTGTAGAAATTGTATTTTGTTGAGATTTGAGATGGAGGTACTGAGTGGTAGTACATTACAATAGTCAAGTCTTGATAAAATCAGGGTCCTGGCTAGTCAGATGCAGTTGGTGGGTGTCAGGAATTGGCGACTAAGCGAGATGAGTTTAGAGGTGTAGGAGGTGGAGGATGAGAGCGCGTTGATATGTTTAGTCATAGAGAGGTTGGTATCCAAGTAGACTCCTAAAGTTTTTACATGTTTTAATACTGGGATAGTGGTACCGTCTATGTTGATGGCAGCGCAGTCTGGATGAAGAGCGCTTATTTTGGATTGAGGGCCCACAATGAGAATCTCTGTCTTCTCATCATTGAGGCAGAGGCTGTTTAATGCCATCCTATTTTGGATTATGGAATAGGTTTTATTGATAACCAGGGTATCTTGGGTGCCATTCCCTGTGATTGGGATAAGGATCTGGGTGTCATCAGCAAATTTAGTGTAGATGACACCAATGTCATCCAGAGCTGAGAAGAGAAGCTTTGTATAGGCGTTGTACAGCGGGAGTGCATGCATAGCAAATAGAGGAGAGTAACGGAGGGAGGTGGGATAAATATAACGAAAGAGTAAGAGTGTAAAATATATGTATATGAGAAATAAGATATTGGCCCTCATTCCGAGTAGGGCGGTAAGTATAGGCGATTACCGGCATGGCGTAAAGAGCGTTTCCGTGCTGGCACAAGACCGTAAAAATCGGCCTATTCCGACTTCGCGTGCACGCGCTTTGCGCCATGCCGGTAACGCACCTCAGCACCATGCCGTAAAAGGGCCCCAAAAGCCCTTACTGGCATCAAGCGCACCGTACATAACACTACCGACATAGAGAACTCAGCGGTAACCGTAAATAGCGGTCACCGCTATTTACGGTCACCGTTAAAAAGCAGAACCGGAAAAAACGTCATCGCACAGGAATGGGAAGGAGCACGGCGGCCATCTTTAAAATCACAATCCATTGCCATCCTCTCCATACAGGACCCCTAGCCATACAGAGATCAGAGAAATAGGCTTTGGAGACCAGCATCATGCCCAAAGCATTAAAAAAGGGTGCTGCACGCATAAGAAAGGAGCGCTTTACCCAGGAGCGCTCCAGGTACTGGTCAACACTCTGCACGAACATGCAGACACTGTATTCAGCAGTGATATGCGGAGGCCCACCGTCGTCAGGAAGAGAGAGATCTCTGCCTTGGTGGCACAGAGGGAGAGTGCCGTGGGAAACACCCCCCGCACCACCAAGGACTGCAGGAAACGTTGGGATGACCTCCGTCTCAGGGTGCGGGCCATCCTCTCGGCAAACCGAAGTCAGGCTCTGGAGACAGGAGGAGGGCCAGGTTCCCCCATCAAAATGATGCCGTGGGAGGAAACGTGTGCGGCCATGATGGGCACAGAAGCCATAGAAGGTGTTGGAGAAATGGAGTGCGGTGCAGCGTCATCCGCTGATGGATGTGAGTGTCATGAGTCAAGACAGAACATGCATTCCTAACGTAAGTCACTGCCAAGGGCTGGGCAAGGTGTCATGGTTGGGCAACCCCCCCGCCCCCAATGAAATCATGCTGTAACAAGTGGGACCCAGGCCGATGTCAGGTGCAAGGCTGTAACCCATATGGCCCATACCACACAAAGAGGTTGAATCTGTGAGGCACACGGGGCAGTGATTGTAAACATTGTGAATGTGAGTCATCACAGTACTCCGCCAACATGAGTGACCCAGACATCTGCATGCATTGACCATCCAAGCCCAGATCACTGTCCCACTCACCACCCAAATGTCAACGAACCACTGCAATCCCATTGTGATACCATAGGCATGTAGAAATGCAGAGCCCCAAATCATTGCTCATGCCGTCTCTCTCTTCCCCCCCACAGGCAGCGAGCATGACAGCGAGGACCAGGAAAGCACCCGGGCCAGTACCTCCAGGGGCAGAGTCAGGGGCTGCCGCATACCTGCAAGCAGGAAGACAACACAGGCAACACCACCTGCTCCAGCAACCCCAACCCCCATGGAGGGTGCACAACCCCCACCCGCACCTCTACCCATGCCTGCAGTGCCGCTGGACACATGTCCCACGCTGCACTCTGAGGAGTCCAGTGTGGCTGGTGAGAATGCAGCCATGTGCCTCCTCGATGTGCCAGACAGCACCCCATCAATATCGGGAGCCAACGTGGAGGACACCATTAACATTGGCAATACCCCTGACACACCATCATACAGCCAGGTGGCACACAGCGACTCCAGGGAGAGTGAAACCCCAGGGCTCACAGGGCAAGGAGTACAACCTGCCTGTCCTGTATCTACTTCCCCTGCAGAATCTCTGCGAAGGCCTGCAGGCCCAATACCAAGCCTGCCAAGCACATCGGCCACATCGGCCATGGATGTAGTGCGCTCCCAGCATCTCACAGGCCTCATTGAGGAGTTCATCAGGGACAATCGCGAATCAAGGGTTTGAGTGGTGCAATGGCCTTCAGGCTCTGGGCGAGGTGATCACAGCGAACGCAAACCGGCTCTGCGACGTCCTTGGCTGGATCGCAGATGCCCTGGAAGCAGCACACCCCACACCACAGCCCCAGCGGGAGGAGCCACCTTCACAGAGCTCCTCCACCCAGACCAGCCCGGTCCGTCGTTCACTGCGTACATTGCGCCGCCACGACATGGATCCCCCTGGCTCTGGGAGTGCAAATTGACCATCCCGGCACACACATGTGGCCTATGTTGCCCCAATTGAACTATTGTGGGGTTGTTGTGGGGGGAGGTGGAGGGGGTGAGGGTGTGTGTGGGAGTTGTGGGGGAGGGGGAGGGGGCAAGGGTGTGTGTGGGAGTTGGGGGGGAGGGGGAGGGGGTGAGGGTGTGTGTGGGAGTTGGGGGGAGGGGAGGGGGTGAGGGTGTGTGTGGGAATTGGGGGGAGGGGGTGAGGGTGTGTGTGGGAGTTGGGGGGGAGGGGGAGGGGTGAGGGTGTGTGTGGGAGTTGGGGGGAGGAGGGGAGGGTGTGTGTGGGAGTTGGGGGAGGTAGAGGGGGTGGTGTTGTAGGTTTTGTTGTACACGTTAGAACTTTATCATTCAATACACCGGTTGATCATCCAAAAAAACAGAGTGGACATTGATCATTGTGCATGTGTCTTTTAATGTTCCACAGTCCATGGTGTACATGTATCTCCACACCCAGTGCCTGATGTCCTGTCATCCTCACACCCTCAGCTGACTAGTGAGTCAGAAATATTGTCCGATCAATGATTGCCGCACGGCACGTCCCTCCTGTGCAACGGCACTGTGATGCTGTCCTGCCATTCCTTCATCCTCCCCCTCATCATCATCTGGTGATAGCAGTTCCACGTCAGGGGGCAGTGGCACGTTCCGACGGATGCACATGGTGTGCAGCATTACACATGACATGGTGATCTTGGACACCTTCTCGTGGCTGTAGATGAGTGCCCCACCCGACCGGCTGAGGCAACGAAATCGTGCCTTCAACAGGCCGAAGGTCTGCTCTATCACCACCCGTGTACGGGTATGGGATCTATTGTAGTCCTCCTCGTGCCTGTTCTGTGGGTTGCGGACTGGGGTCATGAGCCACGGCTTCAAAGGGTAGCCAGCATCACCTGCATAAGAGTGGAATGAAGGTAAGTGTTTGTAAATTCATGGTGGAGAACTGTACTAGTCTTACACGGCAGCAGGTGATTACTGGCCAAACACACATGTCCCAGGATGCATTCACCCCATTAATGGCCCGGCTATGTGTCCTGTGCAATGGAATGATGGAGGGGGTAGCTTCTTCATGATGGGTTATGGTGTGCACTCACGTCTTGTTGCATGTGCATCGTATATGCATGCAGCAGTGTTGGACTGCATTCATTGATGTGTTGTGCGAGTTTTGGTGACAGGGGGGGGTTGCCTGTAGTTAGTAGCATACTCATCATTCTGCACTGATCTGTGCCATGGTGACTTGCAGCAATCCTATGGGTGTGCAGGTCCAGTCACACGCTGTGGGATCCCTGTTGGACTCACTTCTATGCACTCCCAGGGATGACTGCCCTGTGTGGTGAGATGCAGGAGTCTGCAACATGGTGCTATTGCACTGCATGGTGCAGGATGCCCTTACGGTGTGTAAGGGCCACCGATGAGTGGTGCATGTGTTGTGGTATTTGGGCAGGTTTCCTGTTAGTCATGTTGTGTTATGTTTCGGCTCTAAATCATCACTGTGTGGTTAGGTAGTCATGTGCCGTGTCACTTGCCTTGGGGCACAGTGTTCTGTGAGGTGCACATCGTGCACTGGCGTGAACATTACCACACAGGTGAAGTAGGCATCTCCCCCCCTTTCCCACCCAGGTGAAGTAGGCATCTCCCCATCTCCCCCCCTTTCCCACCCAGGTGAAGTAGGCATCCCCCAACCCGTTTCCCACCCAGGTGAAGTAGGCAGCCAACATACTCACAGCCCCAATGCACTGCCATGGCCCATTCAGGTTACTCACCAAGCAGTCAGGCACGTCGTCCAGCATGTCGCTCCATGTAGCGTGGTAGTGTGGAGTTCCGCAGGACCAAGGAGTCATGAGTTGATACGGGGTATCGAGCAGTGCAATGTGTGATGGCTTTACTGGCATTACACACCATCTGGATGTTGATGGAGTGGTATTTCTTGCGGTTGCGATATGGCACCTCCATTGCATGCGGGACCACCAATTCAACGTGGGTGCAGTCGAGGGCACCTATGCAATTTGGCATGCCTGCCAGTGCATGGAAGGCAACCTTTGTATCATATATCTCCTGGGGAGTTCGTGGTAGGGATATATAGTCCCTTGTGTGGTTGAGGAGGGCATCCAGCAGTTGGTTGAGTATCCGGGAAAATATGGGCTGTGAAATGCCATGCATGTGTCCGACTGTATGCTGGTAGGTGCCTGTGGCAAGGAAGTGGAGCACAGACACTACCTTCAGTAGAGGGGGGATGGCAGTGCTGATTTCTATGAGGCTCACTATATCCTCATGTATCAGGTCCACTATGGTGGTAATGGTGTCCCAGTCAAGCCGGTACAGGATGTGGATCTGCTCTGGTGTGAGGTTGAAGGGGGTGGCTCTGATGCAGGGGATTGGGGGTTGGCGGCGTGGTAATGGTGGCTGCACCGGTAGGGCATGCTTGGCCTGTCTCACCCTCCTTCTCCTCCTGTGTATCCTCTGTGGTGGGGGCTGTGGTTGTTGTTGTTGCTGTTGTTGTAGTTGCTGCCTTGCAAGCAGGGCCTCCATCTCCAGGAATGCTGCTACAATTGGTATCATCTTGGTGTGGGAGGGGGTGTGGTGTGTGGGTGTGCTCTTTTTGTGCTGTGCCAGACTCCATTGCCTCCACCTGTGCTGATTGAGTGCACCTGTGCCTCTTGGAAACACTGCTCATGGTTCTTAACACCTTCTCGGCGATGTTGTTATTTCCTCTATGCCGGTAAGGTACTTTGCGGCCTTGTGGAGGCCGTTTTTTGCATGTCCGCATTACTTGGGATCAGCTCCGGTTTACACCATGCCGCTAATTTCGGCATGGAGTGTCGGGCGCACGCCACTAGACTGCTATTTACGACCTCGTACTTTACGACGCCGGAAATAACGGTCTGATAGGGCAGAATAGTCCGTAACGGGAAACGATGACGGTAATCGTTTTCCGCCATCGTTTTCCCCTTACCTCCTGACTCGGAATGACCCCCATTGACTTGAGTGTGGCCGAACAATATAAAAAGGAGTAAATGTGAGTGTGGCCACAATAAGAGAATACTCCCTGTTCCTAAACTTTAAAGAGTGTTAACAGAAACTTTTATCTAGAGTCCCAAAAGTGGAACAAAATGGATATGGGACCGATTTAAGACGGTCCAGAAAGAGATAGGTTTACGTTCCGCAAGGAGCATTTTTAGAGCGAAAGACGAGTCTTTAGGGGGAAGATCGTAAAACAAATTCATGTGACCGGTCAAGTTTGTCTGTTTGTTTTATGTGATTTTTTTAAAAGTGCAATGACGGCATAGTTAAAGAAAAAAGAAATTATGATAGAGAAGCGCAAAGCTGATAAAAAGGAAATTGATTGTTTTAAAACTGTATTTGATGGTTGTTTTTTAGCAAGATTAAAGTAAAATTGTGGTCTGACGGGTTTTCAGCTTGCGACGATTGGTGCTCGCTCATATTGTATTTTTGTTGAGACGTACTTTGTTGTGATTGAAATATAAGTGAGTGTAAGCAAAGAAAGAGTGAAGGATTAAGAATGGAAGAAGTTACTCCATTAGTGCACCTCTGTAAACAGTTGCCGAAACATGCGCTTAAACTTAGACAATACAGTGCAGAATGGGTTAAAGGAACCACGGATAAAATGTTTATGCCGTGGCCACAAGGCGGATCATTATCGAAGGCAGTCCTGCAGCATATGACGACATATTTACATGCACCGAATACTGCAAAGAAGCTAGAAAAACACCTAGCCAGTCTAGAACTTTGGAAGATGTATCGACAAGAGAAGGAGGAGCCTCCTTAGATTGGATACTAAATGTATGCAAAGAGGGGGGTGAAGAGCCTTCTGCTCCGCCCGCCCTGTCTGAAATAGAAGACGAGAGTAAAAAAGACGATGGGTTTATACCCATTAAGGGAACTTAAAGCAGTGACAGGATATAGTAATCCAGCATATCATTCACCTATGCAAAGTAGTGATGAAGGCCCAGAGAAAAATACTGAGAAAAAAGTAACCTCCAAAGTCATAAGAGACAAGGAGAGACGCAGTAAGGAGAGAAATGATTGAACAAGCACATCTCTAGATATAGGAAGAGAAAAAAAGAGATGGAAAGGAGAAAGAGATAAAACTAATGAGGTAGCACTCTTACAGAACAAATAAAAAAGACAAAGAAAGAGAAGAACGACTGAAAGGTGAAAGAACAAGAAGAAAATATAGAGACAAGAACAGTTATATCAAGATGAGCAAGCTAAAAAACAAGAAAGGGTAGAAGAGCAAAGAAAACGTGACAATGGACAAAGAATGGCTGATGAGCAGGAGAGGCTAGAAAGAAAAAGAATAGAAGAGGAAGAAGAAAAGTTAAGAGAAAAAAGAATACAGAGATGATGGGATCAAGAGATAAGAAGGGCAAATGAAAGAAGGGATACGAAAAGGAAAGAGGACGACAGAGTGAGAGAGGAAGCGAAAAAATGTAGAGAATTTGATGACGACCTGGAACGTAAAAGAAGTCAGAGAGCACGCAATCTCGATTATTTGGGAAGGGAAGTAAGAAATCCCGATCCACATATAGTATGGGAAAATATAGAGGATTTCTTTTCCAGAATACGAGTCATTCCCAGGCACGTCTTGAGCAAATCTAGAAGACGAGTTTGACTCCAGTAGCATTGGAGAAGCGATCTATAAAGTATACCATGAAATGCAAACCCATAAAGAATCAAACGGGAAGGGAAAAAATGACTCGAGAACACTCAGTTGTATTATACAGAGGAAGCCTCATGTAGTGCGAGACATAAGGAGCTGTCTTTGGACAGGCTGACTCTAAATAGAAATGAAGATGAGAGATGTTGCACAAGTTGGGCACAGGAAGTATCAGATGAAGAGAGGGAAACCTTCCAGGGGGAAAGAGAAGTAACATATGTGGTCCCAAGGGATGTCCTCCCATGAATAAGGGAGTATGATGGTCGGATGTAAATGTGCGGTGTATACCACATCAGAGTACTGACACTGTCAGACCAACTTAGGGGGCAACTCCACGGTCAGAGGGGGGAGTCTCTGCCTTATGTAAGCAGGCCAAGATCATTGCCAGGTAGAACGCGATGTGGGAATATCACCCTGGTGGTGGATAGACAAATGATGAGGGATGAGAGTGAATTTGGAGCTTTTCAGTTTCCCTTTGTAGAAAAGGGGGAACGAGACCCCAATATATACCGTGGCCCCAAATGGACAGAGATAATTTAAGATGCAAACTCCCAAGTTTAACTTCCGGTGCTGGAAAATGGATACACGAATTAGAAAAAATGACAGGAGGGAATACATTGGCTATAGGGGACAGTAAGGGTCTTCTAATCGCCATACTTGGTGAGAGAGCTGAGGACGTATGGACATGGGCAGGATACCCTGGTGTGACTACAGTCAACACTGAGCACGTTGGAGTGCCATTCAATAACTGTAGAGCGAAATTTTGAAAAGTGCTTCGAGTACTATATCCATACACGTCCGATATGGGAGAAATGACAAAAAAGATGAAGGAAGGAGATGATCCATTAGTTTACATTCAACATTTTCAGGAAGCTTGGGTGCTCGAGACTCATGAGGCTTGGGGGAAAGCCATACCAGTATTTTATCATATATTATGTCAAGGTCTGCCAGAGCAAGTACAAAAGCAGCTCAAGAAATTAGTGGGTATGGAAGCAAAACCATGGTCGGAAATCCAGTTGACCAATCAAATTACTGCAGACTCTTGCAGGAAAGAATCACAAAAAAGATGATACTGTCATGTCCACTCAGGCAGGGACACAGTTGATGCCCATCAGCCCTCGTATGGGGCACTCCAGAGCCCCTTATGGGGCACAACATGGAGCCAGATGGGTTTTGTCCTGGCGCCTCTGGGGTGCCAAGCTCATGAAGAAGACCAGATCATTGGGAACGTACTACGCCCAAACCGCACGTGTATCTAGTATCAGGTGTGGCAGTGCGTGCCCAGCCAGGCTGCTCGAGGGCGTGGCTAAACAGCCCAGGGCTATATAAGCCCCGCCCTCACATTGAACCATGCTTCGCGTTACTTTGCATCTTCATCTTCATGCAACGTGACGCTCACCGCCACTTGGAACAGCTTACTTACCTTCTGGAAGCCAGCATTCACCATCTCACCGCATCTGCATACTCACCTTCTGGAAGCCAGCAATCACCATCTCATTGCATCTGCATACTCACCTTCTAGAAGCCAGCAATCACCATCTCATCGCATCTGCATACTCACCTTCTGGAAGCCAGCGTTCACTATCTCATCGCATCAGCATACTCACCTTCAGGAAACCAGCGACCCTGATTCCGGCGCCGTGCTCATCATCCAACGCTACGCCCTTCGTCTACGGAGTCGGGCCCTGTAAAGAAGCAGAAAGACAAGGTTAGACAATTGAAACTCAGCAGCTGGGGGTCGCACCGCTTTGGGACCACAGGTGCATCCTCAGACGTCACTCACCTGTTGCCGGGCCATCTTGAACTCGTTCCCTGTTTGCTCCGGCTGCCATCTTCATCTTCGCAGCTGCCGGGTAACGACATCACCTACACAGGGAAAGAGCAAAAGAGAGACATTAAGGAAAAAAACGAACATAATTGCTTGAACAGATGAAACAAACACCGTAAAGAAGGTTGAAAGCAAAATGGACTATACAAACAAAAACACTCACTTGGAGAGAAGTGGATTAGCGCAGCTGGACTGGACAGCCAAACAGCGGGACCAGTGAAGAAACTCGGTCCTAGTTAAGCAAGCGCCCCTGCCCGAAGGGAAGTAGCAGGACGGAGAGCTCATCATTCCAGATAAGCAGGTGAGCCTTCTATGGGAAGCTCAAACTACGGGAACTACACCCTGGGTGGAAGGGGTCTGGAAGGGAACTCGGGTCACAGACTAGCATACTTACGCCTCCTTTACATTTACATAGGAGAAGTCTTGAGCAGCATTACCTGGACAAGCGCAGCGAAGAAGCCAGATAAGGGCAAACAAATCCCTGAGAGGGCTGCAACCGTGCCCCGAAGCATCCTCAGAGACCAGGTGAGCTTAAAAGATATGTGGAAAGGTGAGGAAACAAAATTGGTGCAGAAAAAACTGTCCGAATACACCATTGAAGGGGCGATGTTAACTAGCATAGATGGATCAAATTCACAGCAGACAATAAACATACCACAGGCGAATAACCAAAAGCAGTTCAATCAAAACAACAGTGGATATGCTCCACGAGGAAGGGGATTTCGAGGAAGAGGTTGGCAAGGTAGTCAAGGGAATTGGCATAGTAATCAGGGAGGTTTTCAGAACATGAAAAACAGCAATCAGAATATGCAAAATGGGCACATGGGAAGACCACTGCCTATATGTTGGATGTTTGGAATGACAGGGCATTTTGCTCGCACATGTAGGAGCCAAGGGATGGTGCAAAATGATCTGTTTTCTAGAGGTGGAATGTAAAATCCACCTGCATATTCGCAGCAGAATGGATATGGATTTGCACAAGATCAAATAGCAAAGCAGCAAGCACTGAGAGTGCAGCAAGGCTTGCAACCACAGCAGATAGCAGGTAACCCACCACAAGGACAATCGCAGCAGTCCCCTATGCAACTTCAGCAGAATACAAACACAGAACCACTATTGACTCATAGAATAGGGGTTGTTACTGTTGATGGAAGGAATCCATTCACAGATAATGGAGTGAAGCTGTACCCGCAATAGGACAGCTCACTGGGAGACCTGATGTGTTCCATACTATCCGTGACACCAAACCCTCATGAGGAGCCAAGGGTGGATGTCAGTATAGGAGGCAAAATAAATGTACTTCTAGTATAGACGGGTAAAACGCGTTCATGTATGTCTGGCAATGCCATAAATACTCAGGGATTCACAAGTCAAGTTCCTTTTACCAAAGTATTACCAGTCTCTATAGGAGAATGTGACATGAAGGTGCCACTGCTTTATTCAAGGCAAACACCTGTCAATATATTATACGAGATTTTGAGGACTAAGTTAAATATGACATTCTCGTTTACTGACGAAGACATAATATGCTCAACACCAGGAATGCATTACTTAAACGTGTGCAAAATTATTATAAAATTATTATGGCATTCGCAGGACGAATGGCTATGAGACAAATCCCATTAGAACCAGAGAACTTTCAATATGGAGGATGCATATTGTTGTCCTGGCTACCAGGAATGACAGGCAAAACGATGGGAAGCCCTAATGAGTTTTTGTTTAGACCAAGAGTACCTATGCTCAAAGAAAAGGAACGAGTATTTCCCTTAATGATACAAGCAGCCATAGTGTGAGGAGAAATTGCATTGCTTGATAGCTGTGATGATGAGGGCAGACAATGGTGTGCAGTAATCGCCATTGGAGAAGGTTACAGATTGACTGACGTCACTGATGAGGATCTGTTTGTAGATCATCCATCTGATGACGAAGTAATAATTGAAATGAATATTACTTATTGGGTAAGAGCCACCAAAAGAGAAGTTCCTCAGACAATGATGTTAGCCCAGAAGCATCCTGAATATTTTGACAAAGACATGGCGAAAGTGCCAGTTTCAATATGGACCACTGGCCCTTATCACGTAGGAATTGGGGAGGTGAAGATTAAATTGAAACCAGGAGCTATTTTACCTCAAGAACGACAATATCCCATGTCTGGAGAAGCAGATGAAGGCCTTTTTAAGACAATCTCTGCCATGATGGACCAGGGTATCTTGGTGACATCAGAGTCACCATGTAATACGTCAGTGTACCCTGTGAAAAAAAGTAAGGTGGGTAGTGGCGTTTAATCCAGGACCTTCAATCAATAATACAAATTGTAGAGGCAGAGTTCCCTCTAGCCCCAAACCCGTCTATAATTCTATGTAATATACCTGTTGATGCATGATATTTCACGGTGATTGACTTGAAAAATGTGTTTTTCTCAATCCCATTGCGTAAAGACTCACACGATCTAATGTCATTTACTTTTAGACAAGTGTGCTTGAAAAGCACTCGTTTGCCTCAGGGGGTACTGTGAGTCCCCATCGATTTTCAATAGAGTCCTTCAGATGAACTTAAGCAATATTGCCTTAGAAAGTGTTGTGCTGCAATACATAGACGACATTTTGGTTTGCAGCACCACAGAGGAATAGTGCAGACGCGATTCTGTTCAGTTGATGACTGTACTCTCTGACAAAGGATATACGGTAGACAAAGTAAAGTTACAGTATTGTCAACAAGAAGTGTTGTACATAGGCCAATTGATTTCACATGAAGGAAAGAAAGTTACTCCTGAAAGAGCTGAGGCTATTTTAAAAACAGCTAAGCCACACACGATAAACCAGATGCAGAGCTTTTTGGGACAGTGTAATTATGTCAGAGCATGGGTCTTTGACTACAGTTCGTATACAAGGCCTCTTTTACAGGCCTTGAAGAAGGCACAGGCAACACAAGGAAAAATCATGTGGACTGAGACAATGGAAGAAGGGTTTGATGAATTGAAAAAAGCAATTTGCACATTCCTAGTTTTAGGGATTCATAATTATGCAGTGGAATTGTCTTTATTTTTGCATACAGTCGGCACTGTTATGACAGCAGTACTCACACAGAGAACCACGTTGGGATACACGCCCCTTGCATATTACAGTTCAATCTTAGACCCAGCAATGAGAGGTCATTTTCCATGCGAACAAAGTTTGGAAGCTGCCGCATTCACAATAGAAAAAGGCACAAGCATAGTGATGGGATGCCACATGATGTTATTTTTGAGCATGCACTATTTGCCATTTTAGAAAAACCTAAGGGTACGTTGACTTCTCAAATGGCTTCTGCCTCTGAAGTAGTCATATCAAATCCAGCGATCAAAATAGTCCAATGTAAAATAGTGAATCCAGCTATGTTTATAGCTGAGCCAATAACAGAAGGAGAGACTGTACACGATTCTGCGAACTATGAAGAGTTCTGTGATGGGCTCCCTTGAATAAAGGAGAACGCATTAGCAGGGGGAGAGATTGTTTTCATTGACGGGTCTTCAAAAATTAATCAAAATGATGGGCGAAGGTACACAGGTGCCGCTGTGGTGAAACACATGGCAAATGGGGAATTTCGGATGCCCGTTAGTACTCCATTGCCATTTTATTATTCCGCACAGGCGTCAGAATTATTGCCACTGATACTTGCGATCGAGAATCACGCAGACCAGGAAGTAACAGTGTACAGCGACTCTGCCTATTTGACTTCAACGGTGCATGCAGGAATAGCACGTTGGAAAAGGAGGGGCTACCTCCGAGCAGACGGCACACCAGTGCAGCACGCCACTCTATTGGACAGGCTTATTAAGGCACTACAACTCCCAGTGGGCATAACAGTCGTTGAATGCACAGCTCACACTAAAGGGACAGATTTTATCTCACGTGGGAATCAAGCAGCAGACGCTTAAACTAAGTGCATAGCAAATACAGATATAGGGATGATGAATGTTGAGACTTCTGATGTGAATGAAAGGATGACTGTAATGATGACTGTAGTTGAAGGATATAACGATTTGCCCAAAACACAGCTAGTGGAGCTCCAGGGGGAGGCACCCTAAGAAGAAAAGTATTTATGGACGCGAAGAGGGTGTTCTTTTAACCCCTCTGGAGCATTATGGCGACAAGACAGTACTGGTAAACCAGTGATACCCATAGCCTTATTAAGGGTGGTGTTGGAACAGCTACACTACTCCACGCACACAACTAGGGAGAATCTTGCTGCAACTATTGCTGAAGAATGGTTTGTACCGAACCTAATGGAACATGTTGCATTTTTTATGGTAAACTGTATTGTGTGCCAAAAATTCACGGCTGGGCATACACTAGGCATAGTGAGGGAAGTCATGCCAAGACCCAATGGCCCTTTTCAGCACTTGCATATCGACTATGTCGACATGATAAAAATATGCAATGGATATAGATACCTGATTGTTGTAGTATGTCCTTTCTCAAGATGGATAGAAGCAGGTCCTTGTACACACCCAGACTCTGCCTGTGCAACCAAACTTTTAGTGCGGGAAGTATTTCCTAGATGGGGAGTATGTGAGGTAATGAGGTCAGAGAATGGTCATTATTTTGTGAATAAAATATTCAAACAGATCAGCTTGTTGCTTGGAATAAAGCACACATTTTCTTTTGCTTATCATCCGCAAGGAAATGGGATCTGTGATAGACTCAACTGCTAGCTTAAGGAAAGAATAGCCAAGTTGAAGTTTACTCTGAAGAAATGGTGGTTGTATTGCCTACCACTGGCATTATATAACAACCAGGTTCTGACCACCATCTCACACCACACAAAATCATGATAGGAAGGCGAATGATAACACCCTTAATGCACCCATCCAGAGTTAGAAGTGATGCTCAGCCAACAACAGAACTGTTAGGATTGGAATTGCGTAATTATTTGAACTGCATGACTGTCAGTATTTCTGTCATTTCAGGACAGTTGCAGAGACGAGGGAGTAGGGAAGTACAGAACACAGAAGGAGATGCTTCAACAAACCAATCTCAAGAATTTTGTGTTCCCCAACTTTACCCCGGAGATGCAGTCCTAGTACATAACCACACAAGGAAGAAGTGGGACGAGCCCCGCTTCAACGGTCCATTCATTGTGGAAGATGTAACGTCGTCTTCTGTCAAATTGCAGGGCAGGCGTGCTTGGATCTTTCTGGGGACATCAAAATCTTCTCCGTAGAAACTCCTTTGCCCGCAACCCTAGGCGAAGGGACTACAAACATTGGGGAAGAACCACAGCATGTGCTGACGAGATCCATGACGAGGAAGAAGGACGAAGAAGCTGACACGTGGAAAGAATAAAGAACTTTATTTGAACTGTGGCTTGGTTCTGGACATTCCCTTTTAAGCTATTCATAAAACGGTTAAAGGAAGCAAAAATGAACACTCTGTGCATGCCTGTTGAAGAGTAAAGGGAAGATCTACATTCATAAAGCCACAGTAGTTTGTTAATTTGGACTGAGGCATACTTAAAGCCTTGATAAGAAGAAAATCATGCCAGACTCTGATCGTGGATACAGTAATTGGAAAAGGGTACAATACCCTTATTCTTTCCACACTGAGTTCTTGTTTGAAACTAAAAAATGTTTCACTAAACTGATGACCTTTCAAGGAACATACTCACATATTTCGAGTTGGTGTTGCGTTGTTATCCTTCGCTGGTTGAGAGAACTTGTCGCATTCCAGCTTTTATTCAAGATTCTAAAAATTAGGAAGAGATAAGAAGGCTGCTTATGGTAATCACTGAACAATTCTTACAGCTACCTGAGTATGGTGAGGAGAGCACAAATGCCCCTATCCAACAAAGCAGCTCATAGACTAGTCGGTGTGGTGTTTTATCATCTAATTAAGGATTACCCGCATCTTGTTGGAAGACACACTGATGTGGTGACCTTTCTGAGGGATCCAAGAAACACTGCAAATCTGAATGTAATCGTGGAAGGCATAATCATCCAAGTAAGCATCTATTCTGAAAGAAATCAGGGGTCGGTGTAGAAACATTTCTTCCGAGGGGCATATCGAGAAGTTGATGACAAAATAGAACTTTGTCCCTCAATGAAAGAAAGTCAAACATGTCTTCAGGGCTAAAGCAGATTTGAGGCATCGATTGGGAGTTAATCTATGTTATAGAACTCATATAGACTTACTGAAGTCATTTTTTTTCATGCTAAAGAGACTTCTATAGCTTGACTGGTGAAAAAACTGGTTTCAGACATACAGATAAAATTGTCCTTGTCATCCAGTAAGCCGACAGCTGAGCAAGGACGAGTTATTGAATCAAGACAGCAGCTTCCAGAAGCAATCTATAATGCAGAAATATTAAAAATACTTTTTTCCTTCCTTAGGTAATCAAGATGGGAAACTTCAATAGTAATTTGGTTGTTCCCAAAGAAGGAAGACGCTCATATTGTCCAAGTAGTAAATGTTGCAGGGTGATGTATCTTTGCGTCAGCTACACTTGCATTGTATTCATAATCATATTGCTTTCACTGACAGTGAGAACCGCATTTTTCATAGGTGCAAATGGAGCACAAAATTCTGTATATCTTCCTGAGCGAAAGGAAAATGTACATGTGGCGACTACAAGGTAGCCCCGTCCCTATGTAGTCATTCCTGTTCCAAGAAAAGATGACAGGATACCTGAGCTTTAGATGGATGTTGTCAATAATAATACACATACAACACTTGCCTTAGAGAATGCTTTTAAATGCTGGAGACAGGGTCGGCGGATCAGGCAAGGTAAGGGGTTGATAAAGGTTGAGCCTACACAAATAATATATGCCAATGCACCTGGTCCAGTGACGATTGACCCAAGAGCAATTTTCATGCCTAAATGGGCTGCTGGGCAGAAGAGACAGTCTGAAATTTCTCACACACAAGAAGAACTTGCAGGTGTGCCCCGTTCTCTAGTAGACGTGCCTTTGATTCATTTAGAAAGCAGAAGCTGCAAGTACACTTCATGATATGATCAGGGAAGCTCATATGAAAAGAATGAGATCTAAAAGAATCACACAGGAAGATAATTACGAATTAAGTGATTACCTGTACAATACGGCACATTTTGGAAATAATATATGGTACCAACATATGAAAGAAGTTCGAAGGACGTCAACCGAGGAATGCTTCGTATGTGAACTCCTGCCATAGAGAATGGGAAAATCGAAAATCTTCATTGCTATTGAAATAGACGTCCAGACAGCACATATAGCACTTTGCAAAACAAGAGGCCAATTCATGGGAAGTGATGCCTCTCTCAAATGGGCAACTGAAAAGACAGATCCAGATGAAGATGACTATATTCAAGATATAAAGACAAGAAACAATGAAAAAACAAGAAGGCTTGTGATCAGATACGAGAAACCGGGAGTAAAGGGAGCAGAAATTAGAAGAGAAGTGATCAAAAAACTGGAGACCGAGGAAAAACTGCAGACAAGATTCGAATTTGGAAGAACAGAGGCCAGATGAAGATCTGGGTATCAGTGCTATCACCAGACAGATGGTAAAAATGAGTAGTGATCTGCAGGGCTTGGGTGGTCAATGGTTGTTATCAACCTACCATTGACATAGTACAGAATGGCTGCAAGCCATTATGGCCAAGACTTGCTAAATTACTGACATGGGCCGAAGACAGAGGAGGACCCTTACAGATAGTACCATTGGAGAGCTCTAAGCTGTGTTTCAGAACCAATGGAACTCGAAAACTGGGAGAGAAACAGAACTGTGGTAGAATATTTGATGTACCAGGAATGATACATGGAGCAGCAGTAATCATGGATCAGTATTGGCGTGTGGATCCAAGGCCTACATAAGGATACGTAAAGATTAGGAAGAAATCTGTACATTGGTGAATATCCATGTTCCAGCATTAGTGATTCCAAAAAGTGACCTAAACCTTGACAGTTTTCCAAAAGCAGATGCTCACCCGAGGACAAAGAGATCTGTGGAACTGGTAAAGATAGAGAACTACTTTTCAGCAACATCAATAGAAGCATTTGATGCTATTCCACATCAACACAGACTGTTCAACCAGACTTCCTCAGTATTCATGTTAATCTTCATGCCAGCTATCCACGTTGGAGCAAACACCAATTGGTTACAGATAACCAGAAAGGAATTGCTGCAGACAATCAACACTACCATAAAAAGGTTTCAATGCAGTCAGAGAAGAGCTGAGAGCCATACAACTGATGACTCTCCAGAACAGATATGTCCTGGACATGATCACAGCTATGGATGTAGATGTTTGTGCAAAAATAGGAGAATTGTGTTGCACGTTCATACTTTCTCATGATGACGAGAATGGGACCTAGGTCGGAGGCCATAGATATGCTGACGAAACTCCATAGCCAGATGATCGAAGAAGTAGAATACATTTTTGATGACAGCATTTTTGGATCACTCTTCTCTTGGGTTCCACAATGGCAGACATGTTTAAGTTCCTTGGAGCCCTATTAGTGTTGATAATGCTTGGATTTTGTGTGATCAAGATGATAATCTAACAGTGCAAAAAGACAGCAAAGAAAGCCATAGGGATGAAAATCATGATTGATGTTGAAGCCAAAAGATCTGACTGATGAAGAAATCAGGGACTTTGGGAAGGCCAGTATCTATGCACCTGAGGGAACAAAGTTCCTGTATCCAAAGGACCATAAGAGGTTTGTGGGAAGATGGATATATTGTAGTCCAAGTGAACAGTGCATGCTCATGACATGGAACAAGGATGACCATATGAAATCAGCTGGATGTCTGAAGGGAGTCATAAAGATATGGGTCCCAAATAAAGCATTTCTTCAGACCAGGATGTCTAGACATAAAGGATGATGTGAGAATGGTTGATGAATCACCCAGAGGGGGGAGTATAGAGGAGGAGCCAAGTAGCCACTCCAACTGCCCCGCCTACATTACATGCAAAATGGAAACCAAAGTATGTGACATATACAGAACAGTTAAACCAGCAAAGAGCAGAGTGTGGACTCATAAGAATACCTATACCTAAGAGAATCTCGGAGGTAAAGTACCCATTTAGGAAACAATAGCTACATAAAAGTCAATATGAAGGCCATTTGAATAAAATTCCTGAAGAAGAAAGTAAGATGAATGACGAAGACGAATGGTGACACCAAATAAAACCGAATTGACGCCCATAGAAGAGATAAAAAGACCAGAGAAAGCAGAAAATCTATAAACCATCAAGAAAGCACTAAGGACAAGTGACATCTTGCGATCAAGGTGAAGAAACTTATGCCACAGACTTGATGAAGATACTTAGTTAGTTTAAACGTGTACAGATGCAACAGAAATGCAAGCAGCAAAGCAATCATGAAGCTAGTTTACGCTTTTTTATATAATAGACCGCGGCAAGCGCCAACATATACATAGATAAACATATGGACAAGTAAAGGATGGATGTTTCCATTACGTATTATAAGCAGTACTGGACAAAAACAAAAAGACCTCCATTTTCAGTGTGTCGCAGTTAATAAAGTAGTTGAATTTACTAAATGAATCTCAGCTAAAAGGAGTTCACAGAGCCAAGAAAGCCAAAGTGTTATCAAACTGGAATTGGCTGACATTGGATAAAAATTATGTGAAGGAACACAGACTCCTGTTTAGAAAGGTCAAGCAGAACAAAAGACGTCAGAGGATTATTGGAGAATAAAATCAAATACACAAAAGGCTCGATTTCATGGTGTCCAGTCACGTGATAGAAGGAAGTTGGACAAACAAGATGGTCACACCTATGTACGAAGGCCGGCTGTGCCCAATTCTCTGAGCACAGTACAAACTCAAGGCCAATCTTCAAACAATAATTGAAATTGGACCATTGAGGTGATGATGGATGGATATGCTAATTGGTGGGAAGCTGGCGCTAAGACGAGCTCACCCGCACCTGGTTGTTCAGTCTGCATACTGCTAGACATAGGTGGAAAAGTACTGACAAGGGTTAGAAGCCAACCAATTATGAGGACCACATAATTAAGGGTCCTATCATTTGTGTAGTCAATGGGACGTCATGTATTTAGTGACGTTCATAGTGAACTCTTTAAGGGGTGGGCTTAGTTGCCCCACCTGATGTTAATGATCCTATCACCTTCCTCCACTGTTCTATACTGATATGGAACTTATACTTAGACATTCACTCAGAACCAATCACACCGTCAGTTAGGTTTTTGTAGTTTGCCACGTAGGATGACGTTGGTAGCAATGCAGGTTAAACGTCACCGATGACCAATTCTGGGTATAAAAGCTCAGTTTTTTATAAAGTGATTTGAGTAAGAAGATCGACCAATTGCTGATGTTCATTGCCCTCCCTGTTTTAGAGAATTGTTAATAAAACTGACTCACTTTGCCAAACTATTTGAGTTGTCTTGATTATTGATGTATGAATAAACTCTGCATCCCCATCAATTTCCAAGGTATTGCTACTCACCTTAAAGGGCTGTCTGAGAACACACAGCTCATAGAGTATCGAGGAAAGAGCCTAGAAAAATGGTTGTTCAAAAACAAGAAGAATCACGAGAAGGCGAAATAGGTTTGACTTGAATGCAAAGCGTACAATCAGGATTGAATGTTGCAAAGATGATTGCTATTGATTTTCAAAGAAGAATCATTAAAAGAGGTGAAAAAAGGTTCTGGATGACAGCCCAAAAGTAAACAAAAAGGTGTGACAAGTGACGTCTTGCGTGATGACGACAGTTAGTAAAGTTCCCATGGATTGTTTAGATCATAGGATCAGGACGGTGGACCGGTTGGGCGTATATTGAACCAGACACAGTCCGTTTCTCGTCTAAGGAGGAGGCTTGAAAACAAGTAAGTCATTACAGAGCCTCCCACATGTAGCATGCAGCATCAAGTGTTAGATAAGGGACAGGAGACAACAAGTATGATACTGAAAATAAAAAAATAAAAATCCTTTATTTGTTTAAAACACCTATTTAAGGGGCGGAAAGGTTAAAGCAATCAAACATTCATGTATGACATGTTAGGTTATCATGTATGTATATAGCCGCTCCCGCCATACGTTATGGCATCTGGGCCCTGGAGGTAGAATGGCCCTTCGGCAAATCTTAATCTGAGAAGATGGTAAAGGTGCATAGCAGTGCATGCAGTGGTTGATGTAGCTTAGAAGCTGTACAGAACAGCTCAGAATTGTCAAAGCAAGTTAAGAGATAGCATACGGTGTAGAGTAGAGAGGTGAGAAGATGACAGTGGATAGAGAAGAGGTGTGGTTGCAATGAAGAGGCGAACACTATGTGTCAGCAGGACCAGATTATTTATGGGAATTCAGCTGTTAGATATGGGGTTCCAGGCTAGAGGGAGAAAAGTAGCGAGAACAGGTGTATGTACCCCTAGGACAACAGTCTACAGTTGAGGGCTTTGCTCTACTTTACATGCAGCATGCATGTATATGGTAAAGACTGTGTGGTAGCAGGACCAAATGTTTTGTAGGACTCATCCGTATGCTAATGGCGCAGAGCTAAACTCAAGAATAAGGGAAGTGAGCAGACAAAACACTACCAATAGGGTGTCCATTGAATGATTTGCAAGGGTTACAGGGATGTCATTTGGGGGTAACCAGGTGTCGCAACCATGAACCCTTTGTTTTTTTTTGTTAAACAGAAGTTCCTGGAGTAGCAGGGGACCCGACAGCCCCTGTGTTGTGGGGGCCCTGCCACACCAGGTCTGAGGATGCCCCAGCACAGTCTTCACCCAATAGGGTGTAGGCTGGGCCAGGGCTTACAGCACGAGAAGGAAGCGCTCAGTGGGTGTTGGAGCTGACAGTGACATGTGGCACGTGTTATATGCTATGTTCAGCTCCAACCCTTCCTCCTCTGGCTTCCTTGCAGCTCATATACAGGAAGCAGGACGCTCTTCCAGCTTCCGGGTTCCTGTTTGTGAGAAGCTTGGAGTAGCTTAGGGTGGCCTGGAGTGACGGACTGAAGCTGTAAAACAGATAAGATGGCTTTAAAAAAAAATGTCAAGTGTATTTTGCATGTGTGAGGTGCGTGTCAGATGTATGTATGTGCAATGGGTCAGTGAGCGGTGGGTGAATGAGATGAAATGTGATAATGTGTGTGTTTGAATGTTGTGGGTGGGTGGGTGTGTGCCCGTGCAGATAATGCAGTGAGAGTGTATGTAAGAGAAGGTGTATGAGTGAGTGACTGGTGAGTAAATGAGTGTTAATGTGGTAGTGTGTTTGTTTTAATGTTCTGGGTTGGTGGGTAGGTGGGTGCCTGTGTATAGAATGCAGTGAGAGTGGATGTAAGAGAAGGTTTATGAATGAGTGACAGGTGATTGAATGAATATGAATGTGATAGTGTGTTTCAATGGTCTGAATGGGTAAGTGTCTGTGTGGAGAATGCAGTGTTAGTGGATGTGAGAGAAGGCATATGGGTAAGTGAGCGGTGGGTGAATGAGTAGGAATGTGACAGTGTATGTTTGAATGTTTTGGGTTGGGGGAGCATTTCTGTGTGGAAAGTGCAATGCAAGTGGATGTGAGATAATGGTGGTTGAGTGAGTCGGAATGTGAGTGGGTGTACATGTTCTGGGTGGGTGGGTTCCAGTGTAAGTGTACATCAAGGAAGGTATAGAGGTGAGTGACTGGTGGGTGAATGGGTGTGAATGTGATTGTGTGTGCGAATGTTCTGGGTGGATGGGTGCAGGCCTCTGCGGTGAATGCAGTGTGAATGAATGTGAGAGGAGATGTATATGTGGGTGAAAGGGGGTGCCTGTTGGTGTGTTTGTGTGTGTGTGTGTGCCTGTATGTGTAAGGCCCTGGAAGACTGGGGATCACCAGTGCATTTTTGACACATCCTTTACTGACTTTGCATGTTTTACTGATATTTTCGGGCAAGTTCATGTGTGTTATTACCTGGGTAGACTGGTATTTTGGTACAGCCAGTCTATCCATTGCTTACTGTGGCATGACATTTATTACTCATCATCTTTGATAAAGCAAGCATGATAAGAAGTATAACCTCGCTAGACTGATGTTTTGGGGTAGCGGCCTGAATATTTCTTACTGAAATAAGTATATTTTAATAAGGGGGCATCTATGATGAAGCAAGGATGATAAGTGATCTTATGGGTCTAAACTGGCTTACATTGGAACCATTTTGGACATGTTTTTTTTTGTTCTGACATGCCACTTTTAAAGGCCAAACCGACAAGGAGTATTTTCTTACATAGGAGTTCTGGCATATATTGCAGGGACCGGCATGACAATGCATTAGGGAATGTGCTAGTGTATTTTTGGTGACTTGCAGCTATTGTACTTGTTTACATGAGTTACCCTACACCCTACAAAACCAATTGCAAACTGTCTGGCCTTCTACCCACATTTGTACAGAAAGTGTGCTGTATAAAACACAATTTTAACCCATTCTTCAAAACATTTTCTCATGGAAGGGGGAAGAATCCCCTTGACCCCCCAACCCGCCAGTCTGTTTTCATTAGTTCTGGCCCCCTCACTATGGTTGGTCGCAATCACATATTTGTGGCAAATATTTACACCCTCCAATAAAACAACTCACCAGCCACCACTGGTATATTTTGGGACCAGGCACCACCCCCTCCTTTTTACGCTAGGTGAAACATGTATGCTTTGATTAAAAAACACATTTCCTTCTTTCACTTGGAGTAGTGTATGCCCCTGCAGCCAGCGGCATAACCATCATTGACATTGCGCAACCATGGTGGTCTGGTCCGACCCTGGGTGTGGCGTGCCCTGTGCTTTGTTAAGGAGCTTGTGGGGGGGCCCATCAGCATGGCTCACAGGGGGGCCCCCACAGTTTGTGCTACACCGCTGATTGGGCTCTGCTCACCATGAACGCATTCAAGTGTGATGCGAATGGATAAGAGGGGCCGCAAACTCGACCAAGACCCTTTTCTGGTGCAATCCAGTTTTTAAAAAAAAGCAATGGACAAAGAGTCTCAGAAGTGAGAGAGCCATGGAGTGTCCCACCCCACTCCACTCAAACTCCTTCTTGGAAAGGGATTTGTGGAAGCTTCATTCATGGGTCAGACCTCGGGGGTCATTGAATAATGCACCACGCACATAGAGATCTAAAAATTGTAGCTGCATTGAACCCCACTTTGAGGGAAGTGCCGCCCCCCCACCTCATCCTGTTAAAAAAGATTGAAGAAGAGTCATGTATCAAAGCCAGGGACATTAAGGTGTTATGTTCAGCTCTGGGTTGTGGAAGACAACATGTGGCTGCTTGTCACATAACGTAAAGATAAATGCACACCGAGGCACGTGGCCTCAGCTTACACCTGTACAATTGTTTTTTCTATTGTAGTTGTAGCTGACTCATAGATACATTTATAATCAGGGAATTTTGTTGATACTTATAAATCCTAGTCAATGATTTAATTTTCAGGCTTTGCTCGTGCACCATTTTGCTCCTGGGTAAACAGACAGTGCACGCCTCCCCATGTCAGTGCTTTTTTGGCTTGTTCACACATCAATCCCACAGATAACGAGTACCTCTGTGTTCATTGACCTATAGATGTTTCATACACTAGCTGGAGCCTGCATTAGATATTTCGGTTACCCTGTTACAGGTACTGCATTATGTATGTTTTACATATAGTCTCCAGTTGAAACTGGAAAATGACATTCCCCAAATGTGTGATCGTGGACAAATCTCACCTACCTCTGTGCCTCCTTTCTAATATCCGGCTGAAATTAGAGCGCCTGGAAACACTGGAATTAGACACATTTAAAAGTCATGAACAATCACTTCCTGTAATGTCACTTGGGGGCAGAGTCAAATGACATCCCTTCCTGTGATGCCATCGAGGTTCAAGGGCCGTGTGATGTCACTTCTGCTACCCCTGGCATTTTGGTGAAATGACGTCCCTGAAGGGTTCACGGTGGAATTTCAACTGCAAAACCGAATTAAGAGTATAACAAAACATGAAGGAGCTGATAATTACATGTAATTGGGCGATGTGTTTATTCTTTCCTTTTTCTCTCCTTTTTCTAAGATCGGAGAGGACGTGCGGAATTGAGGATGCCTGGTTAACACTGGAATTTGAAATAATGAGTGGGTTATCACCAAGAGCACAATGAGAAGACGTGAAAGCACACAAAGTTTAGGTAGTTGAAGCTCAGCTAGGGCGATTATATTAAGTTTATTGCCCTGTGTATGAAAAGTAGTGGTGGGCTGACGTTTCCTGAGTACATTGTAGTGTCCCTGTTTTTAATCATGTAACATAAGAGTGTATTGATTGGTTTTGTTGTTAGGTTTACACTACAGGATGCCATTTGCGGGTCCCCATGGGTCACCCCTGCAACACCTGAGATCTCCCTTGCTAACCCTAAAGAGAATATGTTGTTTTATTATTCTTTTTAAATTGAAGCTCCTGGGCTGTGGCCAGTGCCATGTGGAGTGGGTGGCTTTCTTGCTCAGGCCCCTTAAAAACAGGGGGTTCCACAAGTGTAACACTTTGATCAGTGACCCTAAAAAAGAAAGAATAGGAATAACAAATAATGTGTCTTTCTGGATTCAATACAATAATTGCTAGACTCATTAAAGGTTTATTTCAGGCACACTTCAGGGGGTGAGTCACTGATTTAATTTGTTCTTAAACACCTCAAATTCACAATGCAGAAACTTCCTAAAATCATTTAGAGTAAAATAATCATCCATTTCGGACTATTATTTTTATTATTATTTATGATTATGTTCTTTGCCTTTCGCAAGCTGCTGTTATAGCATGTTTTTTTTCTGCCGTTTTCTGCTAGCATCATCATAAAATATTCAATCTCGGTGTCCTCGGCCACTTGACAAAATCCTTGTGAATTAAAGCTTGGGTACATTGTAGAAATGTTTGACCACAGCATATAAAGTGGCCCTTGATTTCATTTTGCCCAAATTAATGGCAGTAATGTGTCTGTCTTGCCTATCTCCATGGCATGCTGATCAGGATGTTTGTTTGCACGTATGAGGTGACGAGTGCCCAGAGTACGGGAGGCCGTGTGAGTACATTGCTTTCCCTGCGCTACTCTAAATTCTTTAATATACAGTTTATATGAACCCTCCCAATGGTATATGTTTTGCCAACCTCTGTAGCCTGAAAAGTAGATCCACGCAGGCTTGACATGTGGCTAACTTTGCACCAGACCTGCACATGAACTGGCCTGTTGGTAAATCTCAGTTAACAGTATAATGGTATCCGCTACAGAGTGTAATTTACTTTCTGACTTTGAGAACATTCTGACATGCAATTGCTTGTTTTACTATAGCCGGTAAGACAGCTTCAGCCAGTAGGAGAGCTCAGTGGGCTCAGCGTTTACTGCTGTGATGTGTGTGTGATCTGCAGGTTGCTGGTTTTCGGCACGGCCAACTCAGCCTTTCATCCTTCTGAGGTTGATAAATGAGTACCAACACAGGTTGGGTGATATTGTATGCATATTCGTTCTATATAAAGCGCTGAAGCGTAATGGCTGTGTATGATTATCTTTTGGCATTGGACTTCTGCTTGAATTCACAGTAATTTGGCAATATGGGCCTCTACACACTGATATTAACGATACATATGGCGATCCATTCTTGTATGAAATGTATATCACATTACAGTAATATCAGAACTATATTTCTCGTAGTGTACTTAGGAACAATGCGATGTGATGCCACTTCCTGTTTTGTCGAGGGATGAAAGGTCATGTTCCATCAGTCCCTGTGATGTCACTTTGGGGTGGAGTCAGAAGACATGACTTGCTGTGATGTTATCAGAGGTCAAGGGTTGTGTAACGTCACTTTCGCTACCCCAGGCATTTTGGTGAAATGATGTCCCTGTTTACACTGCACTACCTACCACGTGAAGAAGTCACCATAATGCAGGCTTACAGATGAAACATGCAAGGTTGATCACCGGAACTGCGCAAGATTGTGAACATTGTCTAATACAATCTAATGATGTGGCCACTGCTTGCTAATGGAGATCAATCAGACGGGCTGTGATTCTGCAAGCAGGTTTTCAAAAGAAATTCGTCTTTTTGGCACCCTCTCAACCATGTCCACCAATAACTGGGCATATTCAACTGGCTCAGAGCAGTTCATTGATGCTCCGTGTGGTGGCCAATACAAAACAAAGCACATTCTGTTGCACGTACAACAGCCATCAGCAATGCCAATAGTTTGGGCTTCTGTGTAGGCATGGGAAAGGCATTTGCCAGGCACTGTCCTAGTGTTATTAATTGCCCATCAATGGTAGCAGCTGCTAAATGGTGGAAGCAGTGCCTGGCACATGCCTAATGCTTATTAACAAGCCAAAACTGTTGATTTTGCCAGTGCTTGTTTCTAACAGGAGTTCAGTGAAGTAAAAGCATAGTGCTTATACATCTCCTGGCTGAAGACAGACCTCGGTGGCATTTTATCACATACGTTTACATCTCCAATTAAATCATTAACTCTCAGAAGACTGCTTTGAAAAACCCCTGGCAGGCACTTGGAGCACGCAGTTTGATGGTAAGGCTTGACAAAATTAGTTCAACGCGATCATAGGAGGATGTGTTTTGGACAGGAGGGGCAGGAAGTGGATGAGAATGGCCATAGGGATTTGCATTTAGCATGGCCATGGGCAGTTAATGGGTGGATGCATTTGTAAACAACACCTAAAAGCTTTGTGTCTCACATCATATGCCATTTCTCCCTATCTGCACTCTAATGAAATTGGTTTATAACACCACCTAATAGCTGAAACTAATAATACATGGGAGAAAACAACCTTTTCTAGCATGCGTCCTATCAATGTTCCTTTCTCACAGATCCCATTAAGGTTGCTTGAGATTAGCTGCTGCTTTATCCTAAACATTACGACAAGAAAGGTAACTGTATGTTACAAGTGTGATACGTGTCTGTGATAGCTCATTGGGTCAAAGGGCCTCATTACGAGGCAGGCGCTGACGGAATGAAGGGGGCCGGTAAAAGCTTCCCATTGCGGGACCCGGATCGCACGCCTGGTACCCAGGCGTGCTTTCCGGGTACTGCGAGGGGAAGAAGGAGGTAGCAACGGGACACCTGTAATGTGCCCATTGTTACATTCCTCCCCATTCCCATTTGAGCCCTATAGGGGCTCAAATGGGAATGGGGAATGGTTCCTGCAAGGAGGAATTACCGGGTCCTCCAATGTTGGAATGACCCGGTTATTCCTCATTGCAGGAACCCGGTAAACGAGCCCGGTTTGGTGGCCGCCATCGAGCTAATGGCTTAGGGTGACCAGACGTCACCCTCCGTCCCGGGGTCCCGGGTGTTTTTTCATTTTTGAAACCCCGTCTGGGGTTTGCATGTTTGGGGGGCTACGGTAATTAAGAGACTGGCTTCGAAATCATTGTACGGCAAGCCATGTAATATCAATTAGAGCTCACGCTCGTTTTGAATTAACATGCCACGATTCACAGACAAAACTGCACAAATGAGATCATATACAGTTTATAGAAAGGAGAAGTGCTGGAAATATGGTTGGGGGTTGGTTGTGGGGGCGTGTTGGGGGAGGGGCGGTAATTGGTGGGCTGCGATGGGGTAGTCCCTCTTTTATGTTGTTGGCCGTCCCGTTTTTTTGTTTTGAAAATCTGGTCACCCTATAATAGCTCCATGGCTACTGCCAAACTCGTAATGAGGGCCAATGTGTCGGCTGCTGAGATCAGTGGGCAACATGTACAATCACGGGTTGTTTAAATCATCAGCCGTGAGTGGAGTAATAGCAAAACCTATTACACAAGGGCCTATAATGCTGCACTTTTAGCAGAAATCAGCACACTCATACAATAGTTACTTTTATGATCTTGTTAGTCACTGTCTTTGGGGAAGCAGACTGCTATGAGACATGCTCTGAAAACGAGCTGGCACTTATGGGGAGGCCATTTAAAATAATAAACTTGTTCACGGGTACACGAGCACCTTGAGTCATCCTTTCCCCTTTGCCAACCAGGGCACCGAATGGTAAGAATAGTGATTTTATTCAGCTGGTGTTCTAAACATCTGCTAAAATTATCCAGTAAAACCCCTAGCACAAAATGTTTTGCTTAAAATGGTCCCACTTGACTGAAATTCAAACACAGAAGTGTGCCAGGAAGAGTCCAGTATGTTTTTCGCCCAAATTTGAGAAAATACGACATGTCTGTTTTTCAGGGCATAACTTACCAAACATGAGAAATAAATAGAGCGCGCCTCAGAAAAACAGAGGAAGATTATCAACAGTTTACTTAGCCTCAGAATATTGAAAACAGGTTTGGAATTCTGACCCCGGATCCCAAAAGCATCAGGGTGCATTTTCCCCGTGGAGGCTGTTTGCCTTGATTTGTTTTATCACCCAAAACAATTCTGTGACCGAGGTTGTGGATAACAGAGCTTTCGTAGATCAGTTACTACAATGGCAGGCCTGCTGGGAATGTTTATTAGCTGTATGATGAACTTTGCAGTGCTTTTTCCTAGAGTCTGCCTGCTTGTAACAGGCAGTTCAAATAAATAGCGTATAACGTACAGGCGCGTGTGCACACACACGAACGCGCGTGCAACTTTCTCTCGCTCTCCGACAACCTATTGGGACAAAATGGCCATCTGTTTGGGCAGTATAGACTGAACCTATGAGATGTTTATTACAGAAAATGGTGCTAGCAATTCTGACTCTGCTTTTTTGATCCAACTCCCTTTCAAGAAGCGGTCCCAGTTAAAAGAATAGAGCGCATCCATGTATTCAGCTGGGACTGTTTTCTGATGTCCTCGGCCCCTGCCTATAGTGGCAGTAGGGCAGGGTCAAATGCCATAAGTGAGTACCCGAGTACAGCCTGCTGAAACCGCTCCAAGCAGGCTGGAAAAGGGCTTGGCGAATTTGTAGACTCTAATTTCCACCAAATTATAATTGTGTGTCTCAAAATGGCCTGGTAGCATAGGAAACCATTAGGATAAGGCATGCTTCATTTGGCAGGGTGCGTCTTGAGAACATAAAATTGTAAAGCCACAAATAATTTGGTGTCATATAGATCTCAAACTGGATCAGTGACTCATCCATGCAGGCATGTGGTAACTGAGGTTTGTCTGTAAATGACCCCACCCAGGCATCACTTAGATTGAGGCAAAAAGGGTACACTTTATTGAATGTCATCTCCTCTCCCAGGAGAGGCTAGAAACGTACCTCAAAGACATTTGGGATACAGCAGATAGTCCAAAAAACTCAGGACATCCTGTCCTCGCTCTCCTCCTCTCACCTCCCTCCCTCTCTTCCCGGCTCTTCCTCTTCCTCTCTTGCAGCCGCCCCTCCGCCCCCCTTCTCTGCTTTTCCACCTTTTTCTGCTGATGAGGTTTCCAGACAAGTCCGATCTATGAAAGCCTCGTCTAAACAGGTTCACCCCTGTTCCTCCAAAACCATCAAGGACCACATCGACTCCCTGGCTCCTGCCCTGGCTGACTTTTGCAACCACTCATTCACCTCTGGAGTCTTCCCATCCTCCCTCAAGCACTCCCTTGTGCACCCCCTCCTCAAGAAACCCTCTTCCGACCCCTCCTGCCCGGCCAACTATCGCCCTATCTCCATTACTCCCTTCCTGGGCAAGCTCCTGGAGAAACTGGCCATCTCCCAGCTTAACCTCCATGCTGAATATGTTGGTAATCTTCATGACCATCAATCCGGCTTCAGAGCGGCCAGAAGCACGGAAACTGCTCTCCTGAACATCCGTGAGGACCTGCTCCTGAACCTCGATTCCAACACTCCCTGTGTTCTCATTCTGCTCGATCTCTCCTCTGCCTTTGACACTGTCAACCATGCCATCCTGCTCAACCGTCTCCGTGATAACCTGGGTATCACTGGTCAGGCTCTGGCATGGCTGACCTCTTTCCTTTCCGGTCGACCCTCCCAGGTCCAAATGGGCTCCTTCCTCTCTGACATCTTTTTCTCCACCTGTGGTGTCCCCCAGGGATCCAACCTCTCTCCCTGGCTTTTCAACCAGTATCTGGCACTCCTTGCCCACCGCATCGCCGCTCTCTGCCCCCACTTCCAGTGCTATGCGGGCGATACCCAGCTCATTTTCAGGCTACCCTCGGCCTCCTCCTCTTCTTCCCTCATCTCCGACTGTCTGTCTGCTATCCAGGAATGGTGTGCCGCCAATGACCTCTGCCTTAACGCCAGTAAGACTGAGATTCTACTCATCGGCACACCCACTCCCTCCTTCCCTGCAGCTCTCTGGCCGGCCTCCCTTGGCCCCCTTCCTGCCCCTACCTGCAAGGCTAAAAACCTCGGGGTCATCTTCGACTCCACACTCTCCTTCTCTCCTCATATATCTGACGTCTCTAAGAAGTCCCACTACCAGCTGCACCTCCTCAGAGGTATTCTTCCCTTCCTCTCCTTCCCCCAGAAGCTCACTGTCTCCCGAGCCCTGGTTCTCTCAAGGCTGGACTACTGTAACAGCCTCTATCTTAATCTGCCTGCCTCCACTCTCCGCCCTCTGCAACTTATCCAGAACAGAACTGCGAGACTTGTCCTTGGCCTCAAGCCCAGGGACCGTATCTCTCCAGGACTGAAATCTCTTCACTGGCTCCCAGTGGCTGCGAGGATTAAGTTCAAAACCCTCTGCATTGTCCACAAGGCCTTCTGGGGCCTGGGGCCAAAATACCTTCAACTCTCTCTTCCTAAATATCTTCCTTCACGAGCCCTTCGCTCATCCGTCTCCAACTCCCTCATGGTCAGCCGCTTCTCGAAGCAACGAGCTGGGGGTAGATCTCTCTCCGCAGCAGGGGCCTCCCTCTGGAACAGCCTTCCTGCCTCCCTGAAACTTGAGGAGAACCATCTCCGGTTCCGGAAGCACCTCAAAACCTTCCTCTTCGCTTCTGCCTTTTCTCTCCCTCTCCCCTGCTAAACCTGCTTAACTCCCCACTGAAATTCTGCACTAAACCTGCATCTTGGCCACTCTCAGCGACCTCGGTCCAGGGCCCAGCCACTCTCCACTTGCACTGCCTCCCTGGCTCCCCCTGCACTGTGGGACTGTCACTGTATCCCTACAGCCCCCTTCCTAGCACTTGCTCTGCACTTACCTCGCACTTGCCACCAGCTGGCCCTTTTATTTATTATTTATTATTTATTATTTATTATTTTATTACGCCACTTACCGTGTACTGCACTTTCCCCCCCACCTCCTCCCCCTGCACTTTCTCCTTTTCCCCCTACCTCTGCACTTGCGCGATCTGAATGACACCTGGCCTAGTAGGATCGTTTGTCTGTCTTCCCCTTGTTTCCCTCCCTCCCTGCCTCGTCGCGCCTTGAAACACTTGTGTATAGGCGCGTTACAAATACCATATCATATCATATCATATCATATCATATCATATCATACCACATGGTATGGTGCTGATTACCAGAGACTCTTTCAACTTTAGCACACAGAGAAAGGCTGTATTGAATGTAGCCTGGGACAGATGTACATTCCACTGAGGAGTTCCACCATCTTAGGTTCTGTTAGGACCCCACAAACATTCTGGCCTCTCCCCACTTCCTGCAGTCAGAGCAATCTGGGTATCATACTATAGGGGAAACAGAACTTGTCACAGCAGCATGGATTGGATCCCTGACAGCATGTTTACTTTGGGCCAATCAACTCTACAATCTTGCCCATAAAAGTAGGGGAGACCTCACCATATTGCTTCATGTTTGAAATCTCAGAAAAGAAGAATGATTCACTGGAACACTGCTGGGAATACAGTCTATTCCAAAATCTTCGTCCATAGAGGTGTAGAAAGAAGAAGAAAGAAGACTCCAGAGCAGAGCCAGGCTCTGCTTCCTATCCATACCAAGGCCACATTTAGGGTGACCAGCCTGCTGTAATAGTCCTAACTGCAACTGAGAAAACGGTAACCAGGCCCTTGCTCACTGGAGGTTGCACGGCTCTGCAAGTGTGCTCTACACCTTCCAAGCTAGGAGGTACAGAAAAAAGGACTCACCTGGCCCATGGAGACCGTAGGGGATGCCTCCCAGCAACTCAGACAGCAAGAAACAGCAAGCAACAGCTCTCACTCTTGATTCCAACTTCAAAATACTTGCAGACCTGGATATTGCCTGTCTGTTCCAAGCTTCTTCGTGCCATGTACCATTGTTGCTTGTAATGCACACCATGTGAGGGACCCAGTTGCCCAGCTCACCAACCCTACACTGAATCAGCACCTCAGAAACTGATTGGTGCTGTTGAGCCACAAGAACAAGACAAGACAGTATTGACATTGGTCATGTCTCCATGGCCCAACTGTGAGGTCTTTGGTAATTACGACCTGCTCTTTACCTTTTTCCAAATGCATCCTTATCCTGCCTATCTATCCTACCCTTGGACCACATTACTAAAGATGAAGAAGTGGCATACTGTTCAGGTTGTGCCTTGTTCACCTTTATGATTGTGATCATGGTTGGGTTAGTAGTTGTGTGGAAATGAGTAGGCATTTTAGGCACTACTTATCCCGGTACTCCTGCAGAGCAGCAGTCATTTTTTCATACCACAGCACTCACACTCCCTTCTTTTTTTAATCCAAATGCGTTGTCTGGGGCATTGACATTGGGGCATGATCACCTCTGGCTTCGAGTGCTGGTTCGATAGTTGCTTGCGGATCTCCACCATAAGCCTTCAAAGAAGCTGGATTGGGACTGAGCATGTACGTAGAGCTAGCCAGGCCTTCCTGACCTACATTCCACTGGGGTACTCTTGATTGTCTTTTCATCTCCCTCCCTTAGGATCCAGATCGCTCTCCTTTTGTACACCTTGTTAACTATCTTCTGCTCTTGGCTGCTCCAGCTGTCAAACCACATGCATGTTGCTCTTCTCACGATGGGATCAACCCCTTCAAATTGGGGCTCTGGCCCATCCCCAGCCTTATGCAATGCTTGCCCTCTCACACCTTCCTATTTTCACTGGCTCGGAACTCCCTGGTCCTTCACGTCTTTTCCTATTCTCATGCTGGTTCCCATTTCCTACGACTACCATGGACCCTCTTCTACACATTAGGGTCTTAACCCACCACCACCTGAGGTTCACAGTTGTCCACTCTATGGTGCTCTCTTACTCTCACCACCTTATAGTCTTCACCTCCTGCTACAAACTTGTGTATTACTTCTCCTGCCACCACTTGTGGCTTCTCATCTGCCACCACATGTTGTTGTTCTCCTCGCTAACTTGCTTCGAACTCCATTGCACCCTTAGTCTGAACACTCACACTTTTCCCAAGGCCCTGTCTGTATTTGCTGGGCTTTGTGGGCCCCTCTACATTCTACCATCAGCAATATGCACCTGGAGGCTGGCACCTGTTACATTCACCCTTGGAGCATGGGATCCCGACTTGACTAACACGTGAGTGCGGACTGTTGCTCTGTTTCCCTGCCACTTCTTCCTGATTCTGTGCCTGCACCATGCCTGTCAATCTCTCTAATCTATCTCAAACGGCATCTCTTTCCAGTACCACATGGTCATAAACACTAACTCTTTCTACCTTCCTGTGCTCACAGTCCCACTGTACATCCTGCATGTTTTTGCTGCTAGGTATAAATCAAAGGAAGCTCTGTGTACATCCTGCATTTTTTTGCTGATAGATAAAATTCGAATTTAGTTGTATGTGTACATCCTGCATTGTTTTGCTGATAGTTAAAACTCGAATTTAGGTGTGTGTACATCCTGCATTGTTTTGCTGCTAGTTAAAACTTGCATTTCGTGGGATTACACAGACTGGCTACTCCCTCTGCCTCTGTTCTGGTCTGGTATCTGTTCCCTTATCCTCTTTAGTGTCCATTGTCTCTTCCCAGTCTTGTTTGTGTCCCCTTGTGCACCTGCTCCCTAAGCCCTACGCCCATGTACTTCAGCTGCTCTGCCTGGTTAAGTGTACCACAGTTTGTGCCCCTCACTATGGCGCTTTCTAGCTCGCCTATCTTCTCTAACTGCTTCTCTCTCTCCTATCCTTCAACTCTCACAAGGTCTGGCAGGAAGAAACTCAAGAAAGACACACTGGGCTCCAACCCAGTCCTGCCTATCACTGACACCTACGTCAGTGCTTCCACCAGAGAGACTCTCACTGACATCCTCTTTGCCGTCCCTTCTCCTGAACTATGGACTCCTGATGTGGTCGCTCTGATCTCGCCTTACTCTTCCTCCCACATTAATGGTGGCACCCGCTTGGAGGTCTTTTTAGCCTTCTTCTCTACCCCAAGGGTCATCATAAATGTCTATTTAAATGGTATCATCCTGGTACAAGGGCCTCAACCCAACCTCCTACTTTTTGATAGGCTTCTTCCTCGCCTTATCCATTTTCCACTTTCCTCCTCTCAGACTCCTTTGATACCTGTTTCTACGGCTGCCCTGGCTCCCTTGCCAGATATACCCACCTTGGCAACCCTGCCTCCTACTGACCTCACTGCCTCTCTCACAACTGCTACCTTTGTGCTTTCAACTGGACAGGCTCCCTTGCCTAGACACACTGCACTGACAACCTTATCAGCCCCTGCCACCAATTGTCACCACATCTGGGGCTCCCTTGCCTCCCTCAGCCCCTCCTACACTAGCTCCCTTGTGTCACGCCCCCATCATCATCCACGCGTCCCGTGGACACACCCCATAATCCAGCCCCACCACCACCACCAAAAAACGTGCCAGGACATACTCTCACCTGCAGGCCTGCCGGCAAGGGGTGGGACAAGGTCAGCGACGCCGGTTTCTACCTCATTTCCCATCCCGGCCTTGGTTTCCATCCCGGCGTTGGCAGTTGCTGTGGAGACGCGCCACGGGCATTCTACAACGTCTCCATTGCCGGCGCCTGGGAGCTCCTCCTCAGCATGTTCGATCACGTGACGGATGACGAGAGTCACGTGATCGCTAGTCAGCGTTCAAAAGCGACACGCTGACTGCCATCCAGCGCTTCACAGCTGATTCTGTTGGGCGCATTACGGATTACGGATTACAGACTACCACTTGGCTATTTTGACCTCGGATTGATTTTGTACTCTGATTTGGTTCTTCCCTTCACGGTACCTTTGCCTGGAATTTACTTCTTTCTGGTTTCGACCTCGGCTCTTCCCTCGGATTGATTTTTGGATTTGCCTTGCTGTACCTTGCTGGAACTGTTTCTCCCGGATTCGACCACGGTTTTGTCCCCGGACCGCTATTGGATTGCCCTTTTGTTACAAACTCTGTTCTTGGATCACGTACCTTTCAGGACCCCCATACCTGATTGGCTCACAGTTTCTGGCTTCTACGTCAGGTGGTGATTACATCCTCCTAAGTGCATTGCAATGCTGCCATCCTGTCGCCAACCTTGCCGGCTGCCTCCGACAACATCCCTACACCAATATTGGGTACCGACCAACTCCTAAGGGTAAGCCCCATTGTAGATTTCTTACGTATTCATATTCAAGTCTAGGGTTCTGTGTTAATTGTCTAACCCTGTGTTTGCCTTACAGTGGTCGGGGGGGCATCTTCCGGCATTCCTGGTTCCGGCTGACGAAATTCACCACCTGTGGCCTCAAGGACCGCTCGGGCAGTAATTTCTTGTTTTCTCGAGTGGTACTTGGGGACGGAGGTAACATCGTTCTACACGACCATCAAGTCTTGACACCTTGCCAACTACCACTGTCCTGGCTCCCTTGCCTGCACTCTCCTCACTGACATCCTTGTCCTCCCCTGCTCCTCTGCCTCCTCTTACCTTTATCTCTCAGTCACTCTTGCCACTTATGGGGGGGCTCTGTCCCCTGCACCCCCCTCGTAAAGTCCTTCAAGTGTGGCAATCTGCTCCACGTTGCCAAGCTTAACTCTCGCTCTGCTGTCAAGCACTCCCCAGACATCTCCCACCTCATTGAACTACTGGAGCTTGATGTTCTTGCTCTCACTGAGACTTGGTTTAAGGACAGCTCTGTCACAAGTTTTGACAAACTTCTCCCTGAAGGCTACAAGATCCTCTCTGAACCCAGAATACAAGGTTGAGGTGTGCCGTGTTTCTAAGGCGCTGGGATTAACAAAAATTCCAAACTAGGACAAAATCAGGTGAATGAGACCTTACAGAATAATTAGACCAGGATTGCAGCACGTATGAGGGACTAGCAGATACCTCAAAACTGCTGGTTAATTGGAAAAGAAAACTCAAAAGGTGTCACCTCAGAGTTGTTGCGCAGCCCTAATGCAGTTGAATGGAGCACATTTAAACTGTGTTTTATAACAAATAAACAAGCACAATGTGACAAGTGTTTAAGTTCAAAAAGTTCATCAGCCAAAGTGCTAATTAGAACAATTTTTATGAAATGAATGCTTAGAACAGAACTGCCGACATGTGTTTCGACCCTAAACATCGGGTCCTTTTCAAGGCAAAACGTAAGCAGGTCGATCTAGATATGCATGTGCTGCGCTCTTCATGAAAAAAGTGCTATACAACACATTTTAAATGTGCTCTATTCAACTGCATTAGGGCTGCACAATGACTCTGAGGTGGCACCTTTTGAGTTTTCCTCTCTGAACCCAGGCCCAAAAGGTCAGGAGGTGGAGTATGCCTGATCTTTCCTGGGTGGATTCGGGTTTCCATCATTCCCACTGAGGTCTAATCTTCCTTTGAATGCCTGGCCTGCAGGCTATCCCTCTCGCCTGTCCCCTCTCTTACTCTGGCCACCTTCTATCGGCCAATCCACCCTCTTCCTCTCTGAATGGGCTGAACTGGCCTCTTTCCTACTCTCCTCCTCTTCCCAATTCCTCCTGTTGGGGGATCCTAACATCCATCTTGACTCTCCTGACTCTTCAGGACCTTTCCGCAACCTGTGCGACTCTCTTTCTCCCTCCTTTCTACCTTCTGGTCCATCACACACTACTGGCCACACCTTGGATGCTCTCATCTCCACAGACACCCCTCTCTCTATCCCTCTCTCTACCTCAGTCTCCTGGACTGATCATTCTCGTCTCTCTTCTCACTTGAAGTCCTCTTCTCCTTTAGCAATGACACACCCTCCACTGCCCCCTGCCTTAAAGGTCATCTGAGCCATGAAAAGAGTGCCAGTGGCTGCCTTTGCCTCTCCTCCGTCTACTCCTGCGACAGACTCCCACCCTGACACAGCCTTCTCTAACTTTCACCTTTCCATCTCCAACAATCTTGACATTCTGGACCCTGTCATGGGGGTCCGACTGAAGCCTGCCAAATAGTGCAACTCTTGATACAAGATTTGATACGATTTGGCTGCCCTTAAATGCAAGTGCAAAGCAGCAACACGGAAATGGGGATCCTTAAGTGCACCCTACGACAAACTGGCTTGCCGCCTTCTTCAAATGCAATATAGACTCTGCATTCACTCCAAGAAAAGAGCATATATTCAAGTCTGCATCTCCACGGCATCTAACAAAACAGCTAAACTTTTCAAAGTCTGCAAGGAACTGGCCAACCCCCTTGCAGCAGCATCCTCCACTGCACATACCCAGGCCCTATGCTCGGCCCTGGTGGCACACGACACTGCCAAAACACAGGCCATCCTGCCCTCTCTTTCTTCTTCACCCCCTCCTGCAACAACATTTATTGGACTCCTCTCAGCTGCACTCACCCCTCCCCCTCATTTTGTCTCTTCCCACTCCCTTGTCACGCCTGATGAGGTCTCTAAACAAGTCTGGTCTATGAAAGCCTCTTCCAAACAGAAGGACCCCTCCCCCTCCAAAACCACCAAGGACAATGTTGACACTCTCGCTCCAGCCTTGGCTGACCTGTGCAACCTCTCCTTCAACAATGGAGGTTTCCCCACTTCTCTAAAAAACCTCTGCTGACCCTTCTATTCTGGCAAACTATTGCCTGATCTCTGTTACTCCTTTCCTGGACAAACTCCTGGAGAAGTTGGCTATCTCTCAGCTTACTCTTCACACTGAATCTGTTGGTTTTGTCCATGACCCTCAGTCTGTCTTTAGAGCATCCAGAGCCAGACTGCTCTTCTGAACACCCGTGAAGGTCTGCTCTCAAATCTTGAATCTAACTCTTCTTCTGTCCTCATTCTTCTTGACCTATCTTCTGCTTCCGATATGGTAAACCACAACATCCTGATCTCCCGTCTCTGTGATACCCTGAGCATCAAAGATCATGCCCTGGTGTGGCTTGCCTCCTTTCTCTCTGACTGTCCTTCCCAGGTGGAACTTGGGTCCTTTCTCTCCTCTATCACTCTCTCTAGTTGTGGTGTCCACATGGCCCCCTTGGCCTACAGGATCTCTACCTTTATCTCTAACTTTTGGTGTTATGTGGATGACACAAAGCTCTCTTTCAGGCTACCCTCAGCCTCCTCCACCTCCTCGCTCATCCCTGACTGTCTGCAATTCAGTACTGGTGTGCTGCAACTGAGCTCTGCCCCAATACAATAAGACAGAGATCATACTCATTGGGACCCCTGCTCCCGCTTTCCCACTTTCACTCTGGCCGGCCTCCCTTGGCCCTGTGCCCTCACCTGCTAATGATGCTAAAAATCTGGGGGTCATTTTAGACTCCACTCTCTCCTTCTCTTCTCACATCTCTGACATCTCAAAATAGTCTCACTGCCAGCTGCACCTCCTCAGAGGTACTCTACCTTTTCTCCCCTTCCCCCAGAGGCTCACCATCTCTAGAGCCCTGGTTCTTTCCAGGCCGGTATACTGCAAAAGCCTCTTTCTCAATCTTCCTATGGCTGCTCTCCGTCCTCTTCAACTCAGCCAGAACAAAACAGCAAGACTTATCCTTGGCCTCAAGCCCGGGGACCACATCTCTCCAGTGCTGAAATTCCTCCACTGGCTCCCTGTAGCTGCAAGGATAAAATCCAAGACCCTCTGAATAATCCACAATGCTTATCTACAATGCTCTCTTCGTAATTACTCACCCTCTAGAGCCCTCTACTCTTCCTCCTCCTACACTTTGCGGGGGAGATGTTTTTCAAAGCAGTGATTTGGGGGTAGATCTTTATCTGATGCAGGGGCCTCCCTCTGGAACAGCCTCCCTGCCTCTATCCATCTTGACATGGATCACCTTAAATTCCGGAAAATCCTCAAGATCTTCCCCTTCTCTTTCTCCTTCTCTCTCGCTCTCCCCTGCTAACCTCCCTTCCTTTCTCCTGCCTTCCTCTACTACTAACTCTGTTCAACTTCTTGCCGACTGGTCGCCTGGTTCCCCTCCAGAGCCTTCCAGCTCTGTTAAGGATTTCAATCAGGCGATACACCCTGGTCTCAGCCTAGTATGTAGAACACACATGAAATACTTTTTTTTTATTGTGTCTATAGGTTCAATATTCTGAGTGATATACCACTCATATCACACCCCTTCTCAAAATACCCCCAGGTCACAATGGACCAGGAATCAGGCTGGTTGGTAAAGGTAATATTTATGTATTTATTTATTTAAAATTCAAATCAAACATATGCTTTGTAATAGGGAGCAGCAATCACCAATTTGGTGACAATAACAAATAAAAAAGGTATGCAACGCACTTCAATTCACTCTTTCGCACACAGAAGGAAAACACCAGAGAAAAGAACACTTTTGGCTTGTTTAGAATGATAGCACTTATGTTAGGATTTCCCCCTGCAACATTCCGTAACTCACAAATAAGCAATTCTTAATAGATATAAGGATGCAGCAATCATTCAGGAATAAAGAACAGTGAACAGAATTTAGATACAACCATCCCTCCCCAAACAAGAGAGAAAAACGGGTTGGAAATCTTACAATTTTAAAATGACATTCGAAAATGGCTTTGTGAAACAATGAATGTGTGCAAAAGTTATTAACTCAATACAAATTTCTATGGGAGCAACATAGACAAGATTCTAACAATCATGAGCTATAATTTGAGCAAAATTACACATTTTGAATCTTAATGGAAGTTTGAAAATAATTGAAAACAAAAATCACACGTGTAAAACTTTGCAGAAATGCGAATTCCAGCCTAAAATTCACTAAACGGTTTTTAAGATAAACTGGTGTAATGCACTGTTTTGGCATGCGGTTATTGTGTTGGGATGTAGCTACAGGTCTTATGTATAAGTTAGAGTTGAAATGAAGTCTCCAGCACTGAGGAATATATGCAAGGTTGAATGAGAGGCGTTTTTAGAAAATCGGGCAGTGAAAACAGAAAGAACTCATTTTGGACAAGAAAATATTTACTAGAGTTTTACTCTATGACTAGAGCATTCCGGCTAGAATACCAAGGAGGGACAAAGTAAGCTCTGTAGTTGATTCATGACTTCAACACCAAATCCCCAGTGTCCTCGCCTGGCGGAACCAGTTGGATCGCTCGAAGTAGGATGGATAACTTAAGATTTACACAAGATGAAATGACTAAAGAAATGGCGCTTAGCAAGATAGATCAAAGACAAGATTGCAATAAGGATCCTGACAATGTGACAAGTTATTAAGATAAGGATTGGATGGTTTAGAAATTGGGATGGAACAAAACAAGGTGTGCTATGATTTTCTATGCTTCCTATTAATACTTACAGTCCACTTTAATTTAAGAATTTGGACCATCAAGGGTTCTGGTCATCACACGAATCGGTCTAACCAAGGACGGCAGGGCACATCTGGCAGGATAGTGTCAGCTGGGTGATTCTGGTCACCTGGTCTGGCACCTCGGGTTACTGCACTGGATTGCGCCTATTACTGGAAACGGAAGATCAGTGGGATGGCGAGTTTTCTGCAGGCAAGCCTTTAGTAGTAGCAAGCCAGACTGGATCAAAATGCTTCGCTAGGGTTTTGGGATTGCTTCGGAATTTGGGCCTAGCTGAAAAAGGAGTTAAGCAATGCTGAGGCCTTAGCTTGGTAAGTAAAATCAGGAATCAGGAACAAGATGGACAATTCAGGAATAGGGTGCCACACAGAAAATCAGGATGAAGTCAGGAGTCAGTGTGTGTTGTGTGCTGTGAGGTTCCCTTATTTATCATGCCAAATGACATCACTAAAATATATGACAGGGGCAGTCCTACTGTCCACACCCATGATGCTATGATTGGGCCAAAACATAATCTTTGCCTTGCTTTTCGCTGATTGGATGACAGAAAGGGATGTCATGTTTTATGAAATGATATTTACAATGTCTGGAAACCTCCCATAGCTATTGGGACCAAAATCTAACTTTCCCACAAATACATATTTATGTAGTTGTGACCTCTAAGAAAATCAGATGCACATGTTACATATCTCCTAGGTCACATTTCAATCCAAGTCCCAAATCTGTGAGACCTGGCTTTGCCTTTCTGCTACATTTTGGCAATTGTAACCATGAAAGATTTGGCCTAAAATTTCCCAACTTTGTACACAGATGTGCATTCACCCCTGGAATATGTGTACAACATGTCAAGTGCACAGGATCAATACCTTCCCCACAATTGGTTATTCTTTGCAACTTCTGTTCTTTATGTAGTACTGGGTTCAATCACATCTTCAAAGAAAGAGCATACACTTAGATTTACAATTACCAACTTTCAGATATTTCCTCATTTGTGTGGCAAAGTTAAATGTCTTTAAAGTTCAGTTACAAATAGGCATTTAAACACCAAATGTCCTTAGCAGCTCTTTTTGTTCATTTCTTTCAACTGGCAGCAGCTGTCAAATTACTTTGAAACAGGATGAGGTCCTCTTCCTTGAGAGTGAAACTTCATGCCCCTCCCACTGGAAGGGTGAGTGTCTTAGCCTGCTATTGTCTTGACCTGGGGCATAGACGAATGTCTAATGTGACTTGAAAGGCGCCATTGTCCTGGGGATTCCAAGCCTCCAGCCCGCAATTAGCCTTTTCCTGTTCCAGCAGTTGAGGTGTCATCCTTTCTCAGGGTCAGCTTGACAGAGCAAGCTTTTTTTATTTTAACTATAGTTTGCCATTCAGACTGGGTTAAGATTTGATTTATACTTTTAAATCTTAACTTTAAACATATAGAATTAAAACAGTTTATAAGTGTGTCTTTACCATTACAAATCCGTTTACTTTTCTTAAGCAATTAAGCCTTGACACAACAATGTACTTTTAAAATAGGCGATTTTCCCCCTTCAGTCAGGAACAAGCCCATTTTACTATTCCTGTAAATTCAGTTTTTATATCAGCAAATATATACTTTGTTCAGCACATAGTTCTTGTTTTGAGTGCTAGAATTGTTTTACAGCATGGATACAAGTATCAGACATTTGTTTAGAGTCTCTCTCTGCACAGCTGATTCTTGATACTTGTTGCAAAGTTTTAGCTGTGTTTCCCTTGGAAAAATTAAAACACACAATCCCTGGTTTGCTTTTCAAAGGATACTGTTGCCAGGAGCTGTCATTCAAATGAGGCCCGGTTCCTCTGAGCCACAGTGGATGATCCAGAGAATTTCAGAGCCTTTTTGATCATCGTGGTTTATGAGAAATGAATGGATTTGGTGCCAAACAGCACATTGAAGGTTGAAAAATGATATTTAAAAGAGGCATTTGGGGTTTTTCAGCACAATAATGCTGCTTCTTTCCATTGCTCCATGTTGACGGTGGCAGTGCCCACCGGCATGCTCCTGCAGCGGGGACTCTGTTTTCACCACACTTGAACTGTGTGGCAGGGTGTGCAGCCTTTTTCTGATTGTGACACAAATGCAGTTTTAAAGATTTTTGTGCGCACAGGAGTCAGCGCGGTCATTTTTGGCTATTTCTTTCATCATTACAGTAAAGTGATGTAGTGAGGTACATCTCAGTGGGTCAAAATATCCCACAGCTCACAGGGTACGTGCCAGTCTTGCACTTGCCTCTGGGCCTCTGCACTATGTTCATCATTACTGCACTTTCCACTTACCCCCCCAGAGAGGGGTAACCTCTATGCACTTTGCCCAGGACCCTGAGCACTTGTTTCTCTTCCTCTTCCTTGCATTTCCGTCTGTACATGTGCACAGCTTGAATTCACTAGGACTAGAACATTCATTCTTCCTGCCCCCCCCCCAATCTTTTGTCTCCCCTCCCCAGCTTGGGGCACGCCTGAAACACTTTGTGCCCTTGCACTAGGAGAAATGGCATTAGGCCTAGTACGCTAGTTTTTTTGTTAGATCAAGGCCTAAGACGAACTACTGTATTCCCTTGTTCCCTTCCCACCTTGATGCGCTTTGAAGCACTCCACTTGTGAATAAGCACTTATAAATAAACAATTACAATTAAAATTTGCGTCCCCCATCGTGAGGCTATATACCCCAGTCTCTGTTCCCCGGGACCAAGCTTTAATCTAGGGTTTTCGCTTAGGTGTTAGTCAGAGCTTTGGTGTCTGATTGGTTTCTGTGCAATAGACTTCTGGTTTCAGGTGTTGTAGCCAGTTTACGGATTATGGGTAGAACGCCGAGTAAAGAGCTGCATCCGCCCTGTTGGATATGGAAAACACATGTTGTCTTCCATGCACCTGTCTATCGCTGATGAGTAATACTGTTGGGAAATTTCTTGTAGCTTTCGACCTAAATATTTTTCTGTTAAAGTACAAGTCGTGCCCCCAAAGTGATTTTGTAGTGTAGCTGCCACTTTATAAATTGACAATACATAAATATTCTGTTGGTACATGTATCTGTCCCCTGTCTTCTGTCGGGGAATTAGTGTGGATGACCAGGTGAGCCTCCACATAGTGACCCAACCCCATCACTCACTAGCTATGGGAGGCACCCAGCCCCCGTCCCCCACCCCTAAGTCAATTCACTAGGGGTTTCAAAATAAGGCAGGGAACTTCGATGTAGTACACACTCTACTATAGAAAGCTACTTTTGCCCCTCTTTACAAAAACAAAAAACAATTGCAGACATCTCCAATTTACCAAATTCCAACCTCATCATTCATTTACACTTTGAAGTAAAAATACTGCAGATGCTAGTGTCCCTTAAAGAGCAACAATATACCAAATTCAAAAGTTTGTTTAATGACCATCAATTAAGATTTAACCTGCCAGAATGACTAAATTCAGACTTGTGCACATAAGAGGAGAATTTAGATGACACTGCACCATTTGAAGGTATCCTCCTTGATTTGTCATCACCTTACAACACCGTGGATCATAAGATATGATCTACCGCTTCACTCACTGCATAAGCTTCTGCGGTTAAGGAGGTTGCATTTAAATGCTTCAAGTCCTTTGAGTATAAAATGGCACAAGTACATATCGACAACTTCTCTCCATACCGGCCGCCTAATCATGAGAAGTGCATGAAGGATCTAAATACTGGCCGTGGCTTTTCAGAGTGGATCTGAAACCCCTTGGGAAGCCCTCATGGTGACTTCATCACAGTGCGGCAACCCTGCACAGATGATGCCCGAATCATCATCCGGCTAGGACAGGTGTGTGCAACCTTTGGCTCTCCAGATGTTTTGGACTTCAACTGCCACAGGCCCACACAATTCCCTGTGCTGGCTATGTCTGGTGGGAGTTGTAGTCCAAAACATCTGGAGATCCGAACGTTGCAGACCCCTAGGCAAAGAAAAGCCAGTTGTCACCTCACACAGTAGCGCATTGAATTTCCAAAATCCCCAAATGGATGGTCTGCAGCAACCCATATCTGAACATCACCAAAACAGAGGTAATACCAACAAAATCGTCCTATCTTTCTGAAGATCCAACTGTGCGCTGACACCACCGACCTTAGTAAAAAAAAAGCAAGAAACGTAGATGTATTTTTTCTCTCAGGTCTATCAAACAAGGGAAAGAAGGGACCATCCGCAGCCCTATACCATCAAGAGAATTCATCACTGCTCGAATTTCGTGACTGAGTTAGTCTATTTAGTAGGGGTGCTCGAATTTAACACTGAGTGATCTGCAGATACTCACAGGTCAACCGTTGAAAAATACAGTGATCGACTAAACCATTCCAAACCTTTCCTCTGCTTAATCCCCGGCTTCTCACACAGAACCTGAACGTTCTCTTCTCCTCTCCTTACTATTAATCTTGTCAGGTGCTGCCAGGAGCAGCATGAAGTTTGCTGCTCCGAACAGCTCAGAAAGAATAATCGTTCATGTTGTTGTGCTGGCAGGACCGGGCAGTGAAAATGTATTAGATTAGTGTAGATGAATCCTCCCATGGTAGAATCAGAATTTCTTGCCTAAGCAGGCCTTTTTGTCCTGGAAGTGGGAGAACATGTTTCTTTATTTCCACCATGGACACCATCCAGTGAGAAAAGGTTTATTTTTATTTTTAGTGAGAGCTGACCACTAACAACACCTAACCTAATCACATCATTGACCCTTAATATTGCCCATATGTCGTCCATATCAGGGCCCTGACCTTTCTTCTGGTCATAATTGTAGCTAACACCCACCCATACGACCTATAGTATGTCTGGCAAGTAGAGACACATTTATACGGCATGGCTTGTGGCTGGCTTTACCAGAAGGTGGTAACCCTGTTTCTAACATTAAAAAATGCCAAATGTACGATAGATCCACATCAAATCTTCAATTATTTATGTACTAGTGTAAGGCTGTGTACACGGGACAAAGTTTAGTTTTTCATTTACACCGTAGGACTACGATATATGCTAAGCCTACAGCTCCCTCTAGCAGTGAAAACAGGCAAAGCTATGCAAATTAGACCACTGTATTTCCTAAGGCAACAGCTCCCTCTAGCAGAGCATTCTGTGCATTTGGGCAGCGTCGACGCCATCGGACAAACATACATCTGGCCTTTTATTACATAGGATTGCTAACCCAGGAGAGGTAATGTACAAGTTCAATTGTGTCCCTGCTTCCTCCTTTTTGACAATAAAGATTCTGAATACTTTTTCTGCACATATTCCAGACTCTCTCCACCCTGCTCCCAAACCCTGCACAGTTACCTGATAATCTGCCAGGATCATGTGGCACTCACTATAACAGGAGAGCACCCATGGCAGCCTTGACTAGGCACTCAGTGGAGAGCAGCGTAGAGGCTATTGGGGATTCTGGTGTGCCTGTTTGCTGATTGGCCCAAGTCTAGTCCTGCCATCTCCAATAGCCATGAGCACAGACTGTTTATCGACCTGGTGAAGAACATTGTCCATAAGTTTCCTCGTTCCTGTTTTTATTTTTTTTTATTGAATTGGTTGAAATAAATCAACCTTTCAAAATTCATGTATCAAACATTACAAAAACATAACAATTAAAACATACCAATAAAGACAACCAAATATTATCACACATTGAAATAAGAAATAGACACTCTTATCATTCCACAGTTCAATGTTATGTGGTTAGCAGCTACAATCTAATCAGAGAGGCAGAGCATTACATTGCAGACCCTGCAGCACTCCTATGATTGCACAGAGTGATGTTGTTATCAATGTGTGGCAACATTTTTTTCAAGCAATGCTTAATAAAAACATACATTTTACCATAATAGACAAATAAAAAAGACTTCTTAACAAGTTAAAACTTACTACAAATTAACAAATAAAACAACCCATAAAACCTGATTCAAATATAATTGCTAGTTGCCGTCCTTAGCTCACTAGTCCTGACCTCTGGGTTTTATTGTACCATGGAAAAAGTAGAGTAACATTGGTTTATTTAATCACCACAGGCTCATTATCCAAATTCAAACTTTCGAGGAAATTAACAGTTGCTATTTGAATCGGTAAGTAGGAGGAATTCAAGATTATCGACCAGCATTGTTCAGAATCCAAATAACCCAAGTACCGGCAATGTCTTCCAAATTGCTTAGATCTTAACGATGTTAACGCCGGGCATTGGGTAATTAGGTGCTGTAATGTCTCAGGAATGGTAATTAAGTTACAAAAGCGACAGAAGTTTTCTGACTCTAAGATTAACTTATGTTTCCTCAATATTGCTTTGGTCGGCCAGATGTTAAATCGTAGTCGCAATATTGCAGAACACATTTTTACTGCAGGAGCTCTGATAAGATACAATGGGAGCGTTCACATTTTTTTCGGGGGAAATCGGTTGACATCTCCATCTACATAAATTAAACATGACCTGCATGTTTATTCTAATCATTAGCATAAATCTGTTTTTTTTTGCTTTGTCAGGATTGTTAATAAGAGTGTCAATGGAAATATTTGCTGCGCCAAGAGCAGAATAGACAGTATTAATCCATGACACAAAAAGTTTGTGTAGTGTTAAACATATGTACAGTAAGCTCTTTTAAGAGAGTATTATGTTTACAGGATGTTAGACATTTCCTGAACAAGGCACAAAGGCGCCAAGTGTACAAGGCTTCCAATGATATTAAACCCAACTCATAGCGAGTCCAAGCGACGGGTATAGAGGCTGGTAATCGTAAGATGTTTTTCCAAAATTTACTTTCCCATTTGTTGAATCTGAATCTGATGTTAATTGGTAATGTTTCCAGACTATATAGCAAACCTGGGACAGCCTTTTGGTTCCAGTAGGTAAGGGCTGGTTTAACTGAACATTTCCCATATCTGGCCAGAGTTTTTGTAGGCCAATTTGGGTTTTAGACATTAAAACCATATCATCTGCATACATTAGACTTTTGACTTGTTGATTATTTATTTTTGGAGAATCAGAGCTCACATTTTGAAAAATTAGGGCCGTGTCATGAATGAAATAGTTAAACATCGAGGAAGCCAGTAGGCAACCTCACTTTAACCCACGAGCAGTCGGTATGGCTGCTGACAAGACCCCATCCAGCGACAGACGAATATAAATGGAGGTCTCAGAGTGGAAGGCAAGGATGATTTCAAAAAGTGTTTGTGGACAGTGATCTTGTTTCAACTTGTCAAATAACAGAACTCGAGAAATAGAGTCAAATACAGAATGTAAGTCAATAAACGCCAGAAATTGAGCTTGTTTCGAGTGTTGGCACAAAGTTTTGATGGAATTCAATGTCAGCAGGTTAATCTGTCTGCCCATCCCCGCAATAAACCCAGTCTAAAAAGGATCTCTAAAAGAATTCAATAGGTTTCATTTATAGAATTCGTTTAAGATGAGTTTAGAAAAAATCTTTCCAGGGGAATCTAACAGTGCAATCGGGCGATAATTATGTGGCTTGCATCTGTCGCCCTTTCTGAAAATTGGGATGATAATTGACGATTTCCAGGATGATGGGATAGAGTGGGAATGGACAACTGCTTGGAATATACAATATAGGATGCAAGCCCATTCCACCCAATTCGCTTTAAGCATGACATTGGAAATACCATCCGGACCAGCGGCCCTTGAAGTGCTTGCTTTTTTGATAATTTCTTCTATGTCCGTGATGGAAAACTCCAACTGCCATTGAGTTGTCCGAGTAATAAGAAATGATTCATGGTCAAATTTAGGGTCAGCATAAAGTTCTTGATAATACTCAACCCACTGCTGTTCATTAACTGAATTTAATTGGGCATCTGCGTCCCTATTATATGCATAATTTCCAAGCAGATACCGCATTTGTGCAGAATTCTTATTTGATAATGCTTTGGCCATTGCTTCACTGTCTTTCTGGAACATCAACGATGTGTGACCCTTGAACCAGTTCTTATTGCAAGTTTTAGCATTTTTTAATGATTGCCAGCGATCATTGGTATCCGATACTAGAATGCGTCGTTTGATTAGTCTAAACTCTGTCTTTTGATCTTTGACCAATTGGTCATAGGTATGACAATGCATTATCTGATTATTTCGTGGAATAGTGATCGTAAGAGCAAAGGGAGAGATAATGTCAGTGTATTGAACGCCCACATTAGATATGTCAGACTTTATCAACTTCCCAAACTCACAGACTCTAGCATCTGTCCATTTCAATCTGGTTCTAGCAGTATTAATCCCAACCCCCTGGATTGATAAGGGAGTTTTTTTTTTTGGTAATTGCCAAGAGATGGAAAGAGATAACAATTTATGGTCACTGCCAGGGTGCACAATGATTAGGAGCTCCTGGGTCATTCTAAATAAATTCTGGTCAACAAAAATATAATCAATGGTACTTGTACTATTATTACGATACCAAGTTGTTTGGGCGGGAATATCACCCCTAATGGCTCCATTGACCATAACAAAATTCCGTTCCTTCATAAGGTGTAACCAATAGAGACCCTCCTTCGAATATGGATTAGAGGTCGAACAATCCAAATTTAAATCCCCCAGAATGATGGTATAACTGGTGGTTGCCGCAATATTTACAACATCCAATATCGATGTAAGACCAATATAGAAATCCTCATCTAAACAGGCGACAGGATTTCTATACACATTCAAGACAGCAAGAGATAATGTATTAGTATCAACCTTGACCAATTGCAGATGACTCCTAAAAGTAGCCCATGGTGTAACACGAAAGCCTGCTTTATGATTAACAGAAACGAGTAGTCCTGAGGAGGGTCTAATTCTAGTGTGTAATGCAGGCAAAAGAGTAATATCATATCCATCCCACACAGGAGGAACCAAGAGCCATGTTTCCTGTAAGGTCAGAATATGATAAACAACTGGCATATTCTTAAAAGAGGCCTGCAAGTGGCTGTGCCCTCTTGTATTCCAACTGGCAATTCTTAGGATGTTTCCATTTTTAGTCGTTAATGATTAATTCTGTGTACCAAATGAAGCTCCTTGTGTTCTGTCATTGTTAGATCTAACAGATTGAAAACTTTCATAAATGTTCGATTTTACGATGGGTTCTTTTGATTGATTTAGTATAAAATTCGGATCCTGAGCCAATAGGAACCCCATCTCAAAAAGGGACATTTTAGCTTGCCATATGATGTTAGCAACAATGCCTGATGTAATCCATAACCGAATGATAGAAGTCGAAGTTGCAGAAATAAATTCAATTTGTTCTATGTCATTCGTACTTACATCTTGTAACTCCACAACATCTCTGAAGATGTTCAAAACACTCCTTCTATTGAGGTCATACGAAGGATAGAGCCCTTCTCGACACTTTAAAATAAAAGGAAAAGGGGAAGATTTGTTTGTAACCTATGATGAATAATGTGGAGTTCGACTAAGTTGAGGAGTGGAAAGACTGGTCATTCTATGTGGCTCCAAGTTCATGTGTTGGGAATGCGCTTCTTTAACAATTGGCCTTTGAGACTCAAAAAAATACTGATCGTTACTGGTAAAACTACAGATCTCAGTAGATTTAGAGTTAAGATTCCCTGGAAAGAGAGGAACAGGGAGTCCATTACAGATGGGTGCATCAGAAAACTTTTCCTGAAGATATTTATCAACTGCTTGTTTTAATTGATTTGTCACCCCCTGATTCTGCGCTATGGTGGATGAGGCGGTTAGTTGATCAGCAGAACCAAACAAAAGACTTTTTTTAATCAAATCCTTACCAAATGTTCGAGCTGTTCCTTGCTCCAAAGACATTAGAGATTCAACCAACGTAGCCAACGGAGCATATGAGGATAAAGGCAACTGAGCTGGAAGAAGCCTTATGGGGGCAACCTCTTTAGCGGCAACTGGTAAACAAGGGATAGATTTTATGGGCGCAGTGTACCTTGTAGGAGAAGGATTATAAATAGTTGAGCTCAGAGTACTATCAGACACCCCCTTTGGAAGCGAACCTCCAATCTCTTTAAAAAAAGCATTCAAGGTGTTTTTATGACCTCTTCGAGCCGGCTGATTCTTTGTTTTTTTCAGGATCGCAAATGGTTTTTTTGTTATTTGTTTCATTGGTCTCTTGCCACGCGTGCCTAGAATATGTTCAGGCTGGGGCGCGGCAGATGGGGACTCATCCTCATCACCGGGCGAGAGATCAACAATGTCATTTACAGGGCTAGTAGTGGGCAGTGCGGGAGTTGAAACATCTTCAATGGCACAAATTGCATTAGTAAATTGCGGAAGGGAGGTGACCAACCCCGCATGATCACAATGTTCAACCTCCACCGAAAGGACTGGAGCTGCTGTTTGAGAGTGTGCTAAATCAGTAAAACTACCACAGGTTATGATGGAGGCCTCCATGGCGGGCAACGCCCCTTCTCGTGGAGAGGGTACCATCCCAGGAGTTGGATCGTGGAGCTGAATCCATCATGTGATCTCATCCAGTTGAACTCCCTGTTTATTCGTTTTGTCATTTAATATGTCAAAAATGTTATGTAGGCCAAGAACTGAGGTGTTGATCGCATGCAAAGCCAGTTCTAACATTTTTGGCGTTGAAGAGGGCACTACACAAGCAGATGGTTTGACCGCTCTCGGTGTAGGGAGAGCAAAGGAAGCAATGGCTGAATTCACTGGAGTGGAGTGGGACTCGTGCGAAATATCCGCAATTAGAACAGCTGTGTAATTGGATTTCAAAGAAGTCGGAGATTCACACTGACTAGCATATTTTGATATGCTTGAGCTGTCTAGTGCAATCGGCCTAATTGGTGACAAGCTAGTTACAGAGTTTGTGCTAAATTTCCTCTTTACATTTCTCGATTTCAAGGAGGCAAGAATAGTTTTGTCAGAAATGGGATGATCTGGCCGTGGACTCACCAGTAAAGGGGCCGGAATTCGAGGCACCGTTTGAGGCGTGTAATTGAATGCGATATCTACGCTGACACCAGTCACCTCTGATTGCATATTCAACAAATGCAAGTCAGGCATCATTTTTTGGGGCAACAACACGTTGTGGGATACAGTGGGCTGGCTATCCGGAAGCCTAGGTGACAGGATAAAAGATGGTAATTGTGATTGAAATATCTTAGGAATCGTACATGTGTCTTTAAGTTTTATGGCGTTATCTGGCATATTTGTTTTTAAAGAATAAGGCATAAAAGCCATAAATCAAAATAGCCGCCTAGTAAAGGTTATTTAAAACAGCAAGTTATCTGAGTACAAAACTCACAAGGGACAAGCCACGGCCACTGCGTCACGGCGAAGCGGCAAAGCGGAACTTATCCGTGAACTTGCAAATGCATGCGCGCTGTGCGCGTGAGAGCCCCGTTTGTAGAAACAGTGACACGCCTTTTCCTGGGCGGGCCTTGGTTGAAAATGTCAATCAAAATGATGGTGTCCCAGTGAAAGCAATCCGCTTGAGCACGCAGTGCTAGATCATAGAAACAAATAAAAACAAACAAACAAAAGATCAAACTTGATAGTGTAATGCCCACCGAGTTCCGAGTGATTCCAGGCTTCAGTTCCAATCAGTTCCAAAAAAACAGATCACCTGGTTAGATATATTGAAATCCTCTGAGTCCTCAAGGAAACACAGTCGCAAAAAGCAGACGAGTAGTCTTCACGAGCGGCAAAGCGTAACTTCTCTGTGAACTTGCTCATGTGCGCGCGCTGTGCGCGTGAGAGGCCCCTTTGTAGAAACAATGACACGCCTTTCCCTGGGCGGGCATTGGTTGAAAGTGTCAATCAAAATGATGGTGTCACAATGAAAGCAATCCGCTTGAGCACGCAGTGCTGGTTAGATATAACGAAATCCTCTGAGTCCACAAGGAAACACATTAGCAAAAAGCAGACGAGTAGTCTTCACGAGCGGCAAAGCAGAACTTATCTGTGAACTTGCTTGTGCGTTCCCTCGTTCCAATAACCATTGAAGTATGGATCCACTGAATGTATGGTAACTTTACTCTGTGCTCCCTGGTGTTCTGCCCACTGTAACCTTGCTACAAGTGGTTCCCTCAGTGTAGCTTTGCTCCCAGGTGGGCCCTGTTTGTAATTTTGGATATGATACTTTGAGTGACCACAGGGTCTGTACTGCCTCAACCCCTTTATAATCTGTTCATTTAACAGCCCCCCTCAATACACTCTAGGGCTATTTGAACTCTACATCTATGACACCCACTTGGGTAACACAGACCCACCTCCCCCACCTACACAAAGATCCATTCTGTATACTGATGCCTCTAATGCCCTCAACACAGAATACATAGAAACATACTCACTTGGAGAGCCCGTATATTTCATTTCTGCGTGTGTCAACCCAACCACAAAGCTATCTGACATTTTCCTTCTGTTCTAGTAACCAACCCCAACCAGTCTTTCTTTCAGAACCCAAAGCACCAGCAAACCATGTAAAACTCAATAACATAAGATAATGCATTCTAATCAAAGCCCTGCTTCTTGCTCTCACCCAACCCTTTCTGTCCCAGTGGTCTGTCCCTTACTGCCCCTGAGCCATCCCGCCCCGTCTTCTCCTTGTCAAAACCCTAAAATTGGGTTTAGTTCTGAAACGCAAAAAGGTGACACAAAACAAATATCAACTGCTACTTTAATTCCATTGAAATCCCCTAATTCTAAAACTTCTACCCACAACTTTATTCTTAATCCAAAATACCAAACATTTAAACTCTGACCACAACACAAACCCTTCGACTAACAAAAATACAGAATCCATATTCGGGCCGATTTCTTCCGATTGGATTCATATTTATCCGCCGATGACAACAAGGATGCTGCAGTTTGACTTTTTATTTATTTTTGTATTTTTAAAGCGCTCACACAGCCTGTGGGCATCGTGTGAGCATCGAGGTGCTGTTACAGGAATCATTTGTTTTTTATTTGCGTACTTCAATTTTTGTCTTAGTTGCGTATTTATAACGCGCTTAAATACCCAGAGGTTTCTAAGCGCGGACCTGCATTGCTTCATGTTGTCTTGCTTCCAATGCGAGCACGTTGCCGCTGAGCTATCCTCCCAGGACGTGTTCACCTCCTTAACTGTAAGGGCAGAGGTTAGCTTCCATATTTGCTATAGAGTTGAACGCAGAACATATTCTTTGCACAAAATGCCGCTCCAGTAGCTGAGCACGTCCAAAGAAAGGCTAACAAATTCTCAAATGGTGTCCCTCCACAATCTAAATGAAATGAGGGAGATTGCTCGTCGTTTCCTCGCTGCTTCACTTCCCATCGCAGATGCGTGCCATTTAATGTTGAACCCGGGAAGTCCAAATGGGTGGTAGAAAGGGAAACATTTGGACATGCTTCGTACTGCTATTGGACCATTCTGGTTTTCAATTTCAATGTTTTCAAGTCTCTGCTGGTTAGCCGTTTCCAAAATCCATGGTGGGCGAGTGGAGCGTTCCCAAGGGTCACCAGCAACAAAGCCTTTCCACAAAAGGGGAACTGATGCCAGCAGCCATAACTGTGAAGATGTCAGTGGGACAGGTGAAGTGCTTTATAGGGGTACAACCCCATTAGGAAACGCTCTGTGAATCTGGGCCTAAATCTGCTCTTCACAAATGAGGGAATGCCATTGCTTAATGTTTCCAAAAAAAAGAAAGAAGTGCCAGGGCCCAAATAGTGTTGAGCAGCTCCAAGTGCACTGTTGCCACACCCTCGGATGCTTCCCACAGTGCCATCATACTTGGGGTTAAAGCTGCATTCTCAGAGGCTCATTCTGGATGACGGATGCACTGCCCAAGGAATCGGTGCATTTGACAACATAACACAAAATAAAGCCCACTAGTTGTGTCTTGAAATAAGAGAAATATGTACGTGACTCTTTAAACACATCATTGTTAACATGTTGCTTTGGTTCTATAAGTTTCAAGTGGAACATGTTGACCTTCTATCCATAGAAAAACAGCAAACATGATTTCCTTTAGAAAATGAATGAACACATTCAAGCACAGCTGCTAGATGATCTTGTCTAGGCTGGCACTCATGACAAGCACTTCTCTTTGGCAGTGTCCTTTACCCTGGCATTGTCGCTGTGTTGGTGCTCTGGACTGCTGACTTCCTGCTGTTGTCATTCCACACTGCTGTGGCAATGTTGCTGGTTATTATAGGAGCATAGCCCCAGCAATGACATGCAGACTGGCTGGAGCACTGTGCTGCCGGGACCAGCACAAGCACCCAGCACCGATTGCCATCTTCCCACTCATGGTCATCCAATGAAATGGATAACCAGTGCTGCCCTCCCCACTTGGGTCATCAAGTTCCTGAATAACAGTGAGCTGGCCCAGGATGCTGTTGCTTGTTTGACCACGACTAACTAAAAGTTCAAATATTGAAGTTGCCAAAACACCATCGCATAATGAAACTGAGTCTGAGGCAAAACGTGCCAGGCCTCAGAAATAAGTGCTGGGGCTGAGCCCCGGCAAACACTGCCTCAAATTTAGCACTGACTGCTCCTCTAAAATGCCGGAAGGGAAATACAATGGGAACCGATTTGGACCCTCTTAGCCATGGAGAGCCAACAGAAACTACTGAAATGGTGGTTGGTATATTTTCACCTGGATAGTTAGCCATTTAACCAGCCGCAATGTTCAAAACGCATAAGAGTCCCTGTGTCTGAGCTTGAGTACACTGGGGAAAGGATCTTACCATATTCTATGCCTAGCTGAGATCCCTGCATTAGCCGCAGTTCCTCTCCCTGGATCAGCAGGCAAGTGAACTACCTTACACTAGAGCGAACCTGGAAGATCTGACACCGACCACCAAACCTACTAAGGGGTGTGTAAGGAAAAGATGAGCACCCAGAAGAAAACCAAGAGCTCCGGAATTCCTCGCAGCAGCGGTGCCAGGGCACAGGGAAGATGCCTCTTCTCTCAGAGCAGCGAAGTCAGGACTGGATGCCTTGCATGTGAGTAATGACAGTAAAGAGGCTGATTCTATATTGGGATCTCTTAAGGTAAGACCAGCTGCAGACGGAAACCTCAAGAACCCTTGCATCTTGGTTCATTCTTCTTATATGTTTTATTTACTTTGTTTTAAACCTTCCTAAAACCACATTTACTCTGAGCATAAATGACCTGCTCATTCCTCACCCACAAATATTTACCCTATGAGCTCCAATTCTACAACTGCCTCCAATACTAAGACACACCAGACTTCACATAATCAAAACTCTAACCGTCCCTGTAACCCACACTCCTGCCTTTAACCCCAGCACCAGCCCTTCATTTTATCCTAACCCTAATGTCGCTGCTAACTTTAACTTCGCTTCTTGTCCCAAACCGAACGTTGCCATTTAATGTAACTCTGCCGTTTTCCCACCATGCACCCTCCCAAATAACTACCCCCCTCTTAAACTTTAATGTAACCCTGTTCTTAACCCTAAGCAACCCTTTATTTAATTGCATTCCTTTTACCTGTTCAATTATCTCCATCATTGGCCTAACTCTGCCTCTGCCTTATGCCTGCCCTGACCCTGTTTTGTTAATGTAAACCAGACTTCAACTCTAACCTTGCCGCCAGCCTCGTACTCTAAATGCCTGCCCTGTGCCTAACACCACCCCTTATCGTTTGCTGTCAACTGTGCTGCACGAGCTCATTGAATGCTGAATGTTTTCGGAATGCGTTTTTTCTCCCACAAGAACTATAGTTGTGCAGAATGACAGCTTTTAAAACCTACGTTGCACAGTGCACTTCACCAGCTTGCGATAAGGGTCGAGAGAGGCTGTGTGCTCCCGTGCCTCTGCCAATTTGTACGAACTGTTTTCAGACACAGAAATATGGTCTTTGGCTGGGCTGGGCTATCCAGCAGCCGCGTTGGCTCTATTCAACCCTCCCATGGCACAGGACTGTGTGCTCACAGGTGAGCCTGTGTCCCAGTTTGTTTTCCTGGGACTGGCTGGGCTGCGCATGATGTAATATGTTCCAGCCGCTGTTATAAAACATCGTACGGACTCTGCCTTTCAACAGAGAGTCACAAGCGAGTTTGAGAGAAGGGCGGAAGGCTTGTGGTGCTCAACAAACTGGCACTCACACACACGCTGTAAGGTTGCATACGCAGAGCATAGGAAGAGCGTTATGTTATTACTGCTTTATTCCAGAGGATTATCTATGGCAAAAACATCATTATGTTTATTATTGCCTATTAAATTAAGTTGTCACCCCACCTTTCCTCAGAACAAGATTAAACACCCTCGATCTCCCCAAAACCAGGACAGGGTTCTTCAATTAAATAAAACTCTACGGACGGGGGGACCAAAGGCTCAATTTCGGGACAATTCCGGGAAAACCGGGACATCTGGTCACCCTACCCAGAAAGGCCCCTGCGCAAATCTATGCAGGGTCCTCGTGTTCCTTCTACTAACTGCTGAACCCATATGCATGCATACTTATACATTGCCGATCCCATACCCTCACCAGAATGATTTGTCTCACACATTGTTTGTCAGTGTTGGCAATAAAAGGCTGTAGGTTTTATTGTACAGCTATGGTTATGCAGATAACAATAATCACATATTATGATAAATGACATACTTTTTGGGCACCAGGACTTGAGGTTATCCCCTCTGGCCCGTGCCGCCACACGTGGGCAGGTTGACTGCTGACCGCGTTCCCCCAAAAGTATTTCTTATTTACAACCCCTGGAGGCTAGAGTTGCTGTAATTTCTCGAAAGAAATGTTCCATGCCCTTGATTGATAGATGGGTGCCATCTTTGTGAAAAAGGTCAGGGTCACCCAAAGTGATGGCTGGGTGCTTAATGAAACCCAACCCTCTTGCCATGCAAAATTTTTCTAACCCTCTGTTGATTTTCCGTCTAGAAATGTCTACAGATTTGTAGCAGTTGGCCCCTTGCCATTTCTTTCTGGGTAGGATGGCCGAGAAGTATATTTTCTGTTCCTTTCCAATTGTGTGAGATGCCTGCAAGGGAGGAGCACATGTCCTCAAGTAACTTCCTCCTCCCAAAAGATACTAGGTCATTACCACCTATCAGGAATTCTGGTGGGTCTCTGTATGCGACTAGTTCTGCTAATGTTTCATGGATTTCTGCCCATCGTAGGCCTCTGTAACCCCACCATGACGCAATGGCGTTCCTGAAAGGTGACCTTTCTTTGGTCTCCTCTGCCCATCGGCCCATCCTGAAGATAAAAGAGTGGCCGACTATCCATGCTGATTGAAGCGTGGTCCTCCCTTCGCCTGGTATTTCTGTATGAAGGGGGGGGAGAAAGAAAGGGTGAGGATGGCTGGCTAAATTAATTGTGGTCTGATGTACCTTTTGTAACAATCTGATTTCCAGCCCACTATGTTTTTCAGTTGTTGTGGGGCTAAACCTTCTTGCCATGCTGAGGTGGCGGCCCCTATTCTGAAGGAATGGGTGCCGCAACCCCTGGGGTCCCACCCAGCATTGGTGATTGTTTTCATCAGCACCCCTTTAAATTGGTAGCGGCTTAGTGCTGAGGCATCCTTATGGATCAAGAACCTCCCCACAACCTTGGGTCTTTGTACATAGTAGAGGTTGGTAATACATACTGGGCAGTTTACCGCCTCATCGATTCCAAAAATTTTAATGGTTCTTTTTGCCCCGGTTTTTGATTGTTGGATTTCTATGCTAATGCTCTCCCTTCTGACCCTGACTTCCATGATGCCCAGCCCGTTGCTGGCCTTGGTGCTGGAAGCAATGAGTTCACTCACACGGAAAGCCCCGAAGTATGCCAGAAAAAAGTCTGTTCTGAACAGTAAGATTTTGTATGGATGTCAGCATATGGCTTCCAGTTGGTTTGCAATTCGTACCAGTTTGTTGAAATCAAGGGGGTGGCAGGTGTCTACCTGACGGCCCTCTAATCTGCCCTAACCTTTTAATGCATAATTAATGAGGGGACTTTGGGTGGGGTCTGAATCAACCTGAATTTTTGAAAAATGTGAGACTGCAACTAAGTGTCTTTTGGCCCAATCTCTCCTAAAACCCTGTTCATGTGTCCATTTTAAGAATATTTCTATGTCTTTAATCGTTATTAACTCTACGTGTTCTATGCCTGTGGCTTTAAAAACTGTTTGCAAGCACTTACTGTACTGAGCTGCGGTGGTGCTTGCCAGTGCTTTCTTTGCCATCTCCGTGAGGAAGCCTAGGGAGTTGTTGGCACCCGTTTTTGAAGTGCCTGGTTCTTGTTGGACATCCGAGCCTTGGCTCTTTGGCGCTGGTGTTGATGTCGTTATTTTATTGGCACCTGTTTTTGAGGTGCCTGGTGTTTGTTGGGCATCCCGGCCTGGGCTCTATGGCACTGGCGTTGATGCCGTTATTATTGATTTCCCATTATACCCCAGCATTCCGCCGGTATCAGGGTCTTTGTTCTTGGGCCTGCGGCGCTAGCTCACGGAATTTCGGCCACTGAAAGCGAGATAAAGCCTCTGCTATGTTATTATCCTCCCCGGCGATGTGCTTTGCTTTGACTACAATGTTTTCCTGTAGTGTGATTGCTGTGATGGCTCGTATGAGTTTCAGCACTAGAGGGCATTTGGTAGACCTTCTGTTTATGGAGCCTACTACTGCCATGTTATCGCACCACACCTAGAGTTCTGTATTAGCTAGCTGCCTGCCCCAAATGTATAATGTTAGCCAGATGGGAAATATTTCAAGGAGGGTGATGTTTTTTGTTCACCCTGTCTGTTGCCATGAGTTGGGCCAGTGGCCTGCCACTCATTCTGAATCTAGTATGGCTCCAAAACCCTTGCCCCCGGCTGCATCAGTGAAAAGTACCCTTTTTGTCCATGTGTTCAAAGGCGTTCGCCACAGCGATATCCCATTGACATTTTCTAGGAAATTCCCCCAAATTTCCAGATCTTGTTTCACCTCTGCGCCTAGTCGGATGTGTAAATGGGGTTTGGTAAGTGATTTGGTTTTAAATTCCAGACTTCTGGAAAAGACCCTCCCTTGCAGGATTTTCCTGGCATCAAAATTAAGACTGCCTGCTAACGATTGAATTTCCTTAACTGTGCCCTTGTCTTTTATTGTCAGGGCTTGTATTTTCTCCAGGAGTTCTGCAATTTTTGATTTCGGGATCTTGCATAGTCCTTGAGCTGAGTCAATCTCAATGCCTAGAAAAATTATATTGGTGGCTGGTTTGGTCATTTTTTCTATTGCTAGAGTTATGCCCCACTGAGCGGCCATTCTTGCTAGTTCCCTCAAGGCCCCATGGCATTCTTCTGAGTTTGCTGGACCCATTACCATGAAATCATCTAGGTAATGTACCACTTTGGCCCCTGGTCTCTCTTTCTGAAAAGCCCATTGGAAAAAGGAGCTGAATTGCTCGAATCGGGCGCAGGAAACTGCACACCCCATGGGTAGGCATTTGTCTACATAGAACTTATTATTAAAAGTAAAACCTAACCATTGTTGGGAATCTGGATGTACTGGTAAAAGTCTGAATGCGGATTTGATATCTAGTTTGGCCATCAGGGCGTACCTACCACATTCTTGAATGAGTCTTACTGCCTCCTGGAATTGTGTGTAGGACACTGCGGATTCCGTGTGCGGAATGCCGTCGTTTAGTGATTGGCCTTTGGAATATGATAGGTGGTGAATTAGCCTCATTTTCTCTGCTTCTTTTTTAGGGACCAGGCCTAAAGGTGATATTAAGTAATCTTTGAGGGGCATGTGATCCCAGGGTCCAGAAATCCTGCCTAACAGCAGTTCTTTCTTGATTTTGTCCTCCACTATTTGGGGGTTGTCCCTGGCGGACTTTAGGTTCAGTGGGATGTTCAGTGATCCCATACCCTTAAAAGGGATCCAAAAACCTCAGTAAAGGCCAGCCAGATTGCCTCGCTGGTCACTCTGTCTGGGTAGTTGCTGAGCGCTTCTCTAAAATTGTTTGGGTTGATGGGAGTTCTGCCTGGTGCGAGTCTGGGTTTTGGCGGGGGATGATTGTTGCTAGTCTTTTGAATTTTTGGCCGGTAATCTGGTGCAATTACTTGCTGCATGGTCGCCGTTGCAGTTTGTGCAACTGTGCTTGTACCAGCATTCTTTGCCCCAAGTGCATTGGTTTTTTCCAAAATTCCTGCATGGAATGTTGGCTTTTGCAGAGTGGTTTTTGTTCTGCTTGTGGGTATTAGACTTCGCCCCACATGGCTGGTTCTTCCGAAAAGGCTGTTTGCTCTTTTTGTGCTTGTCATTGTCATTGTTCCTGGCACCTTGGGTATTTTTATTATATTTGGAGGAGTTCTGTGGTGCCTCTTCTTCTGCTGGAGACTCAGTGTTTAACATATATAAATCATTTTGAAACTCATCCCATTCTATGGCTGGCCTCTCCGACATCCTTCTCCTAAATCTGATATCATAAGCTAGCCAGGTCTTCCCTTTATGAGCGACTTTTACTTCTCGTATTTTATCCATGTAAGCCCATAATTTTCTGCCATCATTGGGGAATTTCTCCTCATAAATTGTTGCCAGGATGGCGAAAGCCTGCAGCCAGTTGTCCCAGTTTTGCTCTTCTTGGGCGTTTCTGGCTATGGCTTTCTCTTCTATCTTTTTGGGGTCCCTGAAGGCATCCTTACCTTTGCGTTGGGCTTCTATCAGTGAAAATATTTCTATGAATTCTTTGGCCCATATGACTTCTATGATTGTGGTATCAATATTCCATGCTAGGCATCTTTTATATCTATTTAGTATCTCTGTCTGGAAGAATTTTAATTTTGCCTCTAACTGGTCATTGCAGATCTTTGCTATGTCTGGATTGCAATTGATTTGTCCTGTTTGCCCCACTGGTTCCGTGCTGGGGGTTGCCCATGCTTTCAAGGCACCTGTTGGGTCTGCCGTGGCCACTGCCGGAGCAGTTGCGGTAGCTGCCACTGGCGTTGCTGGTGCTTGTGTCACTGATGTGACTGGGGCTGTTTTTTGTGTTGTTGTTGCTGTAGTGGGGGTCACCAATATGATAGGTTCAAGGGTATTGTGATTTGTGAGCCCCGGATCCCCTGTTTGGGAAACCTGTTTCTCCCTCATTTCCCGCAATAGTTGTTGCATTTCTGACATATTATTACACAATTTTGCCAGTTTTTTGTTACCTTTTCTAGGGCCATCTGTCAGTTTCTGTCTCTTTGATGGAGGTATGATGTCATCTTGACTGGGCGGTGAGGGGATCCCCTCCCTTGGTAGTGCGTACATGTTTTCTCATACCCATGGCCAACCGTAATGTTCTGCTGCCTCGAGGGCTGGTGTTTTGGGTTCCCGTGTTTTTCGTTTGGGACCCATGCTTTCCGTTCCGCCTGTTTTGATTAGAACGGAAAAATATTGAAAAAAGGGGGGGGGCTGTTTTTTGGCCCTGTAAGGATTTGCACCCGTGTCAGTGGTCCCTGTACAGATGTCAAATTAAACTTTGTAATTGCTGAAATAAATGTTTTGCATCAAAACAAAGGGCTGGGTTTTTCCCGGCCGGGATTCAAACCTGGATCAGAAGGTTCTGCACGGATGTCAAAAAGCGCAAGCTCTACTCGCTGTGCTATTGTGACTGATTAGAATTTTGTTGATGGGGTTACCTGTGATGGATAACTTCTAAGTTGTTCGCAGGATTATTCAGTTGGCTTCACAACCAAAACTCCTTTGTACTTTTGAGTGTAGTTCTTAATAATTCGTGCATGCCCACTTTTGGGCTGGGTTCTAGTAAAAACCCGATCGTTGAATGCCAGCAGTAGTTAATATAAACTATGCACACTCTCTATTCGAGCAAATAAGCAGTAGCCCGTTACAGAACCTATGAATAATGCCCCCGGTCCGGGGTTTCCAGCGGTTTCAGGCTATCACATTCGCTGCTTTGAAGTCAATGATACATGCTGCGCGTGATGAAAAAGCTGGGAACAAGCGGCTGTCTTGCGGATGTTTAAATGAAACTGTTCGCGATTGGAAACAGTGTTCCCATTTGTGTGTTTGTCGCCCGGCGAGGCGGCTTACCTTGGAAATTCACACAGTCTATTGCAGAGGCTGCCTCAGCCGGGCTTCGCTGAAGTTTTCTTCGTTCGCGCTGGTAAGTGGAAAACCCCGCTCTGCTTCTGTGTTTGTTTGTTCAACAAACCGCTGCTCGCTCACGGACGCGGAAAGTTCATGAGCAGTACAATGCTCAGAGGAGTAAGACGCTGCGGATACAGCGAACTTAAACATTGCTAAAGAAGCAAAGGTTTTGGAAGGCACTAAGTAAACAGTGCACCTCCTGTGTGTTTGAGTCCCCGTTCAGGGTCCACAAACTGTTTGTGTTTTCTCAGAGCATGTTGCTCTGTATTTATAAGACCCAGGGGAGCCCTGGGTCTTTGTTATGCGTAGTACAGGGGGCTGTTATGTTTCAGCCCCCGGCCGGATAGCCGACTACCTGGCCCCCCGGGGGGGGCAGGTCTTTGAACCTGGTCCCTGCCTGCCTGTTGGTTTCCTTAGGTGCTTAGCACCTTGTTGCATGAATGAAGGGTGAAGTGATTGTTTAAACTTCCTTCTTCCTCAGCATTGTGTAGGTCAGACTGCGTGTCTCTTCGACTTGGGGGGGTCGAGCAGTGAAGGGGAGAGGTTTGGCTGCCCCTCTCCGGGCCTGCTTATGGTAACAGCAGTTACCCTGCCTCGCTTTGTGAGGCACTGCAGCATTGCCCGTTCTACTTTGCGTCCCTCCATTAAATACACTCAAGCAGTAGTTGGATTCCTGATTCAGTGCTCAATTATTTCTGCTGCAAATTCGAATTTCTTTTAGCCATCGTCTGCACCTGTACACAGAGTTGGCCTTGGGCAGGGCGGGCCTGCGACTGCCCGGGGTGCCATTAGCCCCCAGGGCGCTAGCTCAGGGGATCCTTTCAAGGGCTTCCCGAGCTGGAGTGGTTGGAGAAGTGTCATTTTGAAATTAAATCGCTCGCGGGAGAGGGTGCATTTAACAACAATAAGGTGCTGTGGCACCCTATTGAGATAATGACCACCCTGCTCCGGTGCGTGAGTGGGGCGATAATCATCTTAGTAGGGTGCCATGGGCCCACTCCCGCGATCACATTTAATTTTAAAATAATATTTCTGGCGCCCAATTATTCTTTTTCTGCCTGGGGGGCTGCTGCCACTAAGGCAGGCACTGTGTATATATATATATACAAAATGAATGCTTTTCTGTGCCACCGCCATAATCGAGTACTCTGGAACTTACCAGCTGGTGCGGGCTACTTGGGCGGGTGACAGACGCATTCTTCGGAGCATTTGTCACCTGCTTCACCCAGTGTGGAAATGGTCAATCTGGGCTCGGCAAGCGGACATCAACGCCCCAGAGGGGGGCGAATCCAGGCAAGTGCGGTGGCATTTGCAGCTGCTCTAGAAGGACTCTCCACCATTGCACCGAAGATACAGAGTGGCCCATCCTCAGCTAGAAGAGACAATCATGAGGGATTTAACTTTAGGCACAATGATGCATTAAAAACTATGTGCAACGTTTCTGAAAAAGTTACGGGATTGCCCAAAAAAAAGTGACAAGAGTGAGGGAGTTATAAACTACAGAGGGGAAAAGAGGAGGTAAGACAGCGGGGAGAGGGCGAGTGATAAAGCAATTGAAGTGGCGGGACTACCTAGAAAAAGAGTGATGCAGATGGGAGAGACAAAGAGGAGAAAAACGAAGAGTCTAATGGCAGTGCTTTAAATGGGCTGGTACCACCCAGCCCCCCAGTACCTGCACTTCCTGGTTTTTAGCATTTGAGTACCTGAACCTCTCAAAGTCTGAAAGAGAGTACCACTACTCAACTATGTTGCGAGGTTAAAGGGAAAGTATTCAATTTCACTTTTTGACAATGAAAGTCTAAGCTCCAGCACCCTTATGTGGGAAAGCCACGCCCCCTCCCTCCTCCTCTCTCCACCACCTGCAGCGCCCATAATGTCTCCGCCCAGGCCCGCCCTGCAGAGCAAAATGAGAGAACGGCATGCAGTTCCAGAGCTACCAGCACACTAAGCACAGAACACCATTTCCCTAAGTGTGCTTCACCTGTCACCCACAGGGTCCCTTGCATATGGAGCACTGATTGGTTTGGAAGGTCTGGGCAATTACATGTTTATCCTTTTTCCTTGTTATTTCCATTGCCTTTTTCTAATATGTAAACGTTAATAAGTAATTAGAATTTGGATGGAAGATTTTGGACTGAAACCCTGCACGCAGCTTCAGTTACCTACCAAACTCCTTATGATTTCACACTGAAAGCCAGCAATAATAAAGCTCCCCTTGTAAAGCTAGTTTACAGCTATGAAATTTGCTAGTTTGACTCACAAACAAAGTCTCAATTTATATGGATATTCACATTTTCTTAACAGAGTGCATAACAAACTGGAAGTTTGAGCGACAAAATCTGAGAAACACTGCTTAACCAAAGTGTGTGATCATTGGCTCATAATTTAATCTCAATGTGCATTGCCTGCAAAGTCTGTGATTGATGAGTGTCTTTGAGAGATGGGTGCTGTACTCTGGCAGACTCAAATATAAAGGTCATGACTTTAACAGTAAACAATTATACCAACGTTTTGGTTGGAAACACAGGCTCTTTGACTAGAGCATGGTCCAAAGGCCAGACTCCACAGAGAGTTAAAGAGGGTCCGAAAACATAACTAAAGTTACAGTACGGGGAGTCAGACATATAGAAATGGACACATATAGAGAATGAGACACGAGTGAGACGCACATAGACAGAGAGACAAATGGAGAACTAGGAAAATATAGTTGGAGACATACACGTAGTATGAGACTAATGGAATGGGTCAATGGGCCTCATCACGAGTTTTGGACCCCCAAATTCGATTTACCGGGCCATTCCGACCTTGGAGGGCAAAAGGGGATTTACCGGGCCATTCCGACCTTGGAGGGCCCGGTAATTCCCATTCGCCGGACCCAGAGCCGTACGTCCCCATTCCCATTTGAGCCCCCAAAGGTTCAATGGGAATGGGGAGGATGGTAACAACGGTCCCGTTAATAACAGGCTGTTGCTACCATCCGGTACTGCTCGTGAGTGGCGCTCTGCACGCCTGTTCTGACCAGGCGTCCAGAGTGGCAGCCGCGAGCATATTCGGAATGTTACAGCGAGGTAACAATGGCGCCGGTAGCACTACCACCGCCGTTGTTGCCTTACCGCAACACTCCTAATGAGGCCCAAAGAGTCTCAGTTGGCTCCAGCATCGGAACTATTTTAAAATCCACACAGGCTCAGCCCCAGCCCATTTAAAGCCTAGATTATTGAGTACATGCACTTTTTAGATGAAATGGAGGGAGGGAAACATTGATACTCGCAGGAGAGAGAGAAAGAAATGGTGACATGTGTGGCCATTGTAATCCCACTAGGGCGTGTCAAAAACGACTAGTAGTGTCCATATGCAAATTTACCAGTGCAAACTCCGATTTTCCTGTTTATTCGAGAGCTGAAACCACAGGGAGCCCCTTGTGGGGATCAAAGACATCCTTGGTGCAGAGATCACACAACTGTTTGGCACAGGCCTTGCAGCAGCAACAACCATCCAAAACTAAGCTAATAACTGCCTGGCACTCCAGGGTCTTGTACAAGCTTTGGCACCCTCCGCTGCACTCCTGGGCATAGAACACTTGTAAATTGAGGGAGCAGGGGACACCGGTTAGATTAAACATCATCAGGGTAGAAACACAGTATCACACATCAGCAAGTGATTATCCATTACTTCCCATGCGAGTGTTGCGTGTTCCACCGTCCATCTGGATGGGTTATAATTAATGTAGCCAACATGTGAAGCCTATCTGGCATGACTAGTTGTACAGACTGGAAATACCTTTATGCTGGAGCTCACTTTATCGATGGGCAGCAGCACTACAAAAAGGGGTAGATGCCATCACAGGTGCGGTAATAACCACTGCCATCGAGATACCCAAAAGGAGGCGAAAATTAGATGATATGATGTGGCAGTTATAACGCACTTGTGCAAAAGTGTTCCTAGGTGCAACAAGGCAAGGATGGGTAAACAAGGGAGGACAAAAAAATGATCTCACTAGGCCTTGTGTCATTCAGATTTTGCAAGTGCAGGGAAGAGGGAAGGGGAGATGTACCAGCAGGGAGGGGAAGGGGAAAGTGCAGTTAACTCACAAGTGCAGCCAGCGAGTGGCTCATAAGTGCAGAGAGAATGGACTGTAGGGTTGCACATACAGACCTTTTAGGGCTGGGGAGCCTGGAGGCAGTGCAAGAGCAACTGGAGATGCATGCCCGGGTTCAGAGGGTGACAAGGTGACCAGTACTCGGAGCAGTCAGGTGCATCAGCAGGGGAGAGGAAGAGACAAAGTGGAAGCGAAAAGGAAGGTCTTGAGTTGCTTCCAGAACCAGAGCTGGATCTGCTCAAGTTTGAGAGAGGCAGGGAGGCTGTTCCAGAGGGAGGCTCCATCCGAGGAGATAGATCTGCCCCTAAATCTCTGTTTGGTGAAGCGTCAGACCCTCATAGAATTGGATGGTTTATGTTCAGAGAGCTTGAGAAGAAAGATGTTTTGGAAGAGAAAGTTGGAGGTAGAGCGGTCAAAGGCCCCAGAGAGCCATGTGGACAAAGCAGAGAGTCTTGAAGTTGATGCTTGCAGCCACAGTGAGCTAGTGATGAGATTTGAGAGCTGGAGAGATACGATCCCTGGGCTTGAGGCCAAGGACAAGTCTCACGGTCCTGTTCTGGATAAGTTGTAAAGGTCGAAGAGTAGAGGCAGGAAGATTCAGAAAGAAGCTGTTGCAAAGGTCCAGCCTAGAGAGGACCAGAGCTCTGGAGACAGTGAGCTCCTGTGAGAAATTGAGAGAATGAATAATACCTCTGAGGAGGCGCAGCTGATAGTTTGACTTCTTAGATATGTCAGAGATGTGAGGAGAGAAGGAGAGGGTGGAGTCGAAGATGACAACAAGGTTATTAGCCTCACAGGAAGGAACAGGAAGAGCACCCATAGTGGGTGGGCAGAGAGAGAGAGGAAATGAGGGAGTGGGTTTCCCAAAGAGGAGGATTTCAGTCTTACTGGCATCAATGCAGAGATCATTGGTGGCACACCATTCCTGAATTGCAGCCAGACAGTCTGGTATGAGAGAAGAAGTAGAGGTGGCTGAGGGGAGCCTGAAACAGAGCTGTCATCCACATAACATTGAAGATTGAAGCAGAAAGTAGCGATGCGGTGGGCAAGAGGTGCCAGGTAGTGGTTGAAGAGCCAGGGAGAGAGCTTAAACCCCTGGGGAACACCACAAGTAGAGAGAGAGATAGAACAGAGGAAAGATCACAGTTGGACCTGAGAGGGTCAGCCGTGAGAAAGGAGGTCAACCTGGCCAGGGACTGACCAGTAATACCAGGGTTGTCCCGGAGACTATTGATCAGGATGTTATGGTTGTGTAGTGGGGCAGTTGTTGACTAGAGAGCATGTGCCCCCTGCCTTCCTCAGAAAACACGGAATTACAAAATCAGAAAGGAGCCACTTGAAACTGCACTTTAAATTGCCCAGAATTGCAGCTGGTACAAAGAATATTTCGTTTTGTCACACAAGTAGGGACAAATGAGGCATTAACTTTCAAAAGTAGTGTGTTTTTTAATAGAATACAGTAGGTCACAGGTAGGCGTGTACCAAGATAGGGTCTCACTACAAATGTAGGGCAGCATGGCTAATAGGTAGGGATGAGGTTGCAGCGTACCCATATGTAGAAATGTCATGTGCAAGGCATGCACCAGGCCTAAGTAGGCAGCAAATAAATGCAGAGCAAATGTATCCTGCAGAGGAACAGAAGTTGCCATTTTAAATTGCACCAGCAGCAGAAAATTGAGTGCCACAGCTTTGAGGAAAAAGCCCTGTTAAACACGCTTGAACAAATTCACTTAATTCAGGGAAAATGGTATAGCCAGCTAGATGGTAACTACATTAAAACAATGTAAAAAACCCAAGGCCTTGTAGAGGAGTATTGCATAGTGGAACAAGAAATGATTGTGTGGGTTCAGCTGTCCGATAAAATAAGTTGCAAAGACACGCACACCGTTTCAAGTTAATGGGATGAACTGGGCATCCCAGGAAGTCAGAAGGAGTTGGCAGATTAATGTTTCCGCAGTCCGCTAGGCGTGACAGAAGGATGCAAGATGCGACTAAAGAAAAAACTACACATTACAGTAATAATATCTTAGCAGGGTAAAAGTAGGATGACACACAAAATAGTAATTCATTTAAGAGTCAAGAGCAGGATGGCGATCACTGTTGCGAGAAACATGTCCTTGAGACTCGACGACCATGGCATGGGAGGTACCAGGGGTTATTTGATTTAATTAAAATAAGGCGATATGCTTCTCTCTCTCTTACCTACATAAACATGTCATCATCATGCAGTCAGTTCATGTATAGTGTGACCACATTCTGATCGATGAGCACATGTTTCCTTTTTCACTGCATACGTAATTTAGGGCCTACCAATAATCAAATAACACACTTCTTTAGGGGGAGGTTCAGGGGTGGGGTCTTAGATAACAATTTTCCAATCCCTAGTTGTGCACATCTAGGTTCCACATGTAGCTTAGTAGAGGGAGCCAATGACCAGGAGCGACAGGTTTTCATAAATCAGTGATCATGATGACATCAGAATGACTCATTTGTACAATATAAACTCCTGTTGTCTGTTCAAACATCTGAGAATGTTGGAGTGAGAGATTGGCTTTTATAGTTGCTTTTCCCCCGTCTATTGCAATAACTGGTTACCTTGCATTTGGCATACCACAACTACTCTTTGTTGTCTCTTTTTTGACAAATACCAATTAGAGAGCGATTTGGCTTTTTGACACCATCTTTTCAGTTGACCATGTCAAAAGCAGAGGATAGATCAAGGAGATTGAGGACATGAGGGAGATTAGAGTCAAGATTGGAGAGAAAGTCTTCATGGGTTTTCAGGAGAGCAGTTTCTGAGCTTCTAGCAGCTCTGAAGTCAGACTGGTGGTCATGGAGGAAACCAGATAGATTCAGTATGTAGATCAAGCTGATAGAGGGCCAGATTTCCAAGAGTTTTCCCTGGAAAAGATTGATGGAGATTGGGCGATAGTTTGGCAGAGAGGAATGATCAGTCGAGGTCTTCTTTAGAAGGGAGTGCTTAAGGGACAGGAGAAAGTACCCATGGTAAATTAGTGATTTCAGAAATCACCCAAGGCAAAGCTGTCGGTGTGGTCCTTGATTGTTTTGGATGAGCTGGATGAGCAAGGAGAACCTGCTTTAATGAGACTTTCATAGATCAGACTTGTCTAGAAAAATCGATATGGGTGAACAGGTGAAAAGAGGAGAAAGGAGAAGAGATGGCCTCAGACGGGCCTGGAGTGGTAGAGGAGAAGGAAGAGGATGTAGAGGAAGAAAGGGTGAATAGGATGTCCTGAGGTTTAGTAGTGAAATGAGAGGCCAAGGCCGAGCTGAAGGCCTGGAAGGAACAGGAGAGGTAGAGACGGCAGCAGGATTGGCTAGCGAGATTGGAATCGTACCAAGAGTTGCACTTGGATTGATTTGGGCTTCAAGCAGGTCCTCATGACAGAGGCAAGGACATCCAAAGTGTTAGAGATAGAGAAATGAAGGTTAGAGAGGGCTGTGCCAGGGCAAGTGTCAGCCAAAGGTACAGGAGGAGGAGAGAAAGTAGCAGGACAAGTCTTAACAGACACACGCTTCATGGGTCAGATGACAGAGAAGGTAGGTGGAGGTGGTGGAGCCGGCTTGACCTGCGGGGAAGAGAGAGGTGGAAACAAAGGAAAGAAGTGATCACTCCAAGAGAGAGGAATGGTGAGAGTGTTAGAGAAGGGGATGTCTGAGGAGATCAGAAAATCCAGGGTGTGCACTGCATAGTGAGTCAGGCCAGAGGGAAGAATAGAGAGAGAGAGAGAATTGCAGAGGTTGCGAAAGAATCCTGAAGAAGGGCTGGTAGCATCCAGGTGGATGTTCAAGTCTCAGAGGAGGAGACGTTGGGTGGTAGAGGCAAGGAGCGAGGGGGAGAGGTCAGCCCACTCAGAGAAGAAGAGGGTGACCTGGCCAGGTGGCCTTAGATGGTGCCCACAGTTAGAGAGAGGCCAGGAGAGATGGAGAGCCTGCAGACCAGGCATTCAAAGGAGGAGTAGTGCTGCATTGGAATGATAGAAGCAGGGATCCACTCTGGGAAAATCAAGGGTGCACCCTCACCGGGATAGTCGGTTCTGGGTTCAGAGAGGATCTTGTAGCCATCAGGAAGGAGAGTGTTGAAACTCGTGACAGAGATGGCCGTGAACCAAGTCTCAGTGAGACTGAGTACATCCAAATCAAGCTCTTCCAGGAGATGACAGATGTCAGAGGAGTGTTTAACCGCTGAAGGAGATTTGAGAGTAGCGATGTGGAGCAGTTCTTAATAATTTGTGCATGCCCACTTTTGGGCTGGGTTCTAGTAAAAACCCGATCGTTGTATGCCAGCAGTAGTTAATATAAACTATGCACACTCTCTATTCGAGCAAATAAGCAGTAGTCCGTTACAGGGACCTATGAATAATGCCCCTTGTCCGGAGTTTCCAGCGGTTTCAGGCTATCACATTCGCTGCTTTGAAGTCAATGATACATGCTGCGCGTGCTCAAAAAGCTGGGAACAAGCGGCTGTCTTGCGGATGTTTAAATTAAACTGTTCGCGATTGGAAACAGTGTTCCCATTTGTGTGTTTGTCGCCCGGCGAGGCGGTTTACCTTGGAAATTGACACAGTCACTTGCAGAGACTGCCTCCGCCGGGCTTTGCTGAAGTTTTCTTCGTTCGCGCTGGTAAGTGGGAAACCCCGCTCTGCTTCTGTGTTTGTTTGTTCAACAAACCACTGCTCGCTCGCGGTCGCGGAAAGTTCATGAGCAGTACAATGCTCAGAGGAGTAAGACGCTGCGGATACAGTGAACTTAAAGATTGCTAAAGAAGCAAAGGTTTTGGAAGGCACTAAGTAAACAGTGCACCTCCTGTGTGTTTGAGTCCCCGTTCAGGGTCCACAAACTGTTTGTGTTTTCTCAGAGCATGTTGCTCTGTATTTATAAGACCCACGGGAGCCCTGGGTCTTTGTTATGCGTAGTAGAGGGGGCTGTTATGTTTCAGCCCCCGGCCAGTTAGCTGACTATCTGGCCCCCCAGGGGGGGGCAGGTCTTTGAACCTGGTCCCTGCCTGCCTGTTGGTTTCCTTAGGTGCTTAGCACCTTGTTGCATGAAGGAAGGGTGAAGTGATTGTTCACACTTCCTCCTTCCTCAGCATTGTGTAGGTCAGACTGCGTGTCCCTTCGACTTGCGGGGGGGGGCTGCAGTGAAGGGGAGAGGTTTGGCTGCCCCTCTCCGGGCTTGCTGATGGTAACAGCAGTTACCCTGCCTCGCTTTGTGAGGCACTGCAGCATTGCCCATTCTACTTTGCGTCCCTCCATTAAATACACTCAAGCAGTAGTTGGAATCCTGATTCAGTGCTCAATTATTTCTGCTGCAAATTCAAATTTCTTTTAGCCATCTTCTGCACCTGTACACAGAGCTGGCCTTAGGGCAGGGCGGGCCGGGCGACTGCCCGGGGCGCCATTAGCCCCCAGGGCGCAGGCTCAGGGGATCCTTTCAAGGGCTTCCCCGAGCTGGAGTGGTTAGAGAAGTGTCATTTTGAAATTAAATGCGCTCACGGGAGCGGGTGCATTTAACAACAATAAGGTGCTGTGGCACCCTATTGAGATAATGACCACCCTGCTCCGGTGCATGAGTGGGGCGATAATCATCTTAGTAGGGTGCCATGCGCCCACTCCCGCGATCACATTTAATTTTAAAATAACATCTCTGGCGCCCAATTGTTCTTTTTCTGCCTGGGGGGCTGCTGCCACTAAGGCAGGCACTGTCTCTCTCTCTCTCTCTCTCTCTCTCTCTCTCTCTCTCTCTATATATATATATATATATACAAAATGAATTCTTTTCTGTGCCACCGCCATAATCGAGTACTCTGGAACTTACCAGCTAGTGCGGGCTACTTGGGCGGGTGACAGACGCATTCTTTGTAGCATTTGCCAACCTGCTTCACCCAGTGTGGAAATGGTCAATCTGGGCTCGGCAAGCTGACATCAACGCCCCAGAGGGGGGCGCATCCAGGCAAGTGCTGTGGCATTTGCAGCTGCTCTAGAAGGACTCTCCACCATTGCACCGAAGATACAGAGTGGCTCATCCTCAGCTAGAAGAGACAATCATGAGGGATTTAACTTTAGGCACAATGATGCATTAAAAGCTATGTGCAACGTTTCTGAAAAAGTTACGGGGATTGCCCAAAAAAAAGTGACAAGAGTGAGGGAGTTATGAACTACAGAGGGGAAATGAGGAGGTAAGACAGCGGGGAGAGGGCGAGTGATAAAACAATTGAAGTGGCGGGTCTACCTAGAAAAAGAGTTATGCAGATGGGAGAGACAAAGAGGAGAAAAACAAAGAGTCTAATGGGCAGTGCTTTAAATGGGCCGGTACGACCCGGTCCCCCAGTACCTGCACTTCCTGGTTTTTAGCATTTGAGTACCTGAACTTCTCAAAGTCTGAAAGAGAGTACCTGAACTTCAGATTACTTGGCTTCCATCTGATGACTGCTCTCCAAAACTTCCTCGTTGCCAATGAAGCATCAAGGAGGAGGAGACAGTTGTATAAATGTAACTGGGGTTGTATTAATACAAATAGGTAGAAGTATAGGTATTAAAAGGGGATACATATATAGGGAGGCTCTGAAGGGCGGATGCCTCAGTCTCCCCAACTGTCCCTTGAATGTTCTCTCCTCTCCTTCCACATTCCCTTCTGGAATCCCTGTAGATTCCACATCAGTGCAGCAGATGTCACTATGCTACAGTACCACTACTCAACTATGTGACGAGGTTAAAGGGAAAGTATTCAATTTCACTTTTTGACAATGAAAGTCTAAGCTCCAGCACCCTTATGTGGGAAAGCCGCGCCCCCTCCCTCCTCCTCTCTCCACCACCTGCAGCGCCCATAATGTCTCCGCCCAGGCCCGCCCTGCAGAGCAAAATGAGAGACAGGCATGCAGTTCCAGAGCTACCAGCACACTAAGCACAGAACACCATTTCCCTAAGTGTGCTTCACCTGTCACCCACAGGGTCCCTTGCATATGGAGCACTGATTGGTTTGGAAGGCCTGGGCAATTACATGTTTATCCTTTTTCCTTGTTATTTCCATTGCCTTTTTCTAATATGTAAACGTTAATAAGTAATTAGAATTTGGATGGAAGATTTTGGACTGAAACCCTGCACGCAGCTTCAGTTACCTACCAAACTCCTTATTATTTCACACTGAAAGCCAGCATTAATAAAGCTCCCCTTGTAAAGCTAGTTTACAGCTATGAAATCTGCTAGTTTGACTCACAAAAAAAGTCTCAATTTATATGGATATTCACATTTTCTTAACAGAGTGCATAACAAACTGGAAGTTTGAGCGACAGAATCTGAGAAACACTGCTTAACCAAAATGCGTGATCATTGGCTCATAATTTAATCTCACTGTGCATTGCCTGCAAAGTCTTTGATTGATGAGTGTCTTTGAGAGATGGTTGCTGTACTCTGGCAGACTCAAATATAAAGGTAATGACTTTAACAGTAAACAATTATACTGACATTTTGGTTGGAAACACAGGCTCTTTGACTAGAGCATGATCCAAAGGCCAGACTCCACAGAGAGTTAAAGAGGTTCCGAAAACATAACTAAAGTTACAGTATGGGGAGTGAGACGTATAGAAATGGACACATATAGAGAATGAGACACGAGTGAGACGCACATAGACAGAGAGACAAATGGAGAACTAGGAAAATAGAGTTGGAGACGACCACGTAGTATGAGACTAATGGAAATGGGTCAATGGGCCTCATCACGAGTTTGGGGTTAGCCATCCCCTTAAGGGCATGGCTACCCCCAAACTCGGGTCCGGGTCCCGCAAAAGGGGATTTACCGGGCCATTCCGAACTTGGAGGGCCCGGTAATTCCCATTCGCGGTACCCGGAGCCGTACATCCCCATTCCCATTTGAGCCCCCATAGGGTTCAATGGGAATGGGGAGGATGGTAACAACGGTCCCGTTAATAACAGGGCTGTTGCTACTATCCTGTACTGCTCGCGAGTGGCGCTCTGCACGCCTGTTTTGACCAGGCGCCCAGAGTGGCACCTGCAAGCATATTCGGAATGTTACAGCGAGGTAACAATGGCGCCGGTAGCACTATCAGCGCCGTTGTTGCCTTACCGCAACACTCCTAATGAGGCCCAATGAGTCTCAGTTGGCTCCAGCATGGGAACTATTTTAAAATCCACACAGGCTCAGCCCCAGCCTATTTAAAGCCTAGATTGGTGAGTACCTGCACTTTTTAGATGAAATGGAGGGAGGGAAACATTGATACTTGCAGGAGAGAGAGAAAGAAATGTTGACATGTGTGGCCATTTTAATCCCACTAGGGTGTGTCAAAAACGAATAGTAGTGTCCATATGCAAATTTACCAGTGCAAACTCCGATTTTCCCGTTTATTCGAGAACTGAAACCACAGGGGAGCCCCTTGTGGGGATCAAAGACATCCTTGGTGCAGAGCTCACACAGCTGTTTGGCACAGGCATTGCAGCAGCCACAACCATCTAAAATTAAGTTAATAACTGCCTGGCACTCCAGGGTCTTGTGCAGGCTTTGGCACCCTCTGCTGCACTCCTGGGCATAGGACACTTGTAGAGAGAGGGAGCAGGGGACACTGGTTAGGTTAAACATCATCAGGGTAGAAACACTGTATCACACATCAGCAAGTGATTATCCATTACTTCCCATGCGAGTGTTGCGTGTTCCACCGTCCATCTGGATGGGTTATAATTAATGTAGCCAACATGTGAAGCCTATCTGGCATGACTAGTTGTACAGACTGGAAATACCTTTATGCTGGAGTTCACTCATCACAAAAAATATTTATCGATGGGCAGCAGCACTACAAAAAGGGGTAGATGCCATCACAGGTGCGGTAATAACCACTGCCATCGAGATACCGAAAAGGAGGCGAAAATTCTATGATATGATGTGGCAGTTATAACACGCCTGTGTAAAAGTGTTTCTAGGTGCGACAAGGCAAGGATGGGTAAACAAGGGAGGACAAAAAAATGATCTCACTAGGCCTTGTGTCATTCAGATTGTCCAAGTGCGGGGAAGAGGGAAGGGGAGATGTACCAGCAGGGAGGCGAAGGGGAAAGTACAGTTAACTCACAAGTGCAGCCAGCGAGTGGCTCATAAGTGCAGAGAGAATGGACTGTAGGGTTGCAGATACAGACCTTTAAGGACTGGGGAGCCTGGAGGCAGTGCAAGAGCAACTGGAGATGCATGCCCGGGTTCAGAGGGTGATAAGGTGACCAGTGCTCGGAGCAGTCAGGTGCATCAGCTGGGGAGAGGAAGAGAGAAAGTGGAAGCGAAAAGGAAGGTCTTGAGTTGCTTCCAGAACCAGAGCTGGATCTGCTCAAGTTTGAGAGAGGTAGGGAGGCTGTTCCAGAGGGAGACCCCAGCTGAGGAGATAGATCTGCCCCCAAATCCCTGTTTGGAGAAGCGTCAGACCCTCAAAGAGTTGGAGGTGGATGAGCAGAGAGCTTGAGAAGAAAGATGTTTTGGAAGAGAAAGTTGGAGGTAGAGCAGTCAAAGGCCCCAGGGAGCCTTGTGGACAATGCAGAGGGTCTTGAAGTTGATGCTTGCAGCCACAGGGAGCCAGTGATGAGATTTGAGAGCTGGAGAGATACAATCCCTGGGCTTGAGGCCAAGGACAAGTCTCACGGTCCTGTTCTGGATAAGTTGTAAAGGTCGAAGAGTAGAGGCAGGAAGATTCAGAAAGAAGCTGTTGCAAAGGTCCAGCCTAGAGAGGACCAGAGCTCTGGAGACAGTGAGCTTCTGGGAGAAATTGAGAGAATTAATAATACCTCTGAGGAGGCGCAGCTGATAGTTTGACTTCTTAGATATGTCAGAGATGTGAGGAGAGAAGTAGAGGGTGGAGTTGAAGATGACAGCAAGGTTATTAGCCTCACAGGAAGGAACAGGAAGAGCACCCAGAGTGGGTGGGCAGAGAGAGAGAGGAAATGAGGGAGTGGGTGTCCCAATGAGGAGGATTTCGGTCTTACTGGCATTAATGCAGAGATCATTGGTGGTACACCACTCCTGAATTGCAGCAAGACAATCTGGTATGAGAGAAGAAGTAGAGGTGGCTGAGGGGAGCCTGAAACAGAGCTGTCATCCACATAACATTGAAGATTGAAGCAGAAAGTAGCGATGCGGTGGACAAGAGGTGCCAGGTAGTGGTTGAAGAGCCAGGGAGAGAGCTTAAACCCCTGTGGAACACCACAAGTAGAGAGAGAAATAGAAGAGAGGAAAGATCACAGTTGGACCTGAGAGGGTCAGCCGTGAGAAAGGAGGTCAACCTGTCCAGGGACTGATCAGTAATACCAGGGTTGTCCCGGAGACTATTGATCAGGATGATATGGTTGTGTAGTGGGACAGTTGTTGACTAGAGAGCATGTGCCCCCTGCCTTCCTCAGAAAACACGGAATTACAAAATCAGAAAGGACCCACTTGAAACTGACTTTAAATTGCCCGTAAATGCAGCTGGCACAAAGAATAGTTAGTTTTGTCACACAAGTAGGGACAAATGAGGCATTAGCTTTCACAAGTAGTGTGTTTTTTAATAGAATACAGTAGGTGACAAGTAGGCGTGTACGAAGATAGGGTCTCACTACAAATGTAGGGCAGCATGGCTAATAGGTAGGGAAGAGGTTACAGCGTACCCATATGTAGAAATGTCATGTGCAAGCCATGCACCAGGCCTCAGTAGGCAGCAAATAAATGCAGAGCATATGTATCCTGCAGAGGAACCGAAGTTGCCATTTTAAATTGCACCAGCAGCAGAAAATTGAGTGCCACAGCTTTAAGGAAAAAGCCCTGTTAAACACGCTTGAACAAATTCACTTAATTCAGGGAAAATGGCATAGCCAGCTAGATGGTAACTACATTAAAACAATGTCAAAAACCCAAGGCCTTGTAGAGGAGTATTGCATAGTGGAACAAGAAATGATTGTGTGGGTTCAGCTGTCAGATAAAATAAGTTGCAAAGACAGGCACACCGTTTCAAGTTAATGGGATGAACTGGGCATCCCAGGAAGTCAGAAAGAGTTGGCAGATTAATGTTTCCGCAGTCCGCTAGGCGTGACAGAAGGATGCAAGATGCGACTAAAGAAAAAACTACAAATTACAGTGATAATATTTTAGCAGGGTAAAAGTAGGATGACACACAAAATAGTAATTCATTTAAGAGTCAAGAGCAGGATGGCGATCACTGTTGCGAGAAACATGTCCTTTAGACTCGACGACAATGGCATGGGAGGTAACAGGGGCTATTTGATTTAATTAAAATAAGGCGATATGTTTCTCTCTCTCTTACCTACATAAACATGTCATCATCATGCAGTCAGTTCATGGATAGTGTGACCACATTCTGATCGATGAGCACATGTTTCCTTTTTCACTGCATACGTAATTTAGGGCCTACCAATAAACAAATAACACACTTCTTTAGGGGGAGGTTCAGGGGTTGGATTTTGGATAACAATTGTCCAATCCCTAGTTGTGCACATCTAGGTTCCACATGTAGCTTAGTAGAGGGAGCCCATGACCAGGAGCGATAGGTTTTCATAAATCTGTGGTCATGATGATAGATCAAGGAGATTGAGGACATGAGGGAGATTAGAGTCAAGATTGGAGAGAAAGTCTTCATGGGTTTTCAGGAGAGCAGTTTCTGAGCTTCTAGCAGCTCTGAAGTCAGACTGGTGGTCATGGAGGAAACCAGATAGATTCAGTATGTAGATCAAGCTGATAGATGGCCAGCTTTTCCAAGAGTTTTCCCAGGAAAAGATTGATGGAGATTGGGCGATAGTTTGGCGGAGAGGAATGATCAGTCGAGGTCGTCTTTAGAAGGGAGTGCTTAAGGGACAGGGGAAAGTACCCATGGTAAATTAGTGATTTCAGAAATCACCCAAGGCAAAGCTGTCGGTGTGGTCCTTGATTGTTTTGGATGAGCTGGATGAGCAAGGAGAACCTGCTTTAATGAGACTTTCATAGATCGGACTTGTCTAGAAAAATCGTTATGGGTGAACAGGTGAAAGGAGGAGAAAGGAGGAGAAGAGATGGCCTCAGACGGGCCAGGAGTGGTAGAGGAGAAGGAAGAGGATGTAGAGGAAGAAAGGGTGAATAGGATGTCCTGAGGTTTAGTAGTGAAATGAGAGGCCAAGGACGAGCTGAAGGCCTGGAAGGAACAGGAGAGGTAGAGACGGCAGCAGGTTTGGCCAGTGGGATTGTAATCGTACCAAGAGTTGCACTTGGATTGATTTGGGCTTCAAGCAGGTCCTCATGACAGAGGCAAGGACAACCAAAGTTTTAGAGATAGAGAAATGAAGGTTAGAGAGGGCTGTGCGAGGGTGAGTGTCAGCCAAAGGTACAGGAGGAGGAGAGAAAGTAGCAGGAAAAGTCTCAACAGACACACACTTCATGGGTCGGATGACAGAGAAGGTAGGTGGAGGTGGTGAAGCCGGCTTGAACTGCGGTGAAGAGAGAGGTGGAAAGAAAGGAAAGAATTGATCACTCCAAGAGAGAGGAGTGGTGAGAGTGTTAGAGAAGGGGATGTGCCCTGCATAGTGAGTCAGGCCAGAGGGAAGAATAGAGAGAGAGAGAGAGAATTGCAGAGGTTGCGAAAGAATCCTGAAGAAGGGCTGGTAGCATCCAGGTGGATGTTCAAGTCTCAGAGGAGGAGACGTTGGGTGGTAGAGGCAAGGAGCGAGGGGGAGAGGTCAGCCCACTCAGAGAAGAAGAGGGTGACCTGGCCAGGTGGCCTGTAGATGGTGCCCACAGTTAGAGAGAGGCTAGGAGAGATGGAGAGCCTGCAGAATAGGCATTCAAAGGAGGAATAGTGCTGCATTAGAATGATAGAAGCAGGGATCCACTCTGGGAAAATCAAGGGTGCACCCTCACCGGGATAGTCGGTTCTGGGTTCAGAGAGGATCTTGTAGCCATCAGGAAGGAGAGTGTTGAAACTCGTGACAGAGATGGCCTTGAACCAAGTCTCAGTGAGACTGAGTACATCCAAATCAAGCTCTTCCAGGAGATGAAAGATGTCAGAGGAGTGTTTGACAGCTGAAGGAGATTTGAGAGTAGCGATGTGGAGCAGGTTGCCACATTTGAAGGACTTTCCTGGAGGGGTACAGGCCAGAGGTACACCCTGTAAAAGTGTTGGACATGCCCGAGGATGGGCTTCACTTCCCATCGCAGATGCGTGCCCTTTAATTTTGAACCTGGGAAGTCAAATGGGGTAGTAGAAAGGGAAACATTTGGGCATGCTTCGTACTGCTATTGGACCATTCTGGTTTTCAATTTCAATGTTTGCAAAGTCCCTGCTCATTAGCCGTTTCCAAAATCCATGGTGGGCGAGTGGTGCTTACCCAAGGGTCACCAGTAACAAAGTCTTTCCACAAAAGGCGAACTGATGCCAGCAGCCATAACTGTGAAGATGTCAGTGGGACAGGTGAAGTGCTTTATAGGGGCACAACCCCATTGGGAAACGCTCTGTGAATCTGAGCCTAAATCTGCTCTTCAGAAATGAGGGAATGCCATTGCATAATGTTTCCAAAAAAAGAAAGAAGTGCCAGGGCCCAAATAGTGTTGAGTAGCTCCAAGTGCACTGTTGCCACACCCATGGATGCTTCCCACAGTGCCATCATATTTTTGGTTAAATCTGCATTCTTAGAGGCTCATTCTGGATGACGGATGCGCTGCCCAAGGAATCGGTGCATTTGACAACATAACACAAAGTAAAGCCCACTAGTTGTGTCTTGAAATAAGAGAAATATGTACGTGACTCTTTAAACACATCATTGTTTACATGTTGCTTTGGTTCTGTAAATTTCAAGTGGAACATGTTGACCTTCTATCCATAGAAAAAGAGCAAACATGATTTCCTTTAGAAAATGAATGAACACATTCAAGCACAGCTGCTAGATGATCTTGTCTAGGCTGGCACTCATGACAAGCACTTCTCTTTGGCAGTGTCCTTTACCCTGGCATTGTCGCTGTGTTGGTGCTCTGGACTGCTGACTGTCCTGCTGTTGTCATTCCACACTGCTGTGGCAATGTTGCTGGTTATTATAGGAGCATAGCCCCAGCAATGACATGCAGACTGGCTGGAGCACTGTGCTGCCGTGACCAGCACAAGCACCCAGCACCGATTGCCATCTTCCCACTCATGGTCATCCAATGAAATGGATAACCAGTGCTGCTCTCCCCACTTGGGTCATCAGGTTCCTGAATAACAGTGAGCTGGCCCAGGATGCTGTTGTTTGTTTGACCACGACTAACTAAAAGTTCAAATATTGAAGTTGCCAAAACACCATTGCATAATGAAACTGAGTCTGAGGCAAAACGTGCCAGGCCTCAGAAATAAGTGCTGGGGTTGAGCCCCTGCAAACACCCCACACATTAGAACTGACTGCTCCTCTAAAATGCCAGAAGGGAAATACAATGGGAACCGATTTGGACCCTCTTAACCATGGAGAGCCAACAGAAACTACTGAGTGGTGGTTGGTATATATTCACCTGGATAGTAAGACATTTAACCAGCCGCAATGTTCAAAACGCATAAGAGTCCCTGTGTCTGAGCTTGAGTACACTGGGGAAAGGATCTTACCATATTCTATGCCTAGCTGAGATCCCTGCATTAGCCGCAGTTCCTCTCCCTGGATCAGCAGGCAAGTGAACTACCTTACACTAGAGCGAACCTGGAAGATCTGACACCGACCACCAAACCTACTAAGGGGTGTGTAAGGAAAAGATGAGCACCCAGGAGAAAACCAAGAGCTCCGGAATTCCTCGCAGCAGCGGTGCCAGGGCACAGGGAAGATGCCTCTTCTCTCAGAGCAGCGAAGTCAGGACTGGATGCCTTGCATGTGAGTAATGACAGTAAAGAGGCTGATCCTATATTGGTATCTCTTAAGGCATGACGAGCTGCAGACGGAAACCTCAAGAACCCTTGCATCTTGGTTCATTCTTCTTATATGTTTTATTTACTTTGTTTTAAACCTTCCTAAAACCACATTTACTCTGAGCATAAATGACCTGCTCATTCCTCACCCACAAATCTTTACCCTATGAGCTCCAATTCTACAACTGCCTCCAATACTAAGACACACCAGACTTCACATAATCAAAACTCTAACCTTCCCTTTAACCCACACTCCTGCCTTTAACCCCAGCACAAGCCCTTCATTTTATCCTAACCCTAATGTCGCTGCTAACTTTAACTTTGCTTCTTGTCCCAAACCGAACGTTGCCATTTAATGTAACCCTGCCGTTTTCCCACCATGCACCCTCCCAAATAACTACCCCCTCTTAAACTTTAATGTAACCCTGTTCTTAACCCTAAGCAACGCTTTATTTAATTGCATTCCTTTTACCTGTTCAATTATCTCCATCATTGGCCTAACTCTGCCTCTGCCTTATGCCTGCCCTGACCCTGTTTTGTTAATGTAAGCCAGACTTCAACTCTAACCTTGCCGCCAGCCTCGTACTCTAAATGCCTGCCCTGTGCCTAACACCACCCCTTATCGTTTGCTGTCAACTGTGCTGCACGAGTTCATTGAATGCTGAATGTTTTCGGAATGCGTTTTTTCTCCCACAAGAACTATAGTTGTGCAGAATGACAGTTTTTAAAACATACGTTGCACAGTGCACTTCACCAGCTTGCGATAAGGGTCGAGAGAGGCTGTGTGCTCCCGTGCCTCTGCCAATTTGTACGAACTGTTTTCAGACACAGAAATATGGTCTTTGGCTGGGCTGGGCTATCCAGCAGCCGCGTTGGCTCTATTCAACCCTCCCATGGCACAGGACTGTGTGCTCACAGGTGAGCCTGTGTCCCAGTTTGTTTTCCTGGGACTGGCTGGGCTGCGCATGATGTAATATGTTCCAGCCGCTGTTATAAAACATCGTACGGACTCTGCCTTTCAACAGAGAGTCACAAGCGAGTTTGAGAGAAGGGCGGAAGGCTTGTGGTGCTCAACAAACTGGCACTCACACACACGCTGTAAGGTTGCATACGCAGAGCATAGGAAGAGCGTTATGTTATTACTGCTTTATTCCAGAGGATTATCTATGGCAAAAACATCATTATGTTTATTATTGCCTATTAAATTAAGTTGTCACCCCACCTTTCCTCAAAACAAGATTAAACACCCTCGATCTCCCCAAAACCAGGACAGGGTTCTTCAATTAAATAAAACTCTACGGACGGGGGGACCAAAGGCTCAATTTCGGGACAATTCCGGGAAAACCGGGACATCTGGTCACCCTACCCAGAAAGGCCCCTGCGCAAATCTATGCAGGGTCCTCGTGTTCCTTCTACTAACTGCTGTACCCATATGCATGCATACTTATACTTTGCCGATCCCATACCCTCACCAGAATGATTTGTCTCACACATTGTTTGTCAGTGTTGGCAATAAAAGGCTGTAGGTTTTATTGTACAGCTATGGTTATGCAGATAACAATAATCACATATTATGATAAATGACATACTTTTTGGGCACCAGGACTTGGGGTTATCCCCTCTGGCCCGTGCCGCCACACGTGGGCAGGTTGACTGCTGACCCCGTTCCCCCAAAAGTATTTCTTATTTACAACCCCTGGAGGCTAGAGTTGCTGTAATTTCTCGAAAGAAATGTTCCATGCCCTTGATTGATAGATGGGTGCCATCTTTGTGAAAAAGGTCAGGGTCACCCAAAGTGATGGCTGGGTGCTTAATGAAACCCAACCCTCTTGCCATGCAAAATTTTTCTAACCCTCTGTTGATTTTCCGTCTAGAAATGTCTACAGATTTGTAGCAGTTGGCCCCTTGCCATTTCTTTCTGGGTAGGATGGCCGAGAAGTATATTTTCTGTTCCTTTCCAATTGTGTGAGATGCCTGCAAGGGAGGAGCACATGTCCTCAAGTAACTTCCTCCTCCCAAAAGATACTAGGTCATTACCACCTATCAGGAATTCTGGTGGGTCTCTGTATGCGACTAGTTCTGCTAATGTTTCATGGATTTCTGCCCATCGTAGGCCTCTGTAACCCCACCATGACGCAATGGCGTTCCTGAAAGGTGACCTTTCTTTGGTTTCCTCTGCCCATCGGCCCATCCTGAAGATAAAAGAGTGGCCGACTATCCATGCTGATTGAAGCGTGGTCCTCCCATCGCCTGGTATTTCTGTATGAAGGGGGGGGGAGAAAGAAAGGGTGAGGATGGATGGCTAAATTAATTGTGGTCTGATGTACCTTTTGTAACAATCTGATTTCCAGCACACTATGTTTTTCAGTTGTTGTGGGGCTAAACCTTCTTGCCATGCTGAGGTGGCGGCCCCTATTCTGAAGGAATGGGTGCCGCAACCCCTGGGGTCCCACCCAGCATTGGTGATTGTTTTCATCAGCACCCCTTTAAATTGGTAGCGGCTTAGTGCTGAGGCATCCTTATGGATCAAGAACCTCCCCACAACCTTGGGTCTTTGTACATAGTAGAGGTTGGTAATACATACTGGGCAGTTTACCGCCTCATCGATTCCAAAAATGTTAATGGTTCTTTTTGCCCCGGTTTTTGATTGTTGGATTTCTATGCTAATGCTCTCCCTTCTGACCCTGACTTCCATGATGCCCAGCCCGTTGCTGGCCTTGGTGCTGGAAGCAATGAGTTCACTCACACGGAAAGCCCCGAAGTATGCCAGAAAAAAGTCTGTTCTGAACAGTAAGATTTTGTATGGATGTCAGCATATGGCTTCCAGTTGGTTTGCAATTTGTACCAGTTTGTTGAAATCAAGGGGGTGGCAGGTGTCTACCTGACGGCCCTCTAATCTGCCCTAACCTTTTAATGCATAATTAATGAGGGGACTTTGGGTGGGGTCTGAATCAACCTGAATTTTTGAAAAATGTGAGACTGCAACTAAGTGTCTTTTGGCCCAATCTCTCCTAAAACCCTGTTCATGTGTCCATTTTAAGAATATTTCTATGTCTTTAATCGTTATTAACTCTACGTGTTCTATGCCTGTGGCTTTAAAAACTGTTTGCAAGCACTTACTGTACTGAGCTGCGGTGGTGCTTGCCAGTGCTTTCTCTGCCATCTCCGTGAGGAAGCCTAGGGAGTTGTTGGCACCCGTTTTTGAAGTGCCTGGTTCTTGTTGGACATCCGAGCCTTGGCTCTTTGGCGCTGGTGTTGATGTCGTTATTTTATTGGCACCTGTTTTTGAGGTGCCTGGTGTTTGTTGGGCATCCCGGCCTGGGCTCTATGGCACTGGCGTTGATGCCGTTATTATTGATTTCCCATTATACCCCAGCATTCCGCCGGTATCAGGGTCTTTGTTCTTGGGCCTGCGGCGCTAGCTCACGGAATTTCGGCCACTGAAAGCGAGATAAAGCCTCTGCTATGTTATTATCCTCCCCGGCGATGTGCTTTGCTTTGACTACAATGTTTTCCTGTAGTGTGATTGCTGTGATGGCTCGTATGAGTTTCAGCACTAGAGGGCATTTGGTAGACCTTCTGTTTATGGAGCCTACTACTGCCATGTTATCGCACCACACCAAGAGTTCTGTATTAGCTAGCTGCCTGCCCCAGATGTATAATGTTAGCCAGATGGGAAATATTTCAAGGAGGGTGATGTTTTTTGTCCACCCTGTCTGTTGCCATGAGTTGGGCCAGTGGCCTGCCACTCATTCTGAATCTAGTATGGCTCCAAAACCCTTGCCCCCGGCTGCATCAGTGAAAAGTACCCTTTTTGTCCATGTGTTCAAAGGCGTTCGCCACAGCGATATCCCATTGACATTTTCTAGGAAATTCCCCCAAATTTCCAGATCTTGTTTCACCTCTGCGCCTAGTCGGATGTGTAAATGGGGTTTGGTAAGTGATTTGGTTTTAAATTCCAGACTTCTGGAAAAGACCCTCCCTTGCAGGATTTTCCTGGCATCAAAATTAAGACTGCCTGCTAACGATTGAATTTCCTTAACTGTGCCCTTGTCTTTTATTGTCAGGGCTTGTATTTTCTCCAGGAGTTCTGCAATTTTTGATTTCGGGATCTTGCATAGTCCTTGAGCTGAGTCAATCTCAATGCCTAGAAAAATTATATTGGTGGCTGGTTTGGTCATTTTTTCTATTGCTAGAGTTATGCCCCACTGAGCGGCCATTCTTGCTAGTTCCCTCAAGGCCCCATGGCATTCTTCTGAGTTTGCTGGACCCATTACCATGAAATCATCTAGGTAATGTACCACTTTGGCCCCTGGTCTCTCTTTCTGAAAAGCCCATTGGAAAAAGGAGCTGAATTGCTCGAATCGGACGCAGGAAACTGCACACCCCATGGGTAGGCATTTGTCTACATAGAACTTATTATTAAAAGTAAAACCTAACCATTGTTGGGAATCTGGATGTACTGGTAAAAGTCTGAATGCGGATTTGATATCTAGTTTGGCCATCAGGGCGTACCTACCACATTCTTGAATGAGTCTTACTGCCTCCTGGAATTGTGTGTAGGACACTGCGGATTCCGTGTGCGGAATGCCGTCGTTTAGTGATTGGCCTTTGGAATATGATAGGTGGTGAATTAGCCTCATTTTCTCTGCTTCTTTTTTAGGGACCAGGCCTAAAGGTGATATTAAGTAATCTTTGAGGGGCATGTGATCCCAGGGTCCAGAAATCCTGCCTAACAGCAGTTCTTTCTTGATTTTGTCCTCCACTATTTGGGGGTTGTCCCTGGTGGACTTTAGGTTCAGTGGGATGTTCAGTGATCCCATACCCTTAAAAGGGATCCAAAAACCTCAGTAAAGGCCAGCCAGATTGCCTCGCTGGTCACTCTGTCTGGGTAGTTGCTGAGCGCTTCTCTAAAATTGTTTGGGTTGATGGGAGTTCTGCCTGGTGCGAGTCTGGGTTTTGGCGGGGGATGATTGTTGCTAGTCTTTTGAATTTTTGGCCGGTAATCTGGTGCAATTACTTGCTGCATGGTCGCCGTTGCAGTTTGTGCAACTGTGCTTGTACCAGCATTCTTTGCCCCAGGTGCATTGGTTCTTTCCAAAATTCCTGCATGGAATGTTGGCTTTTGCAGAGTGGTTTTTGTTCTGCTTGTGGGTATTAGACTTCGCCCCACATGGCTGGTTCTTCCGAAAAGGCTGTTTGCTCTTTTTGTGCTTGTCATTGTCATTGTTCCTGGCACCTTGGGTATTTTTATTATATTTGGAGGAGTTCTGTGGTGCCTCTTCTTCTGCTGGAGACTCAGTGTTTAACATATATAAATCATTTTGAAACTCATCCCATTCTATGGCTGGCCTCTCCGACATCCTTCTCCTAAATCTGATATCATAAGCTAGCCAGGTCTTCCCTTTATGAGCGACTTTTACTTCTCGTATTTTATCCATGTAAGCCGATAATTTTCTGCCATCATTGGGGAATTTCTCCTCATAAATTGTTGCCAGGATGGCGAAAGCCTGCAGCCAGTTGTCCCAGTTTTGCTCTTCTTGGGCGTTTCTGGCTATGGCTTTCTCTTCTATCTTTTTGGGGTCCCTGAAGGCATCCTTACCTTTGCGTTGGGCTTCTATCAGTGAAAATATTTCTATGAATTCTTTGGCCCATATGACTTCTATGATAGTGGTATCAATATTCCATGCTAGGCATCTTTTATATCTATTTAGTATCACTGTCTGGAAGAATTTTAATTTTGCCTCTAACTGGTCATTGCAGATCTTTGCTATGTCTGGATTGCAATTGATTTGTCCTGTTTGCCCCACTGGTTCCGTGCTGGGGGTTGCCCATGCTTTCAAGGCACCTGTTGGGTCTGCCGTGGCCACTGCCGGAGCAGTTGCGGTAGCTGCCACTGGCGTTGCTGGTGCTTGTGTCACTGATGTGACTGGGGCTGTTTTTTGTGTTGTTGTTGCTGTAGTGGGGGTCACCAATATGATAGGTTCAAGGGTATTGTGATTTGTGAGCCCCGGATCCCCTGTTTGGGAAACCTGTTTCTCCCTCATTTCCCGCAATAGTTGTTGCATTTCTGACATATTATTACACAATTTTGCCAGTTTTTTGTTACCTTTTCTAGGGCCATCTGTCAGTTTCTGTCTCTTTGATGGAGGTATGACGTCATCTTGACTGGGCGGTGAGGGGATCCCCTCCCTTGGTAGTGCGTACATGTTTTCTCATACCCATGGCCAACCGTAATGTTCTGCTGCCTCGAGGGCTGGTGTTTTGGGTTCCCGTGTTTTTCGTTTGGGACCCATGCTTTCCGTTCCGCCTGTTTTGATTAGAACGGAAAAATATTGAAAAAAGGGGGGGGGGGGCTGTTTTTTGGCCCTGTAAGGATTTGCACCCGTGTCAGTGGTCCCTGTACAGATGTCAAATTAAACTTTGTAATTGCTGAAATAAATGTTTTGCATCAAAACAAAGGGCTGGGTTTTTCCCGGCCGGGATTCAAACCTGGATCAGAAGGTTCTGCACGGATGTCAAAAAGCACAAGCTCTACTCGCTGTGCTATTGTGACTGATTAGAATTTTGTTGATGGGGTTACCTGTGATGGATAACTTCTAAGTTGTTCGCAGGATTATTCAGTTGGCTTCACAACCAAAACTCCTTTGTACTTTTGAGTGTAGTTCTTAATAATTCGTGCATGCCCACTTTTGGGCTGGGTTCTAGTAAAAACCCGATCGTTGAATGCCAGCAGTAGTTAATATAAACTATGCACACTCTCTATTCGAGCAAATAAGCAGTAGCCCGTTACAGAACCTATGAATAATGCCCCCGGTCCGGGGTTTCCAGCGGTTTCAGGCTATCACATTCGCTGCTTTGAAGTCAATGATACATGCTGCGCGTGCTGAAAAAGCTGGGAACAAGCGGCTGTCTTGCGGATGTTTAAATGAAACTGTTCGCGATTGGAAACAGTGTTCCCATTTGTGTGTTTGTCGCCCGGCGAGGCGGCTTACCTTGGAAATTCACACAGTCTATTGCAGAGGCTGCCTCAGCCGGGCTTCGCTGAAGTTTTCTTCGTTCGCGCTGGTAAGTGGAAAACCCCGCTCTGCTTCTGTGTTTGTTTGTTCAACAAACCGCTGCTCGCTCACGGACGCGGAAAGTTCATGAGCAGTACAATGCTCAGAGGAGTAAGACGCTGCGGATACAGCGAACTTAAACATTGCTAAAGAAGCAAAGGTTTTGGAAGGCACTAAGTAAACAGTGCACCTCCTGTGTGTTTGAGTCCCCGTTCAGGGTCCACAAACTGTTTGTGTTTTCTCAGAGCATGTTGCTCTGTATTTATAAGACCCAGGGGAGCCCTGGGTCTTTGTTATGCGTAGTACAGGGGGCTGTTATGTTTCAGCCCCCGGCCGGATAGCCGACTACCTGGCCCCCCGGGGGGGGCAGGTCTTTGAACCTGGTCCCTGCCTGCCTGTTGGTTTCCTTAGGTGCTTAGCACCTTGTTGCATGAATGAAGGGTGAAGTGATTGTTTAAACTTCCTTCTTCCTCAGCATTGTGTAGGTCAGACTGCGTGTCTCTTCGACTTGGGGGGGGTCGAGCAGTGAAGGGGAGAGGTTTGGCTGCCCCTCTCCGGGCCTGCTGATGGTAACAGCAGTTACCCTGCCTCGCTTTGTGAGGCACTGCAGCATTGCCCGTTCTACTTTGCGTCCCTCCATTAAATACACTCAAGCAGTAGTTGGATTCCTGATTCAGTGCTCAATTATTTCTGCTGCAAATTCGAATTTCTTTTAGCCATCGTCTGCACCTGTACACAGAGTTGGCCTTGGGCAGGGCGGGCCTGCGACTGCCCGGGGTGCCATTAGCCCCCAGGGCGCTAGCTCAGGGGATCCTTTCAAGGGCTTCCCGAGCTGGAGTGGTTGGAGAAGTGTCATTTTGAAATTAAATCGCTCGCGGGAGAGGGTGCATTTAACAACAATAAGGTGCTGTGGCACCCTATTGAGATAATGACCACCCTGCTCCGGTGCGTGAGTGGGGCGATAATCATCTTAGTAGGGTGCCATGGGCCCACTCCCGCGATCACATTTAATTTTAAAATAATATTTCTGGCGCCCAATTGTTCTTTTTCTGCCTGGGGGGCTGCTGCCACTAAGGCAGGCACTGTCTATATATATATATACAAAATGAATGCTTTTCTGTGCCACCGCCATAATCGAGTACTCTGGAACTTACCAGCTGGTGCGGGCTACTTGGGCGGGTGACAGACGCATTCTTCGGAGCATTTGTCACCTGCTTCACCCAGTGTGGAAATGGTCAATCTGGGCTCGGCAAGCGGACATCAACCCCCAGAGGGGGGCGAATCCAGGCAAGTGCGGTGGCATTTGCAGCTGCTCTAGAAGGACTCTCCACCATTGCACCGAAGATACCGAGTGGCCCATCCTCAGCTAGAAGAGACAATCATGAGGGATTTAACTTTAGGCACAATGATGCATTAAAAACTATGTGCAATGTTTCTGAAAAAGTTACGGGATTGCCCAAAAAAAAGTGACAAGAGTGAGGGAGTTATGAACTACAGAGGGGAAAAGAGGAGGTAAGACAGCGGGGAGAGGGCGAGTGATAAAGCAATTGAAGTGGCGGGACTACCTAGAAAAAGAGTGATGCAGATGGGAGAGACAAAGAGGAGAAAAACGAAGAGTCTAATGGCAGTGCTTTAAATGGGCTGGTACCACCCAGCCCCCCAGTACCTGCACTTCCTGGTTTTTAGCATTTGAGTACCTGAACTTCTCAAAGTCTGAAAGAGAGTACCACTACTCAAGCAAAATGAGAGACAGGCATGCAGTTCCAGAGCTACCAGCACACTAAGCACAGAACACCATTTCCCTAAGTGTGCTTCACCTGTCACCCACAGGGTCCCTTGCATATGGAGCACTGATTGGTTTGGAAGGTCTGGGCAATTACATGTTTATCCTTTTTCCTTGTTATTTCCATTGCCTTTTTCTAATATGTAAACGTTAATAAGTAATTAGAATTTGGATGGAAGATTTTGGACTGAAACCCTGTACGCAGCTTCAGTTACCTACCAAACTCCTTATGATTTCACACTGAAAGCCAGCAATAATAAAGCTCCCCTTGTAAAGCTAGTTTACAGCTATGAAATTTGCTAGTTTGACTCACAAACAAAGTCTCAATTTATATGGATATTCACATTTTCTTAACAGAGTGCATAACAAACTGGAAGTTTGAGCGACAAAATCTGAGAAACACTGCTTAACCAAAGTGTGTGATCATTGGCTCATAATTTAATCTCAATGTGCATTGCCTGCAAAGTCTGTGATTGATGAGTGTCTTTGAGAGTTGGGTGCTGTACTCTGGCAGACTCAAATATAAAGGTCATGACTTTAACAGTAAACAATTATACCGACATTTTGGTTGGAAACACAGGCTCTTTGACTAGAGCATGGTCCAAAGGCCAGACTCCACAGAGAGTTAAAGAGGGTCCGAAAACATAACTAAAGTTACAGTACGGGGAGTGAGACGTATAGAAATGGACACATATAGAGAATGAGACACGAGTGAGACGCACATAGACAGAGAGACAAATGGAGAACTAGGAAAATATAGTTGGAGAAATACACGTAGTATGAGACTAATGGAATGGGTCAATGGGCCTCATCACGAGTTTTGGACCCCCAAATTCGATTTACCGGGCCATTCCGACCTTGGAGGGCAAAAGGGGATTTACCGGGCCATTCCGACCTTGGAGGGCCCGGTAATTCCCATTCGCCGGACCCAGAGCCGTACGTCCCCATTCCCATTTGAGCCCCCAAAGGTTCAATGGAATGGGGAGGATGGTAACAACGGTCCCGTTAATAACAGGCTGTTGCTACCATCCGGTACTGCTCGTGAGTGGCGCTCTGCACGCCTGTTCTGACCAGGCGTCCAAAGTGGCAGCCGCGAGCATATTCGGAATGTTACAGCGAGGTAACAATGGCGCCGGTAGCACTACCACCGCCGTTGTTGCCTTACCGCAACACTCCTAATGAGGCCCAAAGAGTCTCAGTTGGCTCCAGCATCGGAACTATTTTAAAATCCACACAGGCTCAGCCCCAGCCCATTTAAAGCCTAGATTATTGAGTACATGCACTTTTTAGATGAAATGGAGGGAGGGAAACATTGATACTCGCAGGAGAGAGAGAAAGAAATGTTGACATGTGTGGCCATTGTAATCCCACTAGGGCGTGTCAAAAACGACTAGTAGTGTCCATATGCAAATTTACCAGTGCAAACTCCGATTTTCCTGTTTATTCGAGAGCTGAAACCACAGGGAGCCCCTTGTGGGGATCAAAGACATCCTTGGTGCAGAGATCACACAACTGTTTGGCACAGGCCTTGCAGCAGCAACAACCATCCAAAACTAAGCTAATAACTGCCTGGCACTCCAGGGTCTTGTACAAGCTTTGGCACCCTCCGCTGCACTCCTGGGCATAGAACACTTGTAAATTGAGGGAGCAGGGGACACCGGTTAGATTAAACATCATCAGGGTAGAAACACAGTATCACACATCAGCAAGTGATTATCCATTACTTCCCATGCGAGTGTTGCGTGTTCCACCGTCCATCTGGATGGGTTATAATTAATGTAGCCAACATGTGAAGCCTATCTGGCATGACTAGTTGTACAGACTGGAAATACCTTTATGCTGGAGCTCACTTTATCGATGGGCAGCAGCACTACAAAAAGGGGTAGATGCCATCACAGGTGCGGTAATAACCACTGCCATCGAGATACCCAAAAGGAGGCGAAAATTAGATGATATGATGTGGCAGTTATAACGCACTTGTGCAAAAGTGTTCCTAGGTGCAACAAGGCAAGGATGGGTAAACAAGGGAGGACAAAAAAATGATCTCACTAGGCCTTGTGTCATTCAGATTTTGCAAGTGCAGGGAAGAGGGAAGGGGAGCTGTACCAGCAGGGAGGGGAAGGGGAAAGTGCAGTTAACTCACAAGTGCAGCCAGCGAGTGGCTCATAAGTGCAGAGAGAATGGACTGTAGGGTTGCACATACAGACCTTTTAGGGCTGGGGAGCCTGGAGGCAGTGCAAGAGCAACTGGAGATGCATGCCCGGGTTCAGAGGGTGACAAGGTGACCAGTACTCGGAGCAGTCAGGTGCATCAGCAGGGGAGAGGAAGAGACAAAGTGGAAGCGAAAAGGAAGGTCTTGAGTTGCTTCCAGAACCAGAGCTGGATCTGCTCAAGTTTGAGAGAGGCAGGGAGGCTGTTCCAGAGGGAGGCTCCATCCGAGGAGATAGATCTGCCCCTAAATCTCTGTTTGGTGAAGCGTCAGACCCTCAAAGAGTTGGAGGTTGATGAGCAGAGAGCTTGAGAAGAAAGATGTTTTGGAAGAGAAAGTTGGAGGTAGAGCGGTCAAAGGCCCCAGAGAGCCATGTGGACAAAGCAGAGAGTCTTGAAGTTGATGCTTGCAGCCACAGGGAGCTAGTGATGAGATTTGAGAGCTGGAGAGATACGATCCCTGGGCTTGAGGCCAAGGACAAGTCTCACGGTCCTGTTCTGGATAAGTTGTAAAGGTCGAAGAGTAGAGGCAGGAAGATTCAGAAAGAAGCTGTTGCAAAGGTCCAGCCTAGAGAGGACCAGAGCTCTGGAGACAGTGAGCTCCTGTGAGAAATTGAGAGAATGAATAATACCTCTGAGGAGGCGCAGCTGATAGTTTGACTTCTTAGATATGTCAGAGATGTGAGGAGAGAAGGAGAGGGTGGAGTCGAAGATGACAACAAGGTTATTAGCCTCACAGGAAGGAACAGGAAGAGCACCCATAGTGGGTGGGCAGAGAGAGAGAGGAAATGAGGGAGTGGGTTTCCCAAAGAGGAGGATTTCGGTCTTACTGGCATCAATGCAGAGATCATTGGTGGCACACCATTCCTGAATTGCAGCCAGACAGTCTGGTATGAGAGAAGAAGTAGAGGTGGCTGAGGGGAGCCTGAAACAGAGCTGTCATCCACATAACATTGAAGATTGAAGCAGAAAGTAGCGATGCGGTGGGCAAGAGCTGCCAGGTAGTGGTTGAAGAGCCAGGGAGAGAGCTTAAACCCCTGGGGAACACCACAAGTAGAGAGAGAGATAGAACAGAGGAAAGATCACAGTTGGACCTGAGAGGGTCAGCCGTGAGAAAGGAGGTCAACCTGGCCAGGGACTGACCAGTAATACCAGGGTTGTCCCGGAGACTATTTATCGGGATGTTATGGGTGTGTAGTGGGGCAGTTGTTGACTAGAGAGCATGTGCCCCCTGCCTTCCTCAGAAAACACGGAATTACAAAATCAGAAAGGAGCCACTTGAAACTGCACTTTAAATTGCCCAGAATTGCAGCTGGTACAAAGAATATTTCGTTTTGTCACACAAGTAGGGACAAATGAGGCATTAACTTTCAAAAGTAGTGTGTTTTTTAATAGAATACAGTAGGTCACAGGTAGGCGTGTACCAAGATAGGGTCTCACTACAAATGTAGGGCAGCATGGCTAATAGGTAGGGATGAGGTTGCAGCGTACACATATGTAGAAATGTCATGTGCAAGGCATGCACCAGGCCTAAGTAGGCAGCAAATAAATGCAGAGCAAATGTATCCTGCAGAGGAACAGAAGTTGCCATTTTAAATTGCACCAGCAGCAGAAAATTGAGTGCCACAGCTTTGAGGAAAAAGCCCTGTTAAACACGCTTGAACAAATTCACTTAATTCAGGGAAAATGGTATAGCCAGCTAGATGGTAACTACATTAAAACAATGTAAAAAACCCAAGGCCTTGTAGAGGAGTATTGCATAGTGGAACAAGAAATGATTGTGTGGGTTCAGCTGTCCGATAAAATAAGTTGCAAAGACACGCACACCGTTTCAAGTTAATGGGATGAACTGGGCATCCCAGGAAGTCAGAAGGAGTTGGCAGATTAATGTTTCCGCAGTCCGCTAGGCGTGACAGAAGGATGCAAGATGCGACTAAAGAAAAAACTACACATTACAGTAATAATATCTTAGCAGGGTAAAAGTAGGATGACACACAAAATAGTAATTCATTTAAGAGTCAAGAGCAGGATGGCGATCACTGTTGCGAGAAACATGTCCTTGAGACTCGACGACCATGGCATGGGAGGTACCAGGGGTTATTTGATTTAACTAAAATAAGGCGATATGCTTCTCTCTCTCTTACCTACATAAACATGTCATCATCATGCAGTCAGTTCATGGATAGTGTGACCACATTCTGATCGATGAGCACATGTTTCCTTTTTCACTGCATACGTAATTTAGGGCCTACCAATAATCAAATAACACACTTCTTTAGGGGGAGGTTCAGGGGTGGGGTCTTAGATAACAATTTTCCAATCCCTAGTTGTGCACATCTAGGTTCCACATGTAGCTTAGTAGAGGGAGCCAATGACCAGGAGCGATAGGTTTTCATAAATCAGTGATCATGATGACATCAGAATGACTCATTTGTACAATATAAACTCCTGTTGTCTGTTCAAACATCTGAGAATGTTGGAGTGAGAGATTGGCTTTTATTGTTGCTTTTCCCCAGTCTATTGCAATAACTGGTTACCTTGCATTTGGCATACCACAACTACTCTTTGTTGTCTCTTTTTTGACAAATACCAATTAGAGAGTGATTTGGCTTTTTGACACCATCTTTTCAGTTGACCATGTCAAAAGCAGAGGATAGATCAAGGAGATTGAGGACATGAGGGAGATTAGAGTCAAGATTGGAGAGAAAGTCTTCATGGGTTTTCAGGAGAGCAGTTTCTGAGCTTCTAGCAGCTCTGAAGTCAGACTGGTGGTCATGGAGGAAACCAGATAGATTCAGTATGTAGATCAAGCTGATAGAGGGCCAGATTTCCAAGAGTTTTCCCTGGAAAAGATTGTTGGAGATTGGGCGATAGTTTGGCAGAGAGGAATGATCAGTCGAGGTCTTCTTTAGAAGGGAGTGCTTAAGGGACAGGAGAAAGTACCCATGGTAAATTAGTGATTTCAGAAATCACCCAAGGCAAAGCTGTCGGTGTGGTCCTTGATTGTTTTGGATGAGCTGGATGAGCAAGGAGAACCTGCTTTAATGAGACTTTCATAGATCAGACTTGTCTAGAAAAATCGATATGGGTGAACAGGTGAAAAGAGGAGAAAGGAGAAGAGATGGCCTCAGACGGGCCTGGAGTGGTAGAGGAGAAGGAAGAGGATGTAGAGGAAGAAAGGGTGAATAGGATGTCCTGAGGTTTAGTAGTGAAATGAGAGGCCAAGGCCGAGCTGAAGGCCTGGAAGGAACAGGAGAGGTAGAGACGGCAGCAGGATTGGCTAGCGAGATTGGAATCGTACCAAGAGTTGCACTTGGATTGATTTGGGCTTCAAGCAGGTCCTCATGACAGAGGCAAGGACATCCAAAGTGTTAGAGATAGAGAAATGAAGGTTAGAGAGGGCTGTGCCAGGGCAAGTGTCAGCCAAAGGTACAGGAGGAGGAGAGAAAGTAGCAGGACAAGTCTTAACAGACACACGCTTCATGGGTCAGATGACAGAGAAGGTAGGTGGAGGTGGTGGAGCCGGCTTGACCTGCGGGGAAGAGAGAGGTGGAAACAAAGGAAAGAAGTGATCACTCCAAGAGAGAGGAATGGTGAGAGTGTTAGAGAAGGGGATGTCTGAGGAGATCAGAAAATCCAGGGTGTGCACTGCATAGTGAGTCAGGCCAGAGGGAAGAATAGAGAGAGAGAGAGAATTGCAGAGGTTGCGAAAGAATCCTGAAGAAGGGCTGGTAGCATCCAGGTGGATGTTCAAGTCTCAGAGGAGGAGACGTTGGGTGGTAGAGGCAAGGAGCGAGGGGGAGAGGTCAGCCCACTCAGAGAAGAAGAGGGTGACCTGGCCAGGTGGCCTTAGATGGTGCCCACAGTTAGAGAGAGGCCAGGAGAGATGGAGAGCCTGCAGACCAGGCATTCAAAGGAGGAGTAGTGCTGCATTGGAATGATAGAAGCAGGGATCCACTCTGGGAAAATCAAGGGTGCACCCTCACCGGGATAGTCGGTTCTGGGTTCAGAGAGGATCTTGTAGCCATCAGGAAGGAGAGTGTTGAAACTCGTGACAGAGATGGCCGTGAACCAAGTCTCAGTGAGACTGAGTACATCCAAATCAAGCTCTTCCAGGAGATGACAGATGTCAGAGGAGTGTTTAACCGCTGAAGGAGATTTGAGAGTAGCGATGTGGAGCAGTTCTTAATAATTTGTGCATGCCCACTTTTGGGCTGGGTTCTAGTAAAAACCCGATCGTTGTATGCCAGCAGTAGTTAATATAAACTATGCACACTCTCTATTCGAGCAAATAAGCAGTAGTCCGTTACAGGGACCTATGAATAATGCCCCTTGTCCGGAGTTTCCAGCGGTTTCAGGCTATCACATTCGCTGCTTTGAAGTCAATGATACATGCTGCGCGTGCTCAAAAAGCTGGGAACAAGCGGCTGTCTTGCGGATGTTTAAATTAAACTGTTCGCGATTGGAAACAGTGTTCCCATTTGTGTGTTTGTCGCCCGGCGAGGCGGTTTACCTTGGAAATTGACACAGTCTCTTGCAGAGACTGCCTCCGCCGGGCTTTGCTGAAGTTTTCTTCGTTCGCGCTGGTAAGTGGGAAACCCCGCTCTGCTTCTGTGTTTGTTTGTTCAACAAACCACTGCTCGCTCGCGGTCGCGGAAAGTTCATGAGCAGTACAATGCTCAGAGGAGTAAGACGCTGCGGATACAGTGAACTTAAAGATTGCTAAAGAAGCAAAGGTTTTGGAAGGCACTAAGTAAACAGTGCACCTCCTGTGTGTTTGAGTCCCCGTTCAGGGTCCACAAACTGTTTGTGTTTTCTCAGAGCATGTTGCTCTGTATTTATAAGACCCACGGGAGCCCTGGGTCTTTGTTATGCGTAGTAGAGGGGGCTGTTATGTTTCAGCCCCCGGCCAGTTAGCTGACTATCTGGCCCCCCAGGGGGGGGCAGGTCTTTGAACCTGGTCCCTGCCTGCCTGTTGGTTTCCTTAGGTGCTTAGCACCTTGTTGCATGAAGGAAGGGTGAAGTGATTGTTCACACTTCCTCCTTCCTCAGCATTGTGTAGGTCAGACTGCGTGTCCCTTCGACTTGCGGGGGGGGGGCTGCAGTGAAGGGGAGAGGTTTGGCTGCCCCTCTCCGGGCTTGCTGATGGTAACAGCAGTTACCCTGCCTCGCTTTGTGAGGCACTGCAGCATTGCCCATTCTACTTTGCGTCCCTCCATTAAATACACTCAAGCAGTAGTTGGAATCCTGATTCAGTGCTCAATTATTTCTGCTGCAAATTCAAATTTCTTTTAGCCATCTTCTGCACCTGTACACAGAGCTGGCCTTAGGGCAGGGCGGGCCGGGCGACTGCCCGGGGCGCCATTAGCCCCCAGGGCGCAGGCTCAGGGGATCCTTTCAAGGGCTTCCCCGAGCTGGAGTGGTTAGAGAAGTGTCATTTTGAAATTAAATGCGCTCACGGGAGCGGGTGCATTTAACAACAATAAGGTGCTGTGGCACCCTATTGAGATAATGACCACCCTGCTCCGGTGCATGAGTGGGGCGATAATCATCTTAGTAGGGTGCCATGCGCCCACTCCCGCGATCACATTTAATTTTAAAATAACATTTCTGGCGCCCAATTGTTCTTTTTCTGCCTGGGGGGCTGCTGCCACTAAGGCAGGCACTGTCTCTCTCTCTCTCTCTCTCTCTCTCTCTCTCTCTATATATATATATATATATATACAAAATGAATTCTTTTCTGTGCCACCGCCATAATCGAGTACTCTGGAACTTACCAGCTAGTGCGGGCTACTTGGGCGGGTGACAGACGCATTCTTTGTAGCATTTGCCAACCTGCTTCACCCAGTGTGGAAATGGTCAATCTGGGCTCGGCAAGCTGACATCAACGCCCCAGAGGGGGGCGCATCCAGGCAAGTGCTGTGGCATTTGCAGCTGCTCTAGAAGGACTCTCCACCATTGCACCGAAGATACAGAGTGGCTCATCCTCAGCTAGAAGAGACAATCATGAGGGATTTAACTTTAGGCACAATGATGCATTAAAAGCTATGTGCAACGTTTCTGAAAAAGTTACGGGGATTGCCCAAAAAAAAGTGACAAGAGTGAGGGAGTTATGAACTACAGAGGGGAAATGAGGAGGTAAGACAGCGGGGAGAGGGCGAGTGATAAAACAATTGAAGTGGCGGGTCTACCTAGAAAAAGAGTTATGCAGATGGGAGAGACAAAGAGGAGAAAAACAAAGAGTCTAATGGGCAGTGCTTTAAATGGGCCGGTACGACCCGGTCCCCCAGTACCTGCACTTCCTGGTTTTTAGCATTTGAGTACCTGAACTTCTCAAAGTCTGAAAGAGAGTACCTGAACTTCAGATTACTTGGCTTCCATCTGATGACTGCTCTCCAAAACTTCCTCGTTGCCAATGAAGCATCAAGGAGGAGGAGACAGTTGTATAAATGTAACTGGGGTTGTATTAATACAAATAGGTAGAAGTATAGGTATTAAAAGGGGATACATATATAGGGAGGCTCTGAAGGGCGGATGCCTCAGTCTCCCCAACTGTCCCTTGAATGTTCTCTCCTCTCCTTCCACATTCCCTTCTGGAATCCCTGTAGATTCCACATCAGTGCAGCAGATGTCACTATGCTACAGTACCACTACTCAACTATGTGACGAGGTTAAAGGGAAAGTATTCAATTTCACTTTTTGACAATGAAAGTCTAAGCTCCAGCACCCTTATGTGGGAAAGCCGCGCCCCCTCCCTCCTCCTCTCTCCACCACCTGCAGCGCCCATAATGTCTCCGCCCAGGCCCGCCCTGCAGAGCAAAATGAGAGACAGGCATGCAGTTCCAGAGCTACCAGCACACTAAGCACAGAACACCATTTCCCTAAGTGTGCTTCACCTGTCACCCACAGGGTCCCTTGCATATGGAGCACTGATTGGTTTGGAAGGCCTGGGCAATTACATGTTTATCCTTTTTCCTTGTTATTTCCATTGCCTTTTTCTAATATGTAAACGTTAATAAGTAATTAGAATTTGGATGGAAGATTTTGGACTGAAACCCTGCACGCAGCTTCAGTTACCTACCAAACTCCTTATTATTTCACACTGAAAGCCAGCATTAATAAAGCTCCCCTTGTAAAGCTAGTTTACAGCTATGAAATCTGCTAGTTTGACTCACAAAAAAAGTCTCAATTTATATGGATATTCACATTTTCTTAACAGAGTGCATAACAAACTGGAAGTTTGAGCGACAGAATCTGAGAAACACTGCTTAACCAAAATGCGTGATCATTGGCTCATAATTTAATCTCACTGTGCATTGCCTGCAAAGTCTTTGATTGATGAGTGTCTTTGAGAGATGGTTGCTGTACTCTGGCAGACTCAAATATAAAGGTAATGACTTTAACAGTAAACAATTATACTGACATTTTGGTTGGAAACACAGGCTCTTTGACTAGAGCATGATCCAAAGGCCAGACTCCACAGAGAGTTAAAGAGGTTCCGAAAACATAACTAAAGTTACAGTATGGGGAGTGAGACGTATAGAAATGGACACATATAGAGAATGAGACACGAGTGAGACGCACATAGACAGAGAGACAAATGGAGAACTAGGAAAATAGAGTTGGAGACGACCACGTAGTATGAGACTAATGGAAATGGGTCAATGGGCCTCATCACGAGTTTGGGGTTAGCCATCCCCTTAAGGGCATGGCTACCCCCAAACTCGGGTCCGGGTCCCGCAAAAGGGGATTTACCGGGCCATTCCGAACTTGGAGGGCCCGGTAATTCCCATTCGCGGTACCCGGAGCCGTACATCCCCATTCCCATTTGAGCCCCCATAGGGTTCAATGGGAATGGGGAGGATGGTAACAACGGTCCCGTTAATAACAGGGCTGTTGCTACTATCCTGTACTGCTCGCGAGTGGCGCTCTGCACGCCTGTTTTGACCAGGCGCCCAGAGTGGCACCTGCAAGCATATTCGGAATGTTACAGCGAGGTAACAATGGCGCCGGTAGCACTATCAGCGCCGTTGTTGCCTTACCGCAACACTCCTAATGAGGCCCAATGAGTCTCAGTTGGCTCCAGCATGGGAACTATTTTAAAATCCACACAGGCTCAGCCCCAGCCTATTTAAAGCCTAGATTGGTGAGTACCTGCACTTTTTAGATGAAATGGAGGGAGGGAAACATTGATACTTGCAGGAGAGAGAGAAAGAAATGTTGACATGTGTGGCCATTTTAATCCCACTAGGGTGTGTCAAAAACGAATAGTAGTGTCCATATGCAAATTTACCAGTGCAAACTCCGATTTTCCCGTTTATTCGAGAACTGAAACCACAGGGGAGCCCCTTGTGGGGATCAAAGACATCCTTGGTGCAGAGCTCACACAGCTGTTTGGCACAGGCATTGCAGCAGCCACAACCATCTAAAATTAAGTTAATAACTGCCTGGCACTCCAGGGTCTTGTGCAGGCTTTGGCACCCTCTGCTGCACTCCTGGGCATAGGACACTTGTAGAGAGAGGGAGCAGGGGACACTGGTTAGGTTAAACATCATCAGGGTAGAAACACTGTATCACACATCAGCAAGTGATTATCCATTACTTCCCATGCGAGTGTTGCGTGTTCCACCGTCCATCTGGATGGGTTATAATTAATGTAGCCAACATGTGAAGCCTATCTGGCATGACTAGTTGTACAGACTGGAAATACCTTTATGCTGGAGTTCACTCATCACAAAAAATATTTATCGATGGGCAGCAGCACTACAAAAAGGGGTAGATGCCATCACAGGTGCGGTAATAACCACTGCCATCGAGATACCGAAAAGGAGGCGAAAATTCTATGATATGATGTGGCAGTTATAACACGCCTGTGTAAAAGTGTTTCTAGGTGCGACAAGGCAAGGATGGGTAAACAAGGGAGGACAAAAAAATGATCTCACTAGGCCTTGTGTCATTCAGATTGTCCAAGTGCGGGGAAGAGGGAAGGGGAGATGTACCAGCAGGGAGGCGAAGGGGAAAGTACAGTTAACTCACAAGTGCAGCCAGCGAGTGGCTCATAAGTGCAGAGAGAATGGACTGTAGGGTTGCAGATACAGACCTTTAAGGACTGGGGAGCCTGGAGGCAGTGCAAGAGCAACTGGAGATGCATGCCCGGGTTCAGAGGGTGATAAGGTGACCAGTGCTCGGAGCAGTCAGGTGCATCAGCTGGGGAGAGGAAGAGAGAAAGTGGAAGCGAAAAGGAAGGTCTTGAGTTGCTTCCAGAACCAGAGCTGGATCTGCTCAAGTTTGAGAGAGGTAGGGAGGCTGTTCCAGAGGGAGACCCCAGCTGAGGAGATAGATCTGCCCCCAAATCCCTGTTTGGAGAAGCGTCAGACCCTCAAAGAGTTGGAGGTGGATGAGCAGAGAGCTTGAGAAGAAAGATGTTTTGGAAGAGAAAGTTGGAGGTAGAGCAGTCAAAGGCCCCAGGGAGCCTTGTGGACAATGCAGAGGGTCTTGAAGTTGATGCTTGCAGCCACAGGGAGCCAGTGATGAGATTTGAGAGCTGGAGAGATACAATCCCTGGGCTTGAGGCCAAGGACAAGTCTCACGGTCCTGTTCTGGATAAGTTGTAAAGGTCGAAGAGTAGAGGCAGGAAGATTCAGAAAGAAGCTGTTGCAAAGGTCCAGCCTAGAGAGGACCAGAGCTCTGGAGACAGTGAGCTTCTGGGAGAAATTGAGAGAATGAATAATACCTCTGAGGAGGCGCAGCTGATAGTTTGACTTCTTAGATATGTCAGAGATGTGAGGAGAGAAGTAGAGGGTGGAGTTGAAGATGACAGCAAGGTTATTAGCCTCACAGGAAGGAACAGGAAGAGCACCCAGAGTGGGTGGGCAGAGAGAGAGAGGAAATGAGGGAGTGGGTGTCCCAATGAGGAGGATTTCGGTCTTACTGGCATTAATGCAGAGATCATTGGTGGTACACCACTCCTGAATTGCAGCAAGACAATCTGGTATGAGAGAAGAAGTAGAGGTGGCTGAGGGGAGCCTGAAACAGAGCTGTCATCCACATAACATTGAAGATTGAAGCAGAAAGTAGCGATGCGGTGGACAAGAGGTGCCAGGTAGTGGTTGAAGAGCCAGGGAGAGAGCTTAAACCCCTGTGGAACACCACAAGTAGAGAGAGAAATAGAAGAGAGGAAAGATCACAGTTGGACCTGAGAGGGTCAGCCGTGAGAAAGGAGGTCAACCTGTCCAGGGACTGATCAGTAATACCAGGGTTGTCCCGGAGACTATTGATCAGGATGATATGGTTGTGTAGTGGGACAGTTGTTGACTAGAGAGCATGTGCCCCCTGCCTTCCTCAGAAAACACGGAATTACAAAATCAGAAAGGACCCACTTGAAACTGACTTTAAATTGCCCGTAAATGCAGCTGGCACAAAGAATAGTTAGTTTTGTCACACAAGTAGGGACAAATGAGGCATTAGCTTTCACAAGTAGTGTGTTTTTTAATAGAATACAGTAGGTGACAAGTAGGCGTGTACGAAGATAGGGTCTCACTACAAATGTAGGGCAGCATGGCTAATAGGTAGGGAAGAGGTTACAGCGTACCCATATGTAGAAATGTCATGTGCAAGCCATGCACCAGGCCTCAGTAGGCAGCAAATAAATGCAGAGCATATGTATCCTGCAGAGGAACCGAAGTTGCCATTTTAAATTGCACCAGCAGCAGAAAATTGAGTGCCACAGCTTTAAGGAAAAAGCCCTGTTAAACACGCTTGAACAAATTCACTTAATTCAGGGAAAATGGCATAGCCAGCTAGATGGTAACTACATTAAAACAATGTCAAAAACCCAAGGCCTTGTAGAGGAGTATTGCATAGTGGAACAAGAAATGATTGTGTGGGTTCAGCTGTCAGATAAAATAAGTTGCAAAGACAGGCACACCGTTTCAAGTTAATGGGATGAACTGGGCATCCCAGGAAGTCAGAAAGAGTTGGCAGATTAATGTTTCCGCAGTCCGCTAGGCGTGACAGAAGGATGCAAGATGCGACTAAAGAAAAAACTACAAATTACAGTGATAATATTTTAGCAGGGTAAAAGTAGGATGACACACAAAATAGTAATTCATTTAAGAGTCAAGAGCAGGATGGCGATCACTGTTGCGAGAAACATGTCCTTTAGACTCGACGACAATGGCATGGGAGGTAACAGGGGCTATTTGATTTAATTAAAATAAGGCGATATGTTTCTCTCTCTCTTACCTACATAAACATGTCATCATCATGCAGTCAGTTCATGGATAGTGTGACCACATTCTGATCGATGAGCACATGTTTCCTTTTTCACTGCATACGTAATTTAGGGCCTACCAATAAACAAATAACACACTTCTTTAGGGGGAGGTTCAGGGGTTGGATTTTGGATAACAATTGTCCAATCCCTAGTTGTGCACATCTAGGTTCCACATGTAGCTTAGTAGAGGGAGCCCATGACCAGGAGCGATAGGTTTTCATAAATCTGTGGTCATGATGATAGATCAAGGAGATTGAGGACATGAGGGAGATTAGAGTCAAGATTGGAGAGAAAGTCTTCATGGGTTTTCAGGAGAGCAGTTTCTGAGCTTCTAGCAGCTCTGAAGTCAGACTGGTGGTCATGGAGGAAACCAGATAGATTCAGTATGTAGATCAAGCTGATAGATGGCCAGCTTTTCCAAGAGTTTTCCCAGGAAAAGATTGATGGAGATTGGGCGATAGTTTGGCGGAGAGGAATGATCAGTCGAGGTCGTCTTTAGAAGGGAGTGCTTAAGGGACAGGGGAAAGTACCCATGGTAAATTAGTGATTTCAGAAATCACCCAAGGCAAAGCTGTCGGTGTGGTCCTTGATTGTTTTGGATGAGCTGGATGAGCAAGGAGAACCTGCTTTAATGAGACTTTCATAGATCGGACTTGTCTAGAAAAATCGTTATGGGTGAACAGGTGAAAGGAGGAGAAAGGAGGAGAAGAGATGGCCTCAGACGGGCCAGGAGTGGTAGAGGAGAAGGAAGAGGATGTAGAGGAAGAAAGGGTGAATAGGATGTCCTGAGGTTTAGTAGTGAAATGAGAGGCCAAGGACGAGCTGAAGGCCTGGAAGGAACAGGAGAGGTAGAGACGGCAGCAGGTTTGGCCAGTGGGATTGTAATCGTACCAAGAGTTGCACTTGGATTGATTTGGGCTTCAAGCAGGTCCTCATGACAGAGGCAAGGACAACCAAAGTTTTAGAGATAGAGAAATGAAGGTTAGAGAGGGCTGTGCGAGGGTGAGTGTCAGCCAAAGGTACAGGAGGAGGAGAGAAAGTAGCAGGAAAAGTCTCAACAGACACACACTTCATGGGTCGGATGACAGAGAAGGTAGGTGGAGGTGGTGAAGCCGGCTTGAACTGCGGTGAAGAGAGAGGTGGAAAGAAAGGAAAGAATTGATCACTCCAAGAGAGAGGAGTGGTGAGAGTGTTAGAGAAGGGGATGTGCCCTGCATAGTGAGTCAGGCCAGAGGGAAGAATAGAGAGAGAGAGAGAGAATTGCAGAGGTTGCGAAAGAATCCTGAAGAAGGGCTGGTAGCATCCAGGTGGATGTTCAAGTCTCAGAGGAGGAGACGTTGGGTGGTAGAGGCAAGGAGCGAGGGGGAGAGGTCAGCCCACTCAGAGAAGAAGAGGGTGACCTGGCCAGGTGGCCTGTAGATGGTGCCCACAGTTAGAGAGAGGCTAGGAGAGATGGAGAGCCTGCAGAATAGGCATTCAAAGGAGGAATAGTGCTGCATTAGAATGATAGAAGCAGGGATCCACTCTGGGAAAATCAAGGGTGCACCCTCACCGGGATAGTCGGTTCTGGGTTCAGAGAGGATCTTGTAGCCATCAGGAAGGAGAGTGTTGAAACTCGTGACAGAGATGGCCTTGAACCAAGTCTCAGTGAGACTGAGTACATCCAAATCAAGCTCTTCCAGGAGATGAAAGATGTCAGAGGAGTGTTTGACAGCTGAAGGAGATTTGAGAGTAGCGATGTGGAGCAGGTTGCCACATTTGAAGGACTTTCCTGGAGGGGTACAGGCCAGAGGTACACCCTGTAAAAGTGTTGGACATGCCCGAGGATGGGCTTCACTTCCCATCGCAGATGCGTGCCCTTTAATTTTGAACCTGGGAAGTCAAATGGGGTAGTAGAAAGGGAAACATTTGGGCATGCTTCGTACTGCTATTGGACCATTCTGGTTTTCAATTTCAATGTTTGCAAAGTCCCTGCTCATTAGCCGTTTCCAAAATCCATGGTGGGCGAGTGGTGCTTACCCAAGGGTCACCAGTAACAAAGTCTTTCCACAAAAGGCGAACTGATGCCAGCAGCCATAACTGTGAAGATGTCAGTGGGACAGGTGAAGTGCTTTATAGGGGCACAACCCCATTGGGAAACGCTCTGTGAATCTGAGCCTAAATCTGCTCTTCAGAAATGAGGGAATGCCATTGCATAATGTTTCCAAAAAAAGAAAGAAGTGCCAGGGCCCAAATAGTGTTGAGTAGCTCCAAGTGCACTGTTGCCACACCCATGGATGCTTCCCACAGTGCCATCATATTTTTGGTTAAATCTGCATTCTTAGAGGCTCATTCTGGATGACGGATGCGCTGCCCAAGGAATCGGTGCATTTGACAACATAACACAAAGTAAAGCCCACTAGTTGTGTCTTGAAATAAGAGAAATATGTACGTGACTCTTTAAACACATCATTGTTTACATGTTGCTTTGGTTCTGTAAATTTCAAGTGGAACATGTTGACCTTCTATCCATAGAAAAAGAGCAAACATGATTTCCTTTAGAAAATGAATGAACACATTCAAGCACAGCTGCTAGATGATCTTGTCTAGGCTGGCACTCATGACAAGCACTTCTCTTTGGCAGTGTCCTTTACCCTGGCATTGTCGCTGTGTTGGTGCTCTGGACTGCTGACTGTCCTGCTGTTGTCATTCCACACTGCTGTGGCAATGTTGCTGGTTATTATAGGAGCATAGCCCCAGCAATGACATGCAGACTGGCTTGAGCACTGTGCTGCCGTGACCAGCACAAGCACCCAGCACCGATTGCCATCTTCCCACTCATGGTCATCCAATGAAATGGATAACCAGTGCTGCTCTCCCCACTTGGGTCATCAGGTTCCTGAATAACAGTGAGCTGGCCCAGGATGCTGTTGTTTGTTTGACCACGACTAACTAAAAGTTCAAATATTGAAGTTGCCAAAACACCATTGCATAATGAAACTGAGTCTGAGGCAAAACGTGCCAGGCCTCAGAAATAAGTGCTGGGGTTGAGCCCCTGCAAACACCCCACACATTAGAACTGACTGCTCCTCTAAAATGCCAGAAGGGAAATACAATGGGAACCGATTTGGACCCTCTTAACCATGGAGAGCCAACAGAAACTACTGAGTGGTGGTTGGTATATATTCACCTGGATAGTAAGACATTTAACCAGCCGCAATGTTCAAAACGCATAAGAGTCCCTGTGTCTGAGCTTGAGTACACTGGGGAAAGGATCTTACCATATTCTATGCCTAGCTGAGATCCCTGCATTAGCCGCAGTTCCTCTCCCTGGATCAGCAGGCAAGTGAACTACCTTACACTAGAGCGAACCTGGAAGATCTGACACCGACCACCAAACCTACTAAGGGGTGTGTAAGGAAAAGATGAGCACCCAGGAGAAAACCAAGAGCTCCGGAATTCCTCGCAGCAGCGGTGCCAGGGCACAGGGAAGATGCCTCTTCTCTCAGAGCAGCGAAGTCAGGACTGGATGCCTTGCATGTGAGTAATGACAGTAAAGAGGCTGATCCTATATTGGTATCTCTTAAGGCATGACGAGCTGCAGACGGAAACCTCAAGAACCCTTGCATCTTGGTTCATTCTTCTTATATGTTTTATTTACTTTGTTTTAAACCTTCCTAAAACCACATTTACTCTGAGCATAAATGACCTGCTCATTCCTCACCCACAAATCTTTACCCTATGAGCTCCAATTCTACAACTGCCTCCAATACTAAGACACACCAGACTTCACATAATCAAAACTCTAACCTTCCCTTTAACCCACACTCCTGCCTTTAACCCCAGCACAAGCCCTTCATTTTATCCTAACCCTAATGTCGCTGCTAACTTTAACTTTGCTTCTTGTCCCAAACCGAACGTTGCCATTTAATGTAACCCTGCCGTTTTCCCACCATGCACCCTCCCAAATAACTACCCCCTCTTAAACTTTAATGTAACCCTGTTCTTAACCCTAAGCAACGCTTTATTTAATTGCATTCCTTTTACCTGTTCAATTATCTCCATCATTGGCCTAACTCTGCCTCTGCCTTATGCCTGCCCTGACCCTGTTTTGTTAATGTAAGCCAGACTTCAACTCTAACCTTGCCGCCAGCCTCGTACTCTAAATGCCTGCCCTGTGCCTAACACCACCCCTTATCGTTTGCTGTCAACTGTGCTGCACGAGTTCATTGAATGCTGAATGTTTTCGGAATGCGTTTTTTCTCCCACAAGAACTATAGTTGTGCAGAATGACAGTTTTTAAAACATACGTTGCACAGTGCACTTCACCAGCTTGCGATAAGGGTCGAGAGAGGCTGTGTGCTCCCGTGCCTCTGCCAATTTGTACGAACTGTTTTCAGACACAGAAATATGGTCTTTGGCTGGGCTGGGCTATCCAGCAGCCGCGTTGGCTCTATTCAACCCTCCCATGGCACAGGACTGTGTGCTCACAGGTGAGCCTGTGTCCCAGTTTGTTTTCCTGGGACTGGCTGGGCTGCGCATGATGTAATATGTTCCAGCCGCTGTTATAAAACATCGTACGGACTCTGCCTTTCAACAGAGAGTCACAAGCGAGTTTGAGAGAAGGGCGGAAGGCTTGTGGTGCTCAACAAACTGGCACTCACACACACGCTGTAAGGTTGCATACGCAGAGCATAGGAAGAGCGTTATGTTATTACTGCTTTATTCCAGAGGATTATCTATGGCAAAAACATCATTATGTTTATTATTGCCTATTAAATTAAGTTGTCACCCCACCTTTCCTCAAAACAAGATTAAACACCCTCGATCTCCCCAAAACCAGGACAGGGTTCTTCAATTAAATAAAACTCTACGGACGGGGGGACCAAAGGCTCAATTTCGGGACAATTCCGGGAAAACCGGGACATCTGGTCACCCTACCCAGAAAGGCCCCTGCGCAAATCTATGCAGGGTCCTCGTGTTCCTTCTACTAACTGCTGTACCCATATGCATGCATACTTATACTTTGCCGATCCCATACCCTCACCAGAATGATTTGTCTCACACATTGTTTGTCAGTGTTGGCAATAAAAGGCTGTAGGTTTTATTGTACAGCTATGGTTATGCAGATAACAATAATCACATATTATGATAAATGACATACTTTTTGGGCACCAGGACTTGGGGTTATCCCCTCTGGCCCGTGCCGCCACACGTGGGCAGGTTGACTGCTGACCCCGTTCCCCCAAAAGTATTTCTTATTTACAACCCCTGGAGGCTAGAGTTGCTGTAATTTCTCGAAAGAAATGTTCCATGCCCTTGATTGATAGATGGGTGCCATCTTTGTGAAAAAGGTCAGGGTCACCCAAAGTGATGGCTGGGTGCTTAATGAAACCCAACCCTCTTGCCATGCAAAATTTTTCTAACCCTCTGTTGATTTTCCGTCTAGAAATGTCTACAGATTTGTAGCAGTTGGCCCCTTGCCATTTCTTTCTGGGTAGGATGGCCGAGAAGTATATTTTCTGTTCCTTTCCAATTGTGTGAGATGCCTGCAAGGGAGGAGCACATGTCCTCAAGTAACTTCCTCCTCCCAAAAGATACTAGGTCATTACCACCTATCAGGAATTCTGGTGGGTCTCTGTATGCGACTAGTTCTGCTAATGTTTCATGGATTTCTGCCCATCGTAGGCCTCTGTAACCCCACCATGACGCAATGGCGTTCCTGAAAGGTGACCTTTCTTTGGTTTCCTCTGCCCATCGGCCCATCCTGAAGATAAAAGAGTGGCCGACTATCCATGCTGATTGAAGCGTGGTCCTCCCATCGCCTGGTATTTCTGTATGAAGGGGGGGGGAGAAAGAAAGGGTGAGGATGGATGGCTAAATTAATTGTGGTCTGATGTACCTTTTGTAACAATCTGATTTCCAGCACACTATGTTTTTCAGTTGTTGTGGGGCTAAACCTTCTTGCCATGCTGAGGTGGCGGCCCCTATTCTGAAGGAATGGGTGCCGCAACCCCTGGGGTCCCACCCAGCATTGGTGATTGTTTTCATCAGCACCCCTTTAAATTGGTAGCGGCTTAGTGCTGAGGCATCCTTATGGATCAAGAACCTCCCCACAACCTTGGGTCTTTGTACATAGTAGAGGTTGGTAATACATACTGGGCAGTTTACCGCCTCATCGATTCCAAAAATGTTAATGGTTCTTTTTGCCCCGGTTTTTGATTGTTGGATTTCTATGCTAATGCTCTCCCTTCTGACCCTGACTTCCATGATGCCCAGCCCGTTGCTGGCCTTGGTGCTGGAAGCAATGAGTTCACTCACACGGAAAGCCCCGAAGTATGCCAGAAAAAAGTCTGTTCTGAACAGTAAGATTTTGTATGGATGTCAGCATATGGCTTCCAGTTGGTTTGCAATTTGTACCAGTTTGTTGAAATCAAGGGGGTGGCAGGTGTCTACCTGACGGCCCTCTAATCTGCCCTAACCTTTTAATGCATAATTAATGAGGGGACTTTGGGTGGGGTCTGAATCAACCTGAATTTTTGAAAAATGTGAGACTGCAACTAAGTGTCTTTTGGCCCAATCTCTCCTAAAACCCTGTTCATGTGTCCATTTTAAGAATATTTCTATGTCTTTAATCGTTATTAACTCTACGTGTTCTATGCCTGTGGCTTTAAAAACTGTTTGCAAGCACTTACTGTACTGAGCTGCGGTGGTGCTTGCCAGTGCTTTCTCTGCCATCTCCGTGAGGAAGCCTAGGGAGTTGTTGGCACCCGTTTTTGAAGTGCCTGGTTCTTGTTGGACATCCGAGCCTTGGCTCTTTGGCGCTGGTGTTGATGTCGTTATTTTATTGGCACCTGTTTTTGAGGTGCCTGGTGTTTGTTGGGCATCCCGGCCTGGGCTCTATGGCACTGGCGTTGATGCCGTTATTATTGATTTCCCATTATACCCCAGCATTCCGCCGGTATCAGGGTCTTTGTTCTTGGGCCTGCGGCGCTAGCTCACGGAATTTCGGCCACTGAAAGCGAGATAAAGCCTCTGCTATGTTATTATCCTCCCCGGCGATGTGCTTTGCTTTGACTACAATGTTTTCCTGTAGTGTGATTGCTGTGATGGCTCGTATGAGTTTCAGCACTAGAGGGCATTTGGTAGACCTTCTGTTTATGGAGCCTACTACTGCCATGTTATCGCACCACACCAAGAGTTCTGTATTAGCTAGCTGCCTGCCCCAGATGTATAATGTTAGCCAGATGGGAAATATTTCAAGGAGGGTGATGTTTTTTGTCCACCCTGTCTGTTGCCATGAGTTGGGCCAGTGGCCTGCCACTCATTCTGAATCTAGTATGGCTCCAAAACCCTTGCCCCCGGCTGCATCAGTGAAAAGTACCCTTTTTGTCCATGTGTTCAAAGGCGTTCGCCACAGCGATATCCCATTGACATTTTCTAGGAAATTCCCCCAAATTTCCAGATCTTGTTTCACCTCTGCGCCTAGTCGGATGTGTAAATGGGGTTTGGTAAGTGATTTGGTTTTAAATTCCAGACTTCTGGAAAAGACCCTCCCTTGCAGGATTTTCCTGGCATCAAAATTAAGACTGCCTGCTAACGATTGAATTTCCTTAACTGTGCCCTTGTCTTTTATTGTCAGGGCTTGTATTTTCTCCAGGAGTTCTGCAATTTTTGATTTCGGGATCTTGCATAGTCCTTGAGCTGAGTCAATCTCAATGCCTAGAAAAATTATATTGGTGGCTGGTTTGGTCATTTTTTCTATTGCTAGAGTTATGCCCCACTGAGCGGCCATTCTTGCTAGTTCCCTCAAGGCCCCATGGCATTCTTCTGAGTTTGCTGGACCCATTACCATGAAATCATCTAGGTAATGTACCACTTTGGCCCCTGGTCTCTCTTTCTGAAAAGCCCATTGGAAAAAGGAGCTGAATTGCTCGAATCGGACGCAGGAAACTGCACACCCCATGGGTAGGCATTTGTCTACATAGAACTTATTATTAAAAGTAAAACCTAACCATTGTTGGGAATCTGGATGTACTGGTAAAAGTCTGAATGCGGATTTGATATCTAGTTTGGCCATCAGGGCGTACCTACCACATTCTTGAATGAGTCTTACTGCCTCCTGGAATTGTGTGTAGGACACTGCGGATTCCGTGTGCGGAATGCCGTCGTTTAGTGATTGGCCTTTGGAATATGATAGGTGGTGAATTAGCCTCATTTTCTCTGCTTCTTTTTTAGGGACCAGGCCTAAAGGTGATATTAAGTAATCTTTGAGGGGCATGTGATCCCAGGGTCCAGAAATCCTGCCTAACAGCAGTTCTTTCTTGATTTTGTCCTCCACTATTTGGGGGTTGTCCCTGGTGGACTTTAGGTTCAGTGGGATGTTCAGTGATCCCATACCCTTAAAAGGGATCCAAAAACCTCAGTAAAGGCCAGCCAGATTGCCTCGCTGGTCACTCTGTCTGGGTAGTTGCTGAGCGCTTCTCTAAAATTGTTTGGGTTGATGGGAGTTCTGCCTGGTGCGAGTCTGGGTTTTGGCGGGGGATGATTGTTGCTAGTCTTTTGAATTTTTGGCCGGTAATCTGGTGCAATTACTTGCTGCATGGTCGCCGTTGCAGTTTGTGCAACTGTGCTTGTACCAGCATTCTTTGCCCCAGGTGCATTGGTTCTTTCCAAAATTCCTGCATGGAATGTTGGCTTTTGCAGAGTGGTTTTTGTTCTGCTTGTGGGTATTAGACTTCGCCCCACATGGCTGGTTCTTCCGAAAAGGCTGTTTGCTCTTTTTGTGCTTGTCATTGTCATTGTTCCTGGCACCTTGGGTATTTTTATTATATTTGGAGGAGTTCTGTGGTGCCTCTTCTTCTGCTGGAGACTCAGTGTTTAACATATATAAATCATTTTGAAACTCATCCCATTCTATGGCTGGCCTCTCCGACATCCTTCTCCTAAATCTGATATCATAAGCTAGCCAGGTCTTCCCTTTATGAGCGACTTTTACTTCTCGTATTTTATCCATGTAAGCCGATAATTTTCTGCCATCATTGGGGAATTTCTCCTCATAAATTGTTGCCAGGATGGCGAAAGCCTGCAGCCAGTTGTCCCAGTTTTGCTCTTCTTGGGCGTTTCTGGCTATGGCTTTCTCTTCTATCTTTTTGGGGTCCCTGAAGGCATCCTTACCTTTGCGTTGGGCTTCTATCAGTGAAAATATTTCTATGAATTCTTTGGCCCATATGACTTCTATGATAGTGGTATCAATATTCCATGCTAGGCATCTTTTATATCTATTTAGTATCACTGTCTGGAAGAATTTTAATTTTGCCTCTAACTGGTCATTGCAGATCTTTGCTATGTCTGGATTGCAATTGATTTGTCCTGTTTGCCCCACTGGTTCCGTGCTGGGGGTTGCCCATGCTTTCAAGGCACCTGTTGGGTCTGCCGTGGCCACTGCCGGAGCAGTTGCGGTAGCTGCCACTGGCGTTGCTGGTGCTTGTGTCACTGATGTGACTGGGGCTGTTTTTTGTGTTGTTGTTGCTGTAGTGGGGGTCACCAATATGATAGGTTCAAGGGTATTGTGATTTGTGAGCCCCGGATCCCCTGTTTGGGAAACCTGTTTCTCCCTCATTTCCCGCAATAGTTGTTGCATTTCTGACATATTATTACACAATTTTGCCAGTTTTTTGTTACCTTTTCTAGGGCCATCTGTCAGTTTCTGTCTCTTTGATGGAGGTATGACGTCATCTTGACTGGGCGGTGAGGGGATCCCCTCCCTTGGTAGTGCGTACATGTTTTCTCATACCCATGGCCAACCGTAATGTTCTGCTGCCTCGAGGGCTGGTGTTTTGGGTTCCCGTGTTTTTCGTTTGGGACCCATGCTTTCCGTTCCGCCTGTTTTGATTAGAACGGAAAAATATTGAAAAAAGGGGGGGGGGGGCTGTTTTTTGGCCCTGTAAGGATTTGCACCCGTGTCAGTGGTCCCTGTACAGATGTCAAATTAAACTTTGTAATTGCTGAAATAAATGTTTTGCATCAAAACAAAGGGCTGGGTTTTTCCCGGCCGGGATTCAAACCTGGATCAGAAGGTTCTGCACGGATGTCAAAAAGCACAAGCTCTACTCGCTGTGCTATTGTGACTGATTAGAATTTTGTTGATGGGGTTACCTGTGATGGATAACTTCTAAGTTGTTCGCAGGATTATTCAGTTGGCTTCACAACCAAAACTCCTTTGTACTTTTGAGTGTAGTTCTTAATAATTCGTGCATGCCCACTTTTGGGCTGGGTTCTAGTAAAAACCCGATCGTTGAATGCCAGCAGTAGTTAATATAAACTATGCACACTCTCTATTCGAGCAAATAAGCAGTAGCCCGTTACAGAACCTATGAATAATGCCCCCGGTCCGGGGTTTCCAGCGGTTTCAGGCTATCACATTCGCTGCTTTGAAGTCAATGATACATGCTGCGCGTGCTGAAAAAGCTGGGAACAAGCGGCTGTCTTGCGGATGTTTAAATGAAACTGTTCGTGATTGGAAACAGTGTTCCCATTTGTGTGTTTGTCGCCCGGCGAGGCGGCTTACCTTGGAAATTCACACAGTCTATTGCAGAGGCTGCCTCAGCCGGGCTTCGCTGAAGTTTTCTTCGTTCGCGCTGGTAAGTGGAAAACCCCGCTCTGCTTCTGTGTTTGTTTGTTCAACAAACCGCTGCTCGCTCACGGACGCGGAAAGTTCATGAGCAGTACAATGCTCAGAGGAGTAAGACGCTGCGGATACAGCGAACTTAAACATTGCTAAAGAAGCAAAGGTTTTGGAAGGCACTAAGTAAACAGTGCACCTCCTGTGTGTTTGAGTCCCCGTTCAGGGTCCACAAACTGTTTGTGTTTTCTCAGAGCATGTTGCTCTGTATTTATAAGACCCAGGGGAGCCCTGGGTCTTTGTTATGCGTAGTACAGGGGGCTGTTATGTTTCAGCCCCCGGCCGGATAGCCGACTACCTGGCCCCCCGGGGGGGGGCAGGTCTTTGAACCTGGTCCCTGCCTGCCTGTTGGTTTCCTTAGGTGCTTAGCACCTTGTTGCATGAATGAAGGGTGAAGTGATTGTTTAAACTTCCTTCTTCCTCAGCATTGTGTAGGTCAGACTGCGTGTCTCTTCGACTTGGGGGGGGTCGAGCAGTGAAGGGGAGAGGTTTGGCTGCCCCTCTCCGGGCCTGCTGATGGTAACAGCAGTTACCCTGCCTCGCTTTGTGAGGCACTGCAGCATTGCCCGTTCTACTTTGCGTCCCTCCATTAAATACACTCAAGCAGTAGTTGGATTCCTGATTCAGTGCTCAATTATTTCTGCTGCAAATTCGAATTTCTTTTAGCCATCGTCTGCACCTGTACACAGAGTTGGCCTTGGGCAGGGCGGGCCTGCGACTGCCCGGGGTGCCATTAGCCCCCAGGGCGCTAGCTCAGGGGATCCTTTCAAGGGCTTCCCGAGCTGGAGTGGTTGGAGAAGTGTCATTTTGAAATTAAATCGCTCGCGGGAGAGGGTGCATTTAACAACAATAAGGTGCTGTGGCACCCTATTGAGATAATGACCACCCTGCTCCGGTGCGTGAGTGGGGCGATAATCATCTTAGTAGGGTGCCATGGGCCCACTCCCGCGATCACATTTAATTTTAAAATAATATTTCTGGCGCCCAATTGTTCTTTTTCTGCCTGGGGGGCTGCTGCCACTAAGGCAGGCACTGTCTATATATATATATACAAAATGAATGCTTTTCTGTGCCACCGCCATAATCGAGTACTCTGGAACTTACCAGCTGGTGCGGGCTACTTGGGCGGGTGACAGACGCATTCTTCGGAGCATTTGTCACCTGCTTCACCCAGTGTGGAAATGGTCAATCTGGGCTCGGCAAGCGGACATCAACGCCCCAGAGGGGGGCGAATCCAGGCAAGTGCGGTGGCATTTGCAGCTGCTCTAGAAGGACTCTCCACCATTGCACTGAAGATACCGAGTGGCCCATCCTCAGCTAGAAGAGACAATCATGAGGGATTTAACTTTAGGCACAATGATGCATTAAAAACTATGTGCAATGTTTCTGAAAAAGTTACGGGATTGCCCAAAAAAAAGTGACAAGAGTGAGGGAGTTATGAACTACAGAGGGGAAAAGAGGAGGTAAGACAGCGGGGAGAGGGCGAGTGATAAAGCAATTGAAGTGGCGGGACTACCTAGAAAAAGAGTGATGCAGATGGGAGAGACAAAGAGGAGAAAAACGAAGAGTCTAATGGCAGTGCTTTAAATGGGCTGGTACCACCCAGCCCCCCAGTACCTGCACTTCCTGGTTTTTAGCATTTGAGTACCTGAACTTCTCAAAGTCTGAAAGAGAGTACCACTACTCAAGCAAAATGAGAGACAGGCATGCAGTTCCAGAGCTACCAGCACACTAAGCACAGAACACCATTTCCCTAAGTGTGCTTCACCTGTCACCCACAGGGTCCCTTGCATATGGAGCACTGATTGGTTTGGAAGGTCTGGGCAATTACATGTTTATCCTTTTTCCTTGTTATTTCCATTGCCTTTTTCTAATATGTAAACGTTAATAAGTAATTAGAATTTGGATGGAAGATTTTGGACTGAAACCCTGTACGCAGCTTCAGTTACCTACCAAACTCCTTATGATTTCACACTGAAAGCCAGCAATAATAAAGCTCCCCTTGTAAAGCTAGTTTACAGCTATGAAATTTGCTAGTTTGACTCACAAACAAAGTCTCAATTTATATGGATATTCACATTTTCTTAACAGAGTGCATAACAAACTGGAAGTTTGAGCGACAAAATCTGAGAAACACTGCTTAACCAAAGTGTGTGATCATTGGCTCATAATTTAATCTCAATGTGCATTGCCTGCAAAGTCTGTGATTGATGAGTGTCTTTGAGAGTTGGGTGCTGTACTCTGGCAGACTCAAATATAAAGGTCATGACTTTAACAGTAAACAATTATACCGACATTTTGGTTGGAAACACAGGCTCTTTGACTAGAGCATGGTCCAAAGGCCAGACTCCACAGAGAGTTAAAGAGGGTCCGAAAACATAACTAAAGTTACAGTACGGGGAGTGAGACGTATAGAAATGGACACATATAGAGAATGAGACACGAGTGAGACGCACATAGACAGAGAGACAAATGGAGAACTAGGAAAATATAGTTGGAGAAATACACGTAGTATGAGACTAATGGAATGGGTCAATGGGCCTCATCACGAGTTTTGGACCCCCAAATTCGATTTACCGGGCCATTCCGACCTTGGAGGGCAAAAGGGGATTTACCGGGCCATTCCGACCTTGGAGGGCCCGGTAATTCCCATTCGCCGGACCCAGAGCCGTACGTCCCCATTCCCATTTGAGCCCCCAAAGGTTCAATGGAATGGGGAGGATGGTAACAACGGTCCCGTTAATAACAGGCTGTTGCTACCATCCGGTACTGCTCGTGAGTGGCGCTCTGCACGCCTGTTCTGACCAGGCGTCCAAAGTGGCAGCCGCGAGCATATTCGGAATGTTACAGCGAGGTAACAATGGCGCCGGTAGCACTACCACCGCCGTTGTTGCCTTACCGCAACACTCCTAATGAGGCCCAAAGAGTCTCAGTTGGCTCCAGCATCGGAACTATTTTAAAATCCACACAGGCTCAGCCCCAGCCCATTTAAAGCCTAGATTATTGAGTACATGCACTTTTTAGATGAAATGGAGGGAGGGAAACATTGATACTCGCAGGAGAGAGAGAAAGAAATGTTGACATGTGTGGCCATTGTAATCCCACTAGGGCGTGTCAAAAACGACTAGTAGTGTCCATATGCAAATTTACCAGTGCAAACTCCGATTTTCCTGTTTATTCGAGAGCTGAAACCACAGGGAGCCCCTTGTGGGGATCAAAGACATCCTTGGTGCAGAGATCACACAACTGTTTGGCACAGGCCTTGCAGCAGCAACAACCATCCAAAACTAAGCTAATAACTGCCTGGCACTCCAGGGTCTTGTACAAGCTTTGGCACCCTCCGCTGCACTCCTGGGCATAGAACACTTGTAAATTGAGGGAGCAGGGGACACCGGTTAGATTAAACATCATCAGGGTAGAAACACAGTATCACACATCAGCAAGTGATTATCCATTACTTCCCATGCGAGTGTTGCGTGTTCCACCGTCCATCTGGATGGGTTATAATTAATGTAGCCAACATGTGAAGCCTATCTGGCATGACTAGTTGTACAGACTGGAAATACCTTTATGCTGGAGCTCACTTTATCGATGGGCAGCAGCACTACAAAAAGGGGTAGATGCCATCACAGGTGCGGTAATAACCACTGCCATCGAGATACCCAAAAGGAGGCGAAAATTAGATGATATGATGTGGCAGTTATAACGCACTTGTGCAAAAGTGTTCCTAGGTGCAACAAGGCAAGGATGGGTAAACAAGGGAGGACAAAAAAATGATCTCACTAGGCCTTGTGTCATTCAGATTTTGCAAGTGCAGGGAAGAGGGAAGGGGAGCTGTACCAGCAGGGAGGGGAAGGGGAAAGTGCAGTTAACTCACAAGTGCAGCCAGCGAGTGGCTCATAAGTGCAGAGAGAATGGACTGTAGGGTTGCACATACAGACCTTTTAGGGCTGGGGAGCCTGGAGGCAGTGCAAGAGCAACTGGAGATGCATGCCCGGGTTCAGAGGGTGATAAGGTGACCAGTGCTCGGAGCAGTCAGGTGCATCAGCTGGGGAGAGGAAGAGAGAAAGTGGAAGCGAAAAGGAAGGTCTTGAGTTGCTTCCAGAACCAGAGCTGGATCTGCTCAAGTTTGAGAGAGGCAGGGAGGCTGTTCCAGAGGGAGGCTCCATCCGAGGAGATAGATCTGCCCCTAAATCTCTGTTTGGTGAAGCGTCAGACCCTCAAAGAGTTGGAGGTTGATGAGCAGAGAGCTTGAGAAGAAAGATGTTTTGGAAGAGAAAGTTGGAGGTAGAGCGGTCAAAGGCCCCAGAGAGCCATGTGGACAAAGCAGAGAGTCTTGAAGTTGATGCTTGCAGCCACAGGGAGCTAGTGATGAGATTTGAGAGCTGGAGAGATACGATCCCTGGGCTTGAGGCCAAGGACAAGTCTCACGGTCCTGTTCTGGATAAGTTGTAAAGGTCGAAGAGTAGAGGCAGGAAGATTCAGAAAGAAGCTGTTGCAAAGGTCCAGCCTAGAGAGGACCAGAGCTCTGGAGACAGTGAGCTCCTGTGAGAAATTGAGAGAATGAATAATACCTCTGAGGAGGCGCAGCTGATAGTTTGACTTCTTAGATATGTCAGAGATGTGAGGAGAGAAGGAGAGGGTGGAGTCGAAGATGACAACAAGGTTATTAGCCTCACAGGAAGGAACAGGAAGAGCACCCATAGTGGGTGGGCAGAGAGAGAGAGGAAATGAGGGAGTGGGTTTCCCAAAGAGGAGGATTTCGGTCTTACTGGCATCAATGCAGAGATCATTGGTGGCACACCATTCCTGAATTGCAGCCAGACAGTCTGGTATGAGAGAAGAAGTAGAGGTGGCTGAGGGGAGCCTGAAACAGAGCTGTCATCCACATAACATTGAAGATTGAAGCAGAAAGTAGCGATGCGGTGGGCAAGAGCTGCCAGGTAGTGGTTGAAGAGCCAGGGAGAGAGCTTAAACCCCTGGGGAACACCACAAGTAGAGAGAGAGATAGAACAGAGGAAAGATCACAGTTGGACCTGAGAGGGTCAGCCGTGAGAAAGGAGGTCAACCTGGCCAGGGACTGACCAGTAATACCAGGGTTGTCCCGGAGACTATTTATCGGGATGTTATGGGTGTGTAGTGGGGCAGTTGTTGACTAGAGAGCATGTGCCCCCTGCCTTCCTCAGAAAACACGGAATTACAAAATCAGAAAGGAGCCACTTGAAACTGCACTTTAAATTGCCCAGAATTGCAGCTGGTACAAAGAATATTTCGTTTTGTCACACAAGTAGGGACAAATGAGGCATTAACTTTCAAAAGTAGTGTGTTTTTTAATAGAATACAGTAGGTCACAGGTAGGCGTGTACCAAGATAGGGTCTCACTACAAATGTAGGGCAGCATGGCTAATAGGTAGGGATGAGGTTGCAGCGTACACATATGTAGAAATGTCATGTGCAAGGCATGCACCAGGCCTAAGTAGGCAGCAAATAAATGCAGAGCAAATGTATCCTGCAGAGGAACAGAAGTTGCCATTTTAAATTGCACCAGCAGCAGAAAATTGAGTGCCACAGCTTTGAGGAAAAAGCCCTGTTAAACACGCTTGAACAAATTCACTTAATTCAGGGAAAATGGTATAGCCAGCTAGATGGTAACTACATTAAAACAATGTAAAAAACCCAAGGCCTTGTAGAGGAGTATTGCATAGTGGAACAAGAAATGATTGTGTGGGTTCAGCTGTCCGATAAAATAAGTTGCAAAGACACGCACACCGTTTCAAGTTAATGGGATGAACTGGGCATCCCAGGAAGTCAGAAGGAGTTGGCAGATTAATGTTTCCGCAGTCCGCTAGGCGTGACAGAAGGATGCAAGATGCGACTAAAGAAAAAACTACACATTACAGTAATAATATCTTAGCAGGGTAAAAGTAGGATGACACACAAAATAGTAATTCATTTAAGAGTCAAGAGCAGGATGGCGATCACTGTTGCGAGAAACATGTCCTTGAGACTCGACGACCATGGCATGGGAGGTACCAGGGGTTATTTGATTTAACTAAAATAAGGCGATATGCTTCTCTCTCTCTTACCTACATAAACATGTCATCATCATGCAGTCAGTTCATGGATAGTGTGACCACATTCTGATCGATGAGCACATGTTTCCTTTTTCACTGCATACGTAATTTAGGGCCTACCAATAATCAAATAACACACTTCTTTAGGGGGAGGTTCAGGGGTGGGGTCTTAGATAACAATTTTCCAATCCCTAGTTGTGCACATCTAGGTTCCACATGTAGCTTAGTAGAGGGAGCCAATGACCAGGAGCGATAGGTTTTCATAAATCAGTGATCATGATGACATCAGAATGACTCATTTGTACAATATAAACTCCTGTTGTCTGTTCAAACATCTGAGAATGTTGGAGTGAGAGATTGGCTTTTATTGTTGCTTTTCCCCAGTCTATTGCAATAACTGGTTACCTTGCATTTGGCATACCACAACTACTCTTTGTTGTCTCTTTTTTGACAAATACCAATTAGAGAGTGATTTGGCTTTTTGACACCATCTTTTCAGTTGACCATGTCAAAAGCAGAGGATAGATCAAGGAGATTGAGGACATGAGGGAGATTAGAGTCAAGATTGGAGAGAAAGTCTTCATGGGTTTTCAGGAGAGCAGTTTCTGAGCTTCTAGCAGCTCTGAAGTCAGACTGGTGGTCATGGAGGAAACCAGATAGATTCAGTATGTAGATCAAGCTGATAGAGGGCCAGATTTCCAAGAGTTTTCCCTGGAAAAGATTGTTGGAGATTGGGCGATAGTTTGGCAGAGAGGAATGATCAGTCGAGGTCTTCTTTAGAAGGGAGTGCTTAAGGGACAGGAGAAAGTACCCATGGTAAATTAGTGATTTCAGAAATCACCCAAGGCAAAGCTGTCGGTGTGGTCCTTGATTGTTTTGGATGAGCTGGATGAGCAAGGAGAACCTGCTTTAATGAGACTTTCATAGATCAGACTTGTCTAGAAAAATCGATATGGGTGAACAGGTGAAAAGAGGAGAAAGGAGAAGAGATGGCCTCAGACGGGCCTGGAGTGGTAGAGGAGAAGGAAGAGGATGTAGAGGAAGAAAGGGTGAATAGGATGTCCTGAGGTTTAGTAGTGAAATGAGAGGCCAAGGCCGAGCTGAAGGCCTGGAAGGAACAGGAGAGGTAGAGACGGCAGCAGGATTGGCTAGCGAGATTGGAATCGTACCAAGAGTTGCACTTGGATTGATTTGGGCTTCAAGCAGGTCCTCATGACAGAGGCAAGGACATCCAAAGTGTTAGAGATAGAGAAATGAAGGTTAGAGAGGGCTGTGCCAGGGCAAGTGTCAGCCAAAGGTACAGGAGGAGGAGAGAAAGTAGCAGGACAAGTCTTAACAGACACACGCTTCATGGGTCAGATGACAGAGAAGGTAGGTGGAGGTGGTGGAGCCGGCTTGACCTGCGGGGAAGAGAGAGGTGGAAACAAAGGAAAGAAGTGATCACTCCAAGAGAGAGGAATGGTGAGAGTGTTAGAGAAGGGGATGTCTGAGGAGATCAGAAAATCCAGGGTGTGCACTGCATAGTGAGTCAGGCCAGAGGGAAGAATAGAGAGAGAGAGAGAATTGCAGAGGTTGCGAAAGAATCCTGAAGAAGGGCTGGTAGCATCCATGTGGATGTTCAAGTCTCAGAGGAGGAGACGTTGGGTGGTAGAGGCAAGGAGCTAGGGGGAGAGGTCAGCCCACTCAGAGAAGAAGAGGGTGACCTGGCCAGGTGGCCTTAGATGGTGCCCACAGTTAGAGAGAGGCCAGGAGAGATGGAGAGCCTGCAGACCAGGCATTCAAAGGAGGAGTAGTGCTGCATTGGAATGATAGAAGCAGGGATCCACTCTGGGAAAATCAAGGGTGCACCCTCACCGGGATAGTCGGTTCTGGGTTCAGAGAGGATCTTGTAGCCATCAGGAAGGAGAGTGTTGAAACTCGTGACAGAGATGGCCGTGAACCAAGTCTCCGTGAGACTGAGTACATCCAAATCAAGCTCTTCCAGGAGATGACAGATGTCAGAGGAGTGTTTAACCGCTGAAGGAGATTTGAGAGTAGCGATGTGGAGCAGTTCTTAATAATTTGTGCATGCCCACTTTTGGGCTGGGTTCTAGTAAAAACCCGATCGTTGTATGCCAGCAGTAGTTAATATAAACTATGCACACTCTCTATTCGAGCAAATAAGCAGTAGTCCGTTACAGGGACCTATGAATAATGCCCCTTGTCCGGAGTTTCTAGCGGTTTCAGGCTATCACATTTGCTGCTTTGAAGTCAATGATACATGCTGCGCGTGCTCAAAAAGCTGGGAACAAGCGGCTGTCTTGCGGATGTTTAAATTAAACTGTTCGCGATTGGAAACAGTGTTCCCATTTGTGTGTTTGTCGCCCGGCGAGGCGGTTTACCTTGGAAATTGACACAGTCTCTTGCAGAGACTGCCTCCGCCGGGCTTTGCTGAAGTTTTCTTCGTTCGCGCTGGTAAGTGGGAAACCCCGCTCTGCTTCTGTGTTTGTTTGTTCAACAAACCACTGCTCGCTCGCGGTCGCGGAAAGTTCATGAGCAGTACAATGCTCAGAGGAGTAAGACGCTGCGGATACAGGGAACTTAAAGATTGCTAAAGAAGCAAAGGTTTTGGAAGGCACTAAGTAAACAGTGCACCTCCTGTGTGTTTGAGTCCCCGTTCAGGGTCCACAAACTGTTTGTGTTTTCTCAGAGCATGTTGCTCTGTATTTATAAGACCCACGGGAGCCCTGGGTCTTTGTTATGCGTAGTAGAGGGGGCTGTTATGTTTCAGCCCCCGGCCAGTTAGCTGACTATCTGGCCCCCCAGGGGGGGGCAGGTCTTTGAACCTGGTCCCTGCCTGCCTGTTGGTTTCCTTAGGTGCTTAGCACCTTGTTGCATGAAGGAAGGGTGAAGTGATTGTTCACACTTCCTCCTTCCTCAGCATTGTGTAGGTCAGACTGCGTGTCCCTTTGACTTGCGGGGGGGGCAGCAGTGAAGGGGAGAGGTTTGGCTGCCCCTCTCCGGGCTTGCTGATGGTAACAGCAGTTACCCTGCCTCGCTTTGTGAGGCACTGCAGCATTGCCCATTCTACTTTGCGTCCCTCCATTAAATACACTCAAGCAGTAGTTGGATTCCTGATTCAGTGCTCAATTATTTCTGCTGCAAATTCGAATTTCTTTTAGCCATCTTCTGCACCTGTACACAGAGCTGGCCTTAGGGCAGGGCGGGCCGGGCGACTGCCCGGGGCGCCATTAGCTCCCAGGGCGCAGGCTCAGGGGATCCTTTCAAGGGCTTCCCCGAGCTGGAGTGGTTAGAGAAGTGTCATTTTGAAATTAAATGCGCTCACGGGAGCGGGTGCATTTAACAACAATAAGGTGCTGTGGCACCCTATTGAGATAATGACCACCCTGCTCCGGTGCATGAGTGGGGCGATAATCATCTTAGTAGGGTGCCATGCGCCCACTCCCGAGATCAAATTTAATTTTAAAATAACATTTCTGGCGCCCAATTGTTCTTTTTCTGCCTGGGGGGCTGCTGCCACTAAGGCAGGCACTGTCTCTCTCTCTCTCTCTCTCTCTCTCTCTCTCTCTCTCTCTCTCTATATATATATATATATATATACAAAATGAATTCTTTTCTGTGCCACCGCCATAATCGAGTACTCTGGAACTTACCAGCTAGTGCTGGCTACTTGGGCGGGTGACAGACGCATTCTTTGTAGCATTTGCCAACCTGCTTCACCCAGTGTGGGAATGGTCAATCTGGGCTCGGCAAGCTGACATCAACGCCCCAGAGGGGGGCGCATCCAGGCAAGTGCTGTGGCATTTGCAGCTGCTCTAGAAGGACTCTCCACCATTGCACCGAAGATACAGAGTGGCTCATCCTCAGCTAGAAGAGACAATCATGAGGGATTTAACTTTAGGCACAATGATGCATTAAAAGCTATGTGCAACGTTTCTGAAAAAGTTACGGGGATTGCCCAAAAAAAAGTGACAAGAGTGAGGGAGTTATGAACTACAGAGGGGAAATGAGGAGGTAAGACAGCGGGGAGAGGGCGAGTGATAAAACAATTGAAGTGGCGGGTCTACCTAGAAAAAGAGTTATGCAGATGGGAGAGACAAAGAGGAGAAAAACAAAGAGTCTAATGGGCAGTGCTTTAAATGGGCTGGTACGACCCGGCCCCCCAGTACCTGCAACTCCTGGTTTTTAGCATTTGAGTACCTGAACTTCTCAAAGTCTGAAAGAGAGTACCTGAACTTCAGATTACTTGGCTTCCATCTGATGACTGCTCTCCAAAACTTCCTCGTTGCCAATGAAGCATCAAGGAGGAGGAGACAGTTGTATAAATGTAACTGGGGTTGTATTAATACAAATAGGTAGAAGTATAGGTATTAAAAGGGGATACATATATAGGGAGGCTCTGAAGGGGGATGCCTCAGTCTCCCCAACTGTCCCTTGAATGTTCTCTCCTCTCCTTCCACATTCCCTTCTGGAATCCCTGTAGATTCCACATCAGTGCAGCAGATGTCACCATGCTACAGTACCACTACTCAACTATGTGACGAGGTTAAAGGGAAAGTATTCAATTTCACTTTTTGACAATGAAAGTCTAAGCTCCAGCACCCTGATGTGGGAAAGCCGCGCCCCCTCCCTCCTCCTCTCTCCACCACCTGCAGCGCCCATAATGTCTCCGCCCAGGCCCGCCCTGCAGAGCAAAATGAGAGACAGGCATGCAGTTCCAGAGCTACCAGCACACTAAGCACAGAACACCATTTCCCTAAGTGTGCTTCACCTGTCACCCACAGGGTCCCTTGCATATGGAGCACTGATTGGTTTGGAAGGCCTGGGCAATTACATGTTTATCCTTTTTCCTTGTTATTTCCATTGCATTTTTCTAATATGTAAACGTTAATAAGTAATTAGAATTTGGATTTAAGATTTTGGACTGAAACCCTGCACGCAGCTTCAGTTACCTACCAAACTCCTTATTATTTCACACTGAAAGCCAGCATTAATAAAGCTCCCCTTGTAAAGCTAGTTTACAGCTATGAAATCTGCTAATTTGACTCACAAAAAAAGTCTCAATTTATATGGATATTCACATTTTCTTAACAGAGTGCATAACAAACTGGAAGTTTGTGCGACAGAATCTGAGAAACACTGCTTAACCAAAGTGCGTGATCATTGGCTCATAATTTAATCTCACTGTGCATTGCCTGCAAAGTCTTTGATTGATGAGTGTCTTTGAGAGATGGTTGCTGTACTCTGGCAGACTCAAATATAAAGGTAATGACTTTAACAGTAAACAATTATACTGACATTTTGGTTGGAAACACAGGCTCTTTGACTAGAGCATGATCCAAAGGCCAGACTCCACAGAGAGTTAAAGAGGTTCCGAAAACATAACTAAAGTTACAGTATGGGGAGTGAGACGTATAGAAATGGACACATATAGAGAATGAGACACGAGTGAGACGCACATAGACAGAGAGACAAATGGAGAACTAGGAAAATAGAGTTGGAGACGACCACGTAGTATGAGACTAATGGAAATGGGTCAATGGGCCTCATCACGAGTTTGGGGTTAGCCATCCCCTTAAGGGCATGGCTACCCCCAAACTCGGGTCCGGGTCCCGCAAAAGGGGATTTACCGGGCCATTCCGAACTTGGAGGGCCCGGTAATTCCCATTCGCGGTACCCGGAGCCGTACATCCCCATTCCCATTTGAGCCCCCATAGGGTTCAATGGGAATGGGGAGGATGGTAACAACGGTCCCGTTAATAACAGGGCTGTTGCTACCATCCTGTACTGCTCGCGAGTGGCGCTCTGCACGCCTGTTTTGACCAGGCGCCCAGAGTGGCACCTGCAAGCATATTCCGAATGTTACAGCGAGGTAACAATGGCGCCGGTAGCACTACCAGCGCCGTTGTTGACTTACCGCAACACTCCTAATGAGGCCCAATGAGTCTCAGTTGGCTCCAGCATGGGAACTATTTTAAAATCCACACAGGCTCAGCCCCAGCCTATTTAAAGCCTAGAATGGTGAGTACCTGCACTTTTTAGATGAAATGGAGGGAGGGAAACATTGATACTTGCAGGAGAGAGAGAAAGAAATGTTGACATGTGTGGCCATTTTAATCCCACTAGGGTGTGTCAAAAACGAATAGTAGTGTCCATATGCAAATTTACCAATGCAAACTCCGATTTTCCCGTTTATTCGAGAACTGAAACCACAGGGGAGCCCCTTGTGGCGATCAAAGACATCCTTGGTGCAGAGCTCACACAGCTGTTTGGCACAGGCCTTGCAGCAGCCACAACCATCCAAAATTAAGTTAATAACTGCCTGGCACTCCAGGGTCTTGTGCAGGCTTTGGCACCCTCTGCTGCACTCCTGGGCATAGGACACTTGTAGAGAGAGGGAGCAGGGGGACACCGGTTAGGTTAAACATCATCAGGGTAGAAACACTGTATCACACATCAGCAAGTGATTATCCATTACTTCCCATGCGAGTGTTGCGTGTTCCACCGTCCATCTGGATGGGTTATAATTAATGTAGCCAACATGTGAAGCCTATCTGGCATGACTAGTTGTACAGACTGGAAATACCTTTATGCTGGAGTTCACTCATCACAAAAAATATTTATCGATGGGCAGCAGCACTACAAAAAGGGGTAGATGCCATCACAGGTGCGGTAATAACCACTGCCATCGAGATACCGAAAAGGAGGCAAATATTCTATGATATGATGTGGCAGTTATAACACGCCTGTGCAAAAGTGTTTCTAGGTGCGACAAGGCAAGGATGGGTAAACAAGGGAGGACAAAAAAATTATCTCACTAGGCCTTGTGTCATTCAGATTGTGCAAGTGTGGGGAAGAGGGAAGGGGAGATGTACCAGCAGGGAGGCGAAGGGGAAAGTACAGTTAACTCACAAGTGCAGCCAGCGAGTGGCTCATAAGTGCAGAGAGAATGGACTGTAGGGTTGCAGATACAGACCTTTAAGGACTGGGGAGCCTGGAGGCAGTGCAAGAGCAACTGGAGATGCATGCCCGGGTTCAGAGGGTGATAAGGTGACCAGTGCTCGGAGCAGTCAGGTGCATCAGCTGGGGAGAGGAAGAGAGAAAGTGGAAGTGAAAAGGAAGGTCTTGAGTTGCTTCCAGAACCAGAGCTGGATCTGCTCAAGTTTGAGAGAGGTAAGGAGGCTGTTCCAGAGGGAGGCCCCAGCTGAGGAGATAGATCTGCCCCCAAATCTCTGTTTGGAGAAGCGTCAGACCCTCAAAGAGTTGGAGGTGGATGAGCAGAGAGCTTGAGAAGAAAGATGTTTTGGAAGAGAAAGTTGGAGGTAGAGCAGTCAAAGGCCCCAGGGAGCCTTGTGGACAATGCAGAGGGTCTTGAAGTTGATGCTTGCAGCCACAGGGAGCCAGTGATGAGATTTGAGAGCTGGAGAGATACAATCCCTGGGCTTGAGGCCAAGGACAAGTCTCACGGTCCTGTTCTGGATAAGTTGTAAAGGTCAAAGAGTAGAGGCAGGAAGATTCAGAAAGAAGCTGTTGCAAAGGTCCAGCCTAGAGAGGACCAGAGCTCTGGAGACAGTGAGCTTCTGGGAGAAATTGAGAGAATGAATAATACCTCTGAGGAGGCGCAGCTGATAGTTTGACTTCTTAGATATGTCAGAGATGTGAGGAGAGAAGTAGAGGGTGGAGTTGAAGATGACAGCAAGGTTATTAGCCTCACAGGAAGGAACAGGAAGAGCACCCAGAGTGGGTGGGCAGAGAGAGAGAGGAAATGAGGGAGTGGGTGTCCCAATGAGGAGGATTTCGGTCTTACTGGCATTAATGCAGAGATCATTGGTGGTACACCACTCCTGAATTGCAGCAAGACAATCTGGTATGAGAGAAGAAGTAGAGGTGGCTGAGGGGAGCCTGAAACAGAGCTGTCATCCACATAACATTGAAGATTGAAGCAGAAAGTAGCGATGCGGTGGGCAAGAGGTGCCAGGTAGTGGTTGAAGAGCCAGGGAGAGAGCTTAAACCCCTGTGGAACACCACAAGTAGAGAGAGAAATAGAAGAGAGGAAAGATCACAGTTGGACCTGAGAAAGGAGGTCAACCTGTCCAGGGACTGATCAGTAATACCAGGGTTGTCCCGGAGACTATTGATCAGGATGATATGGTTGTGTAGTGGGACAGTTGTTGACTAGAGAGCATGTGCCCCCTGCCTTCCTCAGAAAACACGGAATTACAAAATCAGAAAGGACCCACTTGAAACTGACTTTAAATTGCCAGTAAATGCAGCTGGCACAAAGAATAGTTAGTTTTGTCACACAAGTAGGGACAAATGAGGCATTAGCTTTCACAAGTAGTGTGTTTTTTAATAGAATACAGTAGGTGACAAGTAGGCGTGTACGAAGATAGGGTCTCACTACAAATGTAGGGCAGCATGGCTAATAGGTAGGGAAGAGGTTACAGCGTACCCATATGTAGAAATGTCATGTGCAAGCCATGCACCAGGCCTCAGTAGGCAGCAAATAAATGCAGAGCATATGTATCCTGCAGAGGAACCGAAGTTGCCATTTTAAATTGCACCAGCAGCAGAAAATTGAGTGCCACAGCTTTAAGGAAAAAGCCCTGTTAAACACGCTTGAACACATTCACTTAATTCAGGGAAAATGGCATAGCCAGCTAGATGGTAACTACATTAAAACAATGTCAAAAACCCAAGGCCTTGTAGAGGAGTATTGCATAGTGGAACAAGAAATGATTGTGTGGGTTCAGCTGTCAGATAAAATAAGTTGCAAAGACAGGCACACCGTTTCAAGTTAATGGGATGAACTGCGCATCCCAGGAAGTCAGAAAGAGTTGGCAGATTAATGTTTCCGCAGTCCGCTAGGCGTGACAGAAGGATGCAAGATGCGACTAAAGAAAAAACTACAAATTACAGTGATAATATTTTAGCAGGGTAAAAGTAGGATGACACACAAAATAGTAATTCATTTAAGAGTCAAGAGCAGGATGGCGATCACTGTTGCGAGAAACATGTCCTTTAGACTCGACGACAATGGCATGGGAGGTAACAGGGGCTATTTGATTTAATTAAAATAAGGCGATATGTTTCTCTCTCTCTTACCTACATAAACATGTCATCATCATGCAGTCAGTTCATGGATAGTGTGACCACATTCTGATCGATGAGCACATGTTTCCTTTTTCACTGCATACGTAATTTAGGGCCTACCAATAACCAAATAACACACTTCTTTAGGGGGAGGTTCAGGGGTTGGATTTTGGATAACAATTGTCCAATCCCTAGTTGTGCACATCTAGGTTCCACATGTAGCTTAGTAGAGGGAGCCCATGACCAGGAGCGATAGGTTTTCATAAATCAGTGATCATGATGATAGATCAAGGAGATTGAGGACATGAGGGAGATTAGAGTCAAGATTGGAGAGAAAGTCTTCATGGGTTTTCAGGAGAGCAGTTTCTGAGCTTCTAGCAGCTCTGAAGTCAGACTGGTGGTCATGGAGGAAACCAGATAGATTCAGTATGTAGATCAAGCTGATAGATGGCCAGCTTTTCCAAGAGTTTTCCCAGGAAAAGATTGATGGAGATTGGGCGATAGTTTGGCGGAGAGGAATGATCAGTCGAGGTCTTCTTTAGAAGGGAGTGCTTAAGGGACAGGGGAAAGTACCCATGGTAAATTAGTGATTGCAGAAATCACCCAAGGCAAAGCTGTCGGTGTGGTCCTTGATTGTTTTGGATGAGCTGGATGAGCAAGGAGAACCTGCTTTAATGAGACTTTCATAGATCGGACTTGTCTAGAAAAATCGTTATGGGTGAACAGGTGAAAGGAGGAGAAAGGAGGAGAAGAGATGGCCTCAGACGGGCCAGGAGTGGTAGAGGAGAAGGAAGAGGATGTAGAGGAAGAAAGGGTGAATAGGATGTCCTGAGGTTTAGTAGTGAAATGAGAGGCCAAGGACGAGCTGAAGGCCTGGAAGGAACAGGAGAGGTAGAGACGGCAGCAGGATTGGCCAGCGGGATTGTAATCGTACCAAGAGTTGCACTTGGATTGATTTGGGCTTCAAGCAGGTCCTCATGACAGAGGCAAGGACAACCAAAGTTTTAGAGATAGAGAAATGAAGGTTAGAGAGGGCTGTGCGAGGGTGAGTGTCAGCCAAAGGTACAGGAGGAGGAGAGAAAGTAGCAGGAAAAGTCTCAACAGACACACACTTCATGGGTCGGATGACAGAGAAGGTAGGTGGAGGTGGTGAAGCCGGCTTGAACTGCGGTGAAGAGAGAGGTGGAAAGAAAGGAAAGAATTGATCACTCCAAGAGAGAGGAGTGGTGAGAGTGTTAGAGAAGGGGATGTCTGAGGAGATCAGAAAATCCAGGGTGTGCCCTGCATAGTGAGTCAGGCCAGAGGGAAGAATAGAGAGAGAGAGAGAGAATTGCAGAGGTTGCGAAAGAATCCTGAAGAAGGGCTGGTAGCATCCAGGTGGATGTTCAAGTCTCAGAGGAGGAGACGTTGGGTGGTAGAGGCAAGGAGCGAGGGGGAGAGGTCAGCCCACTCAGAGAAGAAGAGGGTGACCTGGCCAGGTGGCCTTAGATGGTGCCCACAGTTAGAGAGAGGCCAGGAGAGATGGAGAGCCTGCAGACCAGGCATTCAAAGGAGGAGTAGTGCTGCATTAGAATGATAGAAGCAGGGATCCACTCTGGGAAAATCAAGGGTGCACCCTCACCGGGATAGTCGGTTCTGGGTTCAGAGAGGATCTTGTAGCCATCAGGAAGGAGAGTGTTGAAACTCGTGACAGAGATGGCCTTGAACCAAGTCTCAGTGAGACTGAGTACATCCAAATCAAGCTCTTCCAGGAGATGAAAGATGTCAGAGGAGTGTTTGACAGCTGAAGGAGATTTGAGAGTAGCGATGTGGAGCAGGTTGCCACATTTGAAGGACTTTCCTGGAGGGGTACAGGCCAGAGGTACACCCTGTAAAAGTGTTGGACATGCCCGAGGATGGGCTTCACTTCCCATCGCAGATGCGTGCCCTTTAATTTTGAACCCGAGAAGTCAAATGGGGTAGTAGAAAGGGAAACATTTGGGCATGCTTCGTACTGCTATTGGACCATTCTGGTTTTCAATTTCAATGTTTGCAAAGTCCCTGCTCATTAGCCGTTTCCAAAATCCATGGTGGGCGAGTGGTGCTTACCCAAGGGTCACCAGTAACAAAGTCTTTCCACAAAAGGGGAACTGATGCCAGCAGCCATAACTGTGAAGATGTCAGTGGGACAGGTGAAGTGCTTTATAGGGGCACAACCCCATTGGGAAACGCTCTGTGAATCTGGGCCTAAATCTGCTCTTCAGAAATGAGGGAATGCCATTGCATAATGTTTCCAAAAAAAGAAAGAAGTGCCAGGGCCCAAATAGTGTTGAGTAGCTCCAAGTGCACTGTTGCCACACCAACGGATGCTTCCCACAGTGCCATCATATTTTTGGTTAAATCTGCATTCTTAGAGGCTCATTCTGGATGACGGATGCGCTGCCCAAGGAATCGGTGCATTTGACAACATAACACAAAGTAAAGCCCACTAGTTGTGTCTTGAAATAAGAGAAATATGTACGTGACTCTTTAAACACATCATTGTTTACATGTTGCTTTGGTTCTGTAAGTTTCAAGTGGAACATGTTGACCTTCTATCCATAGAAAAAGAGCAAACATGATTTCCTTTAGAAAATGAATGAACACATTCAAGCACAGCTGCTAGATGATCTTGTCTAGGCTGGCACTCATGACAAGCACTTCTCTTTGGCAGTGTCCTTTACCCTGGCATTGTCGCTGTGTTGGTGCTCTGGACTGCTGACTGTCCTGCTGTTGTCATTCCACACTGCTGTGGCAATGCTGCTGGTTATTATAGGAGCATAGCCCCAGCAATGACATGCAGACTGGCTGGAGCACTGTGCTGCCGTGACCAGCACAAGCACCCAGCACCGATTGCCATCTTCCCACTCATGGTCATCCAATGAAATGGATAACCAGTGCTGCTCTCCCCACTTGGGTCATCAGGTTCCTGAATAACAGTGAGCTGGCCCAGGATGCTGTTGTTTGTTTGACCACGACTAACTAAAAGTTCAAATATTGAAGTTGCCAAAACACCATTGCATAATGAAACTGAGTCTGAGGCAAAACGTGCCAGGCCTCAGAAATAAGTGCTGGGGTTGAGTCCCTGCAAACACCCCACACATTAGAACTGACTGCTCCTCTAAAATGCCAGAAGGGAAATACAATGGGAACCGATTTGGACCCTCTTAACCATGGAGAGCCAACAGAAACTACTGAGTGGTGGTTGGTATATATTCACCTGGATAGTAAGACATTTAACCAGCCGCAATGTTCAAACCGCATAAGAGTCCCTGTGTCTGAGCTTGAGTACACTGGGGAAAGGATCTTACCATATTCTATGCCTAGCTGAGATCCCTGCATTAACCACCGTTCCTCTCCCTGGATCAGCAGGCAAGTGAACTACCTACACTAGAGCGAACCTGGAAGATCTGACACCGACCACCAAACCTACTAAGGGGTGTGTAAGGAAAAGATGTGCACCCAGGAGAACACCAAGAGCTCCTGAATTCCTCGCAGCAGCGGTGCCAGGGCACAGGGAAGATGCCTCTTCTCTCAGAGCAGCGAAGTCAGATCTGGATGCCTTGCATGTGAGTTATGACAGTAAAGAGGCTGATCCTATATTGGGATCTCTTAAGGCATGACGAGCTGCAGACGGAAACCTCAAGAACCCTTGCATCTTGGTTCATTCTTCTTATATGTTTTATTTACTTTGTTTTAAACCTTCCTAAAACCACATTTACTCTGAGCATAAATGACCTGCTCATTCCTCACCCACAAATCTTTACCCTATGAGCTCCAATTCTACAACTGCCTCCAATACTAAGACACAGCAGACTTCACATAATCAAAACTCTAACCTTCCGTTTAACCCAAACTCTGCCCCCTAATCCTGCCTTTAACCCCAGCATCAGCCCTTCATGTTATCCTAACCCTAATGTTGCTGCTAACTTTAACTTCGCTTCTTGTCCCAAACCGAACTTTGCCATTTAATGTAACTCTGTCGTTATCCCACCATGCACCCTCCCAAATAACTACCCCCCTCTTAAACTTTAATGTAACCCTGTTCTTAACCCTAAGCAACCCTTTATTTAATTGCATTCCTTTTACCTGTTCAATTATCTCCATCATTGGCCTAACTGTGCCTCTGCCTTATGCCTGCCCTGACCCTGTTTTGTTAATGTAAGCCAGACTTCAACTCTAACCTTGCCGCCAGCCTCGTACTCTAAATGCCTGCCCTGTGCCTAACACCACCCCTTATCGTTTGCTGACAACTGTGCTGCACGAGTTCATTGAATGCTGAATGTTTTCGGAATGCGTTTTTTCTCCCACAAGAACTATAGTTGTGCAGAATGACAGTTTTTAAAACATACGTTGCACAGTGCACTTCACCAGCTTGCGATAAGGGTCGAGAGAGGCTGTGTGCTCCCGTGCCTCTGCCAATTTGTACGAACTGTTTTCAGACACAGAAATATGGTCTTTGGCTGGGCTGGGCTATCCAGCAGCCGCGTTGGCTCTATTCAACCCTCCCAGGGCACAGGACTGTGTGCTCACAGGTGAGCCTGTGTCCCAGTTTGTTTTCCTGGGACTGGCTGGGCTGCGCATGATGTAATATGTTCCAGCCGCTGTTATAAAACATCGTACGGTCTCTGCCTTTCAACAGAGAGTCACAAGCGAGTTTGAGAGAAGGGCGGAAGGCTTGTGGTGCTCAACAAACTGGCACTCACACACATGCTGTAAGGTTTCATACGCAGAGCATAGGAAGAGCGTTATGTTATTACTGCTTTATTCCAGAGGATTACCTATGGCAAAAACATCATTATGTTTATTATTGCCTATTAAATTAAGTTGTCACCCCACCTTTCCTCAAAACAAGACTAAACACCCTCGATCTCCCCAAAACCAGGACAGGGTTCTTCAATTAAATAAAACTCTACGGACGGGTGGACCAAAGGCTCAATTTTGGGACAATTCCGGGAAAACCGGGACATCTGGTCACCCTACCCAGAAAGGCCCCTGCGCAAATCTATGCAGGGTCCTCGTGTTCCTTCTACTAACTGCTGAACCCATATGCATGCATACTTATACATTGCCGATCCCATACCCTCACCAGAATGATTTGTCTCACACATTGTTTGTCGGTGTTGGCAATAAAAGGCTGTAGGTTTTATTGTACAGCTATGGTTATGCAGATAACAATAATCACATATTATGATAAATGACATACTTTTTGGGCACCAGGACTTGGGGTTATCCCCTCTGGCCGGTGCCGCCACACGTGGGCAGGTTGACGGCTGTCCGTGTTCCCCCAAAATTATTTCTTATTTACAACCCCTGGAGGCTAGAGTTGCTGTAATTTCTTGAAAGAAATGTTCCATGCCCTTGATTGATAGATGGGTGCCTTCTTTGTGAAAGGTCAGGGTCACCCAAAGTGATGGCTGGGTGCTTTAAGAACCCCAACCCTCTTGCCGTGCAAAAGTTTTCTAACCCTCTGTTGATTTTCCGTCTAGAAATGTCTACAGATTTGTAGTAGTTGGCCCCTTGCCATTTCTTTCTGGGTAGGATGGCCGAGAAGTATATTTCTGTTCCTTTCCAATTGTGTGAGATGCCTGCAAGGGAGGAGCACATGTCCTCAAGTAACTTCCTCCTCCCAAAAGATACTAGGTCATTACCACCTATCAGGAATTCTGGTGGGTCTCTGTATGCGACTAGTTCTGCTAATGTTTCGTGGATTTCTGCCCATCGTAGGCCTCAGTAACCCCACCATGACGCAATGGTGTTCCTGAAAGTTAAACTTTCTTTGTTCTCCTCTGCCCATCGGCCTGTCCTGAAGATAAAAGAGTGGCCGACTATCCATGCTGATTGAAGCGTGGTCCTCCCTTCGCCTGGTATTTCTGTCTGAAGGGGGGGAGAAAGAGAGGGTGAGGATGGCTGTCTAAATTAATTGTGGTCTGATGTACCTTTTGTAACAATCTGATTTCCAGCCCGCTATGTTTTTCAGTTGTTGTGGGGCTACACCTCCTTGCCATGCTGAGGTGGTGGCCCCTATTCTGAAGGAATGGGTGCCGAAACCCCTGGGGTCCCACCTAGCATTGGTGATTGTTTTCATCAGCACCCCTTTAAATTGGTAGCAGCTTAGAGTCGAGGCATCCTTATGGATCAAGAACCTCCCCCCAACCTTGGGTCTTTGTACATAGTAGAGGTTGGTAATACACACTGGGCAGTTCACCGCCTCATCGATACAACAAATGTTGATGATTCTTTTTGCCCCAGTTTTTGATTGTTGGATTTCTATGCTGATGCTCTCCCTTCTGACCCTGACTGCCATGACGCCCAGCCCGTTGCTGGCCTTGGTGCTGGAAGCAATGAGTTCACTCACACGGAAAGCCCTGAAGTATGCCAGAAAAAAGGCTGTTCTGAACAGTAAGATTTTGTATAGATGCCAGCATTTGGCTTCCAGTAGTTTGCAATTTGTACCAGTTTGTTGAAATCAAGGGGGTGGCAGGTGTCTACCTGAGGACCCTCTAATCTGCCCCAACCTTTTAATGCATTTTTAATGAGGGGACTTTGGGTGAGGTCTGAATCACCCCGTATTTTTGAAAAATATGAGACTGCAACTACGTGTCTTTTGGCCCAATCACTCCCAAAACCCTGTTCATGTGCCCATTTTAAGAATATTTCTATGTCTTTAATCGTTATTAACCCTACGTGTTCTATGCCTCTGGCTTTAAATCTGTTTGCAAGCACTTACTGTACTGAGCTGCGGTGGTGCTTGCCAGTGCTTTCCCTGCCATCTCCATGAGGAAGCCTAGGGAGTTGTTGGCACCTCTTTTTGAAGTGCCTGGTTCTTGTTGGACATACCAGCCTTGGCTCTTTGGCGCTGGTGTTTGTTTGTTTGTTTTGTTTGTTTGTTTGTTTATTTATATGGCGCTCCAGACCCGTAGGTAGATGGGCGCTTAAGGAAGCGGTTACAGCATTGAGATATACATTACATAGTACAACAATCACATAAATTACATGGTATAACAATTTGCAAAATAGAAAGGCATGGTTATGGCCTTGGTGAGTTGAAGACCTTAGAGGGTGAGGTGTGTGCTAGTCTTTGTTCAGTAACCAGCCAATAACATGTTTCCTAAAGATCGGAAAGGACTCAATGGTTTTAATGTTGAGTGGTAAGGTGTTCCAAAGTTGGGAGGCAAGCACTGTGAAACTCGTGCCTCCTGCTCTTTTTCGGGCAAATCTGGGCACTGATAGGCATAAAGAGTTGGATGATCTGGTGGTTCTGGTGGAAGTGGTTAAAGTAAATTTGTTAGTGAGGTACGGTGGGGCTAGGTGGTTTAAGGACTTGTAGGTGAGACAAATGGTTTTGAGGTCAATTTTTTGCTGAATGGAGAGCCATTTACATGCTATCCTGGTTTTAGATATGTGCTCTTGTCTAGGGAAGTTGAGTGCTGCTCGTAGCGCGTTGTTTTGGAGAACCTGGTGTTTGTTTATTATGGATTGGTTGGCTCCTAGGTACAGGCTATTACAATAGTCCAGTTTGGACTGGATGAGAGCTCTGGCCAGAGTGAGGCAGCTGTTGGAGGATAGGAAGGGTCTACTAGCCCTAATTAGCTTACCCGTATAGGGCGTGGCTGAGGCGGTCACGTTGATTTGTTTGGATAGGTTGGTGTTGGCGTCAAGGTGGAAGCCTAGGGTTTTCACACTCTTAACGATGGGGATGGTATTACCATCTATGATAATTTTATTGTGACAAGGACTGAGTTTAGACAGGTTATTGGGAGAGCCGACCAGAAGAAGCTCTGTCTTCTCATCATTCAGGCATAAGCCATGGGTGGCCATCCATGCCTGGATGATGGAGAAGATTTTGTTGATCCGGGTGACGTCCGCATTGTAGTTGCCCGAGATGGTGAGGAGGATCTGGGTGTCATCTGCGTAGTTAGTGTAGGTGACACCCAGACAGTCCAGTTTGTCGAAAAGCGGCTTTGTAAATATATTATACAAAGTGGGGGAGACGCAGGAGCCTTGTGGGACTCCGCATGTGATGGGGATAGGGTCTGCCGCTGCAGTTGTGGAGAAAACTCGCATAGTTCTGTTCGACAGGAAGGATTGTATCCATGCGGAGGCAGAGGAGAAGAAGTGGGCTGCGATAGATAGGTGGCTGCAGAGTATTTTGTGGTCGACTAAGTCGAAAGCCGCTGAGAGGTCTAGGAGAAGTAGGATTGCGGCATAACCTTTTCTTTGATTTCTTCAATCTGGCTTTTGAGGTCGACCAGAGCGGTTTCTGTTCCGTGTTGAGGTCTGAAGCCAGATTGACGTATGCCTAGCAGCTGGTTGGATTCTAGGTATTCCTGAATCTGGAGGTCGGCAACTCTGTCCAGGATTTTTAACAGGAAAGGGACAGTGGTGATGGGCCTATAGTTAGTTGGTATGGCTGGGTCTAGTGATTGTTTTTTTTAAGAGAGGGAGGACCCAGGATTGTTTTAGGTTGCTGGGGACAGAGTTGTTAGTGAATGATAGGTTAATGAGCTTGGTGATAAATGGGGAGAGGTCTCTGGCTGCGTCCTTTATTATCTGGGCAGGACAACTGTCCCCTTTGCAGTTAGATGGTTTTAAGGAGGTGATGATTTTTTGGACCTCCGGGATAGTAACCTTCTTAAAGGTGAAGCCTATATTATCTTTGATAGGATTTGGTAGGCTAAGGATAGGGTTGGTAGTCTTATTGCTGAAAAGTTGTTGGTGTTTGTCCTCGAGTTTGGTTTGGAGACCTATGATTTTGTTGTTGAGGGCGTTCTGGATGCTGGTGCACCAAGGTTTATCTTTTGAGCAGGTGTCTGTAGGTGGACTAGGGTTTTCTAGCTCCTTCAGTATTTTAAATAGTTCTTTGGTGGAGGAGCCAGCCTGATCTATCCTAGCGTTGTAGGCATCTTTTTTGGTGCGAATTATCTCGCTTTTGTATAGCGCGGAGATGTTCTTGAGATTGGATTTGTTTTCAGATGATGGATTGGTTTTCCATAAGAGCTCTGATTTGGCCTTCTTTTTCCTAAGTAGTTTGAGTTCGGGGGTGTACCACGAGTTCAAGTGGCTTATTGGTTTGCTTTTGCGTAATTTTAAAGGGGCAATGGTATCAATGGCAGTGGTCATGGAGTTGTTGAAGGTGTCAACAAGTAGGTTTAGATCAGCATTGTCTGGTAGAGCGTTGAGGGTGGGTAGGACCAAGGGCAATAGGGCTTCGGTGGTGATGTTGCGTTTGTTTCTGGTAGGGCAGGCTGTTGCCAAGGGGCACTTTTTAGGAGCTGCATGGTTAATGTGAATTTCAAAGGGGATAAGGTAGTGATCCGTCCATGTGAGAGGTTGGGGGTCCTTACAAGTGGTATTGCAGTTAGGAGTTGCTACCCAGTCAATAATTCTACCTTTCTGGTGGGTGAGGTACTGAGTTGAGTGAATCCATGCTCAGTCAGGGTGTTTGCTAAGGATGTGGCTGGGGTGTCCTTGGGGTCGTTGTATCCAAGATTGAAATCTCAGAGGATAATGGTTTGTGCTAGTGGCTTGGAGTTTTCAGAGATGAGCGCAGTGATGTCTTCTTCGAAGACTCCAGGAGGGTCTGGGGGTCAATATATAAGGTGAAGAGTGATCGTGCTTGAGGGAGAGGTTTGTAGTTTGACAGTGAGTAGCTCACAGGATTTGAGTGATAGGGTGGAGACTAGTCTGCAGCCTAGTAGTGATTTAGAGATGATTGCTACACCGCCTCCCTTGCCTTTAGGTCTGTCAGCTCTGAGGATGGAGTAATTGACCGGAATAGCTAGCGATAAATGAGGTCCTGATGCCTTGTGCAGCCATGTTTCCGTTAGGGCAAGGAAGTCAAGATCGTTGGTTAGGATGGTATCGGCAATCTCTGTGGGTTGTGCGGCCAGGGACCTGACATTGAGTAAGGCTCCTTTTAAGGGGAGTGGATCAGGCTTATTGGGGGGCTTTGGATTCTTCTTGGTATTGGTATTGAGTTTGGGAAGGTGGTTGCTAGCTGTAAGGTGGAGACTGGTGCCTAATCTAATATTGCGGGCTGTGATATCCGGGTTGGTTGAGCAAGGGGGTTTGGGGGATTTAAGTGTAGGGGGCACAGTGTGGCTAAGGGCGCTGAGTCTGTTAGGAGAGGTAATGTCTGGGGGGCTAATGTTTGTGGAAGAGGAGTGGTGAGGATGGTGGTTAGGTGGGGAGGGTGGTTGGGAGGGAAGGAATGGCGTAGGGCAGGGGATTGGGTAGTGCCTTGGACATCCAAGATTGGCTAGGACATCGTAGAAGGTTATGAAGTTGTGGTCGCTACAGGGTATATTGTTTGGCACGATACAGAAGGGGAACATGGTGAGAGTAAGCCAAATGAGCATGGTCTGGGCGCAGGTTGCAATACAAAACAAGTGCAGTGCACTGTACACTGATTAGGCTAGGTTGCAATGGACCAAAGCCTAGATAGGAAAGTACACTCTAAAGTCAGATGTTTGCAGTTAGAGTACATAGTATCTGGATTCGAGTTTCAACCATTTCAGCAATTAGAGGGCACAGTGACTAAAATCAGATATCTGCCGTTAGAATACACACTAACTAGATTTGAGATTCAATAATTAGGGGGCACAATGACTAAAATCAGGTGTCTGCAGTTAGAATACACAGTAACAGTATCTAGATTCGAATTTCAACAATTAGAGGGCACAGTGATTAGGATCAGATATCTGCCGTTAAAATACACACTATCTAGATTCGAGATTCAACAATTAGGGGGCACAATGACTAAAATCAATTGTCTGCAGTAAGAATACACAGTAACAGTATCTAGATTTGAATTTCAACAATTAGAGGGCACAGTGACTAGAATCAGATATCTGCAGTTAGAATACACACTATCTATATTCGAGATTCAACAATTAGGGGGCACAATGAATAAAATCAGGTGTCTGCAGTTGGAGTACACACTGTCTAGAATCGAAAATGCTATTGTTGTTGATGTCGTTATTTTATTGGCACCTGTTTTTTAGGTGCCTGGTGTTTGTTGGGCATCCCGGCCTGGGCTCTCTGGCGCTGGCGTTGATGCCGTTATTATTGATTTCCCATTATATCCCAGCATTCCGCCGGTATCGGGGTCATTGTTCCTGGGCGTGCGGCGCTAGCTCCCGGAATCTTGGCCACTGAAAGCGAGATAGAGCATCTGCTATGTTATTATCCTCCCCGGAGATGTGCTTTGCTTTGACTACAATGTTTATACTGTAGTGTGATTGCTGTGATGGCTCTAAGGACTTTCAGCACTAGAGGGCATTTGGTAGACCTTCTGTTTATGGAGCATACTAATGCCATGTTATCGCACCAGACCAGGAATTCCGTGTTAGCTAGCTGCCTGCCCCAGATGTATAATGTTAGCCAGATGGGAAATATTTCAAGGAGGGTGATGTTTTTTGTCCACCCTGTCTGTTGCCATGAGGTGGGCCAGTGGCCTGCCACTCATTCTGAATCTAGTATGGCTCCAAAACCCTTGCTCCCGGCAGCATCGGTGAAAAGTACCCTTTTTGTCCATGTGTTCAAAGGCGTTTGCCACAACGATATCCCATTGAAATTTTTGAGGCGATTCCCCCAAATTTCCAGATCTTGTTTCACCTCTGCGCCTAGTCGGATGTGTAAAGGGGTTTGGTAAGTGATTTGGTTTTAAATTCCAGACTTCTGGAAAAGACCCTCCCTTGCGGGATTATTCTGGCAGCGCAATTAAGACTGCCTGCTAACGATTGAATTTCCTTAACTGTGCCCTTGTCTTTTATTGTCAGGGCTTGTATTTTCTCCAGGAGTTCTGCATCATTGGAGAATTTCTCCTCATAAATTGTTGCCAGGATGGCGAAAGCCTGCAGCCAGTTGTCCCAGTTTTGCTCTACTTGGGCGTTTCTGGCTATGGCTTTCTCTTCTATATTTTTGGGGTCCCTGAAGGCATCCTTACCTTTGCGTTGGGCTTCTATCAGTGAAAATATTACTATGAATTCTTTGGCCCATATGGCTTCTTTGATTGTGGTATCAATATTCCATGCTAGGCATCTTTTATATCTATTTAGTATCTCTGCCTGGAAGAATTTCAATTTTGCCTCTAACTGGTCATTGAAGATCTTTGCTATGTCTGGATTGCAATTGATTTGTCCTGTTTGCCCCACTGGTTCCGTGCTGGGGGTTGCCCATGCTTTCAAGGCACCTGTTGGGTCTGCCGTGGCCACTGCCGGAGCAGTTGCGGTAGCTGCCGCTGGCGTTGCTGGCGCTTGTGTCACTGATGTGACTGGGGCTGTTTTTTGTGTTGTTGTTGCTGTAGTGGGGGTCACCAATATGATAGATTCAAGGGTTCTATTGTGATTTGTGAGCCCCGGATCCCCTGTTTGGGAAACCTGTTTCTCCCTCATTTTCTGCAAAAGTTGTTGCATTTCTGACATATTATTACACAATTTTGCCAGTTTTTTGTTACGTATTCTAGGGCCATCTGTCAGTTTCTGTCTCTTTGATGGAGGTATGACGTCATCTTGACTGGGCGGTGAGGGGATCCCCTCCCTTGGTAGTCCGTACATGTTTTCTCTTACCCATAGCCAACCTTAATGTTCTGCTGCCTCGAGGGCTGCCAGCAGGTGGGGCGATTTGGGCTTCTGTGCTGGTGTTTTGGGATCCCGTGGTTTTGCGTTTGGGAACCATGCTTTCCGTTCCGCCTGTTTTGATTAGAAAGGAAAAATATTGAAAAAAGGGTGGGGGACTGTTTTTTGGCTCTGTAAGGATTTGCACCCGTGTCAGCGGTCCCTGTACAGATGTCAAATTAAACTTTGTACTTGCTGAAATAAATGTTTTGCATCAAAACAAAGGTTTTTTTTTTTTTCCCGGCCGGGATTCGAACCTGGATCAGGAGGTTCTGCACGGATGTCAAAAAGCACGAGCTCTACTCGCTGTGCTATTGTGATTGATTAGATTTTGTTGATGGGGTTACCCGTGCTGGATAACTGCTTTGTTGTTCGCAGGATTATTCAGTTGGCTTCCCAACCAAAACTACTTTGTATTTTTGAGTGTAGTTCTTAATAATTTGTGCGTGCCCACTTTTGGGCTGGGTTCTAGTAAAAACCTGATCATTGTATGCCAGCATATAAACTGTGCACACTCTCTATTTGAGCAAATAAGCAGTAGCCCATTACAGGGACCTATGAATAATGCCCCCGGTCCGGGGTTTCCAGCGGTTTCAGGCTATCACATTCGCTGCTTTGAAGTCAATGATACATGCTGCGCATGCTCAAAAAGCCGGGAACAAGCGGCTGTCTTGCGGATGTTTAAATTAAACTGTTCGCGATTGGAAACAGTGTTCCTATTTGTGTGTTCTTTGCCCGGCGAGGCGGTTTGCCTTGGACATTGACACAGTCTCTCGCAGACGCTGCCTCCGCCGGGCTTCGCTGAAGTTTTCTTCGTTCGCGCTGGTATGTGGAAAACCCCGCTCTGCTTTTGTGTTTGTTTGTTCAACAAACCGCTGCTCGCTCGCGGTCACGGAAAATTCATGAGCAGTACAATGCTCAGAGGAGTAAGACGCTGTAGATACAGCAAACTTAAAGATTGCTAAAGAAGCAAAGGTTTTGGAAGGCACTAAGTAAACAGTGCACCTCCTGTGTGTTTGGGTCCCCGTTCAGGGTCCACAAACTGTTTGTGTTTTCTCAGAGCATGTTGCTCTGTATTTATAAGACCCACGGGAGCCCTGGGTCTTTGTTATGTGTAGTAGAGGGGGATGTCATGTTTCAGCCCCCAGCCGGATAGCCGACTATCTGGCCTCCCGGGAGGGACAGTTCTTTGAACCTGGTCCCTGCCTGCCTGTTGGTTTCCTTAGGCGCTTAGCACCTTGTTGCATGAAGGAAGGGTGAAGTGGTTGTTCACACTTCACTCTTCCTCAGCATTGTGTAGGTCAGACTGCGTGTCTCTTCGACTTGGGGGGGAGAGGAGCAGTGAAGGGGAGAGGTTTGGCTGCCCCTTTCCGGGCCTGCTGATGGTAACAGCAGTTACCCTGCTTCGCTTTGTGAGGTACTGCAGCATTGCCCATTCTACTTTGCGTCCCTCCATTAAATACACTCAAGCAGTAGTTGGATTCCTGATTCAGTGCTCAATTATTTCTGCTGCAAATTCGAATTTCTTTTAGCCATCTTCTGCACCTGTACACAGAGCTGGCCTTAGGGCAGGGCGGGCCGGGCGACTGCCCGGGGCGCCATTAGCCCCCAGGGCGCTAGCTCAGGGGATCCTTTCAAGGGCTTCCCCGAGCTGGTGTGGTTGGAGAAGTGTCATTTTGAAATTAAATGCGCTCGCGGCACCCTATTGAGATAATGACCACCCTGCTCCGGTGCATAAGTGGGGCGATAATCATCTTATTAGGGTGCCATGCTCCCACTCCCGCGATCATATTTAATTTTAAAATAACATTTCTTGCACCACAAAAAGAGACATTTGGTGGCTCCAACCCCCCAATTGACCAGTGGCACGGCAGAAGGGGAGGCGCCCAATTGTTCTTTTTCTGCCCGGGGGACTGCTGCCACTAAGGCAGGCACTGTCTACATACAAAATTAATGCTTTTCTGTGCCACCGCCATAATCGAGTACTCTGGAACTTTCCAGCTAGTGTGGGCTACTTGGGCGGGTGACAGGCGCATTCTTCAGAGCATTTGCCAACTTGCTTCACCCAGTATGGAAATGGGCAATCTGGGCTCGGCAAGCGGACATCAACGCCCCAGAGGGGGGCGCATCCAGGCAAGTGCTTTGGCAATTGCAGCTGCTCTAGAAGGACTCTCCACCATTGCACCGAAGATACAGAGTGGCCCATACTCAGCTAGAAGAGACAATCATGAAGGATTTAACTTTAGGCACAATGATGCATTAAAAACTATATGCAACATTTCTGAAAAAGTTACGGGGATTGCCCAAAAAAAAGTGACAAGAGTGATTGAGTTATGAACTACAGAGGGGAAAAGAGGAGGTAAGACAGCGGGGGAGAGGAAGAGTGATAAAGCAATTGAAGTGGCGGGTCTACCTAGAAAAAGAGTTATACAGATGGGAGAGACAAAGAGAAGAAAAACAGACTCTAATGGGCAGTGCTTTAAATGGGCCGGTACTACCCGGCCCCCCAGTACCTGCACTTCCTGGTTTTTAGCATTTCAGTACCTGAACTTCTCAAAGTTTGAAAGAGTACCAGTACTCAACTATGTGACGAGGTTAAAGGGAAAGTATTTAATTTCACTTTTTGACAATGAAAGTCTAAGCTCCAGCACCCTTATGTGGGAAAGCCGCACCCCCTCCCTCCTCCTCTCTCCACCACCTGCAGTGCCCATAATGTCTCCGCCTAGGCCCGCCCTGCAGAGCAAAATGAGAGACAGGCATGCAGTTCCAGAGCTACCAGCACACTAAGCACAGAACACCATTTCCCTAAGTGTGCTTCACCTGTCACCCACAGGGTCCCTTGCATATGGAGCACTGATTGTTTTGAAGGCCTGGGCAATTACATGTTTATCCTTTTTCCTTGTTATTTCCATTGCCTTTTTCTAATATGTAAACGTTAATAAGTAATTAGAGTTGGGATGGAAGATTTTGGACTGAAACTCCGCACGCAGCTTCAGTTACCTACCAAACTCCTTATTATTTCACACTGAAAGCTAGCAATAATAAAGCTCCCCTTGTAAAGCTAGTTTACAGCTATGAAATCTGCTAGTTTGACTCACAAAAAAAGTCTCAATTTATATGGATATTCACATTTTCTTAACAGAGTGCATAACAAACTGGATGTTTGTGCGACAGAATCTGAGATACACTGCAAAACCAAAGTGTGTGATCATTGGCTCATAATTTAATCTCACTGTGCATTGCCTGCAAAGTCTGTGATTGATGAGTGTCTTTGAGAGATTGTTGCTGTATTCTGGCAGACTCAAATGTAAAGGTAATGACTTAACAGTAAACCATTATACTGACATTTTGGATGGAAACACAGGGTCTTTGACCAGAGCATGATCCAAAGGCCAGACTCCACAGAGAGTTAAAGAGGGTCCGAGAACAGAACTGAAGTTACAGTGTGGGGAGTGAGACATATAGAAATGGACACATATAGAGAATGAGACACGAGTGGGATGCACATAGACAGAGAGACAAATAGAGAAGTAGGAAAATAGAGTTGGAGACGTGCACATAGTATGAGACTAATGGAAATGGGTCAATGGGCCTCATTATGTGTTTGGAGGTAGCCATGCCCTTAAAAAGGGCATGGCTACCCCCAAACTCGGGTCTGTGTCCCGCAAAAGGGGACTTACCAGGCCATTCCGACCTTGGAGGGCCCGGTAATTCCCATTCGCGGGACCCGGACCAGGTACGTCCCCATTCCCATTGAGCCCATAGAGGGCTCAATGGGAATGGGGAGGATGGTTACAACGGTCCCGTTAATAACAGGGCTGTTGCTACCATCCGGTACTGCTGGCGAGTGCCACTCTGCATGCCTGTTCTGACCAGGCGTCCAGAGTGGCACCCGCGAGCATACTCGGAATGTTGCAGCGAGGTAACAATGGCACCGGTAGCACTACCAGCGCCGTTGTTGCCTTACCGCAACACTCCTAATGAGGCCCAATGAGTCTCAGTTGGCTCCAGCATGGGAACTATTTTAAAATCCACACAGCCCCCACCCCAGCTCATTTAAAGCCTAGATTGGTGAGTACCTGCACTTTTTAGATACAATGGAGGGAGGGAGACATTGATACTCGCAGGAGGCAGGGAGGCTGTTCCAGAGGGAGGCCTCAGCTGAGGAGATAGATCTGCCCCCAAATATCTGTTTGTAGAAGCGTCAGACCCTCAAAGAGTTGGAGGTGGATTAGCAGAGAGCTTGAGAAGAAAGATGTTTTGGAACAGAAAGTTGGAGGTAGGCCTGGAGATGGAACAACAAAGAGTATGTCGGTAAGGGTCTGTCTGGAGGCAGCACTGGTATGGGCATCAGTGATAGGGAGACATGGCTTCGAGACCAGGATGTCCCTTTTGAACTTCTTCCTGCTAGACTTAGTCAGAGGGATAGGATAGTCTATAGTAAAGCAGTTAGAAAGATAGGTGAGACAGAGAGCACCACAGGGGGTGTGGGGAGTAAAGAGGGGTTAGGGAGAGGGGAGCCTAGGCAGAGGAGTGTCTAGGGAAGGTCAAGCAGGGAGGGGAGACAGGAGGGGTGCACCAGGGGGACACAAAAGGGAGGGGGCACAACAAAGTGCAAGAACATTGGACCTACAAATCAGATGCAGTGCAGAACCATCAGAAAGAAAAGAGCACAACAGGGAACCTAGAGGTAGAGAATGCAGATGTAGTACAGAACCAAGGCAAAGAACAAGTCACACCAGGGAACCTGGAAGTAAAGAAAGCAGATGCAATACAGGACCAAAAGCAAAACACAGAGGTCAGCAGGGAACCTAGAAGTTAAGAATGCAGGTGATTGCAATGTGATGCCACAAACTGTGTATAACAACACAATATCAAGAACTGCAGAGTGCAAACACCAAATTAATATAGTCAGCAATACAGTCCACAAGGCACAGAGCACAACTGGAACCTAGAAGAAGAATGCAAGCAATGCAAAGTAATTCCAGAAAAACAGTGGAACACGAGACAGTTTCAGAATAGTACACAAAAGATCAAAGAGGAAAGGGCAGGGATGTGAGAGGAAGGAATGGAAATGCAGGAGGGGAGGGGGACAGATTAGGATGTGGGGACCTGGATTCCAGAATGTTGGTCCTAGAAGCAGCATCTGAAGCTTGCAGCTCCTGCCCTCCTCCCTGAAGATATTGCATATTTAATTATGAACTCAAAGAAGAAATCTCAGGAATCTGCTAATCCTATTCCCAAGAAGCAAACAACTTCCAGAGATGGAGGAAGATGAAGAAGAAGATCCCAGCCCTAAGACTATTTACAAGCTACTTAGACAAGTTGCTCGAGATATGAAGGAAGTCAAGGCAACTATAGCAGACCTTAGATCTGGTGTTTCTCATTTAGATGTCAGAGTAACTAGCTTGGAGAAGACATCTTCAAACATGGCCTCTGAAAGCTGGTAGCTTCAGAGCTTACAATATCCTGAAGAAAGATCTATGTAAGGAGAAGGAAAAGCGCTTGGAAATGGACTTGAAGTTGAGAGAGAAAAACATCAGGAGAATCGGATTGGAAGAGAATACAGATCCAGCGGGAGAAAAGCTATCCTTATTAATTCTGCAACTTTTATGGTATGGAGTCGGTTAATGAGTCTGATATTGACAATATTTATCGTGCTGGAAGATCTGTTGGATCCAGACCTAGACATATTCTTGTCACGTTTGCAATCTCTAACAAGAAGGAGTCCATAATGCAAGCTGCTAGAACTAAAGGAACAACTACTTTCAAAGGAAAGCCAATCTTCATATAACCAGATTTCCCAAAGGAGCATTTGGAAATCAGGAAATTGTTCAAAGTAGTTAAATATTTGGCAACAGATCTGAATATAAAAGTCTTTCTCAACAAATTAAACTCTATGACACTATTTTTGCCAACTGGAGAAAGGATCACTAATGAACCAAAGGAAGCAACTTCTTGGCTAGAGAAACACTGTGAGGGGTCTGTTAATACTACTGAAATGGAGTGATTTACAATCTGTCATCTGGTAATATAATATATTTTATTTTAAATTTGTTTGTGACTTATTTTTCATACATTAATAAAATAGGCTTAAATGGCGCCGCCATGTCGCTACAGTTAAACATTTACATTTTAAAAGTATACTTGTTACGGAGAGCGTGTCTTCTGATGGTTCGTGCCAGTAGGGGAAATAGAAGAAAGGACCTTCACCCTGGTCATGTAATCAGCTGATGCTCATGTTACGTGCGTAACTTCAATGCTGAATCAAACGTGTAAGAAATAATTATTGGGAAGCTTTCGCTTCACGCGGCTACATTGGGAGTCATGCTGCATCCGCGCAAAGTGCAATTAAATGAACAGCTGATCCATGCTGATCAACACGTGGAATTCATTCATTCATTTTGGAAGACGGGGTCCGGAGAGGATTGTTTGATGAGATGCATATTTCAGAGGGTGCACGGGAATGTTTACAACGGACATTTCAATTTTAGAACTAATACGACGGTAAGAAGATATGTCGGGAGCGTTCGCATCTCAGAAAGCTTTTGCGGAATTTACAGCCATATCCAGGAGCAAATCATTTTTACTGCAAACATAACTTGACTCATTTTTTAAAATATGGTTATGTCTATGATTATTCAGCTTGAGCATATGACATCCATGCTTGATCTTTCTTTTGACACAGCATGTTGCGTAATATATTCCAAGTAGTATTTTTATAATACCTTTTGTAGTTCCAGAAGCAATAATATTTGTGGATTGTAGAATATACCTTGTGGCAAAAGCAGAAATGTGTGAGTATAAGAGGGGAGTGAAAGATTTCAAGCTGGTGTCCCTGTCTTTACTGTACCTTTTAGGGTGAAATACTATCAATGTTAGGTAAATGAAGATTGTGTCTTCTCTTTGCTGAGAATGTTTTCTTTTCAGGTTTCCTTTCTGGTCCATGAAGATACCTCGCAGTAAACGAAGGCTGTCCATAAGTGCAAATTAGTATCTACTCTGAATAAAAGTTTGGTCATGTGGAATAAAGCTCATTTGCCAATTTAATTCTGTATTACATAGAAAATATATGTACATTATTACCTTGTGATAGATGTGCAGATTTGATGAGTTTATAAGAAATATGGGAGTTGTTATTCTAAAAGGTTTTTACAGACTGTGTATAGTCTAGAGAATGGGCAATAGTGATGAGAGTATGGGTTACACAGTGGCAAATGGATGGTGCAGCTGGTTGACACAGCTTTAAGCTGACTGGGGAAGTCTTACGTGTCTATAATGATGAGCTCTGGCTACAATGAAGAATGTATTTATTCAGTCAAGTGCTATTTTCTCAGAATAGTGACTGATGTTCTCATTATAAATTTGGGGTGAGTGCTTGGGGACCTGGGCTTTCATATACTGTAGTGTTGGTTATCACTATTCTGTCAATACGGGGGAGAGTGGTTATTTGTACTTTTGTTGTTTGGTTTCAGTTCTTTTAGAAGAATTTGACACACCTAGTGTATTTCTGGATTTGTTAAAAAAGATGGTGGGCCTCATTCCGAGTATGGCGGTAAGGGATAGCGGCCACAGCTAACGAGAGCGGTGGCGGTAATCCCTTACCGCCATACTCCGAGTTCCCTTTGCGCCATGGAGGTTTTAACACCTGCTTTTAGCAGGTGTTAAAAACCATGGCGCTAAGGGACCTTGATGTTAATTACGCCACCGTAATTTACGGTGGCGTAATTAACGCCTTCCCCACTCCCATTATGCCCTATGGGGCAAGAATGGGAATGGGGAAGGGTAAATGTGGATTGGGGAATTACCTCCCCGCCAACCTTGGAATGGGGAGGTAATTCCGCCATCCACCAAGGCGCTGCCGGTCCGGGTACGGCGTCAACCAAGGCGTTAATAGCGCCATTGGTTAGCGCCGTACTCGGAATGAGGCCCGGTGTCTCCAATGAAGCAGGATCTGAGAGTGATGTCCTGGAATCTTAACAGATTGAATAATCTGAGCAAGCAGGAGAGTATTTACAATTGTATCTGTGAGATGTAGTGTGATATTTATTTATTTGCTACAAGAAACACTTTTATCGAATGAGGAGATCCAAAGACTGCAGAAACAATGGGTCAGTGGTGCGTATGGTTCAGGCTACTCTTCCATATCTAGAGGAGTAGCGATTTTAATTCATAAAAATGCACCGGTTAAAATTTTAAAACAAAATACAGAAAAAAGAGGGAAGAATTAAAAGCGGTCATTACTACTTTGGTGGAAGCCATGCCGCTATTGGCGGCATGGCTGCTGCCAAAATTGGGACCGGGTCCGGGTTCCCAGAATGGGGAATCACCGGGCCATTCTGAGTTCGGAGGGCCCAGTAATTCCTCCCTTCAGGAAACCAGACCCGGACCTTCCCCATTCCCATTTCAGCGCCCATAGGGTTGAATGGGAATGGGAGAGGGAGCAAACAACGGGCCGATTACGAGCAGCCCCTTGTTTGCTCCCTCTTCCCCTTGCGGGACCCGCTCTGAACGTCTGGTAAAACCAGACGTGCAGAGCGGGTCCCGCGAGGGGACCTCGTAATCAGGCGGTACGGGGTTGACGGCGCCGGCACCTTTACCAGCACCGTTAACCCCTTACTGCCTGACTTATAATGAGGCCCATAGTCTTGTTGATAGAACTTCAACAATGCAAGGTGACTCTATGTAACATTTATGCACCATCCATTGATGATGGTTTCTTTTTCAGGAAGGTTTCAAAATTGATACAGGATTTTAATACCCCAAATGTTATTTTAGGTGGGGACTTCAACTTGGTAATGGATACAAAATTAGATTGAAGTAATGGTGGTATGGACAGTAGAAGAGACCCTCATTTTAGATCTTTTCAGTCATTAATAGCGGAGAACGATTTATAGGAATGTTGATGCCTAACACATCCACAGCTGAAAGAGTATAGTTTTTATTCAAACTCTCATTGGACCTATGCTCGCATTGATATGTTTCTCACAAGCGGTAAAATTACTGAAAATTTTATGGCAGGGGAAATAGGAAATACTGTGGTTACGGATCATGCCCCTGTCTCTTTGATGGTGAAACTTGATTTTGAAATCCATACATCTTTCACTTGGCGGATGAACACCTTAATCTTACAAGATGAAAAGTTAGTTGATAAAGCTAGAAGTGAAGCAGACTATTTTGTGAGAGAAAACCGAACTGATGATTTGAATGCTAAAGTAATTTGGGAGGCATTTAAATGCACAATTAGAGGCCTGGTCTTGGGTCTATCGAGAGGTAGGAGGAAAACAATGGAAGTTTTAAGATTGAAATTGGTAAAACAGATTAAGGAAGTGACTAATATTTTGGTGATTGATCCAGCAAGTCCAGGTAAAAAGAAAGAATGATGTACTTTAAAAAGAAAAATGAACAGAATAATTAATGTGAGCGCTGAGGAACAGTTATTTCCTATTTTGAGCAAGGTGAAAAGTGTAATTGCTAGCTGGCCTCCAAGCTTCGTGAGCAGAATTCTAAGGGGGCTATTACATCGATTTGTGCCTAGGATGGTAATACAACTTGTAATCCCGTGGAAATAAAAACAATTTTTAAAGAGTACTATTCCATATTGTATCAGGATGAGCCAGATATTACAGGGCATGGTGAATCCTTTTTTGAGTCCTTACTAATCCCATAAGTGTCTGATAAAGATAAAAAATCCCTTGAAAAATCTATAACTTTAGATGAGATCTAAATGGCGATTCACAACTTAAATATAGGAAAGTCACCAGGGCCAGATAGACTTCTGGTGGAATTTTACAAAATTCTGCTGGATTCTGCGCTAGGCTTGTTGAGGGATACTTACATTATGTCCTGAGATGAAGGACTTTTACCGTCTTCTACTATTCATGCAACAATCTCTGTGTTTTTAAAAAAGGGAAAGGATGGTAATCTTCTGGCAAACTATCGCCCAATAAGCTTAATCAATACTGATAATAACATTCTGGCAAAGGTATTAGCATTAAGAATTGCTCATCTGATGGGTACTCTAGTTCATGATAACCAATCAGGTTTCATTCAATGTCGCAAAACGTCAAGTAATGTGCGGAAATTGTTGCTAACAATGTGTAAGGCTCAATCCTCCATGGGAGATGTTGCAGCCTTTCCGCTTGATCCACAGAAGGCGTTTGATAGAATAAATTGGAACTATCTTTTCTCAGTTCTAAAAAGAATGAACTTCGGAGAGAGTTTTATTTCATGGATACGTCTTTAAATACACTTCCAACAGCCAATATCAGGACTAATGGTTTACGGTATGACTCATTTATATTACAGAGACGTACTAGACAAGGCTGCCCCTTGTCTCCATTGCTTTTTTCGTTTTAGCAATTCAACCTTTGGCATTTGCTTTAAGACAAAGTCAAGACATTAGAGGAATTGGAATTCAAGGGGCAGAGCAAAAGATCTGGTTTTACACAGACAATCTATTGTTGATAATAAGGGATCTGAATAGTTCCCTGCAAACATTGTTGGAAATACTGAGTAGATTTTATGGAGTGGCAGGTTACAAGATGAATTGTTCTAAGTCAGGAGTTATGCCATTGACGTTATTTCATAGTTGGGCTTCCCATGGTGTGAGAAGAGAATTAAATATCTCGGTGTATGGCTCACTCCACAAGTTGAGAACATGGTTGAGGAGAACATGAATGCGGTGTGTAAAGATTTTAAAGTAAGTTGGAAAGATGGTCCTTGTTAAAGTTATCATAATGGGGTCAAGCAAATGCTTTGAAAATGACTGCTACACCTAGAATTAATTACAAACTTAGCATGCTCCTGCTGGAAATGGAGTCCTCATTTTGGAGGGAGCTGGACTATCTGGTTCAGTTGTTCATATGGGATAAGAAGCCCCTGAGATTACAGTTATGGAAGCTTCAACTCCCATTGGAAAAAGGGGGCCTAGGATTGCCCCATTTTCATGCTTATCATTTAGCTTTTACATGTCAATTCCTTATTCCATTTCTTAAGGAAGAATCAAATGACTGGGTTGTTTTAGAGACAGGGCTAGCTGGACCACTTCTACCAAAGGCGGTCCTTACTACGACAAGCATTGTGAGTAGGAGAAATCCCATTACTGATTTCTTGAGAAAGAGTTGGAAACAGCTTTATAAATATTTGGGATCAGATGCTTTAAGTTCCCCGAATGCTTCGATATGGATGAATTCTGTAGTTAAAGATAAAGGAAAGGTGTTATTTTGGGTGGAGTTGTTTGGTTTTTAGCCAGAGTGTGCTGGATTGGAGATTGATGGCAGAATGGAAAATGGATTTCAGGGACTGAAGTCTGTGAGAGATGGAATGTTGACAATTTTTCAGAATCTGATTACAGACGTTTGAAGAAGAGCATTGGTAAGGTGAGGTGGAAAGAGGACGTGAATATGGAAATATTGATGGCTGTAAGAGAACCAGGTGAAGGAGGAATTGCGAGTAGCATGTACAAATAAATTGTTTCTAAATGCAAAGAGAATGTGAAACTAAGAGAAGAATGGAGTCAGCATTTGGGGTATGATATTACAGGGGAAGAATGGATGGAGATGTGTGGGAAAGTGAAACTTTGTTTGTTGAATTTGAGTGAAAGATCTAGACAGATAAAAATTCTGAACAGGGTTTATTTGAGCCCCGAAAGAATGATAAAACGGGGAATGTCTGATTCTGATGATTGTTGGAAATGTTTGAATGATATAGGTACATTAGAACACATGTTCTGGCATTGTCCAAGAATTCGAGGATTTTGGTCAGATATTTGTCACTTGTGCCTTTGTGTTCTAGAGACTGACATTGATCTGGACTTTAAGACAAAGGGCCTCATTACACGGTAGGCGGAGAACCATGGCGCTATTAGCGCCATGGTTCATCCCGGTAAAATACCGGCACCGCCTTGGTGGAAAGGGGAATTACTGGCCCATTCCAAGGTTGGCGGGGCGGTAATTCCCCCTTCCACCATTGCCCTTCCCCATTCCCATTTTTGCCCCATAGGGCATAATGGGAATGGGGAAGGCGCTAATTACGACACCGCAAATTGCGGTACCGTAATTAGCTCCTTGGGTCCCTTTGCGGGTTGGTTTTTAACGCCTGCAAAAAGCAGGCGTTAAATTCCCCAACCCGCAAAGGGACCTCGTAGTAAGGCGGTAAGGATTTACCGGTACTGGTAAAATACCGGTACCGGTAAACCCTTACCGCCTACCGTGTAATGAGGCCCAATGATTTTAGGAAGTAACGGTTTATTGGATGATCTTACAGTGTCACAGAGAAAATTCTTGTTCAGAGGGGCATTAATAGGTAAAAAGATGATACTTCGCAACTGGAAGTCACAGACTATGCCACTGTCATCTGATTGGATCTCTGAGATGCATTCTCTTGCAGATATGGAAATGGTAATTTTCAGGAGACAGAAGAAACTGAACATTTTTGAGAAAATATGGAGAAAATGTCTTGATGTATACTAGGTCTTTCACTGTATTTTGTATATATGTTGGGTTATTGTGTTCATTTTAGATTGTAGGTTTAGTTAGGTTTTCATTATTTATTGGTTTATCTTTATACATTTTATTGATTTGTATGTTTGAAAATAAAAAAAAGGAAGTGGGGACCTACAATGTGAGGGAGTTCTCGTGGCCAAGTTATTGGCTAAGTATTTGAGCAGAGCACAATACAACGCACAGAGATTCAACTTTCCCAAAAGGGGGGAAAAGGCTATGTTTTTGAGCACAGCACAATACAACACACCCAGATTTGGCTTACCTGATCAGTCACAGCAGGTTGACGGCTGCAAACTACGTGCTGCCACGGCAGACAGCCCAACCAATGGGAGTGCAGGGGATGGAGGGGAGAGGCCCAATAAACAAGGAAGCAACTGGCACAAAGAAAGGGGGAACAGGCACACACGCGCTATAGCGCAAGAATACAACTTTTACAGATGCACAAATTACTGTGCCATGGAACAAATGTCCTCACCCCAGCACCGGAGAAGTTGACGTTGGCGTTGCCTGATGATGGTTGGAATGGCCTGTGGGGACAGAGGGAGAAAACACATGTGTGTGCTTGCTTAACTACTATCTGGGCAGTGGTTCAGACCCTGGGTCCTCCTGGTCTGAACAGGTCCAAACAGGAATTGCCCTTTCCTTTGTCTGCCCTTGATCTAAGAGTTAAGAGCAGAAAGGAAGAGGCAGGGCTAAGAAGGTGGGTGGGGCATAGGCCAGGTGTCCTAGAACCACTTACACCTGATCTACAAAGGAACAGATCACCCCCTGTGCCTCTTTCTAAATGCCAACCTCTTGTATGTGACTGCCGTGCCCCCCTTCATGAACACAAGTATGAGTGTTTCTCTGCCTGGCATGTTTCCCTCTTGCGGATGGATTAGGTCGCTAGGAGAGGAGTCCTGGGACCCTGCTGCAAAGGTGACCCTCGCCCACAGGACGGGATGGACCTGTACAGGGGAAGTTGCTCAGCCAGGGGATAACTTACCGGAGAGGATACTCCACCTTTCAGCCACAGTGGGATTTGCGGTCTGGAGGTGAGGAGTTTACCCTGTTCGTAACTTACCTGCATTAACTGACGTTGGGGGTGTTAGTCATTCCATGGGGTCGGGATAGTAGTCATACAGCGTGTGCACGGTAGGGGCCATTTGTGGACTCAGATGATTATGTGTTCGATCCATTGAATGTATGTGGGGGCTGTAGGGAATGATGTGGGGTGGGGTGGAAACATAGGGATAAAGATATGAATGATAGTGTTAGATATACAGGATTGGAGTGAAGTCCTTAAAAACGCGAGTGGGTGTAGGGTAGAATTTATAAAGCTTGATATGGGGTAGAGTGAAATTTAAAGAATGATAGGAGGCTATTGGGTATGTATACCTTGATGGTTAAGTGTGGGATCTATGCAGTCATATTTGTGAGGGTTCCTAGAGTTGCATAAGGGAGTTTGTGGATATGTACAAAGTTACATATTGTGGAGGACAACCACTTACATATAATTGGAGAGCAGGACTGAAGTGGATTTATAAAGTTAAGTGAGGGAAGTCACAGGGGGTTTCATCGAGTTGCAGATGGGGGGCCGGAGGTCCAGGCATTGCCTGCATGTGACACATGGGCTTCTTGGAGTTTCATAGTGTTAGGCAAGATCACCAATTTCATAGATTTGGCGTGGGTGGTGGGGGCGGGAGGAAGTCTCATAAAGTGGAGCGGAGGAGGGGGGTCAGTGGGTGACATGTAGAGAGGGAGCCCTTTGTGAGTTTCACATAGTCAGAGATGGGGAACTAGTGATTTTCTTAGAGTGAAGGGGGTGGGGGTGGCAGGCAGGAAGTGCCATGAAGCTACAGAGGGGTATGTGGTGAGTTTCACACAATTAGCGAGTTGGATTCAAGAAATAAGGGGGCCAGGGGAGTTTCATGGATTTTATAGAGTTATACGGTGCAGGCAGAGGCAGAATTCTTAGAGATAGACAGTGAGGTGGCATGGCAGCATTCATGAAGTTATGCGGGGTGAAGAAGGGTGGGTTACAAAGAGCTATAGAAGAGGTAAGTGTGTGCTCCATAGAGTGGACTACACAGAGTCGAAAATAAGCAGAGGTCAGAGTGCATTCGTAAATGTCAGAGGGGGCTAGAGTTGGCAATCAGCGTGGCTTGCAGATAGGTAATTCAGGGGGCAGGAGGGCTCAGCATGCATCCATGGGCACCCAGGATGGCCTAGCTGGGCACAGGGAGGCAGCTTCGAGCAGCTGCACCCCGTCTTCTGCCCCGTCACAGGCCGTGGACGTGAGCCGGCTGGGCAGTAAATCACAGCTGGAATCTGCATGCCATGCTGAGGTGTGGTATCAGGGAACATTGCTGGACACAGGGAGGCAGCTTCAGGCAGCTGCACCCTGTCTTCTTCCCCATCCCAGGACTTGATCTGGCTGGACTTTAAATCACAGAGCCGTACACCACATGCTGAGCTGAGGTACGCTATCAGGGCAGCTACATGGATATGAGAGGAGGAGGAGGTCTCCTGCGGCTCTCGTGGAGGGAGCATCTCTGTTCTATCTCAACACATTTCACTGGCAAAAACATATCATATGTGATGTCATACTACGTGGCAAACTAAGAAAACCTACAGGGGGTTGTGATTGGCTTAAGAGGAACATCTAAGTATACTTACATTAAGGGATCGGGTTGTGATTGGGTCTCTGCAATCAGGTGGACAGGTTATGCCCACCCCTAGTGCAAATCATCTTCAACAGTTACTAGTTAAACGGTACACCATTGGCTATCAAACTATAAGGCCCTTCGTTATATGGCCCTCTACTATTGGTAGGCATGCTTGTTCTCTTCTGGAACATTCAACTCACTAGCAGCACGTAAGTTGATACCCCAGGTGCCAGTGGGTGGACTTGACATGTCTCTCCACCCAATTAGCCCATCATCTCTCATCGCTCATGCTGTCTGCCATTCAGATTGTCTTTGAACTTGTCCTTGCAAAATATCACTGCTCCTGAGAATAAAAGGGAGTATAGGCACGCTCTTATCGCAGTTCAGGTCTGTACACCCAACTCCTATTCCATCCTGGACTCATATGACTGGAGACCACATTTCGGCCTGTTTTGTAACATTTAATTGTCTTGAATTAATGATCTTGGCATGCATGGTGTTCTTTCTTGCACCTTAACAAGGGCTGATTCAGCTTCTCACGTTCACTGTTCTTCAAGGATAGAAAACCGGTTATTGACCACTCCATCATTTAACACCAAGCCAGACAGCTATTTCAAGCCTTTCCTCGATCTTCAGCTGCCTTCTTACTGAGACACAGCTTTTCGATCCTTCTTTCTTCATGGGTCTAAGCTTACTAAATGTGTGACAACGACGTCCAGATTCTATATAATGAGGGCGCCACCTGCAGTCTATTCACTACGTATAGCCAGCCTTTATGATTACTTTGTCTACTTGCGTTGCTGCACATGTGCAGTTGTAAAACGGCTTATATTTTCTGCACTGCTCTTCACATGTGCAATCTTGATTTCGCATATGAAAGTTTACTCGATCTTTACTTCGTCATCAGATTCTATAAGGTCTATGCATCTCCTCCTTTGACCACTCTTCACAGTCCGTTGCGCTAATTTCTTGTGATGTCACCAGCCTCCTTTTCTCTTATCTTCATATTCCTTCAGGGATCACCTCCAAGAGATTGTCATCTCTGAGGGGTACATCATGTAGGTTCTTTTCTATGGATACTTTTTCTCGAAGACTATCCAGTGAAATTGGCACCATCACTGGTGTTGTGCATGTTGCGATTTCCGGTTCCCAACATATAGGAAGAATGGGGGCGGGACTTCCTGCAGAGCTATTCAGCTGCTCCTCTACAGAGTTGTCATGTGTTCTTGTGGCAACAGGGCTTCTTATGAATGTATAGACAACCACACCCCTCAACTCGATATAGCCCTCAGTTCCTCTTACTTTGTGATAGTCTCCAGATCGTGTGACACCATTGTTCGAGAGTTTCATCAGAACGAGCCCGGAAGTGGCACACTGCATGGAAGTCAAGTTCAAAGTCCTTTGTTACAAAGGTTATACTGATGACATGGATGCGTACGTTAATGCACACTTTTATTGAAGACAACTGAATATAATTGTGAGCTCCAACTTACCTCCTGTTCTGTCATATCCGACGGTCTCCATTGGAATCTCCAAGCTCAGACATTTTGGTGACTGCATGCCATTCCTCCGGATGGAAGGCGCTGAGTACTCTGATACCCCCCCAGGTGGATCCTAACGTTACCACAGCCTTTCAATGCACAGATAAAACACGCAAATTGCCCAAAGCCAGGTGGAGTAGCCCACCAGTTCCTGGTTAAAATTTCCATTTGGAAGCTTGCAGGCATATATTTAATATGAATAATTCAGAATGTCAAGCCTGACAAAAAATAAACCAGGTCTGGTCGAGCTATGTCCATCCGACACATGACAAGTTGAAACCCCCCTGCACATTATGACAAATACAGCATGACCACGGAATAACCATGATTTTGAGTCATAATGGTCTAATGCAAACTCCCTTTTATAGGTAACAATTAGATGCCTCTATCTGCCATGAATACTCAGACTTGTTCGATAGACATCACGCCAGTTTGATGTATGATATACCTAATCCTACACACGTTTTGAGCATGCGTGTGGGTTCAGAAGAAGATTTATGGGACTGCATTAGATATGTTGTACTTTCAGTATACCGCTGAGAAGTTGGCCAAGCATGACAATACATTGACAGCACCAGAGCCACCAGAGGTGGATGAGGAGTAATGAAGAAAGCGATGCACAGCTACTTCCACAAAGGCAGACCCATGCTGTGGATGAAGCACCCCATGCCAAGGCTCCAACTGACCCACACAACCCGCCTAATAAGGCCAATCCTGCACCTTCGCTAACCTCTAAAGTTTAGTCGAAATGCTCCTGGTCCATTTTTATGGAAACGCTATATTAATTACTTCTGAGCCGTATTTGTGGTCTCATGGAAAGGGACTGCTGTTCTAGCAGGCTAGTGCGGCACCACAGGCCAGATTCCTGAAAAGACTTGACTGGGATGTTGGAATGGAGAGTGTTGCATCCACAATATAGTACCATAGTTGCATTGGTTTTTTGTATGCTGGTCTTAGGCGGTGGATAATCGATTAATGGTCAGGTTGGTGACAGATTGTAGGTAGGAAGCTGTAGTCATGGCTCACTTCATGAGCTTTGACTGCACCCGATTGCTTTTCCATCTGCCTCTTAGCTAGCGTGTTTGTTCATGGAAGTGGACGTTCATGTTCCAGCATGCATTTGCCAAGTCCATCACCACTGGGGCTACATCACTGTGAAATTCCCCTGTTTATGGGGGGTGGAGGGTTGCAGTCCATGACCTGCTCTTACCCTGCCAACTTTCTGCCATGCTTCATTTTCAGCCAGCAGTGTCCCACTTTGGCATATGCCCCAGTAGTTACATGATCATAAGACCTGGATATCTGGTCTACTAAAGGCTTTGAAATGACCAGCCCATCTTATTGTAGCAGTATCTGAGGTCTGCACTCCTAACAAGTGTCCCAGGCTGTTCATGGACGTGATTTAAAGGTAAGGGGGGGGGGGGGGGAGTGAGAGTACAATGGAAAAATCGGTTTGGCTTCTTATTTAAAAAGGCATTGTTTGGAAAGGGAAATCAAAGGGAAAAATAATTTTGGGCTTGTTACTAGAAATTCAATATGAGGGAAAGGAATACAGGGGGGGAATTGTTTTTGCAACACACATGAAAATGAAAGGCAGGGCTTTGTGATTTGGGTCGGAGAACAATGGAAACACAGGGGAAATTTTGTTTTGCAACACACATACAGATGAGATGCAATGTTTTGTAATTCTGATTTAAAATGAATGGTGATAAATGGGAAATGTGCACAATGGTGCACCCTGCACACTGACTTCAAAGGTGGCATTTTGTTTATTACATCTTTTGGGATTCATGACCACTGCCCTTTCTGTACAGAGGTCCAGGGTTTCAGAAAACAGTCAACCAAGTCTTTATGGGCTATACCAGCTCTAACACACTGGGCATACACTTTGTTAGTTCCGAATTCTAACAACACTCATCCTGTGATTTTCTATATGGGAATTAATTGATTTAACTTTAATTCAATGCACTAAGAATCTACACAGCTTCTCCCCTCCCCACAATTTAATGGAAAGGATTAAGGTGGGCTGCTCCCAAAACAATGCAATTTAAATGGATTGGGTGATTTTGTATAGTGGAATTAACTGAAATTGGATTTAATGCAATGTGCCAAGGGCCTCCCCAGTTTCAACCCCCCCTGCCCACTAATGGAAATGGTTAAGTCAGGTAGCTCCCCACCTGTACCCAGACTCTTTCTAGCTCCTCTGCTCCAAGCTAGCTTTTAGGTTTCCCTGTCACTGTCTCCAATGAAAGGATTGAGGCCTCTCTGCTAGTTGTTCCTCACAAGAGTCCATCAGCAGGCTAGCTCCTGGAATAAAGTGAAAAAAACACATTCTGATGCAAACATGCTCTCTTGTAGGGATGATGACACTCCAACATTGTCATAATTCACATGCTAAGTATTGGCTAGCAACCTTCCTTCACCTCCCACCAAGATGCACATTGAGTGCTGATAGGATCAGAAGTTGGGAGATATGTGTGATGTAGGCTGAGGGAGGAGAAAGATTTGTCAACCCAAAGTGGCAGGTGCGTTTTACATGCTTTATTCTGAAACATCTCACAATGTGGCAAATACCTGAATCTTTCAGAGAACCACATGAATATATATATTTTTGAGTTCTATATTTTATGGCGAGTTGGAAAATACTAATTTTATTTCGGCACACCCTCCTGAAAATGCCAGAATCATACATTTGACTATAACTTTAGCTATGTACATCACAAAAATCTTGTTTGTACATGGTCCCAACTGGCTTTTAACCCCTTTAAAAAGAACCCGGGGGGAGGAGGGTGTGATAGAATACACAATGCTCTATTTATTTAGGAAAATGTTTTCAATGTTTAATCAATGGCACTGCATGCTGTGAGAAGTAGTTTCATTTCTCACCCAAGTTTCCATTTCTCCTGGAGCCTGTGACCAGCCACCTGCTCAGACCAGTGTTTATACTACCCTCTTCTGCTGCACTTCAAAGGGTCTTTGTTCAGCGCCAATGCACATTTTATTTGAAAACTGACCTTAAAGTTAATTTCTGTTGGTCATGTTATCTGTAAATCCCATAATTTCAATCTACTTATTTGTATATGCTAGCATTTTAATTGACAACTAGACATGTTTCCTTGCTGGGCCCAGCCCCAAAGGCCTTGGGTCAAAGTTTGAGCTCTGTGAGAAAAAACAAGTTGCAGTTCACAATTTTGAAAGGCTAGCATATTGCATTTACCAACCGCGTACATGTAACTTTCAATACTGCAGGAGGGCCTGTTGTTCACAATAATCTTTCTTTATATCTGTATAAACAGACATAAAATATGGCACAGTTACCAGTGTTCATTTATGCAAAAACTAAATAGGCTTTCCTTGTAAATGCTGTCATTTCTATGTGCTGAAATTGGGTCTCTTGAAAACTCAGTCTGTCATTTGACTTTACTTTACCAATGTAAGGCATCATTCCTCCTTTCTACCTTCAAGATGCCAGTATTTCAAATGTCTTTATCCTTTCCATGAGCACTGTTACAGTTTTGAATCTGTAAAAGTGGGCATTTACACGGAGACAGCATCTAAAGTGCCCCATGTACTTGAAATTCATCGGCCGCAGTTAACAATATTCCAGTTATTAGTCTCACTCTTTTCGGGCTGAATGCCTGTGCATTATGACAAAATGGAGGGAGGCCCATTCTCACTCATTCACTAGGCCTCATGTTGAATGTTGAAATCACTGCTTTATATTGGCTTCTATATTTCAATCAACTCTATACTGAGCCAGCTTCACTCTCACAATGGGGCCTAGCATGGACTCTCCATCTCTGTTGCTCTGGGGCTCTCTTTTTACCCCACAATGGCTCAATGTCAATGAGGTGTTACTTTTGTGGTCCTGACCTACCCAATAGTAATTCATTCTTTGTCAGGTGAGTGAAGGTCGTTGGCTGATGTGATGCTGTACCTTGCCGGCTGCATGTGAATTGGAGTAGGTGACCAGGGAGGCACCACCCACTCTGTGATGCAAGGCCAAGGAATGGAATGGGAAGGGTCCCTTAGTTGTTCAACCAACACCAGTGTTACCCCATTTACTTCACCCAGATATCTTCCCTTTTAAGTGATGTACAAAATGCATCTGCAAGTGGCAATAAGACTGTGGGTTCCGCTGGCCCCTTGATTCACGCCCTACTGCTTGTAAATTGTCTTTTTTTGGTATCGGTGAAGTCAGATTCTCTCATAACAAGTGTTTACCAAGAAAGCCACTGCCAGAGAGGTGCTACCTTAATAGAACCCTTACAGAGCCCTGGGACTCCCACGCATGCATGCAAGGAAGGAGAAATAATATGGCGGAGCGGCCCTCTGAAACTACTGTCGAGAGGACAAGTAAACGCTACACTCCTCAACCATAGGCACCTGTAATGCAACGCATATTCTAAATCCACCAATCCTGATACAATACAAGAAATAACATTCGGCAGTTCTCCCAACCTCTCAACAACGGCCTATAAACATTTACTGCAGACCACCGGTGCTAGCCGTTCGAATATATTAGTGCACACATCCCTCCCTTAAAGTCATACATTTGTTTTAATGAATGCTTTACAACCTATTGTCTTAATATTCTTCTTTTACCTAAATTGTATTTGAAGTGAGTGATTTTGGTAATTGTTGTTTCACAGTCAGGAGAGAAAACGTGCAATTTACCCATTACTACCATAGGTGGGAGTGGGGGGCTAAATGTAACTCTTTGTTTTGTGCTGATCCCAGTATACAGCGACGTTCCTATAGAGTATTTGAAGAGCATATCAAAAGGTCATGTACAGAAGAGCTATTGACATCGAGCATGCGCATACTACAAAGTGTAGCGCAAAGACGCCCAAAGAGACCTGCACATATGTGTGGGTCGCCCATTTGAACATTGGTAGACCTGCAAATATTCACTGATTACTTAGGAGCGGGGGAGTGCACATACGCCTCGGAGCACGAGGAGCTCTCCCAAAGCTTACTAGTGCTGCCCGAGAAATAATGTATTGTTCTAACACAAATACGGGAGGCTCGCTTGTGCTACATATAGAAAACGATCCTTTGAAGGGCTGACATTCAAGCACGCTTTAGAAATAGACAAATCATTTCTATTTCTCTAGTAAAGCTCTGCTCGCTCTGGATATTGAAAAGGTTCTCTTTATCTACCTTTATTGGAAGTGGCATGGCACGTGCTAAAAATCCCTCAGCGCTGGGTGAGGGATGCACTAGTAAACATGGCACACAGCCCTGTGGGGTTCAGACCACGGGACGGAAGTGGTGCATATATTCGTGACCTGTGGACCATCATGGTAGCCTGCCCTGCTTCGCAGGTTCCATACCTGTGGTGCTTGCATTGGTTCCCTGTGGGTAATCTTTGTATCCTGCCCTTCTTGCAGCGTCCAATGCTGTGCGGCATGGATTTAGGCCCCATGGGTTGTCATGATAGCCTGCCCTTCTTGCAGCTCTCATGCATGTGGTGCATCTATTGGTGCACTGTGGGCCATCATGCTAGCATGCCCTTCTTTCCAGGGTCCATGCCTCTGCTGATCTATTGGTGCCCCGGTGGCCATCATGCTAGCCTGCCCTTCTTTCCAGGGTCCATGCCTCTGCTGATGTATTGGTGCCCTGTGGGCCATCTTGGTAGCCTGCCCTTCTTGTAGAGCGCATGCTTTTGGTGCATGTGTGAGGGCCTTGTGGCACATCTTAGTATCCTACCCTTTTTGCAGAGCCCATGCCTATGGTACATGTATTTGGGCCCTGCAGGGTATCCTGGTAGCATGCCCTTCTTCGCAGGGCACATGCCTGTTGTGATGTATTGGTGCATTCTGACACATCTTATTATCCTGCCCTTCTTGCAGGGCTCTTGTCAGCAGTGCATGTATGGGTGCCCTGTGGGCTGCCATGGTAGCCTGCCCTTCTTACAGAGCCAATGCCTGTGGTACTTGTATTTGGGCCCTGTGTGTTATCTTGGCAGCGCCCATCTTGCTGGGTCCAGGCCTGTGGTGTATGAATTGGTGCCCTGTGGGCCATCATGGTAGCCTGCCCTTCTTGCAGGGCCCATGGCTGCGGTGCAGGAAATGGTGTCCTGTGGGTCATCATGGTAGCCTGCCCGTCTTTGCAAGGGCCATACCTGGGGTGCATGCATTGGCTGCTCTGTGGGTCGTCTTGGCAGTGCCCTCCTTTGCAGGGCACATGCCTCTGCTGCATGTATTAGGTCTCTGTAGGTCATCATGGCAGCCTGCCCTTCTTGCAGGGCCCATGCATATGATGCATGTATTGGTGCCTTGTGGGTCATCATGGGATCCTGCCCTTCCTGCAGGGCCAATGCCTGTGGTGAATGCATTGGCTGCTCTGTGGGTCATCTTGGCAGGGCCGTCCTTTACAGGGCTCATGCCTGTGTTGCATTTAACAGTGCCCTGTGGGTCATCATGGTAGCCTGCTCTCCACATTTGGAATCCTTTCTTTTGAATCAGCAGAACTGTTCAAGGTTTTAGTTGAACTTGGGCTATCCAAAACTGTTTGAAAAGGCTTACAGCATATACACAATAAACTGATTTTTTTCTGAGAGATTAAATAACCAGTGCTATTAATCAGTTCAATTATGCTAATTCACTGAACCGTGGTAGAAGAAAGGGCGGAGTCGTCAGTTCCTGGATTCAAACCTGTGAACTGCATCTTACAAACAGACAAACAGAGGAAGTGAGTAAAACTCCCATTCAGCCCTGTCCCCTGCATAATGTGCATTTGTGTTTGTACGGGTTGCTGGTGCCCTGGTTTTGGAATATCTGGTCTAATGAACGAATCTTACATTGCATTGATTTGGATATTCATAGCAAGTGGGAAATGGAGGTTACGGTTCACTTCAGTTACATCTGGAAGCAGGAAACAGTGGCACCAATCCTAGCCTTTCACTTGGCCAAATGTATGACTGTGAGCAGGTTTATTTCTTCAGAACATTTGTGTCACAATGTGAGGATGGCAACTGGTGGGCAAAGAGGAGAAAGTTGCCAATGACATTGAAATGAGTGATTAATTGCTATCTGAGGGGTTCAAATAACTCCTTAAAAGTGTTGTTGGCTCACATCTGGGCAACGCAAGCCAAGTGCAAGGCTTACTGTGAGGGAGATACTGGGGTGCGCAAGGACTGAACATTCACCCATAAACCACAGTCTAAAGAATAAAGAACGCGATGCCCACCTTGCTCGAGAAATTCACAGGCTTTACAAAATAACCAACAATATAAGGACTTTAAACGCATAGTCTGCTTTCTTTGTCCATTTTTTATTGCACCAAGCCAGGAAGTGGAACACAGAGTGCCACCAAAGGTAAGGATATTGGGGGGGAAGGCTGGTTGTAGGTATAGCGTGGGGTTACAGGGCCAGGGGGTTGTGGGATGGGGTGAGATTGTGCCAGCATGGGGCATCGTGTGGGCTGGTTATCAAGCCAATTAAGTGTTGATATGGTAGAGGGGGCACCTTGGGGGGTTTAAACCTCCCCATTAATGAGGACAGTGGTAGTCGCAGTGGGGCTGGGCAGTTGTCGAATTGAGCAGGAACGGTCGGGAGCGGTGCTCCACTACTTTTATTTTTTGCTATTAACAGCTTCACTACTTTTTGCAACCATTTTCAGCATCTGGAACTGTTCCTTTTGAAGTTAAAGCACACTTCTTCAGCAGAAATAAGTTACAGCTAAACTGAAATCTATTTCAACTCAATTGGCTGTCAACCAGCATGACTGCAACCCTTGAAAAATGTGTTGCACGTTGCTCCCTTCGTTCCTGCTCGGTCCCCCGCCGCAGTCACAGTTCCATTACTTTTATCCTACACTTCTATCACTGGGCTGAGGATTCGAGGGTAATATCTTCAATGGTTGAGAGGTATGGAGATGGATTCGATGAGTGGTATTCATTTGGAGGGTTTTCATGGATACGTCATTTTACCAGGTGCACTTCAGTCGAATCACATATATTCCAAAGACACATTGGTAAGAAACAAATATTCGGAGGTGATTTTTCGTTGCAATATAAAATAGAAACATCACAAGGACATGATGGCGCTACATGCAGAGAGAATAGTGTAAGATATCCCACGCTTTCAAAGGAAATATGGGGCAGCCTCTTCAGCCTCTGACTTGTGTGCTGCACAAGCGGATATTTGCCTGGACTGGGCTGCCTTGGATAACATTGAGTCTAGACGTGAAAGCTTTGTAAGCAAAGAAAAAGCATCCTCTTAGGAGGATAACTACCTGGAATTTGGGAAGATTCATAGAACGTTCATATCCGCAGAAGCTGTGTTATATCAGCGGCTGTCTATAATCATGCATTGGCAATGCCAACAGTTTCCGCTTTTATGCAGGCATGCGAAAGGCACTTGCCAGGCACAGCCGTAGTGGTATTAACTGGCCATTGATGGTAGCAGGTGAAAAATGTTGCGTGCATCTTGGCATCTAATAGCAGTGCCTGGAAAATGCCTACCACTGATACACAAGCCAAAACTGTTGGCTTTGCCAATGCTTCATTTTAACAGGCCTTCACTGAAGGACATGCAAGGGGCTTATAAATCAAGTGGCTGAAGCCAGTCCTGGTTTAGACTTGTTTATACCAGCAGTTCTGTGTTTTCAACTCCAATTAGGTCATTAACTCTCAGAAGACCGCTTCAAGAAAACACTGGCAGGCACTTAGAGTGCAAAGTTTGATGAAAAGGCTTTCTTAAAGCAAGCTCAACGGTTTCCCAGGTGGAGGTGTTTTGGGCGGGGGGTGTCGGTGGGGATGGCAGGAACTGGGTGGGAATGGCCATAGGGATTGGCATATGTAGTCAATGGTGTGTGAATAACCAAACCACACCTACAAGCTGTGTGACCCTCCTCATATGCCATTTCTCCCTAGCTGTAGTTTAATGCAATGTATTGGGATTATAGGTGTCACAAGCGACTTCTAATAGCACAAACTAAAAAGCAAACACTGATTTTCTCACAGGTTATAGTTATGAAGTTAAGAACCAGCCATACTATGAGAACCCCAATATCTGCCGGATTTGCCAGGAATATAATCGAACAACAAAAGATCGCAATGGAGACAGGGGCCACTCACGCCCCCTCCAACTCACCCAACCAAGAAATGCCAATATGGGGAAAAAGCATTAAACATTTACTTCCAAACGGTTTCTTCTGATGCAAGTGCACGAAGGATGAAAGCGAAAAAAGGGTGGAAAACATTTTTGGAGACTAAATGACACCTCAAAGTAATTCAAGGGAACTCAGAAAGACGGCATTCAGGAGGAGTGATTTTTATGAGTATTCGATTTGGCCATAGTTGTTTTATGCCAGCAGGGGACTGGCGCGTCACCTCAGCTCAGACAGGATGTGCGGCTATGCAGACAGTGTAAACTATCTGTCAAAGATCTCTTATATGTTTTATCAATTTTCCCAGACCTAATGCAACCCTGGCACGGGTTCCTTTGCCCGATTTTTATTCGAAGCAATACTACAACTGTTTAGAAGGCGATGAGGATAATCTATGCTCATGAAGCAAGGCGGATGGACGTCTGTGTGCATGAGCTTGCTCACTTTGCTGTAGAGCAGCAATATGAAAGAGTGGTTATATGGGTAATGCTACTAAGGACTCTGTTGCAGTTAAAACGAGGATGTAGTTTAATGACTAGCAAAGCCCTTTGTGTGAGTTTTATTTTGCTTTTGAAGGGCTTTTTTATACACATGGACCATACAATGCTTTGCTCCGCTATGGCAACTGCTTGGATTATATGCTCCTGTTTTGCAAGTATTTTGTGTACATGCTGTGTGTAATTTGAACATCTGCACGGTTGGTGTGTGCTCACCTTCGATTTTTTTAAATTTTGTATGAAATGTAATGATGGTAGATACAACTCTGGAAATGTTCCTATGCTCACAGCACGACATACAAATATACCAGTGTACTCTGGGTGGGCACAGCCTACAGGCACAGTCCTCCCTGTCATATTTAGTTGGGATCTGACAGGTGGAGTACATGATGTATGTCAGAAAGGGGGAGGGTCAAAACCTTCCTCCTGCCTAAGTATCAAAGGCTCTGTGGATATGGCCTGTCCTTTTGTGGAAACACTGCAAATGGTGGCAGCAATTAACATGATTAACATACTAATAGAGTATACTTGAAACAGGCCCACATGGGGCCTGGCTGCAGAGGCTAAACAAAATACAGGAAGACCCCAACAATGTTTGATATGCACTATGTCAACCTGATGCCAGCTTCTGCCTCTCAGTATCAAGGGCAGTGACCTGTCATGTCTGTGACTGCATGTTTACAGTAGGCAACCCCAGCAGGGGGACCCCATTCAGAAGTTATGAGTATGTGGATTGATTGAGACGGAAAGTCTGGTCTTTCCGCACCTTCAAGTGAGACCTGCCGCTTTAATCAGGACCCACAGAGAGCTCAATTAACCAGAGAGACCCTTTGAGCCACAACAGACTTGAAGATGGGTGGGACTTACAATTACATGTTTTCACCCCTTTACCTTTTCTGTTGCAAAGCACTCTGGTTATGACCTCATGCATACAGGAGATAGTTGGGACCAGGATTGCTTCATTAAGGTAGGCCTATTCTACAACAATCACTGTGGCCAATTTGGCTTTAAAAGATGGCTGAGTCCCTTTTTTGGGCAGATCATCTGAAGACTGCAAGGAGTAACAAGATGAACTCAGGACTGGATCCTGGTTGAATGTACAGTCTGCCTTACAGATTCCACAAGTGAGGGAAGGCCAGGATTTCCAAAGAGCGAAGCAAGATCCTGCCCCTACCCAGCCAGCACACAGCATGCCCTTCTAGACTCTGCAGCAAGCTTCCTAGGTGGGAAGTGCCAGAGAGTCTGTGAATCAAACCAAGGACAAGGCTGTTGCCTACACCACTCTCCTCAGCTTTGGGCCATCAGCCTTAAAGGATGACACAAGCCCAGTGAAGAAGCTAGGAGGAGTGCATCAACAAGAATCAACTAGCATCCGCCTTAAAGGACATTTTCAAGCAAGTCGAGCCCCACGAGCTGCAAACGACTGCACCTCTCACTGTTGTCACATGGCAGTCGCTTATGTAATTCGAGATGCCTCGGACAGTGCTTCAAACCCACCAACCAACACTGAGACAACGATTCCTGAGCCGTTGTGTAGGCCACTCTGCAGCCTTCCAACCAGCATCGCTCGACAAACTGCCTTCTGCCTGATACCAGCAGCTGTCTCTCGTCTTGAACTCTGTTGCAGGAGCTGCAAAGCACCCTGAAACCGACTAGACCCTGTCGAGCACCAAAAACTTCTACAAGCACAAGGTACATTGTGGTTCTGTCCCCTTGGTCCATCTCCGAAGGCCCCTTGTGACATTATACGTCCCATTACTCCCTTTGTGCTGAAACCAAGTATCCTTGAAATATTGTGATTAATTACTTTACCGACTACCCTCCTGTTAGTATCCAGAGTGCATCCCTTTTCCTTCTTGAAACTTTCTGTCCCTTGCATTCTTTTACAGGGTGAATTGTATTTTGTAGTGTGTTAGAACTGTCTAATACGATAATAATAAAGTAGATATATAAAGTAGATATATTTATACAACCTTGACTAGACAATCCATTTTATTATTGGAAAATAATTGTATTTTTGCTGTGTTGCAACTAACCAACGATCCGCAATCTTGCAGAGACCTATTGCTCCGTCCATGTTACCAAAATTGGACAAGGAGGTTTATCATTTTCTTGTGTTTCCAATCTGTTTGGATCCCTTATGGTGTACTAGAGGTGTGGGTCTGATTGATGGTTTAGAAAATGATATTAATCCCTGGACCACTGGTGACTCAGAAGTTGATTTGTCACATTGGTGGCAAGCGGTAGGATCTAGTTGGAGCCTTGCCCACAGCTTAATCTCCCAACGATAAAGGTATTGTTGCAGGCAACGTTTAGACACTGCTATATATTTGTAATAATCATGGATGTTGACATAGAGACTGTGAAAGGCATGAGGAAGGATGTCCTGTGCGTCCTATGTCAAGAGAGGGGACTTCCCCACAGCACTAAGGTTAATAAACTAGAGTTGCTGATCAGCCTCCTAGCTTGGGTAGAAGCAAGGGCAGTTGGGGAGAATACCCCAGGGGATGGGCCAGGCCCTGTGTACCTGAACATAAAAGACCTTCTGGAGGCGAAGTGGTAGATGACGAGGAAGACATCATGAGCAGTGTTTCTAACCAACCATCCTACATGTTTTCTCAACACTGGAGTGAGGTTGTGGGCTAGTGAGGTATCCTGCAGGTCCCAGGCCTCAGCACAGTCTCTAAGTAATTGTTCAGGCTGTTAATGAGGTAGCAACTAGAAAGCTCCTGCTGGAGGAGAGAAGGCTAGTGCTAGAAGAACAGAAACAGTGGGCAAGGTCACCATAGAGTGGGACTGGGCCGTAATAGAGATGCGCAAGCTGTTGCTTGAAGAGAAGAAGGAGGCCAACAGATCTAGCAAAAGCAAAAGCAGTAATAGTGGCCCAGCCAGAATGCCCGTGATAAGCCCCGGTGGCACATCCCCAAAGACTTAGTGCAGGCTCACGAAGTGGGGAAGGAAATTTGTGACTCCTTTGAAGTGCTCAAGCTGACTTTTCAGCTATAGGAAAGGGAGTACTGTTGGGTGCAGCATTGATGAGTCACTTACCGACACCAGGGACTGATGCAATTCTTCAGTTAACTCCTGATGAAAGGACCATTTAAGAAAGCATGAAGGTGGCCCTCCATAGGTACTACTGTAAAACTACAGAACAGTATATCAAGAGCTTCAGAGAGCTTGCAAAGAAAAGTGGACAGGCATTTGAAGCATTCACACACATGTCGTTGAAATATCTGTGAATGTGGGTGGCTGGTAACAAAGTTGACACATTTAAAGGGAGGTGCAATTTGATTGTGTGTGAGCATGTATTGAAGAGTTGCGAGATTGACCTACACCAACATCTTGTGGAAAAGACTATCACAGACCCTAGGGAACTTGCAAAGGCTGCCGACAGGTATGCGAGTACCAGAGTCCAGAAAAAAAGCTCAGATGAGCACACCCAAACTGGCAGAGAAATCTTCAGACAAAAAAGTAAACAAAAAAGTAAACAAAGATAGATGGGAAGGACAAAGTTACAAAGGACCATGGTTCATCCGTACACACTGAAAAGAAGAGTGCAGGCACCCTTAACATTGGGACATCAGCGTTCTCACCACCCAAAGGTTTTTTTGTATGTAAGGAGTTCGGCCATAGGAAAGGAGATCCTGCTTGCAAGGGCTTATCCAAGCAAGCCATAGTGAATGTTGGTTTCATAGAAAGACTTCCCACTTGACCAAGGAATGGCCAAATGTGGATTGGGTACACTCAGTGGGAATGGTAACGGGTCTCCAGGTAAGATCCCAGTTCCTTATAATACTCAACTCTATTTAGAACATGTGTATATCAATGGCCACAAAGCTACTGCGGTCCAAGAAACCCGTCTAGGTTCACTGCTGTCACCCGACAGTGGATACAGCTAGCCCAATATATTGATGGGCCTGATTGTAGCATCAGTGAGTTTGACAGAAACAGTAAGTGCCCTTTGGCAATAGTAGAGTTCAGCTGGCAAGGTGAATTTGGGACAGCGCTGTGTATCAGTGAAAGACTCCATGCCTGTTTGCCTGTTGGGTAATGATTTTCCTGGTCCCGAGATAGTCGTAGTGGCTAAGCGATCGAGGGTCAAAGAGATCGCCATACTGAACACTCTCAGAGCATTAGGGCCTGGAGTGCTTTCAGAAGGCTTGTTGGAAGGACCAGCGTGGCCGTTAGCTCCTAGTCTAGTTCCACCGACTGCTGAGTCGCGAACTCCTGTGGGAGAGGGGTCAGTAGCCAACCAGGATACTACATTCGTAGAAGGGGACTCTGTGACTTCAAAGTTGCCTGGCGCAGCGCAGGAACCTGAGGTGGAGGACCAGGTGGGCATAGATCTGAAAGGCCTGCCCAAACTGGGTGAGTTTGCATCAGCTGGGGGTCCAAATAAGACTGACTTCTTCACAGCAAAGAAAGAGTGTCCCACCCTGGCAGGTCTGCGGAAGCAGGCGGAGGAGCAGGCTAAGGGTGAGGCCCCTGGACTGTTCAGAGTGTACTGGGAGGATTAACTCCTGTACAGTGAGCCAAAAGACTCTGAGGGCAAGGGAACCAGAAGGTTGGTGATTCCCCAGTGCCAGAGAAAGTTCCTTTTGGATTTGGCTCACCAATTTCCTATAGCGGGTCACTTGGGAGTGACTAAGACATCAGACCGGTTGTCTCTGCACTTTTACTGGACGCAGTTTGACGTAAAGGTTAAGGAGTTTATCCAGCCCAGCCCAACTTGTCAAGCTTCTGGCAAGTCAGGTGGTGCTCCAAAGGCCCCCTTGATTCCACTACCCATGGTTGGGAGGCATTTCAAGAGAATAGGCATGGACATTGTAGGTCCTTTGGATCCTCAAACCAGCTCAGGGAACACATACATCTTGGTGGTGGTAGACCATGGCACAAGGTACCATGAGGCTGTCCCTCTGTGGAACATCAAATCCCCTGTGGTTGCGAATGCTCTGATTGCGATATTCTCTCTTGTTGGATTACACAAGGAAGTCGTTTCTGACATGGGATCAAACTTCAGATCAGTGTATATGAAGATCTACGTGGGAAGAGTGTGGAGCCACCTACCGGTTCTCTACATCCTTTCATCCACAAACAAACAGGCCTAATGAGCGGTTCAATAAAGACCCTGAAAGGCATAGTAGGTGTCTTAGAAGAGCACCTGAGGAGAAAATGGGATATTCTCTTGCCATGCCTACTTTTCACCCACAGGGAGGTACTCCAGAACAGAGTAGGGTTTAGCCGCTTTGAGCTTCTGTTTGGACACCCTGTAGGAGGTCCCCTCAGTCTAGTGACAGAGAGATGGGAGGGCAACCCCTCATCCCCTATGTGAGATTTCTTTGACTATGTACTTGGCCTTCGGCCTAGAATGACAAAGTACATGGAACAGTCGACAAAAAAACTAAAGGCCAGCCAGGAGCTGATGAAGCACTGGCATGACCAGAAGGCAATGGTGACAGTCTATTCTCCAGGCCAGTGGGTGTGATTATGGAACTTGTAAAACCCAGGGCCCTTCAGGACAAGTGGACTGGGCCTTACTGTGTGCTGGAAAAAGTCAGTGAAGTGAATTATCTCATTGATGTGAAAGGACCAAAACAAATGTGTAGGGTCTTTCACATCAACCGGCTAAAACACAATTATAGCCGGCATGACTTCCTCATGGCATTAGTGACTGATCGAGAGACTGAGGAGGAGACCGATCCCCGACCAGACCTCCTGCACACTGAAGCCACAGATGGGTCAGTTGACAGGGTCGGACTGGGACAAGAAATAGGCCCGGTCACCCAAAAAAAAAGTGGCCCACCCCTCGCCTCAAAAAAGTGGCCCACCCCTCGCCTCACAACCCTTGACCTATGATGACATCACCAGAAGTGATGTCCTTTGACCCCACAGTGACATCCTGGGAAGCAATGAAACACAACCTTTCACCCATTGACAAAACAGGAAATGGCATCAAATAGCATTGTTCCTAAGTACACTAAATTACTGTGAATCCAAGCAGAGTTCCAAAGCCAAATGATAATGTTATTGTATAGCACTTAAGCTTAAGCTCTTTTTTTATAGAAGAAATATGCATCCAATATCACCCAACCTGTGGTGGTACACATTTATCGACCTAAGAAGGATGAAAGGCTTTTTGAAAAAAAAACAAAAAAAAACTGGCCCCCACTCCCCAGGAACGATTTTGCCCCGGCCACGGGCCGAAAGGCAGAGGGGCCAATCCGACCCTGTCGACCCTGTCAGTTAAAGGTATCAACCTTGCAATGGACAATGGACACCATCAAGGAGGACATTTCCAAGATGCTTTCCCTAGAGGTGATCCGACAGCCCCTGTGGTAGCCCAGTGGTACTGGTCCCTAACAAGACCAGTGGTGGGAAGACTGAAGTCTGCTTTTGTGAGGACTACGGGGGGCTCAATTCTGTCATGAAAACAGATGCTCAACCCATTCTTCGGGCAGATGAGCTCATGGACAAACTTGTTGCTGCCAAGTACATGAGTACCCTCGACACGGTATTGGCAGGTCGGCTTGACAGATGGAGTGAGGGAGAGGTCAGAATTTGCAACCCCAAAAGGACATTATCAGTTCACGTTGCTGCCCTTCGGATTGAAAAATGCCCCTACCACATTTCAGCAGATGGTTAACCAGGTTTTGTCTGGTCTGGAAAACTTCAGTGTGGCCTATTGAGACAACATTGCTGTGTTCAGCCACACCTGTAAGGATCACATATCTCACCTAAAACAAGTGCTTCAGGCGCTGCAGAATGCAGCTCTGACTATCAATGCCACAAAGTGCCAGATAGCGCAGCGCACAGTGACTTACCTAGACTACCTGGTCGGTGGAGGTAAGAAACATCCTCTCAAAGCAAAGGTAAAGGCTGTGAAGGATTGGGACAACCCCACTACACAGACGCAGGTGAGAGCCTTTCTAGGTCTCACCGAGTATTACCAGTCGTTCATCCAGGGGTATTGGACCATTGCCAGGCCCCTGAATGATACAACTTTGAAAAAAATGCAAACAAGGTAAATTGGACCCCCCACCTGTCAAACCTCGTTTCAGGATTTAAAGGATGGATTGTGCAGGGCCCCAGTTCTGAAAGTGCTAGAATATAGTCAGGAATTCATTATCTGGACAGACACCTGTGATTTTGTCATTGGAGCAATTTTAGCTCAGCTGAATTTTCAAGTGGTAGAGCAAACTGTTGCCTACATTAGCAGGCAATTGACAAAAAGGAAATAACTGGGCTGTTGTTTTCCACAGTATGCAAGAGATTCCTGTTCGATAGGCGGAAGGCCAGAGTGACTGCACCGCCGGTAGAGAGAGAAGGAACACCAGGAAAGAACGAACAACAAACCGAAAGGGAGAAAAGAAGGTAAGTAGTCAGGAGGGCGAAAAGAAACAAAGAAAATAGAAGGAAGGGAATATTAGAAAGGAAACACGAAAAGGGGAAAGGGATTCCTTTCAAAATACAAAAACGGAGGACCACAGAGAGAAAGCCGAAAGAACGGCAGCGCCGCCTCCACCGTGAACAAGGAGCCCAAGCGGCTGGCGCGGGGCGTGAAGAGCAAAGAAAGTAGGTAGCGAAGGAGAAAAGAAACTCAGAAGGGAATAAAGGCAGCGTCCAGGAAAGGCCCCTTTTAACAAGTGACGCCACTCCTCACATGCAATTTTCATCGCCAATAACTCCTTTTCTATCACTGAATAATGGAGTTAGCTAGGAGTCCGTTTCTTGGACACATAGGCAATGGGGTATTCAACCCCTTGGTGTTCTTGTAGCAAAGCTGCTCCTACAGCCGCAGCAGAGGCATCTGTTTCCACAATAAAGAGTCTCTCTTGGTCTGGCCGACAGAGAGCAGGAGCAGAACAAAAAGCTTTCTTCAATCGCAGGAATGCCTCATCAGCTTTCGGGGACCATTGAAAGGGAGAAGAGGTCTCCTTGAGCAAGCTCATTATCGGCACCACCACATCTGAAAATCCAGAAATATATTTCCGATAAAAATTTGCCAACCGAGGAAACCTCTGGATATGCTTTATAGATTCAGGAACGGGTCAATCCAATATAGCAGCGATTTTTCGGGGATCCATCTTGATACCTTCGTCTGAGAGCATAAAACAACAAGTAGGGGAACTTGGTTACCTGGAAGATACACTTCTCTGGATTGACGAGCAAGTAATTGTCTTGGAGTCTCTGTAACACTTATCGGAGATGGAGCTGGTGAAGGTGTCTATTTGGAGAATATACCAAAATATTGTCCAAGTAAATGATGGCATTATGGAATAAGAGGTCAGAGAAGAGGCGATCCATAAATCTCAGGAAGATAGAGGGAGCGTTCACCAGCCCCTTGAAATGCTTCTAGGATATCCTTTATAAGGGGCATCGGATAACGATCTATGATGGTCACTCGATTTAACCCGCGGTAGTCGATACAGGGTCTTAGCTCATCTGTGTCTTTTTTGGAATGGAAAACTGTGATGTTCCCGCCGGGGAATGAGAGGGTTGAATCAGCCCGTTGTGAAGGTTGGCATCCAGATATTCCCTTAAAACTTTTCTCTCTTTCAAGGATAATGAATACATATGTCCAAAAGGTACCATAGAACCTGGGATGATATCTATGGCACAATCTTCTGGTCGGTGTAGGGGCAATTCTTGAGGCACCTTATCTAGAAAAACTCCCCTAAATTGGCATAGTTCAGTAGGGATGCAATTTACTCCCACGGTAGCTGCAGATTGGGTTTCTTCCTCTATGGCTTGAACTGTGGTGTACCAGAATTCAGACAGACATGTTCTGAGACAAAAGTGTGAAGAGAAAGCCATCTGGTTCCTTTCCCAATCAATCGTGGGGTTATGCTTGCGCAACCATGAGATTCCCAGTATGACGGGGAAATGCGCAGCTCTTATGAGATCAAATTGAATTTCATCAGAATGTTGTAGTACCTTCATGGTAAATGAGGGAGTGGTGTGCGTGATAAGACCTGAGCTAAGAGGTTTCCCATCCACTCCTTCCTCCTTCTGGTCTACCTCCTTCTCAAGTCTTTCAATACCAGCCTTATGGGCCCATATGGTGTCCATAAAACATCCGGCAGCCCCACAGTCTATGAGGGCTAAGACATCAAGTTGCGCTTGTTGGAGCTTCAGTTGAATGGCTGCCACCATCAGTCGTTTGTCTTCTGACGGGGTTACCGATGTGACTGATATGGAGACATAGGGACCCCCAATTCCCCCTCAGTAACCAGTCCCTATTGGTTCCAAGGATGTGCGTTATCGGCCGTCTTGGGGGCACCTCCGGGCAGTCTCGTGCAAGTGATGTTCAGAGCCACAGTACATACACAGATTATTGCCTCTCCTTCTCATCCTTTCCACTGTGGTGAGAGGGCCTCTCGTAGTGCCAATCTGCATATGTTCTTCCTTCGAGCGTAGAGGTAAGTAGGGGGAGAGGGTAGGTATCTCAGGGATGTTTTGCAATGGACGACGCTTACGTCGTTCCGACCTTCTCTCAGAAAGACAAAAGTCCAATTGTAATACGGTAGACCATAAGTCAGATAGTGTGGCTGGCCTGGGCAGGTGGGCTAGTTCCTCCTTTAATTCTTCCGGGAGCCCATGCTGAAATATAGTGTATTGAGCCGCTTCTGGCCAACCAGTCTCTGCAGCAATTCGCTTGAAGATGGATATGTAGGACAAGAGATCACTATTGCCTTGACGGATATCTACTAATTGTTCGCTTGCCACTTGCGCTGTCTCTTTTCTTTCAAAGGCTTCCTTAAATTGTGCTGTGAATCCACTATAATCCTGTAGTAGCGGGCTGGCGCTGGTTACCAGTGGCATGGTCCAGGCCAGAGCATTACCAGTAAGATTGGATGTTAGAAACCCAATGCGTGCCTGATATGATGTAAAAGTCTGAGGTCTAAAGATGAAGTGAATGATACAGGTTTCCATAAATTCTTTGAATTTACGGGGCGAACCATCAAACTTGCCTGAAGTAAGAGGTAGTGGGTGTGCTTCGTCTGCATTCTCTCGTGGTTATCTCTGCCTGAGAGTTGCATTCTCAGCTTTGACAGCTTGGAGCTCTTGGGACAGCCCCTGTACTGCAGTAAGTAACTCCTGGACTTGTTCTGCGGAGGCCATAATTGCAGTCGTTTGGCGTTGCAATCTGTCAACTCCTAGGTCCTCCCGCTCTTCAGAACCCCACTCCTCCTCACCTGATTCTTCTGTGGAAGACTTCTTTTTCTGTCCCTTCATCTTAGGAGTCCTTTTCCTCGAGAAGAGAAAGGGTCGCTCCTGGAAAGAAGCCACCCTGGTACCCTAAATAAACAGGGGAACAGGGGACCCCCTTCCAGAAAACGCCAGAAGAGAGGAAAAAGGCAATGCTTACAAAAACCTCTCAGGAAGTTGAAGGGTTGGGAAGGATGAAAGTCTTCTAGTTTGCTGATCGTAGAGAGCCAAGGTTCCTCGGGGTAGCAGCCCGGAAAAATATGAGGATAAATACTTCTTGACAACAGTTCAAAGTAGTTCGTAACCGTAGAACTTGGAGGAGTGTCCACTGTATGCTAGAGATTCCTGTTCGATAGGCAGAAGGATAGAGTGACTCCACCACCGGTAGAGAGAGAAGGAACACCAGGAAAGAACAAACAACAAACTGAAAGGGAGAAAAGAAGGTAAGTAGTCAGGAGGGCGAAAAGAAACAAAGAAAATAGAAGGAAGGGAATATTAGAAAGGAAACAGGAAAAGGGGCAAAAACAGTTTAAAAAACAAAAATGGAGGACCACAGAGAGAGAGCCGAAAGAACGGCAGCAGCGCCCCCACCGCGAACAAGGAGCCCAAGTGGCTGGCGCGGGGCGCGAGGAGCAAAGAAAGTAGGTAGCAAAGGAGAAAAGAAACTCAGAAGGGAATAAAGACAGCTGCCAGGAAAGTAGCGAGGAAGTACAACTGAGTGGGAAAATGAGCGATAGCACCCGGAGCAGAAAGCGAAGGGTTACAACGCCCCAAACAGGTCGGTGGGCGTGACTAAATACCAGAAGGTAAACAAAAAAGGACAGAAAACTAGACCGGTAAACCAGGAAGTAGAGATACCCAAATGGGGACATTCAATGGCGGCAGAGCCTCCACTTACTCCATACCTGCCACGAAGGTGTGAGCAGATGACGCATGACATGTGCACGGGTTTAGCTTGACCCGTTGCAGGACCACTTCGATTTCACAGTTCGACAATTTTACACTCTCAGTTGGATCTCTAACAGAGACCTTCGAATGAGCACCCATGTCATACCAGACTACTCTGTATTTGGCATCTATCTTGGTTTCAAAAGTTCAGTCACTCCTTAAATATTCATTATGTTCACATTGTTCATCACATATGCCTCATACTCTTCTTTGCAGATTTCTTCATAAAATGTTTCTGCTTGCAACCTTGATTCTAACAGAGAGCGGTTTGCTATCAGTCACCCCGACTCACTGACTGTGCTGACCTTGCTGCGCTTTGTTTTGTGAGCCAAGGACAGTACCACGGCGGCAGTCGTTCCTAACCACCTTTGACTATCGATCCCTGTCTTATGTTTCTTTTTCTTGAGGGCTCTTGAAAGTCGCGGCTCTTCTCCGAAAAGGTCATGGGTAGTTCCCTCCTTGCAACCCTCTCTGGTCTTGCCATCTTTCTCCTCGTATTACACTGCCATCTCAGAACTGCCACTTCCTTGTGTGTTTTGCCTTGCTCAGATTGTGCTTTCGTGTTCTGCCTATTATTAGTGTGGGGAAGTGTGATGGAAGTCAGATGTGTGTAATTATCAGTAATTGCCTGACTCTGCCTGACCCTTGTGTTGGGACATGTCAGGTATACGGCTCGGGCGTTAGTCCATGTTCTCTCACAGTGAGCTGTCTGTGAGAAAGTGTTTGTGTCAGGAAAGGGGTGGGGGTGAGTTCCTAAGTATCCTACTTGGTAGGATGAGGAAATGGTGTTAGAGGAAAGGGGATACTGTGTTTCACCATCCAGTGTCCCACTCCCCCATCCAGGTGAACCTCCAGCACAGGTCCACCCCCAGGAAGTGAATCCAACACCGATGGCTGTGTTCGGGCCACCTGGATGACATGCCCGGGGACTAGCGGGTGAGGCACCTCCTGGTTTCACACAAAGGGGAGAACCCTAAACTTCTGCTTTGGCCATATCGCTACAGGGATTAGATATGGACATGGAGCACAAGCTAGGATCCCAGCATGGGACTGCCAGTACTTTCGCCTTGATGATGAACCAGAACCTCAGTAGGGTGGTGTTTCACATGTTGAGGCTGGGGGGCATGTGAGGAATTCGACCATCCGCACAGTGGGTGTGCACCCTCCTGGGTTTGTAAAATGTTAAAAGAAATGTAATGATAGTAGATGAACCTCCGGAATAGGAGTGGGCCTAATCTGCACACATTTTTATATGCTCACCACATGGCATACACATAGAAAAGTGTACTCCGGGAGGACACAACCTACAGAAGCCTTCCTCATTGTCATATTTAGTTGGGATAGGACAGCCAAGAGTACATCAAGCCATCTCAGAAGTGGGAGCCTGATTAATTAACAAACACTCTATGGATCCACTGTGTTGTGTGTGAGCTCTGCTGGTGGCAGCTTTGCAAACTAATCAGTTAATTCAAACAGGATCATGTGGGGCCTGGCTGCAGGGCTAAAAAAGGAGACAGGAAAACCCCAACAACCTTTGATATGCATCTGTGTCACCCTGAAGCCAGTTCCTGCCTCTTACTATCAAGGGTAGTAAACTGTCATGTCTGCGAGAGCTGTTTTCAGTAGTCTTCCCCACAGGGGGACCACATTCAGAAGGTACGAGAATGTGGTTTGCAGAAGTCAGAAAGTCAGGTCTCCCCACAGCTTCAAGGGAGACCTGTCACTTTCATCAGGAACCACAGAGAGCTCAATTAACCAGAGAGGCCCTTTGATCCACAACAGATCCACAGCAGACATGTTTTCACCCCTTCACCTTTTCTGTTGCAAAGCACTCTGGACCTCACAAATACAGGAGATTGCTGGTGGGGACCCAGAATTGGTTCATTAAGGTAGGCTTAGCCGACACCAATCACTGTGGCGCATTTGGTATTAAAAGAGGTCTGAGCCTCTCTTTTGGGCAGATCATCTGAAGGCTTTGCAAAGAATAGCAAGAAGAACTCAGCACTGGACCCTGGCTGAAGGTACAGTCTGCCTTACATTTTCCAACAGTTAAGGAAGGCAAGGACCTCCAAGAGGCTAGCAAGATCCCTCCCCTAAGATTCTCCATGGGAACAAAGGGAGATACTGAATCCAGAGGACCCTCCAGTAGCTCCTGAACCGGTACCCAGCCAGCATACAGCGTGTCCTGCTAGGTTCTGTAGCAATCTTCCTAGGTGAGAAGTGCCAGAAAATCTGGGAACCAAACTAACGAGAAGGCAGCTGCCTGCAACACTCTCCTCAGCTTTAGGCTGTCTGCCTTAAAGGAAGACACGAGCCCAGTGAAAAATCTAGGGGGAGTGCATCAACAATCTACCGATGTCCACCTTAAAGGACATTTTCGAGCCATTCGAGCGCCTCGAGCTGCAACCGACTGCTGATTGTTGTTACGTGTCAGTCGCTAATGCTGTATGAGACACCTCGGCAAGTGCTTCAGACATACCGACCAGCACTGAAACAACGATTCCTGACCCTGAGCTGCTGTGTAGGCCAGGCTGCAACCGTCTGTCCAGCCTCGCTCGTTGCCCAACTACCTTTAGCCTGCAGCCTAATACCCGCAGCTGTGTCCCATCTTGAACTCTGTTGCAGAAGCTGCAAAATGCCCTGAAACCAACTTGACGCTGTCGAGCAGCAAGAACTTCTACAAGCACAAGTTACATTGTGGTTCTGTCACCTTGGTCCTTCTCCGAAGGCCCCTGGTGTCAGTTACTGACCCATTACTCCCTTTGTGGTGAAACCAAATGTCCTAGAACTATTGCATTCGTTTATCGGTTGTGTTTTGTAGTGTGCTATCACTGTCTGTTGTGATAATAATAAAGTAGATATGTTTATACTACCTTGACTGGACAGTCCCTTTTATCATTGGGTAATCATTGTAACTAGCCAACGATCCACGACCTGGCGGGACAATCCTACCATTCCATCCACGTTACCAAAATTGGACAAAGAGGTTTCTAATGTGTTTGTGTTCCCAATCTGTTTGGACCCCTTCTGGTGCAATAGATCTGTGAGGCTGATTGATGGTTTAGAAATCGATATTAATCCCTGCATCACAGATGCCCCGGAAATAGATTCGTCACATTCCCACAATCCCATTTGTAATTCTATTCAGTCATTCATAATCCAGATTGCACAAACAAAATGCTGAATTGGGCCGTCGAAGATCAAGGCCACCCAATAGGCAATTGGCATGCTGGCAGATTATTCGTAAGACTGGTTTTGATTTGTGAGGAATAGCAAAGTTTGCATTTCCAGAATTAGGATTTCCAGATGTTTTAAGCACTTCCTCAGCATTCAATCAATACTCCCGTTCATTTTCTGAAAACGCTCCCTGTGCCTTATGCAGCTTGCTGAAGTGCGATTCTGCAATATCATTTTTTTTTTTTGTGTGCAAACTCATAAACTTCCAAATACATAAATCATTGTATCTTTTACTACCGCTTAGCTGTCCTCAGGCGGAACATATCCTGTCAGATTCTTTCCAGGCCTCTAACGTTTGCGCAGCTTCAACCACCAGGCCTTGGCAAGCTCTGACCACGTCTGCATGAAGACATTGTGAAACGTAATGTACAGGAGAGGAAAGACAGTTAGATACACAGCCAGGAAACGCGATCTCCTGGGAAGCTTCTGGAATTCTTCCAACATTAACCAACCCAGTGCAAGATGGTGGCCATTTTTTGATGCATCCTGCACATACAGTCGAGGGCATTTCCGGTGAGACGTTTGATGGCAGATATCCCCAATTGGCTACAAGTACAGCTACCGCAGGGCACTACATTATCGTGGACACAAAGGACTCGAACGCCATGACCCTGAACTCTTGGCTCACCCCATCTGACACTTTCCATTGCCGTTCGTTGCACATATAGCACATTGCTGTGATATTGCGTCACTGGAATGCAGGGCAGAACTCCATCGATGCACTCCGTTATTTTATGCCAGACATTAATGGGTGCTGTACATGAAAATGTCCAGTTTCTTTGGCACTGGAACATCACCCCCGGACGAATGTCCTTACAACAACAGTATTAACATTCTTCAACTAGGCGCGACGGTTTCTTTACGACCCGATGGGGCCGACCGTTGGCGGCTTCACCTAGATCATCTTCTGGCTCTTGTACTCTCCTCACTCCTGGGCGAGCTGAAAATCTCGGTGGTGACCACAGCGAGTCTCTCGGGTCCATAGGCATTGGTTCCGGATCCGGGGGGTCTCGCTCCTGCTGGCCCTGAACGGTGGTGAGTTTGAACTGTGAGCAGTTCCGAGTTACTTCCCGTTCTTCATTTTCAGCTGTTACCATGGTTCCTTTCATGGCTGTCACGAGAAGCGGCTGTGGGGAGAACCTTGAGTCAGTCTTTTTGACCATCGTCTGTTGGACCAGTACTTCGTCTCCTACCTGGATCTCTTTCGGGCGAGCACCTCTTTTCTCATCTGTTCGGATGCGGGCCCGTTCCTTCCGTTCCGCATCTCTCGCTAAGACTTCCGGATCTGCTTCCGGTCTGTTGTTGGGATGTCTTATGATGCGAGTGCGAACTTGGTATTTTACCATCATCTCAGCCGGCGTCCTGTTTGTGGCCTCGTGCGGCGTGTTTCGATAGTCCCGAAGCATCCTGCACAGAGCCTGGTGAGGGTCAACATTTTCTAGTCTGGCTCTTTGTAAGGTCTTCTTGATCGATGACATGAATCTCTCGGCCATCCCGTTGGCTTGTGGCCATCTTGGTGTTATCTTCTGGTGTCTGAAACCCAGATGCTTGGCGAAAGTTGCGAAGTCGTGACCACAGAACGGCGGGCCGTTATCCGACTTGATAACTTCTGGTATGCCCCACTCGCTCATGACCTCGTCGAAGACAGCTGCTATGTGGGCGAAGGCTGTTGACGGCGACTTTTTCACAATTGGGAAGCGAGAGTGCTCGTCAATGAACAGTAGTAGGTACTCGCCAGACTCGAGGGGCCCGTAAAAGTCTATTGCCACTCTTTCCCATGGGTGATCGGGGATCTGCAGTGACTGCAGTGGTGCGGGGGCTTCAGCCCTAGCTGTGCATTGACATGCCATGCAGTTTCGTACCCATCGATCTACTAGCGCGTCCAGGAATGGGAACCATACGTGGCACCGAAGTTGCCGTTTGGTGTTGTCTGCCCCGCGATGGCCTTCATGGGCTGTCTTTATAATGTCCGATCGTAGGGCTGCTGGGATTATTATTCTGCACCCTCGAAGAAGTATGGACTTGTCCTTGACGGCTAGTTCTGTATGAACTTTTGCCAACCTTTCCAGTTCATCTCGATTCGCGTCCGGATGTTCCGTCAAAAGTTTCCTGTATGACTTCCATCTGTTGTGTTCTGTGAGGTTGATCGCCAGTGCTATGGATGGATCAGCAGCTGACGCCTCCGCGATTGTCTCGAGTGAAATTGCCGGGGGAAGTGCGTTTGTGGTGACATAGCTGATGTATTCTACATCTCCCTTTCGCTGTGTGGCTTTTCCCGTGGGGTGTCTCGACAAGTAGTCCGCTGGGTTGTGTTCTCCCCCCGGACGATGAATTATGTGATAGTCATATTCCTGCAGGCGGATACCCCACCGTTCAATTCGTGGCGGCATCTTGGTTCGAGGGTTGCCGAACAGTGAGAGGAGGGCTTGATGGTCCGTTATTAGAGTAAATTTTTTTCCTATGACAAAGTTGTGGAAATGTTCGCATGCCCAGACTGCTGCTAGGCTTTCCTTTTCCGCCTGCGAATACGCGGACTCAGGTTTCGAGAGAGCTCTGCTGGCATAGGCCACCACATGTCTCGGGTGGGTGTCTGTACCGTTTGTTTGGGCGAGGATGGCACCCAGCCCGACTGGACTTGCATCGACCACGATTTCAGTGTGCCAGCTGGGGTCAAAGTAGGCAAGTTTTCTGGCTTCCGCTAGGTATTGCTTTATGGAGTCAAACGCATCTTGGCAATCAGCCGTCCAGGCGAAGAGCATCTCTTTTTGAAGGAGTTTCCTGAGGGGTTCCGTGATTGTGGCATAGTGGGGTATGTATCTCGCGCAGTAACCTGCCATCCCCAGAAACGATCGCACGTCCGCTATTTGCCTTGGTTCTTGTAGGCTGAAGATCGTCGCCACCTTGTCGGGATCCGGTGTCATTCCATCCGCGGAGAATATGTGGCCAAAGAACTTCAGCTTGGTCTTGCTGAATCGACATTTGTCGACATTAAGGGTGAGTCCAGCATCTTGAATGGCTTTGCAGGTGGCGCGGAGAGCTACATCGTGTTCCTCCTTTGACCTGCCAAATACTAGGATGTTGTCGCTGTAGTTAAGTGCTCCTCTGATTGGGCGAATGATTTGCCTGATGGTTTCGTGGAAGATCTCTGCGGCCGACGAAATGCCAAAGTTAAGGCGCTTGTACCGGAATAAGCCATCGTGCGTGGCGAATGTGGTTATGCCTCTGGATTCTGGATGAAGTACCAGTTGGTGGTAACCCTGATTAAGGTCCAGTTTTGAGAAAAGGGTGGACTTGTTTATCTGGACGATCATGTCCTCGATTCGGGGGCCGGGGTGTCGCTCCCGCTGGATCGCGGTGTTGGCGACGCGCATGTCGACGCAGAGCCTGAGCTGTCCCCCCTCTTTTGGCACGATGACTAGTGGGGAGACCCACGGGGTCGGGCCCACTGCTGGTTCAATTATGTCATTATCTAGGAGCTGTTTGAGTTCAGCTGACACGGCAGCTTGGAGGTGGAACCCGACTCTCCTCGGGTGCTGGGGAACCGGGCGAACTGCGGGGTCAATATGCAGTTTAACTGAGGGCCCTTTCAGCTTTCCTAGGCCCTTGCAGATGAGGGGGAATTCTTTCACGATGGCGTCTTTTGATATCACGTCCATCTCCTTGGGTTCCGCTTGGACGTTTGACACGCTCTCTTTCGCCACCTGAGTCGGTTCTGATGAGTAGATCATGTCACCATCTCGGACGTGTATGTCTATGAGTCCCAGGGAGGAGGCCGTCCTGTAGCTAAGGAGGCACCTTCCTTTCGTTGGGCTGCGAATTACGTGTATGTTTGTCATTATGGCACGGTTGCCATGAACGAGTTGGCGGGCGAAGAAGCCAATTGATTGTAGTGGAGTGTCGGCGCCCCATTGATATATCTTGGACTCAGAGGGCACTAAGGTCGGTTTCTTGGGAATTTGGTGGAACTCCTTTTCTCCCATTATGTTGACCGTTGCTCCTGAGTCAACCAGGAAACAGAATTGGTGGCCTCCAATTTCCATTGGTATCTTGGGTGCCTCACGTGCTTGTCCTTCGTCCATTATGAGGTTGACATATTCATCTTGCCGATAGTGGTCAAACTGATACCCTTCCTCTTCGGGGTGCTGTTGGTGTTGGTCCGCCTCGTAGTGAGAGATGGGTGCTGGGGGCCCGTCGTATTCATCTCTAATGCGGGATATCTGTTCATATTCTCCGTCGCCTTGGGGTTCTTCCGAAGGGTAGACATCTTCGACTACCCTGACATACCTTCTCGGGTTTTGTTGAAACGGGCGCGACAGATAGCCTTGGCTTTGTGGATTCCTGTAGGGTATCTTGAATTGTGGGGCGACTGGCGGTCTTTGGGTTGGGAACGGTTTGCCCTCTCTGCAAACTGATTGGAAGTGTCCCTCTCTCCCGCAGTTGCCGCATTTCTGGGACAATGCGGGGCATGTCCCTGCATGGGGATACGGCATTCCACAACGGTAACACTGGCGTTGCGTTCTCGGAATTGTTGAGTAGGTGAGGTTGGGTCCTCTCTCTGATGCCCTGGCATTACTGGCCTGCATGGCTGCGATCACCTCGTTGTTATCATGCTTGGAGGAGGCGGTGCCAGTTATCTGCGTCACTTGCTTTTCGACTCTCTCGAGGATCCTTGCCATCTGGCTAACTTCATCAATCGTGACGGGTGATTTTAACAGTTGCTTCTTTAGCGTCTGAGATACGCACCCTTCAATCACTCGTAACCTAATGGCTTCGTCTAGGGAGAACGCGTGGAACTGGCAGTTCGCACCTTTTATTCGTAAGCGGGTGATGAACTCGTCGACCGTTTCATCTGCCCTCTGTTTGCACTGATTGAAGATGTATCTTTCGTAATCCCTGTTGGGTTCAATCACCAGTCTTTTGTTCAGCGCTGCAATAAGGGCTGGGAAGTCTGCTTGCTCTGCTTGTGGGATGGTTTTCAGTAGTATTTTAATGTCATTCCCCGCTAGGTTCAGAAACATGCTGCGTAGTCTTGGGGATTTCTCTTCACCCGCGGCGTCAATGAAGGTGTTGAAGTCTTCCAACCACTCAACCCACCTTGGGCCTTTATCTGCCTGTGGCATCATGGAGAAGGGGGGTGGCATGCGCCAAGCCGTGGTTGCTGTGTTCCCCGCTGGGGCAGGGGGGCCCGGGGCCTGCTGATCTTGGGGTGCGCTCATTGTAGCAGTGAGCGGTGCCGTTCACTTGCGTGTGTCCGTCCCTGGGGGCCGTTGCCCTGGTGGCAGGAGCTGTGGGCTGGTGGGCAGCGCGGGGTGACACCCACCTTTCACCGGGGTCCTGGTGGCGGTCTCCGGAGCCTGTATGGCTTGGCGGGCGGGTGGTCGTACCCTCAGCGTCAGTCTCTTGTTGTGGGTGGCCGGGCCTAGGTCAGGCGTGCTGGTGGGTGCCTGGGCCTGGGCCTGCTGCTGGGTTGGGCCTGGGATCAGGCTTGATGCTGGAGCCCCCGTGGGGCTGGGCCTGGGATCAGGCTTGTCGCTGTAACGTGCGTGGAGGGTTCGTTTTAGTATTGATGTTTTTTTTTTTTTTTTTTTTTTGGGGGATCGTGCACGCGCCCTTCCTGCGTGACGTGGAAGCCTCGGAGGAGTGGGTTGCTGGTGGGCCGGGATCGGCGTGTCGTAGGAGCTGGAGTGGAGGAGGAGGCGAGCGCTCGCAGGTCAAGCCGTCAGCACCCGACGTGCGCAGTGGAGCTGGGTTGGCGCCGTGGGCGAGGAGGAGGAGGAGGAGGACTCGGCGGCCCTGGAAGACACCTCGTCGCCAGTTGTTAGGCCCGGGGGGGGCCTGCGCAATGAAGACAGGCACACCGAGTGTAGGAAACACGTCTTTCTTTATTCGTGTACAATTCCTTTCTGCCCGCAGGCACTCCTCCCCCCAACGTCACGCGTCACGTGGCTAGACCCCGTGACTCGACTCACGTCTCTTAAAGAGACAACTCAGTGTAACAAAGGGAATCTTAAGGTCAGCTTGGGAAACTGGGGGACGGGCATGTGAGCTGCTGTTCCAACAACGACTTTTAGCACCACCATCAATGAATTCTATGGGACACTTAGCAATTCTTTAGAGCATCTCTTCAAGTCCATCACCTCAAAGTCATGCCTCTTTCGCCACACCCTCCTTGGTTTTACTTTAAAACTCCCATCAATCACCGGGTCATTAGGATTCAATACACGACTTGAACATCTGGTGTTGACGACCAATTAAACCTTCTTGTGCAATGAGTACTTCTCAACCTGGAAGGCATTGGGTTCTCACCAATTCTCATAAAAAGCCTCCCCACAAAGCAGGCCATGTTCTCATCAAGGCCTGCTAGAACACCTCTGAAATATACTCACAGACCGTGTAAACTGTTTCCCCGAAAATCGAGCAGCCACAGGCCCTTGTGAGCTTTCTTAAGGGTTGAACTTATGTTGAAATCTCGACCTGGGGTTGAGAATAGCATTACCTTTAGGCAGACAGGAAGTGCCCTCGAACCTCAGCCTCGTGCCACGACAGGCACTATAATGTGTATGCACTTTGACAAAAAGTATATTTCTCAGGTACTGAGGTTTTCTGCTCCCTCAAAAAAAGGTGTATGCCTCTTTGAATCCAGTTTTACAGGTTTCCAGTTTACACAAGAAACGCAAGTGTGTTGTTCTGATTGATTTTCTGCTGCTTCAGTTAGAAAAGCATGTATCTGGGGATCGTGGTTGAAAGCTCGAGCTAGAATTGTTCGCAGGAGAAAAGACTGAATATTATTTTTCCTAAATAACCTTTGGTCTTTTCTCCCCAGAACATTTCCAACTTGGCCTCCTCCCCCACCCACACCCCTACACACACTCCCACCATACCCCCAACTCCCTACTTACCTTGCTGCCGACTCACTGTGTCCCTGCAGTGCCTGCTCCCTTTCACTTCCTTTTTCGGGAACCGGCGGTGCAGGGTCCTTTCCTTTTTTTTTTCTTTCGGGAACGGCTGCGGGCAACACCTCTGCAACCCCCACTCACAATATTGTGAGCAAGGGTGCCGGGGACACCCCCTCAACCCCCGGTACCGAATGTGTGATTTGGTCAAACTTTTCGGCCTTTTCGGAATTTTCGAACGGCCGGAATTCAGCAAAATCAAGCATTCAGGCTTTTGAATTCGTCAGTTTGGACGATTCCCTATCTGGACCCAGTTATTGGTGTTATGCTCTCTCAGGAAATGACATGTGTGTGTGTACTGAGTCACTGATTTTCTGCTTTCCTCCTCCCTCAGAAAAGACAAATTCGCCACTCTGAAGACAGTCACTGCTGGTTTGCTCCCTCGTTATAAAAACAAGTATGCCACTCCCCTTGATCACAGACACTTATCCCACTGGAAAACGAACGGAGGCATTATCGTCAAAGCAATCGTTCCTTCAGACAAGTCGCTGTTTTTCTTCTCCTCCAGGAAAAAGACAAGCATGTTTCTCTGAACCCAATCCTCGATGTTCTTCAATAAAAATGAAAACATGCCTGTCACTCTCTGAACGCAATGACTGAGTTGCTGTTTCCCCTGAAATAAAATATTTTGGGAATTTCTGAACCCAGTACTCGATTTCGTGCATTCTCAGGGGAAAAAAGGTGAGCTTCTCTCTGAACCCAAGGGCCAATTTCCTACTCACTCGCGATTAAAAAAAAAGTCTGCATTTCTCTGAGCCCTGTCCACAGCGTTCTGCACCTGAAAAGCGTCACTCTATGAAGCAAGTAACTGATTTTCTGTTGCATTAAGAATACAAATGATGTCTCGCCCCCCCCACAAAAACACCATATGCCACTGTTACCCTCTGAATCCTAACAAATAAAAATTCCCTTTTTGTAATTTCAATGATGCCCTTCTGCTACATCTAAACTAATTCCAATTGAAAAGGTCCAAACTGTTCCCTGTGCTGGAAAAGAGGCATAGCGGGCAAGGCCCACCCAAAATCTGCAAATGCCCACTCATGCTAAGCTCAGTGACTTGATGTCACTGCGGTGGCCACAACTACATTAGCTTCAGGCCCCATTTGTTAGATAAACCTGGCTACCCCTCTTGCCAGAACAGCACGCACCTTCAACTCGGAACATCTTACCCAGACTGGTCCTGAACCTCAGAAGCAGGTGCCGGTTACAGGAACAAGGCCAACTTCATATGAACCTCTTTTGCTCAACGAAAGTCATAATCAGTCAACTTATTTGAAATTCGAGTGATTCGAGATGTGCTCAAAAGAGTTTGAACACAACTATACTCAACATTCTTTGTGCATCAAGCAATAATTTCCCAATCATCTGCCTCTAGGTGGTCAGCTGGTAGGAACACGCCCTTACAAATTCTGCTTGGCAGCTGAATTCAGTGTAAAACTAAAACCTGCCGAAGTTCTACATCGTTCACCACTGCGCGGGCAGCCCATTCTACGACAGACCAGGATCAATGAGCTCCTTGGCATTCATCTGACCATCAGTGTTCTCTCGGCTGGCCTCCCAGCAGACATCTAAAAAAATGCAATTTATACCCACACCTCGAAAACGTAGTAAGAATCAGTGCACCAAAGCTAGGGCTGAACAATGGTTCTTGGGCGACTTCTAGGCACTCTGACAATGCATATGAATCTTAGAAAGGTGGTGGAGGGAGTAACGCTGACCTGAGAAAAACACCCCCGATGTCACATACAGACCTCGCAATATAATGTGAATAGGTGTGCAAATAAGCATTATTTCCGGGATTGATAGCTCTTCCAATGTGCTCCCCGTGATGTTAAGGAAACAATCAGGCATGTCCAGACCTGCCCCCTTGCCAGCTCAAAACGAATATTAGAGCAAGGACTTCTTTCCCTCCAACGTCTACCTGGTTATTATAGCGGACCAGCTGGCTCAGGCTTTTTTCTCAGATGGCATGCGAACAATAAACCCTCCACTACTCTCCTGAGGTTTATAGTTTTTGCATCGAAAAAAAGGGTTGACACACCAAAGCATCGAAAACAAAGCGTCTAATGCCAAAGCATCAATAGGTTACCTTTAACATGGAAAAGAGCCTTTCCATCTAAACCAGTCCATCGAAAATATAAATGGACTGGTTTAAATGGAAAAGCACTTTTACATGTAAAAGATAGGATTTCAATGCATTTCTTTGTAACGTTAAATGTTACATGGAGCTGCCCAGTGCTGAAATGTTGGCACTGGCCAGGTACTTGTAACACTTTCATTTTTTGGTATAGTTTGGGGTCCCCCCAGTCTCCCCAACCCCCATGCCCAGCCCCCCCAAACTTAACCCTAACCCTAATGTAACCCTTAATCTAACCCTAGCCCCAATCCTAACCCTATCCCTAGCCGTAGCCCTAACCCTAACCTAACCCCAACCCTAACCCTAATGTAACCCTTAATCTAACCCTAACCCTAACCTATAACACTAACGTAACCCTTAATCTAACCCTAGCCCCAACCCTAACCCTAATTTTATTTATTTGCATTTGTTAAGCGCACTTGCAGCCCGTGGACATCGAGGCGCTGTTACAGGAATATGTAAGCATTTTTGATTTAGGTGAACAGCAGTCTCTTGGTTACAGAAGGCAGAGATAGTGTGTGAGAACAAAGGAATAACAATGATAGCAGTACGAAACCCAGTACAGAGTGGGTAGGTATGAAGATTGCATACAGAGCGTGGTCAACTAAATGAAGAGTTTAGTTTTGATGGCTTTCCTGAATGCAAGGTGCAAGTCTATCATTCTTAGGTGAGAGGGCAGAGCATTCCAGTGGGTTGCTGCAAGTGTGGGGAAGCTGGAGCCCTTAGGGTTACTAATGTAACCCTTAATCTAACCCTAGCCCCAACCCTAACCCTAACCCCAACACTAACCCTAACCCTAGCATAACCATTCATCTAACCCTAGCCCCAAACCTAACCCCCAGCACTAATCCTAATGTAACCCTTAAGCTAACCCTAGCCCCAACCCTAACCCGAATGTAACCCTTAATCTAACCCTAGCCGCAACCCTAACCCAACCATAACCCTAATCTGACCACTATTTTTAAGATTACATTTTGATGAATCCATCAAATTTTATTCAACAAAATGGCCATTCTATGGAATGGTTTTTCGATAGAAAAAGTTGATGGTTTGGTGTTAGATGGTTTGGTTGTCGATGCAATGACGGGATACCCTTTCCTGAAGTATATATACCTCGATCGCATTAATGGCAGTGACTTCATGATCCAGCCGATGTTGCAACAAAGTCTCATTTGCACTGTTTAACGTCTGGACATAGATAATACATCCAAACAACAGGAGCCAGAAAGTCAAAGACTCCTATATATTGCAAATATTCACATGTTGATCGTATTTAATTTTTGTTGGTCTACAGTTGCCAGTTTCAGACTTCGACAAATCCAATTGTTATTTTATTTCCTCTTCTTTGTTCTCAGACATGAAAAGCAGGAAGAAAGGCAACTCTGCTTTATTGCTGTTATCAGTTAAGCCATGTGTAGTCACACATTTTAAATCATAGAATTATTTTGTTATCCCAAAAATTGCAATGGGTTCCACATTTCCACTCATATATTGTATGACTTCTTCCAAAATGTTAATTAAAGCTCTGGGTAAAACCACTCAAGGGGGGCATTTCTGCTCTTTCTCATTACTCATGAATGCCTGAGGGATCAATCAGCCCTGCTGGGTTCCAGATCTGGATCCGGCAGCATAAATATAGGTGTCAGAGTCAAGCAGATAACTTGCTGAGCTATCCCGCTAGCTCTACAATGTTGCATTGTTCTGCTTAGCGGTCTTGTTTTCTTAGGTAATGGCATAATCCTAGGCTGTCGGTTTATGGTATATTGTGCTATCTGATGCCACTTCAGGATGTGTTCGGTTTGCTGTGCAACAACATGCGATGTTGTTTTGCTACATTGTTGTCTCATGTTATGTCATGTTGTTATGCGTTGCCATGACCACCTATCCTGCTCTGCGACATTGGCACTGATTAAGCCATGTTAAAGGTGTTTAAAGCTGTGTCCATGCATAGGTATTAGTATGGAAAAGGTGGGCTGATATAGCAAGCTGGCTCTGCCTCGTAATTAATCACTTGTAACTGCTTTAAGATTTGGTCGAGAAGTGAATGGTGAACGCTTATTATCACTCGGGCGTGAAGCCCACATCAGTGTATTTCTTCTGTGTTATCAAAAAAACAGGAGCAATTGGTTTCTCATTTCTGTACTTCCTGGGCGGCCCTCCACACGTGACCAGCAGGCAGATAAGCAGTCTTCCGTTGCTATGGGCGTGTTTGGGGGCGTGTGGCTCATGAGCTGTTTGGGGGTGGCAGCAGGGTTGATCCACATTTTCCAACATGACCCCTTCCATCTGTTGGTGCTTATCCAGACCAGATTCCCTTTGCATTTTGGGATTTTTAGTTATGATTTTCCCATTATAAAACTCGGACTACAGATCCCAGAATGCAATGGAAAAAAAAACTGTATACACATCCACGGATTGGAATGGTTCATGTTGGCAACTGTGGTGATCTTTGGCGGTTTATGTCCTTCAGTTGCACACTAGTGTTACACCACACATTCCCAAAACAAGCCTAACCCTCATTCTGGAAATGATTGCTTCTGTAGCCAATTGACACCCGGATCACTGCCAAACCTACATAAAGTCGTGCATTTGAAAAACTGTCAAGTTTCCATATCACAGTTAATCAATTATTGCCCCACCTCTATGCTTGTCATGGTAAGCTGATTCAACATGCCTACTGCACCCAAGAGACTAGCAGTGACGGGTTAACTGCAGCCCAGGCGGAGAGAGATGAAGAAGACAGGATTACGTCGTCGACCAACCCCAGAAGGGACTCCACCTGCCACACCACTGCATTCCTCCACTTCTGATTCGCTTGATGCCACCTTTGGTGCTTTAGCGGAGGAGAAAGGCGCAGGGGAGGGGGTTATCCCCAATGCAAAGGAGAGGGGTACCCTCAGTGGCCAGAGGGAGGGATGGAGGAAGAGCAGGATGCACTACCAGTGGCGGCCATTTGATCATTTGATTTTCCTTGGCTGTCAGGTCTTGCTGGCCCAATTACCCAGTCTTCAAACAGGTTTTCATCTTGTTCTTTCTCTGTAGAATAAACACTACTTGAGCTCGCACAACTCTATCCTTGGTTGAAGGGTCCAGGCGCAGGGAAAAAAACAAAAATCCCACTTACATTATAGAAGAAGCATGCGGCAGTCTCAAAGGATTCGAATTGATTAACCGGGATCTTCGCCAGAACAAACCAAATGGGGAACAAGGGAGATGCTGTGTCCAAATAGGACGTTCCAAATAGAACAAAACAAATGGGGAACAAGGGAGATGTTGTGTCCAAATAGGACTTTTACAAAGGGTGTGTGACACAAATATATGCCAAAGAAAACCTGAACTGGGCTTGCTTGTTGGACACAAAGGAGATGCTCCGGGAGGCCGGTTACTCTAAAAGATGGCCATGAAAAAGGGCCAGGTTATCTATATCTGTCACAATCGTCTCCAAACGTTTTTATGCTAAGCCCCCTTCATTAAAAATATTGTATGTTGAGCCTCCTCAAATGCCATATCTTCTTATATTACCGATTAAAAGCAGTCACCATCCTCCCTTTTGATAGCTCCTTGTAACCCCCTGGACACCCTCCAGGCCCCCATAGGGGTACCAGTCGCACAGTTTGGAGACCACTGATCTTGCCTGCCCTCCATTCGGTCTCTTGTCTATGACTGTTGTATCGTTCTGGAGACACGGTCTCCAGTACAGGACACAATAATCCAGATAAGTGAGGCCTCGAGTGCAGAATGTGAAATAATATTTCTCCTGGTTTTATCTCTTTCTGAACACAACAGCATCATACTTATTCTACCCACACCCAAGTAACTTCTTTACCCACTGTATACCACGTGATCTGAAACCCCACAAACATCATTTCCAATTCTGTGCTGATCACTGTGGCATCTGCGCCTCAAACGTGCGAGTTTGCACGGGACTGCCTTAAACTTTAGCATTTGTTTTACACGTCTAAGATGTATGATTGCGTCTAAAAGACAATTCTAAAAAGAAGATGAAAACCACCCCTTGGTAAGATAGCAGCTGCAGCAGACAATGGCATTGGTCCATTTCTGCAATGCTAATTGGAATGTGCCTACTAGGCTACCATAACATCAAAGTGTGTTTACCAGCTACTGCTGCCCTAAAGTATGCTTAGGTTCTTTCAAAGAATGGCCTGCCACGGTGCTGGGAACAATGTCGATCCTCCAATAGCAATCATAGGATTAGTAGTTAATTCTGCAGGGCACATGCTTCAAGGATGGTGGGGGTTCTTAGTCCTAGCTACCGCCCCCACCCGTGAGGATGCAGTATATTGACAGTCTTGTTGTTTTGCACACTCAGTAACTTCTTGGAATTAACAAAAGCCTGGCATCCATTTTAGAACGCCACATCTCTCCGTTGCCCTGCATGACCCAACTTGCTCGAGTTCGGTTGCTCGCGAAGGACTTCCACTGGTCAAAGGATGCACCAATATGTCTTCAAATATATATTTCTAAAGGCAATCCAACCCACAGTGGCGATTTTGTGTTTGTTTGAAAAAATAGCAACACAACTGCTTTGAGGCTACTTCAGAGCGCTCTATGACACTAGAAGGAAACATGCTTACAGACCATCATAGGATGACTCATAAAAAGACTTTAGCTGCAGTAAACAGAATGAGCGGTGTGGATTGGGGATTGAGGGTGGCTGCAAGCAGGATGATTGACAGGCCACATCATGGCGAATCGCAAAGCGCTCCAATTTTACCGGGTTTCTTACAAAGGGTGCAAGGAGAAGACCGGAAGAACTATGTGTCTGACCATTTCCCCACCTCCTTTTGCCCATAGACGACCGACCTGGGTTTTTTGCTTCGCCCCAGACTGTCCCATCTCCAATTGCCAGTTGTGAGGATTTTGACTATTCTGTTCCTTTTACAGTCCTTCTTCTTTGCTAACTGTGATGAAATTTCACATGTGCCACCTGGATTCGGCCTGCTCCACTGTTCTGCGAACCAGAGATCAATGCTAATTTAGTAGCGTTACCACTTGCTGCATCCCACGACTCCCGGAGAGTGCTCCCAAATGAGTGAAAGAGATGAATTGTGTAGCACTTACCTCAGACTGAACCCTATCTTGGGATAGATCATTTTATGGTCCGAGATGGTTGCCTGCTTTAACTAAAGAGGTGAGCTTTAAGGGACTTCTGTAACCGAATCTGTGTGGCTTTATTTCAAAGCTCATCGGGGAGTACTCCACCACAGTTGGACGCCCCAGATATTGAAGAGCCTACCTCACATCTATAGGAACTCGCCGCAGTGAAATTGTCAGAGAAGCAAAGAATCTATTTGGTGCAGCAGACTATAATAAGTTTGTCAAATACAGAGGCCCGTCCTAAAACAGGGGCCTTTATGAGATATGAAGGACTGGTGCAGTGGAGTATAAGTACGTTTGTCAAATACAGAGGAATGTCATAATACAGACGTCTATAGGAGATATTAAGGAGTTATTTCTGACAGTCTCTTGAAGCCAATGGAGGGAATCGCCTGGCAGCAGAGGCCTCGTCCCTATTCTCTTCCTGATTCATGGACCTTTGGGAGGAGCACTGAAGATGTCCGATTGAGATCTGTGTTTCAGATATTAGCTTCCCCTAGAAAAGTAGTTAGTTGGAGCATCTATCACAAAAGGGTATCCAGTGATAATGTTGCAGTGGAAATGGCCTCCAAGTGGCAAGGTTTGCCTAAAAATGCACCATCCAGACAATTAAACACTTTCTCCAAATATTCTAGGATTGCAGGTAATAATATATAATTGTAATGTTTTTAAAATGTTTTATTGTGTTTGGTTTGCAGTCTAAATACAATAGAACAAACCTTTACAATTTGGTACACAATATAGTTCTTCACAATTCCTCTTTACAATAAAACACCAGAGACCCAACCCAATCACCATAGTTTAGGAAAGAGAAGCCTGGATAGTGGGGAGGTCAGGTACCTCACATTACAGGCAAGGCACCCACTCCATCCCAACTAAACTTGCATTTCTTCCCCCAAACCTTTCCCAGCCCTCTTTTGTCTCTGGCTCTTTAAAAGTTCATCCATATCCCCAGAATTTTGTTTTTCTGAAACATGGGTAATTTTCAACATTGTTGTCTAATGTCCTCCAGCTCCCCCTCCCTTGATGGTAACTTTAACTTAGTTTAGGAGGTTTAGGGACCTTAGTAGATCAACCACTGCTGCTGTCAACTGTACTTTGTGCCCTGATATCATTCTATACCCCATATTCTCTGATGTTAACCATTCGATCCTTTCCACAAATCTTCCCAGTTTGTTACGTTCAAGGCCCAAGTTCCTCCACATTCCATTAATAAGAGCCGGAAGGACTGATTTACTGGGACTGCGCAACCCTCACAATATTTCACAGCTTTAGCCCCCTGTTTTTGCATTTCTAGTATCTCCCCAGTTGCCAGTATATTGAGCCTATCCCTAAGAAAGTTGTTCCTAATCTTGTCATCTGGGAATTTTTCTAGGTATTGTGGGAGGAATCCTAGCTTTTTGTCAACAACCAAAAATGTATTTTGGGGGAGTGATGATCTTACTTTCACGGTGGTTTCTATCCAGTCCAATAATTCCAACTCCCATTTCACCTTCAGGGGATTGCTGATTAAAGTTTCGAAGCCTGAGTCTATTTTAGTCAATGCAGTTTCCACCCTAAATTATAGTCTCCGTAGGATACTAGATTTTAAATGGCCATGATGTGCCTTAATATCCTCATACAGTGAGCCTAGTTTGGGACTTACAATCTCTCTAAAAAGAGATAGCAGTTTCCATTCTGCTAAGCAGCCTAGGGATTGTAGTCCCAGTTCAGAGCGCCGATGCCACCCAGGGGTGCTCCAAGGTAAATTTAAAGCCCCTTCCAAATTTTGCCTTCCAATTTCGACCAATTTAGGTCCCATAGTTGTGGTTTGGCTTCTAGGCCATACAATAATATTGGGACTATTTTAGCTGATTAGTACTTTATCATCGGGACAATGGAGAATTTACAGTATTTAGCACAGATTTTTTTCAGGTGAGGGATTAGTGAAAGTGATTTAGTAAGAATATCCTGTTCTACTTTATATATTGTTGGACTTGCATAAACCTTGTATCCCAAATATACTAGTTCTTCAACTTGTGGGATTATTTGTCCATCTGATACCCATTGTTTGAAGCTGATCTTCTTCTTGGGATGTTTAAATACCAGTATCTTTGATTTATTAGGGTTTATTGTTAGCACGTTTTTGGCTGCATAGTCGCTCAGCCCATTCAGCAATCGCCACAGACCGATAGCAGTTCTGTCTAGCAGGACAATGTCATCGGCATAAACTAATTAGAAGATATTTCTCCTGTTTAACTCCAGACTGGCTAGGGCCGATGACCTCAGATGTTCCCCTGCATCCACTAGGAATAGATTGAAAAATGTGGGAGCTCCCAGGCATCCCTGCCTTACCACTCTATCCACTGGTACTGACTTGGACAGGTGACCCCTATTGTCTAATCGCACCCTTACTGTCATCCCCCTATGGAGCTCCATTAACATTGACAGTGATGTTTCTGGGATGCCTTTTGCTCTTAACTTACGCCACAGCTTTGACCTATCAATCTGGTCGAAGGCCTTAGAGAGGTCAATCCAGGCCCCATATAATGGTGTGCTTCCCTTAGATGTAGCAATTTCACTGAGCAGGTTTAATATAATACCATTAACATCGTCGACAGCCCTTTTATAAATCCTGTCTGAAAACAGAATAGGATCTTTTCACACTCCACCCAAACTGATAACTCATTTAACAGCAACCTCATGAATACTTTGCTCTCAATATCAAGGAGGGCGATAGGGCGATAATTTGTTGGATTTTTCTTATCGCCCTCCTTGAAAAATGTATTACCAGTGCTGTTTTCCAGGACGGGGGGGAACTGCCTTTTCTGTAGAATCTCACTAAATCGTTGTTTTAGTAATTTTTGCCAAAGTGATGGATCATTTTTGAGAACCTGGTATGTGAGGCCATTGGGGCCTGCTGCTCTTGATGTTGAGGCCTTATATATTATGTCCTCAATCTCTTTCTCCTCCAGATGCAGCTCCCACCCGTCGTCTAGCAGCAAACATTCTAGCTCCTTTTGCAATTTTGTAAATATACCTGTAAGGTACTCTATCCACTCCCTTTCGGGAAAAAGGTTAAATAGTGAGCTATTGGACTGAGAATTCAACTCACTTATTACTGACCAGAAACATCTTGAGTTTGATTCTGAGACCAGCTTCAGCATTTGTTCCCCATCTCGTTGATGGTGGAGGGCATTTTGATTTTTTACCCAGGCTTTATAGTTGTTTCTAATGGCTTTTACTTCTATGTTATAAACCCTTTGGTCTAGTTTTAAGGCCCTTAAACCGCGGATACTTTTGCTCAGGTTCCGCTTTCTTATCCAGGTTTCCTCATCAAAGCTATGTGTATGTTTATGTTGTGTATTGTTTAAGGGGGGGTTTTGGTGGGACCAGTGACCAGATAATATTCACAAACTGTTCTGGTTGGCAAAGCTCTTGAGATGTTTGCTCTGGGATATTTTGTAGTTTTCTGTTTAGTTTCCTCCCACCTTGGCCATATTTTACCAATCGTAACGGCCCTTTTGACCCAAATATATTTTAGGTTGTACACTAACTTTGTGGATACAGATAGGTCTGTGAATTAGAGCTCCAGTCTCGAGTGGTCACTTCCCCCTTCCTGTTTCAACTTTAACACAGAATCACAGGAAAATAATCCCTCACCAACAAAAATATAATCTAAAACAGAGGATGAGTTACCTCTGTGCCATGTCATGCAGAGGTCTGTACCTCCCTGTAAGGCCTTATTTTGCATTTTCAGGTCCCATGTGTTTGCAAAATCAAGCCAGACCTTCCCCTTACTAGATATATTTTGTAGCCCTCCACCCCTGGCCCCTTCCTTTAATATACGCACTCTGCATTAAGATCATTCACCAACAAGATACTCACTCCTTGCCATTCTACATTAATTTTCCCCAGTAGATCTGTTAACTTTCCCAGGAAAACCTGGAGTTTGGAAGAAGCAGGGTTCCAATACACATTTATCATGATTAATGCAGAATTACCTAAACTGGAAAACAGTTGTACTTTACATGCTAATATGCCTATTTCGTCTTTGAAAATTGGAATAACATGTTTGACAGAGCTACTTCTAAAGGCCATAAATAATATATAATTATACCCCTGATAGAAAATTTGGGGAAATAATTTTATGGGTCAAATTTTTCAAAGCAACTTTATCATATGGAACCCCACAAAAGGACAGAGTTTGAAAGGAAGAGACCTTAAAATATGCCACAAAAGATGGAACTGAAAAAAGCAGATAAAACAATCCTTAATCTGTACAATATATTTTAGGTTATAGTGAAAAAAGACTCTGAGACATTTCGATGGAATGATGCATGATGTGCAAGGAGAAATAAACTAAAGTAAAGGGATGGTGAAACAAAAGTCAATGAACTTTCCAGGAAGATAAACTGCTTTTTGCTGGTTGAGTTGACACTCAGGGGCCGATTCATGGAACAAACGTGCGCCGAAAATCCATGCGCAAGCAGGTGCAAGGGAGCGCAAGCGTGAGAAACGCAGCGCACGCGTGCGATTCAAGGAAGACGCTGCGCGTGTTTCCTGCTGTCCGTGCACCCAATCCAGCCATGGCGCACGCAGGCATACACGGCGTGCGCTACGCGCACAGCAAAAGCGCACATAGTGCGGCACACACAACCAAAGTTGGCGTAACATGCGGAATGGGGAACAACGCGTGAAAAAGAAGGCGTAACTGGGGAAGTACTGCAGGGAACTACACGGAACGCCCACACGCACGCGAACAACCCATATTCATGGATCCGAATACGGAAAACCCGCGCACGGCAAAGGATGCACACAGGCGTCAACGCGTCCGCCACACAAAGGCAGGCGGAAGCGTCCCCGTGCACAGTACAAAGGTGCGCGCAAACAACAAACACGTATATACAGCTACGATGAATGCCCCATTTGTCGCAGCACTGATCGTGGGACACCGCAGGAGGAGGAGAATAGCCAGGGCACGCATTTTCGCACCACGGACAAGCCTTTTTGGGATGCCTGACGACCAGGTCTATGGCAAGTATAGGTTTCCACCCCATATCATGCTAGACCTGGTTAGGGAGTGGGAAGATGACCTTACATCCCCCACCCTTTGCTCCCAAGCATTGAGCCCCTTGGAGAAGCTGCTCAATGTCCTGCATTTTTTGGCCACTGGGTCATTTCAGCGGACTACTGCCATAGTGGGGGGGTCTCACAGGCCACGCAGTCACGCTGCCTACACCAGGTACTGGCAATCATGACAGCGCGCCCCTCAGTCCGCAGGCACATATACATGCCCAGAACACCCGCAGAAAGGCAGGCCGTTGTCCTGGATTTTATCAGGGTGGCACACTTCCCCAAAGTGCTCGGTGCAATAGATTGCACCATGTGGCCCTACGTCCACCTAGGGCCACTGAGCACATCTACCGAAACCGCAAGCACTGGCATTCCATCAATGTACAGATGGTATGCGATGCAAAGGGAATCATCACCTCTGTCTATGCAAACTACCCTGGCTCCACCCATGACAGTTTCATATACAGAATGTCCGCCCTGAGCCGGGCCCTGGAAGCTGGGCAGCATTGCGACACATGGCTCCTAGGTGAGTACAAATGCCTTGCACATGCATGCAAGTTACACACAGACAAATACCCAAACCCTAATAATCTAAACTATTATCACCTCCCCAGGGGACAGTGCCTACCCTCTGAGCAACCACATGATGATGCCAATCCGGAACCCCACCACCCCACCCCAGGTAAGATACAACACCGCCCATATTGCAACCAGGGCCATAGTGGAGCGCACATTCGGAGTGCTCAAGTCACGTTTCCGCTCCCTTGACCGCTCTGGCGGGCAACTACTCTATGCACCACCAGTAGTGTGCAGGATCATTGTGGCAGCATGTGTCCTGCACAATGTTGCAACACGGCAGGGCGTCCCAGTGGACATGGTGGTGCCCCCACATCCCCAACCACAGGCGCTGCCCATGGGAGGGGACAGGGCACATGGCGCGGAAGCCCGGACCCAGCTTGTGGCCACATTTTTCACCTAAACTCCCACCCCTGCGGAGTGCACACATTCCTGGCACATACCAGGTGACAATCGATGATGACAAAGAGACAGTCAACTGTCACAACCCTACCACCCTGAGAAAGTTGCCATGGAAGTGCCACATCTTCTGCATCCCTAGCTACTTAAACACAAGCTATCCTGTGTGACCAAAAGGCACACATATGACATATGACATGATATGGCCTATACACAAGTATTACAAGGTGCGATGAGGCAGGGAGGGGGGAACAAGGGAAGACAGACAATGGTACTACTAGGCCAGGTGTCATTTAGATTGTGCAAGTGGAGGGGTAGGGGGAAGGGAAAAGTGCAAGGGGAAGGGAGGGGGGGGAGTGCAGTACAGGGGAAGTAGACCAAAAAACAAATACGTAGGTCAGCTGGTGGCAACTGCAAAGGTAAGTGCAGACAAGTGCTGGGAAGGGGGGCTGTCGGGATAGAGAGACCGTACCGCAGTGCAGGGGTTGCCAGGGAGGCAGTGCAAGTGGAGAGTGGCTGGGCCAGGGACCGAGGTCGGTGAGAGTGGCCCAGTTGCAGATCCAGTGCAGTTCCAGTGAAGAATTCCGCAAGGGAGAGGCAGAGAGAAAGCAGAAGCAAAGAGGAAGGTCTTGAGGTGCTTCCCGAACCGGAGATGGTTCCCCTCAAGTTCAAGTGAGGCAGGAAGGCTGTTCCAGAGGGAGGGCCCTGCCGCGGAGAGAGATCTACCCCCAGCTAGTTGCTCTGAGAAGCAGATGACCCTGACATGCAAGGTGTGCCTCACACAGACCTGCAAAACAGGCCATGCCATCACTGTTATGTCACTCAAACCCTCCCAAACCACAACATGACATGGCAAGCAATACCCATACACCAACACAGTAACAATAAGGTACACATTGCCATGTCCAAAATGTACAGTGGCATCAGACAATGATGCCTGACCTGGAATCAGATGAAATGACAGACCAACAACCTCCCACCCAAAAGAAGTCATTTCCAAATGCATTACAAGAGTTGTAGACGTAACATAACAATGAATGCCTGTCTACATGCACATTGTGCATTGCAAAATCAACACTGCAGCTTCTGTGTGCTGTGTCCTACTCCTGCAACACACTGCTCAGTGCACAGCACAGTGAACAGCCATTGTGTGTGATGCACACCCTGAGCATCACATCTAAGCGACAGACCACATCAAAAAGCAAATTAGGCATGTACAGGATTCATAATTGGTCACAGAACATGTGCTGCAGGGACACAGTGGCCACCAGAAGGCAAACAGTGTACACGTGGATATGCAAGGGTGGGAGTACATGTAGTGCATCAGAGTGCAAGTGTGTGGGTCTGCAAGGACATGCACTCAACATATGCATGTGCCCTCAAGTGACCATCAGTGTTCTCTACACATCACATGTGAACATCCACCATGTGTACACCCCAGCATGTCAAACCACAACTATCCCCTCGCACCTGAAAGGTAAACACAACACATGAACAGGCATTGATCAGCACAACACAACATGTAAATAGGATACCACCATTACAATGTCAGAGTTCCCATCACACTGCAGGGCAAGGCAACTATCAACAACAACCCCCCCCTCCCTCACAAATGACCATGACCCACTGAACAACTGCACCTGGGTCATGGAGCCTTCAACCCTCAATTCCACCTGGCCACAGGATCACCTTTACCCTTCGTCACCATCTCCCACCTTGTGTGTAAAAAGGTGCCTGCACCCTCAGAATCCACACTCATTTCCAAAATCACAAAATCCAAGGCAAAAAAACGAACCCGAACACCCTCCAGTAGATGACTTGACGTAGCAGTGCCTCACAAAGGCCAAGTACTACCACAATGATGCAACAACCAAGGTAGCACAGTAAAACAATGTCACAACAGGATGTGAACCATGTGTGGTACATAACATAGGATGATGCACCATGAACGGATGTGTACTGTCACAGGTCCCGTGTACAGGCGCGGGAGTGTCACGAAACAACCACCCCCACCGTGTCCCGGGTGCCTGCAAGGTCAAACTCACACAGGCCCCTGAGACCCTGGTGGGGAAGGAGGTTCAGGGATATGCAGTCGGGACAGGTGTTGGCACACTGGATAACTGGAATGAGTGGCAGGAGAGGGGAGGAGGAATGACACATGAAAGTAGGGAATGCACGAAAATGTACTACCTGCATGAACACATACACAATCCAAACAAACTTGGACATCATTGTCATGGCCTTCTGTAGTCCAGGCTTAGGCGTGGTACGAACCAACCACCCCCTCTAGGGTTTTGGCGCCTGCAGGTTCGGGGCTTACACAGGCATCCGCAACCCCAGCGGGGAAAGAGGGTTAGGGAACGTTGCTTGGATAGGTACGGGAAGCAGGAACACCGGGTAGAGGGTACAGGGTTCAAAATTGCATAGGATTCCGGGTGATTAGGGGGGAAAAAACATACCAAATTGAATCACACATACATCCATGCATTAGTGCACCCCCCAGCAAGCCTATGCAGAGCAGTTTGAAAGAAAAACAAGAAGACACTTAGCTCTGGTTTTGAGTGCTGGCCTCCTGCCTGCGCACTCTCAGGTCCGGTTACAGGAGCACTGCAATGCTGCAAAGAGAGCCACAGTCAACAACCTGTACGCGCCAATTACACAAAAACACACCACCAAACATTCCCCATAGCAACAAACTACTCTACAAACAGACAATCTGGTGTAGATGCTTCGTACCCATATATAACATTACCCCTGTGACGGGTCATACACAGTCAATGCAGTAAGTCAGCCGCCGGTGGGTGCGTGGCAAATGGAACACCAATGTGTCACAATTCACAATACATGCAATGTTCCCTGGGTAAGCAGACAGACCCATATAGCAAGCCATGACTTCAGAGCAAGTTGCGTACCACCATGACCGAAACAAAGTTGGCAGTGCATTTATCATAAAGTACATGGAAATGAAATGCACTGCACCCAAGTATGTCCCTTGCTGTATGTCCCTGTGAGCTGCCCCTTTCCATGTCTCGGAAGGCTACATGGTTGATGCAAGTGCCTCAATGGACCTTGGTGTACCGGAGGGTATGTGCCACTGCCCCTGCAGGTGTCCCAGACAACCTTAAAATCAACAGCCATCAGTCCACCAACACATCTGAGCTGCATTGTGTGCTACAACACCAATATTCGTCCAAGCTCACCCTCAGTGCTGTGACTAAGCCTGCATGTGCAACTCGCCTGGTCCAAGCTTTGCTGTGTTGTGGCCCCCCTGTGCTGCTCACCATGCCTGGAGTTCCTTGGAACATGTCAGCAGTTCTAGGATGTAGGTCTGCAATCCCTGTGCCTCTGCTTGTGCACACATGTGCATGTGGGCACCAACAAACGTGTCCAGAATTCTGTCGTCCAATGGGCCATGTCTGCTGGCAAAGGTGCTCTGGAGGCTCATCCCCCTGCAGAAAGGGCATGAAACACATGATTAATGCTCAAAGTCATCTGTGTGTGTCTCTTCAGGCATCTCATTACTTGACCATGTCAGAGAGTCACATCAGAAATCACACCATCAGTCCGTCTTTCACATCCAAAGTTTGGAACACTATCTACAGCATGAATTGCAACAAGCACGCGTACAGTAAAGATAAGAAACATACTACACAATGCATAGCGATTAATATACACATTAATCATGAAACACCCCATCTAGCAAAAGCTGAACAGTAGACAATAACACCAAAATCATCCCCACTAGGGGTGTAAACACAAGTCCCACAGCACCAGACATGCCACAGATATGACAGTCCAAAGCCCTTGTGTAAATGTTTGTGACACCGAACCATCCTTGCGAGCCCATGGATAAGGGAGGCAGGAGTGGCATATGTGAGTCAAGGACCCCAAGCAGCAAACACATACACAAGACAAGCCTGAAGGGCCCAGCTGGAACAGACAGTGGATGCCTTCAAAAGCCACAAAGCACCGCACCGTCACATGAAAGCACAATAGACAAGCAATTTTAAACTATAGTAACTATTAACTAATTACACTAACTATGGAAAACCTACATTACCTAATTAAACTAACCATCAAACAGAGACTTAACTAACTAAACTAAAAGAAAAATCAAAAATGGCCACATACGACCCGGGGGGGAGGGGAGCCACCCAGGAGGGGGGAGGTACAGGGTGCTGCTCAACATCCACATGCGATGATGCTGAGCCAAAAAAAAAACCTCCATGGGCTCAACGCCTGCACAGCCCGACCTATGTGGGAGATAGATGGTCGTCCGAGTCTGGCTCATCCTGTAAAGGAGGACGTGGCACAGTAGCCTGGCCACGCCTAGCCGCAGCTTGCCCCTCGTCAGCAGCAAGTCTGCCGGACGGGTGAGCCTGGTTCTGTGTGGCGATGTGACGCAGGTCTGCATGCAGATCCTCACGTGATACACGTGCTTCCTCTTGCAAGGTAGCACGTGTAACACGGAGTTCCTCCTACAAGGCCTGGCTGGACAACCGCTGCACCTCCCGGCAAGCCTGTAGCTCAGCCAAGATGGTACGCTGAAGCTGTGCAAACCTCTCCTCTGCCTGCTGCCTCTGGGACATCATAAGGACACCCAGAGTGGATCTGAGGGAAGCATACTCCTCCCTCAGGGCATCCATGTGCGCCTCTGCATGAGCAGCAATTGCTTGACGCGGAGACGACATTTCAGCCTGGCGTGCCCTGTCTGAGGCCGCCATGCCCAGCCTGAGCTAGCGGGCCCGTGGACCGTGCCGCCTGCTGCTGGAGAAGCACCTGCCTAGCAGGGGGGAGCACAGATCGGGCCACACGCTCCATGCTCTCAGCAATGTTCTCCATTGCTGCCCCCTGCCGTTCTGAATTGGCAGTCATGTCTTGCTCCCACTCAGTATACTGCGGTTGCGCGCGACGACCGCGTTACAGGGCTTGACCCCTGCGGGACCCAAGGACCGGGGGCCCTCGCTGTGTTGGCACCGCCCGCGGCTGCACGACTACATGCCCCCGTCGACGTGATGTCCCAGGCACATCAGTGACTGGTGTGGAGGGTGACCCTGCAACCCGATCCACCACGGGCGGAGGAACCAAGACTGTCTGATCCCTCAGTGCAGGTGTCGCAGACAGAGGAGTGTCCACATCAGAATCACTCACCCCTGACACATGGACTTGATGCTCATCCAACTCAACATGGACGTCAGAGTCGTCATCAAGGCTGGACTCATAGGCAGCCAGAGACAAGATGGACTGTAGCACTTGGGGGTTTCGTGGCCTACCACCCCACGACCCCCACTAGTGCCGGGTTGATGTAGTGGTAACAACCCTGTGTCTGGCATGACAACACCATCCTCCGCCTCCATTGCGTCATCACCTGAAAAATAGAGAGAAAAAAGGTCACTACACATGTCAGAAGCACACAACACACACACACACCGACAGCAAATGCATCAGACAGACATGTGACACACAACATATAACCTGCCATGCATGCTGTGTCAACTTTGAATTGCTTCTGTGATCAGACCTGTTGAAAGGTGGCAGTTTCCATGGAAGTGGGTCTATGCAGTGCAGAAAATGTGTACGTCACTCACTACCTACATGTACAAGGACTCCATGGTGTGTGCCAGGAAATGTGAAGGCAGTGCAATGTCAAATTCAGAAATCACGTGCATTGTGCATTCAATGTGTACCATATCTAGAAGCCAAGCACCCCTCCACCCCAGTACCAAAGCAGGGATGCCTAGCATGGTATCATAAGGCGGACCATATACCTGTGTATTGACAGGCAGTGTTGACTGGCATCAACAGCTGAATGTGATTCAAGTGACAACACTGCAAATGATGCTGGGACAGTAAGCAGGACACATGATGAAAACTCTGGATTCCGCCCATGTGTGAAGAAGACACAACAACAGTTGGACAGAGTCATTGGCCATTGAACAGGCTGAGGCCTGTGAGCCACACAGATTGTCAGACCCTAAACATGTGTGCAACGCAGGACTGAGCCATAGTTGACAATGGGAAGGCTGATGAGATGGCAGGCAATGTATGTAACCAAGGACCTGTATTACAGTGATCATCCAGTCAAGGACACATAGGGGCATGCGTGCAATGCACATGGAGCATGAATGGGCACTCATGTCCCTGCGGGACATCTGACCTATGCACAGTACAAGTGAGATACCCTGCATCAAGTACTAAGGCTGTACCACACGGCATATGTTTGGCAGATTCTACGCTGGAAGTTGGCATCTACACAGGATGCATGAACAAGAAAGTACACATTGGCAAGATTGAAGAACACCAGTGCAAAGGTGGAACTGGGGTGCAGAGTGGCGGAGAAGGGGCAAGGGAACATGCCTACATGGAGTCCCCGCATGCAGGCAGAGGAGACATGCATGACGGGAGCATTGCATTACTTACACATCAGAACCATGTACACGTCACATGTAGCGGCAATCATGCACAACACATCCCACAAGTGAAACAAACACGTCCTCAACAAACACGCATCAACACTCACTGGACTGGGCATCAAAGTCCAGCATCTCTCCCACTCCTTCGACCAATTCAGGTGGTATGAACTCCGCAACGAGTGCCTCATGCGGAGTGAGCTCTTCCTCCTCTGGTGCAGGCCCACCGCCAGTCACCAGAGTCAAGTTGTAATTAGAGGCACGCTTAGCCTTAGTGCTGCGTTTGATGTCAATCCAACGCTTTTTGCACTCTTGCGCCGTGCGCACCTCATGGCCGAAAAAACTGACATGTTCCGCAACATGCTTCCAGTGGGTGTCACGTTGGGCAGCCGTAGTCTGACTATTGGCACCCACTAGCATGTCACGGCTGTGGCACCGCACGTAGTCCACGAGGAAGTCCAGTTCCTGCTTACAGAAAGGCTTCTTCCTTGACGTGCAGGAGGTCGTGGCTGTGTGTGGGGTCCCAGCCTGTGCTACAGGTGCAACCTTCCTCCTCTTGGACTGTGGCGCAGACCCTGGCTGGCTAATGCCGCCCTGACCAGTATGGCCAGTGGGTTCGGTGGATTGAGCCAAGGGAGTGGCAGGTGGAGGGATGACCAAAGGCCTGACTTGTGTCAGTGGCAGCTGGGTGCCCACTAATGGACCCTGCGCAGCAACATCAGCTGTGGCAGGGTCATTGACCGCAATGGTCCTGGTTGGCAGACTCACAACCGGGGTGCTGTTGGGTGCATCTGCCCCTGCCCCTATGGTTTCCCCCCTGGCCTGTTGGAGATCTACCAAGGGCTCTTCAAGTGCCAACGCAGCCTGCGCTGGCAGACCCTGAGCCTGGGTGGCTGTGTCCACAGCTGCACCTGCAGCTACCACTACCCTTCGGCCCATGGCAGTCGATGGAACGGACTGCCGGGTCACACGGGCGCCAGTGCCAGATGCAGAAGCTGCATCCCCCGGAACCACAGGGGGTGGTGGCATGACTGCACCGACACATGGCACAACATTGTGCTCAAGTGGCGCACCCCTGCCTCTTCCCCCTCTGTGGCCGCCCTGGACACCCTGGAGTCCCCCTACTCCCTGGTCACCACGACTACGTCCCCGACCACGCCCGCCACGAGGAGGACGCCCAGCTGAGGCGCCCCTCACCTTTGGTGGCCTCCCAACCATGGCACAGATGTAGTAGTGCCGGCACAGATGGTGTGGTGCCAATGGGAGGTGTACACCACAATTGACCTGGGCAATTGGGGTGAAGGGGGTGGGAAGCAAGATGTTAACAGCCCTCCTGCACCTGCAAGGCTGTATGTGACCCCGGTGATGTAGTGACGGGTCACGCAATGCTCAGGCACCCCAAAACTGCAGTATAACCGTGCACGCAACCCTGCAGCCTACGTGCGTGGATTCAACCACCCGCAGTACGCGGTGGCACCCAGTAACACGAATAACGCGTACGCGTGGGACACGCAGGCTACTATGACATCGAAAATGGGTGCGATACACAGGGGCACCCGCAGTGGGAAAAAGAGCGTGTGCGACTCACCGTCTGACTAGCGCGATGCAGAAAAACACGCGTAGCCAATACCCCCGCCAAAAGAAGAGATACGTCCTTGATAGCTGTGAAGTTGTGATGGCGCGCGAAACAACAGGAAGCAGCAACACACGTCGGTCTCCGCGAAAGGCACGTACAGCGAACTACTGGGCCCGCTCACCTTTAACCCGTGCTGAGGGAAACGCACGCGCGCGTCACATCACTTACGCGCATGGGCCCCTTCCTCGTATTACACGCGGACGTGCAGTTTTTCACGCGCGCTGAAATGCCCATGCACGCCTCTGCGCGTCACGTCACAGGGGCGCTTGCGCTTGAGGGGCCTTCTGTCCAATGAAATTGCGTATGCGTGTAGACGCACTTACGCGCTAAGGGCCTTTCCTCGAATTACACGCTGACGTGCCAAATTTTCACGTGCCAAATCACTCCGTATCAAGCTGGCCACGCGTAAGCACACGGAAGACCACGCTCCTGCCCAGAAGGCCGAACTACTGCCCCCCGAGCCCCGAGCACGCTCCCACCTGCCATCTGCTGCTGCCTGACTGCCTGCTGCCCACGTGCCCTGCCATTTGCTGCCTGCACATCAGCCAGGGGTGCTGTTGCTGTGACCACCCCTGCTGGAACCGAAGACTCCCGACTGGGATTCCATCGCTCCACAGCCCAGCCTCAGGACCCAGTTGCCCACCCACTTCTGCCTCTGGGGTTGTCATGTCGGGCACTGCAACATCTGGCACCACTTACAACCCCCGGTCAGAGAGGCAGAGGGGCACCAGCTTCAGTGCCAGGGAAGTTGGTGTCCTGGTGGAGCAAGTCCTGGGGCAGTATGATGCCCTCTTTGGAAGTGTGCGTGCCGACAAGGAAGGACGGACTCGGATCTGGACTGACATCGTGACTGCCAGTCCGCGACTTACAACATGTCAAGAAGCACTGAGGGGACTTCAGGTCCAGGACCCTGAACAAGGCCCGGCGCCTCTTGAAGGCAGCGGATGCCAAGGGGCGCCGGGGCCACTTGTCGGAAGATCAGATGAGGGTCCTGGAATGCATATCCCCAGCGCTCCACGTCCAGGTCCTTGAGAGGCAGACCCGTCTGGAGTCGAGCGGTAAGTGTACATGCATCCTGATTGTGAGCTATGTTTCAGTAGTGTGCAGGTTGCACATCTGTTTGTATGGGGTCGAGTATGGGTGGGGGTGTACAGGGCCGTGGGGCTAACACGTGCGAGGGCTGTAATGTGTGAGACATGGATGGTGCTTGTGTGTGTAGGCTTGCATGCCAAATGCAGTTGTGTGGGCACACATGTTTGGATGAATGTGTATGTAAGTAGACATGTCCGTGATGTCACGCATGTATGTTGTTTTCAGCTGCATGTATCAGCACTATGTACATGTGCATTTGTGTGTATTTGACAAGGGTGCCACAGTGATGCAACATGGATGCATGTGACAGCGGGATGTGGAAGCCTGATTGGCAGATGTGACATGGATGCCCATCTGAACACTGCGACACTTGGCAGAGGTGTACACATGCATGCAAGTGTGGTGGTGTGTGTACATGTGTGGTGCACTTCCTGTGTTGCATGTGATGTCTGGCTCAGCTTTGCCTGCTCATGCTGTTGTATGTGTATGGAAGGTGCTGGCAGTTGCGATATGGCAGTGGTATGGCTCATGTGTGCGAGTTGAAATGACATGTGTGTTGGGGATTGTGATGGCATGTCTGAGGTTTGCCAATGCCACTCATGTACAACTGTCATGTGTGTATGTGTCCATTGTACAGTGCCCTGATGCCTGTGTTTTATTTCTCCCTGTCTGCAGCGTCAACTGATGAAGAGGGCGGAGAAGGTGCTGTGGAGCACAGCGGCAGGGATCCCACCGCCAGCCGGAGACGCAAGGCCCGGCTCCGCTCCCATGTTGTCATCTAGTCGGGGAGTGAGGAGTCCGGTGCCGAGTCCCAGGCCGCAGCTGCCGGGGGGAGGTCCAAGAGGCGGAGGTTGGAGTAGGACTCCTCGGCAGCAGAAGGGGCAGCTGGGACCCCACAGGGCCCAACGGGGGAGGATGGCACGGAGTCATCAAGGTTGGTGGGGGGTTTGGTGGAGGAGGAGGCCGTGCAAGCAACAGAGACGGGGTCTGGAGGTGGGGATCCCACTGGTGCTAGTGGTGCAGTGCAGGACCAGGGACAGGAGGCAGCACAGGCCGCCGCGGAGGTGCCTGTGTGCAATCCTGTCCCTCATCCTGTCCCTGCATCATCTTGCACCAGCAGCGATGCCTACGTCCAGACCCGTTTTCAGGCAGGGGATGAGCAAACGACAACTGGCCTTCCTCTGCCTGCGGACGTGGCTATCCGGGTCCGGGTTGAGCCTGTCCTGACTGGTGTGGCGTTGCGTCAACAGGCCATGCGAGGTGACCTGCAGTCTTTTCATGAGGAGACTGCACGTCATCTCGAATGGCTCGTTGACCACGTCAGCCTACTGGGACAGGTCACCCAGGCCGGATTCCTCAGTTTGATGGGGCTTGCTACGACCCCCTCCTCAACTGAACCCACTACGCGCCAGTCGTCCTCCGTGCCATCTTCCCACCCATCAGTCACCTGGGTGCCCTGTGGAGCTGCCTCTGACGGTGCGGCCAGGCTGGTGGAGGAGGCATCCCTGCCACAGTCGGGAGTCGGACGTCCAGCAGGGGTGGCCACATCAACGACTGCACCCCAGCCGGCGGAGGATGTGCAGGCAGCAGGAGGCAGTGCACGGGCAGAGGCACAGCAGCAGCAGCAACGTGGTGGGAGCCATGAAGGCTCAGGGCCTTCAACATCGGAGGGGCAGGCATCGGCCGGAGGGCAGGAGGACCCAGGACAGAGAGTGTCTTCCGTGTGGCAGCGGTTGGGCCACGCCATAGATGCGGAGCGGCAGCGGGCGGAAGAGGCACGGCTCACAATGGTCAGGGCGGAGAACTCCATGCGGAGGGCCCTGAGGTGGGCCTAGTGCCTCGAGGCAATCCGCAGGGGGTTGGAGGTGGACACGTCGACGGCCCTGCGGACCCTCAGGGCCATGGAGGAGGACATTGAGCAGGAATTCAATGATGCCCTGGCCCGGGACATCCACAAGTGAGCCGTCAAACTAGCACGCTGCCCTTGTACATAGTTATGTAGTTAGTGTTAGGTTTCCTTTGTTTTTTGATTTATTTTGGACCTTTTGGACATTGGCCACATTTTTGTATATAGGTTATTTTATTAGTTAGTGTTGTTAGATAGGTTTCATTTCTTTTGTTGGGATAATGGACCCTGGCTTGTTCGTCTGTACATAGTTCACAGTTGGATTTTATTTTTCTTTCACAATTTACCCATGGAGCAATGGCTTTCAATTATTATTTCCCATTGGATTTTCTTTTGTGGACAGTGACTTTGGACACCATTACTTTGGATTATGATTTTTGTTTTTGCTTTTTTTCAAGGACATGCTTCTTTTCATTTTTGTACATTCCCATTTCTGTTTCGTTATTTTTGAATCTATTTATGTTTCCTTTAATACATATTTTTTTATCGAACTTCAATGTGTAGTATCATCTCATTGGTTTCATGAATATCATGATGTGGGTTTTGAGATTCACTGACACCCATTGGGTGTATGTGAGGGACATGTGTTTGTTTCGAAACTTGCAATTGGTGTTCTGTCATGTAATTGCCATTTCTGAGTGGGTGGATACAATACTCGGGTGGGTGTTTTGCATTTGTAGGCTGACCATAGGGACCAGGGATCTAGATTGTGATGACATGTTGGCTGGGGAACATGAGTTGGACCTGGGTGGGGGCCTGCTGGCAGGTGCCCCACAGTGCTGGGGGGTGGGGGTGGTGGGGAACATGAGTTGGACATGGGTCGGGGCCTGGTGGAGGGTGCCCCTGTATTGCTGGGGAGTGGGGGTGGTGGGAGACATGGGTGGGGGCCTGGTGGAGGATGCCCCTGCACTGCTGGGGGGTGGGGGTGGTGGGAGACATGGGTGGGGGCCTGGTGGAGGATGTCCCTGCACTGCTGGGGGGTGGGGGTGGTGGGAGACATGAGTTGGACATGGGTGAGGGCCTGCTGGCAGGTGCCCCACAGTGCTGGGGGGTGGGGGTGGTGGGGACATGAGTTGGACATGGGTGGGGGCCTGCTGGCAGGTGTCCCACAGTGCTGGGGGGTGGGGGTGGTGGGGACATGAGTTGGACATGGGTGGGGGCCTGTTGGAGGGTGCCCCTGCACTGCTGGAGGGTGGGGGTGGTGGGAGACATGGGTGGGGGCCTGGTGGAGGGTGCCCCTGCACTGCTGGGGGGTGGGGGTGGTGGGGAACATGAGTTGGACATGGGTGGGGGCCTGGTGGAGGGTGCCCCTGCACTGCTGGGGGGTGGGGGTGGTGGGAGACATGGGTGGGGGCCTGGTGGAGGGTGCCCCTGCACTGCTGGGGGGTGGGGGTGGTGGGTGACATGGGTGGGGGCCTGTTGGAGGGTGCCCCTGCACTGCTGGGGGGTGGGGGTGGTGGGAGACATGAGTTGGACCTGGGTGGGGGCCTGCTGGCAGGTGCCCCACAGTGCTGAGGGGTGGGGGTGGTGGGGACATGAGTTGGACATGGGTGGGGGCCTGCTGGCAGGTGCCCCACAGTGCTGGGGGGTGGGGGTGGTGGGGACATGAGTTGGACATGGGTGGGGGCCTGCTGGCAGGTGCCCCACAGTGCTGGGGGGTGGGGGTGGTGGGAGACATGGGTGGGGGCCTGGTGGAGGGTGCCCCTGCACTGCTGGGGGGTGTGGGCGGTGGGGAACATGAGTTGGGGCCTGATGGAGGTTGCCCCTGCACTGCTGGGGGGTGGGGGTGGTGGGGAACATGAGTTGGACATGGGTGGGGGCCTGCTGGCAGGTGCCCCACAGTGCTGGGGGGTGGGGGTGGTGGGGACATGAGTTGGACATGGGTGGGGGCCTGCTGGCAGGTGCCCCACAGTGCTGGGGGGTGGGGGTGGTGGGGAACATGAGTTGGACATGGGTGGGGGCCTGTTGGAGGCTGCCCCTGCACTGCTGGGGGGTGGGGGTGGTGGGAGACATTTGTGGGGGCCTGGTGGAGGATGCCGCTGCACTGCTGGGGGGTGGAGGTGGTGGGAGACATGGGTGGGGGCCTGGTGGAGTATGCCCCTGCACTTCTGGGGGGTGGGGGTGGTGGGAGACATGAGTTGGACATGGGTGGGGGCCTGCTGGCAGGTGCCCCACAGTGCTGGGGGGTGAGGGTGGTGGGGACATGAGTTGGACATGGGTGGGGGCCTGCTGGCAGGTGCCCCACAGTGCTGGGGGGTGGGGGTGGTGGGGAACATGAGTTGGACATGGGTGGGGGCCTGCTGGCAGGTGCCCCACAGTGCTGGGGGGTGGGGGTGGTGGGGAACATGAGTTGGACATGGGTGGGGGCCTGCTGGCAGGTGCCCCACAGTGCTGGGGGGTGGGGGTGGTGGGGAACATGACTTGGACATGGGTGGGGGCCTGGTGGAGGCTGCCCTTGCACTGCTGGGGGGTGGGGGTGGTGGGAGACATGGGTGGGGGCCTGGCGGAGGGTGCCCCTGCACTGCTGGGGGGTGGGGGTGGTGGGAGACATGGGTGGAGGCCTGGTGGAGGGTGCCCCTGCACTGCTGGGGGTTGGGGGTGGTGGAGAACATGAGTTGGACATGGGTGGGGGCCTGCTGGCAGGTGCCCCACAGTGCTGGGGGGTGGGGGTGGTGGGGAACATGAGTTGGACATGGGTGGGGCCCTGCTGGCAGGTGCCCCACAGTGCTGGGGGGTGGGGGTGGTGGGGAACATGAGTTGGACATGGATGGGGGCCTGGTGGGGGCTGCCCTTGCACTGCTGGGGGGTGGGGGTGGTGGGAGACATGGGTGGGGGCCTGGTGGAGGGTGCCCCTGCACTGCTGGGGGGTGGGGGTGGTGGGAGACATGGGTGGAGGCCTGGTGGAGGGTGCCCCTGCACTGCTGGGGGGTGGGGGTGGTGGGGAACATGAGTTGGACATGGGTGGGGGCCTGCTGGCAGGTGCCCCACAGTGCTGGGGGGTGGGGGTGGTGGGGAACATGAGTTGGACATGGGTGGGGGCCTGCTGGCAGGTGCCCCACAGTGCTGGGGGGTGGGGGTGGTGGGGAACATGAGTTGGACATGGGTGGGGGCCTGCTGGCAGGTGGCCCACAGTGCTGGGGGGTGGGGGTGGTCGGGACATGAGTTGGACATGAGTGGGGGCCTGGTGGAGGCTGCCCCTGCACTGCTGGGGGGTGGGGGTGGTGGGAGACATGGGTGAGGGCCTGGTGGAGGGTGCCCCTGGTGGCTGGGGGTGCAGGGGGACATGCGTTGGTGGGCAGTAGTGCAAGTTGACATGTGGGTTGGCTGGGGGGCATGGCCATGGTGGGGTGCCTGCAGGACATGTGCAGGGTAGGCCCCTGTGGTGTGAGCCACCTGCAGGGGCCGTGGAGGGTGTAGAGGGAACACCTGGGAGGACCCACACGAGCAATTCACCTGTGGTGCTCCCCGCGCACCCCTGTAATACATGTACCCTGATGGAATCGTGTGTGAAACTTCCCGCGCACCCGAAATACACGTAGCCAGGAGATTCCCGTGTGTAACTTCCCGCGCACCCCTAATATACATGTACCCTGCTGACTTCGCGTGTGAAACTTCCCACGCACGCCAAGATACACGTAGCCAGGAGATTCGCGTGTGTAACTTCCCGCGCACCCCTGATATACATGTACCCTGCTGACTTCGCGTGTGAAACTTCCCACGCACCCCAAGATACACGTAGCCAGGAGATTTGCATGTGGAACTTCCCGTGCACCCCGAAATACACATAGCCAGGACATTTGCTTGTGGAACTTCCCGCGCACCCCTGGAATACACGTACCCTGCTGATATCGTGTGTGAAACTTCCCGCGCACCCCGAAATACACGTAGCCTGGAGATTCGCGTGTGGAACTTCCCGCGCACCCCTGGAATACACGTACCCTGCTGATATCGCGTGTGAAACTTCCCGCGCACCCCGAAATACACGTAGCCTGGACATTCGCGTGTGGAACTTCCCGCGCACACCTGGAATACACGTACCCTGCTGATATTGCGTATGAAACTTCCCGCGCACCCCGAAATACACGTAGCCTGGACATTCGCGTGTGGAACTGTTAGGGAGAATTCTCTGTTTAGGCTGAATTTCCTAACCTAGTGAGTCCCCCAGCAACTTTGCTGGATTTCTGGAGTTTGTTTTTTCCATCCTGCCAAGAGTGAGACTCTTTTCTCCAACTCTTGGACATGTATGTGTGTAATTCCTTTGAAATGTCAATGTGTTCGATGGGCTATGGGGTCTTTTACTCCATAGGGTCTCATATGTTTTTCTATGTGTGTTACACCGCAACCTACGTGCCATAGCACAGGGGCGTCCTAGCGGACCCCCACCATAGACTCCATACCCGGGGACTGACTTCTGTCTCCCCGGGCATGTAAAGTCACCATTGGCTTTACTAGACCTAAATTTACTAACAGAACTAGTACAAACCATCTTATTGTGGACGTACTAGTAGGGGTAATTCGATTACTCCTGGATCTGTTATTCGAGGGGGCACTGTCCCGTCCCCCCTCGTCGAGTTTTGGCTGGTAGCAGTGGAAGCTACTTGTTATGTTCGACCCCGAACCTAACCCTATGGGATTCGTCCCATTGTTGGAGATTGATACTTTTCCTCGTTAATCTCTAACGTACCATTCAAGTCTTTATAGCAAATTGTTATCGGCAGATTGAACCAGTTCATAACAAAGAATGAGCAAAGCTTGGAGGCGACCCAGCGGAACGGAGAGGATTAAGACACCTCACTCGAACCGAACGAAAGGGAAGCCAGGCGGACACGGTACCTTGTTGTGGAGGGCAGCTCCGGCGGGGGCAGTTGTTCCTGGTGGTGGATGCACATCGGGTCTTGGCCAAGAGTAGAGATGATCTCGTCGTCGAAGGAAAGTGAAGTCCGGTGCACCACCAGGGAAGAGACCAGCCGCGGAGTGCTCCGTCACAAGGCACCACCTTTTGGTCGCGGTACAGGGGTAGTGGCTATCCGGTTGCCGAGGTGCTCTGCATGGTCAATTCGACCACTGCGTCCTGAGGCGAATAAAAAGTGAAGGGGACTGGTTGTTCCCACCAGTCAGGGGAAGAGACTCTCCGGCAGGGAGATCTCCTCTGTCGTCGGGAAGTGGTGAGTCGGTTCAGCAGGGCTCCAGCGGAGGTGTCGTCGTTGCAGGTCGGCTCAGCGTTACCCTCGTCGGATTCTTAGGTCCTGTGGTGACTTCTGAAGATCCAGTCCCAAAAGCCCTGCTTTTATGCAGAAGACCCCCATTCATTCAGCCTAGCTGTCAATCAACACATGCTAAGTGTTGAGCGGGAAGGCTCACCACCTGGGCCAATCACTCCAGAGTGCGACCTGAGTTGGCAAGGCAACTCGGTCCAGGGTGCCTAAACCCCCTCCGACACCCCTGAGGTAACCCAGACAGAATGGCACCACTTTGGAGGGTCTCTGTACAGAGGCCCGCCAAAAGTGGAACAAAGGGCTCAACCTTTGGTTTAGGAGTCACAGAGACGAACACAGACGCCATTTTAAAACCGAGTTCTGGCAGAAAATACCACTCGATAAACTTATTTAAGATAAGTAGATCGGTGGTACGTCAGAGATAAATGAGAAAAAGTATCAATCTCCAACAATGGGACGAATCCCATAGGGTTATGTTCGGGATCGAACATAACAAGTAGTTTCCACTGCCACCAGCCAAAACTCGACGAGGGGGACGGGACAGTGCCCCCTCGAGTAACAGATCCAGGAGTAATCGAATTACCCCTACTATTACGTCCACAATAAGATGGTTGGTACTAGTTCTGTTAGTAAATTTAGGTCTAGTAAAGCCAATGGTGACTTTACATGCCCGGGGAGACAGTAGTCAGTCCCCGGGTATGGAGTCTATGGTGGGGGACCCGCTAGGGCGCCCCCGTGTTACGACACATAGGGTGCGGTGTAACACACATAGAAAAACATATGAGACCCTATGGAGTAAAAGACCCCATAGCCCATCGAACACATTGACATTTCAAAGGAATTACACACATACATGTCCAAGAGTGGGAGAAAAGAGTCTCATTCTTGGCAGGATGGAAAAAACAAACTCCAGAAATCCAGCAAAGTTGGTGGGGGACTCACTAGGTTAGGAAATTCAGCCTAAACAGAGAATTCTCCCTAACACTCGCCCCCCCCCCCAGACTAAGGGACAGGAGGATTTAATCCACTACTGGATGAATCTCATACCTCTAGTCGATGACATACATCCTAGAGAGACCATCAGCATTTTGGTGGTGACACCCTGACCTGTGCTCAATGGTGAAATCAAACCCTTGCAGGCAGATCGACCATCTCAATAGTTTTGGGTTCTCCCCTTTCATTTGCATTAACCATCTCAAGGGTTGGTGGTCAGTCTGAATAACAAAAGTAGAACCATACAAGTACGGCCTAAACTTCTTCAGAGCCCACACGATAGCAAAGCACTCTCTTTCGATTGTTGCCCGCCTTGTTTCAGGATCCTTCAGCTTGCGGCTGATGAAGCAAACGGGGTGCTCCCTACCTTTCCCATCCAGTTGACTGAGTACGGCACCTATCCCTACATTGGAAGCGTCTGTCTGCACAATGAAGTGTTGGCGGTAATCAGGAGCTCTGAGTACTGGGGCTTGGCAAAGAGCCTGTTTCAGGTTTTCAAAAGCCTGATTGCACTCCTCGTTCCATTTAACCTTTTTAGGAAATTTGGGCGAGGAGATGACATTCAGTGGAGAAGCTATGGTCCCATAGTTCTCTATGAAATTCCTGTAATACCCAGTGAGGCCTAGGAAGGCTCTCACCTGGGTTTGAGTAGTCGGTGTTGTCCAATTTTGCACAGCTTCAATCTTACTGAGCAAAGGCCTTATTTCTCCACCGCCTACCTCATGCCCAAGATAGACTACCTTACTCTGTCCAATTTGGCATTTACTTGCCTTTATGGTCAGATTGGCTCGTCCAAGAGCCTGCAAAACATCTCTCAGGTGGATTACATGTTCTTCCCAGGAATTGCTGAACACTGCGATGTTATCCAAGTATGCCATGCAGAAGTCCTCCATCCCATTCAGAACCTGGTTTACCATCCGTTGAAACGTAGCAGGTGCATTCTCCAGTCCGAAAGGCATTACCTTAGACTGGTATAAGCCAACGGGGGTAGAAAATGCAGTTTTCTCCTTGGCATGGTCTGTCAGGGCTATTTGCCAATAGCCTGACGTCAAGTCAAATGTGCTGAGGAACTTGGCGGCGCCAAGTTTATCCACCAACTCATCTGTTCTTGGCAAATGGTGGGCATCAGTCTTGGTGACTGCATTAAGAGCTCTATAATCCACGCAGAATCTAAGTTCTTTAGATCCGGCCTTTGGTACTAACACAACTGGGCTAGACAATGGACTAGTAGAGGGCTCTATTACCCCGAGATCAAGCATCTTGCTGACCTCACCTTTGATGTGGGTTCGTACGTTTTCTGACATGCGGTATCCTCTACTTTTGACCGGCAGACAGTCACCAGTGAGTATGTCGTGCTGGCCCCAAGGGGTCAAGCCTGGTGAAAGCGAGAACAGAGAGGCAAACTCATTCAACATAGATTTGCACTCTTCTTGTTGCTCGGGTGTCAGACTGGAGGAGAGATTCACTCCTTCAATTTTTCCACCTAAAGGTAAGCCTCTGAGGAGATCCGGAAGAGCTTTTCTCTCTTCTTCTTCCTCGGATGATGCTAGAAGCAACGCTCCTACATCAGGTCGTGAGACATACGCTTTAAGTCGGTTGGTGTGAAAGACTGTCGGAGCCTCCTTGGGATTGCCCAAGTCCACCAGATAGTTAACCTCTCCGAGTTTACCCACTACTCGGTAGGGTCCCATCCACTTATCTTTCAAGGCCCTTTGCCTTGTTGGGATCATAACGAGAACGAGCTGGTCTTGAGCGAACTCAACCATTTTAGCCTTTTGATCGTACCAGTGCTTGACCAATGCTTGTCCAACTTTCAAGTTATCGCTTGCTTCCGTCATCATGTGCGACATTCTCCTCCGGAGACCTATCACGTAGTCAGTCACTATGACTGGCTTGGGGGAAGGAGCACTCTCCAACCCCTCCTTAATCAGGGCCAATGGACCTCTGACGGGATGACCATAGAGTAGTTCGAAGGGAGAGTAACCTACTCCCTCCTGAGGGACTTCTCTATAAGCAAAAAGAAGGCATGGCAATAGAAGGTCCCACTTACGCTTAAGGGGTTCCTCTAGAGCACCTATCATGCTCTTCATGGTTCGGTTGAATGGTTCTACCAACCCATTGGTTTGTGGGTGGTAAGCCGTTGAGAACTTGTAAGTTACTCCGCAGGTTTTCCACATGGCTTTCATGTAGTGGGACATAAAGTTTGACCCCCTGTCAGAGATGACTTCCGTAGGAAACCCGACCCTGGTAAAAATACCAAGGAGGGCCTTAGCCACAGCCGGAGCTGTAACAGTCCTCATAGGAATTGCCTCAGGATACCTAGTAGCATGGTCTACTACAACAAGTATAAACCTGTTGCCTGAGGAGGTTGGAGGATAAAGGGGAGCAACAATGTCAATCCCTACTCTCTCAAATGGGACTCCCACAACCGGGAGAGGCACTAACGGTGCCACGTTCTTGGATCCAACCTTACCAGAGATCTGGCAGGTGTGGCAGCTCCTGCAGTGTTTTTCTACTCCGGCCCCCATCTTTGGCCAAAAGAAGTAGAGCGAGAGCCTTTCCTTCCGTCTTCTTGAAACTCAAGTGACAAGCCAAAGGAATCTCGTGGGCTAACTGCAAGAACTGTGGTCTGTTCTCTTGGGGTACTACAAGGCGTTTGTAGTCTCCAGGTGCAGACTCGGTCGGTTCACTGTAGAAGAGGCCATCTTCCCAGTGCAACCTTTATTTCCCAGGCTCTTGCCCTTCAGCCTGAGCTTCTGCCTGATGGCGAAGACCTTCCAGAGTTGGACATTCTCTCTGTCCCTTAGTGAAGTCTGCCCTGCTGGGTCCACCTTCTGCCAGTAAAGACTGCAGCTCAGGATGGTCAACAGGATCCAGATCTCCAATGAGTTCCTGGCCTTCCATTAGCTCTTACTCAGAGTCTAATTCTACCACGAAGGGTTGTACCTCCCTCTCAGCCTCGGCTGGAGATGGAGTTACGGGTGTGACGTTGGACAACCGCGGGGAAGTCCGTGTCGGCTGCACTGGAATGCTGGCGGCTGGTTTCGGGATAGAAGTCTTAGGTTTCCCCTTCGCTTCTGATTTCTTGGAGACAGCGGCCGACAATTCCAGTGGAGCAGAAGTGATTTCTTTCTTCATCATCTCCGGGAGAGTACCGCGCATGGTCCTCTCTCGTGCGGGTCTGGTTAGCTCCTGTAACCGTTTACTAGGAGGTCTGGGAGTATGCGATACAACTCCGAGAGTTTTCAAATCGTTACCCAACAGTAGGCGTCCTGGTACCTCACTCTGTATGCTGACAGGTATCTTCACAGTCATGTCGTTACACTGGATGAGAACTGGTAATTGGGGAAGCATCTGCACAGGCCATCCAGCTAACTTGGTGAGGGGTTTGGGTGCCTTAGCAACATCCTCAGCCTGAAAAAACGATTTATCCACCACAGTTATGCTGGCCCCAGTGTCCCTAATGGCAGGAATCTCCTGACCATTCACCTGGACAATGTCCTTATAATACTCTTTAGTATTATCGGGGATAGAATTATAGACATCTAAATTCTGTTGTTCCCACAACCCCAGAGATACTAAAGAAACGCTGGCTGAGACTCCAATGGGTTCGTCAGCTAGCAGTAGAAAGTTTCCACTTGCCATTTGGACTTCCTCCTCTGGAGCGAAGGCTAAGGAGACAAGCTGGACCCCTGAAGGTTTACCCTTACATCTGGGATCTCCTTTCACGTGGTCAGTCGAGCCACAAACAAAGCATTTACCGAATGCTTTCTGGAATGGTGGCTTGTTCTGACCTCCTTCCGGTTTGGCACCAGAAGACACACTATTCTGCTGTGGTTTTCCCGGTGGCTTACCCTTCTGGTTTTGTTTGGGGCCCTCTTTGGAATTTGAGTTATTCGAATTCTCTTTTGATTCTTTTTTAGGCTGTTTTCCCTCATCCTTTTTCTGAGTTGCCCCAGAATCCTTATGAGTAGCCCTGTTGGCAACCCACAAGTCAGCAGCCTTAGCTAGTGCCCTGGAATCCAATTCCTTCGAATCAGCCAAGTGCTGTCTGAACTCAGGAGAACAGGCACCATAAATAGACTCCAAAATAAAAAGATTCCTCATACCCTCATAAGTGTTCACTTTGTAACCCTTAATCCATCCCTCTAAGTTTTTCAACCCTTCACTCACCCAGGTAGCCCAAGGGGTACCATCATGCTTTGTGAGGGTTCTAAACCTCTTAAGATACTGGGAAGGGGTCTTCCCGAATCTAGCTATCAAAGCTAGATTCACACTTTCGTAATCCGTCTTATCCGCCTCCCCCAACTCCATTACCACATCAGTCGCAACAGGAGGGAGCCTAGAGAACAACCAGGGAAGCAACGCATTCCCGGTGATGTTCTGGAGCCCATGATTGTATTCAAACAGTTTCAACCAATCCAACACATCCAATCTCGGTTCATACATACCCACTAATTCCTTCGGCATCCGGGGTCTTTTGGGACTGGAGCAACTAGAGGAACCAGAGGAGAGAGAAGCATTTTCCATAGACAACTTTTTCATTTCTAACTCATGATTAAGTTCTATTTCTCTGAGTCTTAACTCAGCTTGCTTCTGCTCAGCCTGGGCATTCATCCGTCTGAACTCGAGCTCTTGGTTTCGTTCGGATTGAGCCAAGAACCGTTTATATTCTAATTCGAGCTTCATTTTTTCAAGTTCAAAATAAGTAGGGTTACTTGTGGGACCTGGTATGGACCCCGTAGGCACAGCTGGTAAGGCAGGTAGAGGAGCGGGGGAGACAGTTTCGTTAGCCTCTCCGTCCTCGTCAGCCTCTTCATCGCTATTATCAGAATTACGATTCAGATCAACACCATTACTGTCGTCTACATTCGCTGGGGAGATTGGTTCCTCTGAACCAGTACCCAGACTTTGGTTCGCCAGCAATCTCTCTATTAGTTCTAACTTCTTGCCTCTTACAGAAAGATTCTCTTGCCTACAGAGAGCTCGCAGACTCTCAGTATTTTCACCTGACAAGGATTCTTGACTGTAAGTTTCCATCGTAGACATGTTTGTGAAAGTTTGCTTTTTAGTGCTAGGCTTTGTGGTTAGTTATCCTACAGTGTCGAAAAGCACTCTAAACTGTATACTCGATACAAATCCCACCGCTGTACACCAGTGTTAGGTGGAAACCTGTGCAGTTCCCTCTGGGACCACTGCAAAAGATTTAGAACTACAGGCGTTGGCGGTGAACCCACGTGGTAGCAGTCTGTACCACACAGATTCACTTGGTAGCTGTGGCTGAGCAGTCAGACTTCTCTCAAGAAAAGTTGAGCAGTATGTGAAGTATCGACATAGGGCAATTCTTCACAGCAAGACAAGCAAACACGCAACGAGGCTTAGTGTAAAGATAGTATGGTATTTATTTATAACACAACATCTATGGAAAACACTAAAGCAAATCATGGCAAACAAATCAAACACAATTAATCTACGAAGTAGAAAACGATCAATGCCCCTAGCAAAATATCGACAACTCTAGGTTCTACCGGTACCACTTATTTCCAGACAGAGGTGTATACCTCAACCTAGATGACACTCGAATATTAGTTAGGAAGGGAGAGAAAAAGATAGGCAGGTTATGAAATCAACACAGTTCAATCCTATGCGGATAAAATGCAGGAAGGCAAGAATCACAATAGATCGTAAAGTTCAGAGGCCAGGCCCACTCGGAGAGAGGCAAGGCGCAATGTCCCAAAAAGTCTCTAGTGGAGATGCATTCAAGTCTTTATAGCAAATTGTTATCGGCAGATTGAACCAGTTCAGAACAAAGAATGAGCAAAGCTTGGAGGCGACCCATCGGAACGGAGAGGATTAAGACACCTCACTCGAACCGAACGAAAGGGAAGCCAGGCGGACACAGTACCTTGTTGTGGAGGGCAGCTCCGGCGGGGGCAGTTGTTCCTGGTGGTGGATGCACGTCGGGTCTTGGCCAAGAGTAGAGATGATCTTGTTGTCGAAGGAAAGTGAAGTCCGGTGCACCACCAGGGAAGAGACCAGCCGCGGAGTGCTCTGTCACAAGGCACCACCTTTTGGTCGCGGTACAGGGGTAGTGGCTATCCGGTTGCCGAGGTGCTCTGCACGGGCAATTCGACCACTGCGTCCTGAGGCAAATAAAAAGTGAAGGGGACTGGTTGTTCCCACCAGTCAGGGGAGGAGACTCTCCGGCAGGGAGATCTCCTCTGTCGTCGGGAAGTGGTGAGTCGGCTCAGCAGGGCTCCACCGGAGGTGTCGTCATTGCAGGTCGGCTCAGCGTTACCCTCGTCGGATTCTTAGGTCCTGTGGCGACTTCTGAAGATCCAGTCCCTAAAGCCCTGCTTTTATGCAGAAGATCCCCATTCATTCAGCCTAGCTGTCAATCAACACATGCTAAGTGGTGAGCGGGAAGGCTCACCACCTCGGCCAATCACTCCAGAGTGCGACCTGAGTTGGCAAGGCAACTCGGTCCAGGGTGCCTAAACCCCCTCCCACACCCCTGAGGTAACCCAGACAGAATGGCACCACTTTGGAGGGTCTCTGTACAGAGGCCCACCAAAAGTGGAACAAAGGGCTCAACCTTTGGTTTAGGAGTCACAGAGACGAACACAGACGCCATTTTAAAACCGAGTGCTGGCAGAAAATACCACTCGATAAACTTATTTAAGATAAGTAGATCGGTGGTACGTCAGAGATAAATGAGAAAAAGTATCAATCTCCAACAATGGGACGAATCCCATAGGGTTATGTTCGGGATCGAACATAACAAGTAGTTTCCACTGCCACCAGCCAAAACTCGACGAGGGGGGACGGGACAGTGCCCCCTCGAGGAACAGATCCAGGAGTAATCGAATTACCCCTACTAGTACGTCCACAATAAGATGGTTGGTACTAGTTCTGTTAGTAAATTTAGGTCTAGTAAAGCCAATGGTGACTTTACATGCCCGGGGAGACAGTAGTCAGTCCCCGGGTATGGAGTTTATGGTGGGGGACCCGCTAAGGCGCCCCCGTGTTACAACACGTAGGGTGCGGTGTAACACACATAGAAAAACATATGAGACCCTATGGAGTAAAAGACCCCATAGCCCATCGAACACATTGACATTTCAAAGGAATTACACACATACATGTCCAAGAGTGGGAGAAAAGAGTCTCACTCTTGGCAGGATGGAAAAAACAAACTCCAGAAATCCAGCAAAGTTGCTGGGGGACTCACTAGGTTAGGAAATTCAGCCTAAACAGAGAATTCTCCCTAACATGTAGGATAACTAACCACAAAACTTAGCACAAAAAGCAACTTTCAAAAACATGTCTACGATGGAAACTTACAGTCAAGAGTCCTTGTCAGGTTAAAATACTGAGAGTTTGCGAGCTCTCTGTAGGCAAGAGAATCTTTCTGTAAGAGGCAAGAAGTTAGAACTAATCGAGAGATTGCTGGCGAACCAAAGTCTGGGTACTGGTTCAGAGGAACCAAGCTCTCCAGCAAATGTAGATAACAGTGATGGTATTGATCTAAATCGTAAATTCTGATGATAGCGATGAAGAGGCTGACGTAGACGGAGAGGCTAACGAAACTGTCTCCCCTGCTCCTCTACCCGCCTTACCAGCTGTGCCTACGGGACCCATACCAGGTCCCACAAGTAACCCTGCTTATTTTGAACTTGAAAAAATGAAGCTCGAATTAGAATACAAACGGTTCTTGGCTCAATCTGAAAGAAACCAAGAGCTCGAGTTCAGACGGATGAATGCCCAGGCTGAGCAGAAGCAAGCTGAGTTAAGACTCAGGGAAATAGAACTTAATCACGAGTTAGAGATGAAAAAGTTGTCTATGGAAAATGCTTCTCTCTCCTCTGGTTCCTCTAGGAGCTCCAGTCCCAAAAGACCCCGGATGCCGAAGGAATTAGTGGGTATGTATGAACCGAGATTGGATGTATTGGATTGGTTGAAACTGTTTGAATACAATCATGGGCTCCAGGACATCACCGGGAATGCTTTACTTCCCTGGTTGTTCTCTAGGCTCCCTCCTGTTGTGACTGATGTGGTAATGGAGTTGGGGGAGGCGGATAAGATGGATTACGAAAGTGTGAAACTAGCTTTAATAGCTAGATTCGGGAAGACCCCTTCCCAGTATCTTAAGAGGTTTAGAATCCTCAAAAAGCATGATGGTACCCCTTGGGCTACCTGGGTGAGTGAAGGGTTGAAGAACTTAGAGGGATGGATTAAGGGTTACAAAGTGAACACTTATGAGGGTATGAGGAATCTTTTTATGTTGGAGTCGATTTATGATGCCTGTTCTCCTGAGCTCAGACAGCACTTGGCTGATTCGAAGGAATTGGATTCCCGGAAGCTAGCTAAGGCTGCTGACTTGTGGGTTGCCAACAGGGCTACTCACAAGGATTCTGGGGCAACTCAGAAAAAGGATGAGGGAAAACAGCCTAAAAAAGACTCAAAAGAGAATTCGAATAACTCAAATTCCAAAGAGGGCCCCAAACCAGACCAGAAGGGTAAGCCACAAGGAAAACCACAGCAGAATAGTGTGTCTTCTGGTGCCAAACCGGAAGGAGGTCAGAACAAACCACCATTTCAAAAAGCATTCGGTAAATGCTTTGTTTGTGGCTCGACTGACCACGTGAAAGGAGATCCCAGATGTAAGGGTAAACCTTCAGGGGTCCAGCTTGTCTCCTTAGCCTTCGCTCCAGAGGAGGAAGTCCAAATGGCAAGTGGAAACTTTCTACTGCTAGCTGACGAACCCATTGGAGTCTCAGCCAGCGTTTCTTTAGTATCTCTGGGGTTGTGGGAACAACAGAATTCAGATGTCTATAATTCTATCCCCGATAATACTAAAGAGTATTATAAAGAGAGTGTCCAGGTGAATGGTCAGCAGACTCCTGCCATTAGGGACACTGGGGCCAGCATAACTGTGGTGGATAAATCGTTTTTTCAGGCTGAGGATGTTGCTAAGGCACTCAAACGCCTCACCAAGTTAGCTGGAGGGCATGTGCAGATGCTTCCCCAATTACCAGTTCTCATCCAGTGTAACGACATGACTGTGAAGATACCTGTCAGCATACAGAGTGAGGTACCAGGACGCGTACTGTTGGGTAACGATTTGAAAACTCTTGGAGTTGTATCGCATACTCCCAGACCTCCTAGTAAACGGTTACAGGAGCTAACAAGACCCGCAAGAGAGAGGACCATGCGCGGTACTCTCCAGGAGATGATGAAGAAAGAGATCACTCCTGCTCCACTGGAATTGTCGGCAGCTGTCTCCAAGAAATCAGAAGCGAAAGGGAAACCTAAGACTTCTATCCCGAAACCAGCAGCCAGCATTTCAGTGCAACCAACACGGACTTCCCCGCGGTTGTCCAAAGTTACACCCGTAACTCCACCTCCAGCCGAGGCTGAGAGGGAGGTACAACCCTGTGTGGTAGAATTAGACTCTGAGGAAGAGCTAATGGAAGGCCAGGAACTCATTGGAGATCTGGATCCTATTGACCATCCTGAGCTGCAGTCTTTACTGGCAGAAGGTGGACCCAGCAGGGCAGACTTCACTAAGGGACAGAGAGAATGTCCAACTCTGGAAGGTCTTCGCCACCAGGCAGAAGCTCAGGCTGAAGGGCAAGAGCCTGGGAAATACAGGTTGCACTGGGAAGATGGCCTCTTCTACAGTGAACCGACCGAGTCTGCACCTGGAGACTACAAATGACTTCTAGTACCCCAAGAGAACAGACCACAGTTCTTGCAGTTAGCCCACGAGATTCCTTTGGCTGGTCACTTGAGTTTCAAGAAGACTAAGGAAAGGCTCTCTCTCTACTTCTATTGGCCGAATATGGGGGCCGAAGTAGAAAAACACTGCAGGAGCTGCAACACCTGTCAGCTTTCTGGTAAGGTTGGCTCCAAGAATGTGGCACCTTTAGTGCCTCTCCCAGTTGTGGGAGTCCCATTTGAGAGAGTAGGGATTGACATTGTTGGTCCCCTTGATCCTCCAACCTCCTCAGGCAACAGGTTTATACTTGTTGTAGTAGACCATGCTACTAGGTATCCTGAGGCAATTCCTATGAGGACTGTTACAGCTCCGGCTGTGGCTAAGGCCCTCCTTGGTATTTTTACTAGGGTCGGGTTTCCTAAGGATGTAATCTCTGACAGGGGGTCAAACTTTATGTCCAACTACATGAAAGCCATGTGGAAAACCTGTGGAGTTACTTACAAGTTCTCAACAGCTTACCACCCACAAACCAATGGGTTGGTAGAACGGTTCAACCGAACCATGAAGAGCATTATAGGTGCTTTAGAGGAGCCCCTTAAGCGTACGTGGGACCTGCTACTGCCATGCCTTCTCTTTGCTTATAGAGAAGTCCCTCAGGAGGGCGTAGGTTACTCGCCCTTCGAACTACTCTATGGTCATCCCGTCAGAGGTCCATTGGCCCTGATTAAGGAGGGGTTGGAGAGTGCTCCTATTCCCAAGCCAGTCAGAGTGACTGACTACGTGATAGGTCTCCGGAGGAGAATGTCACACATGATGACGGAAGCAAGCGATAACTTGAAAGCTGGACAAGCATTGGTCAAGCACTGGCACGATCAAAAGGCTAACATGGTGGAGTTCGCTCAAGACCAGCTCGTTCTCGTTATGATCCCAAAAAGGCAGAGGGCCTTGCAAGATAAGTGGATGGGACCCTTCCGAGTTGTGGATAAACTCGGAAAGGTTAACTATCTGGTGGACTTGGGCAATCCCAAGGAGGCTCCGACAGTCTTTCACACCAACCGACTTAAAGCGTATGTCTCACGACCTGATGTAGGAGCGTTGCTTCTAGCATCATCGGAGGAAGAAGAAGAGAGTGAAGCTCTTCCGGATCTCCTCAGAGGCTTACCTTTAGATGAAAAAGTTGAAGGAGTAAATCTCTCCTCCATTCTGACACCCGAGCAACAAGAAGAGTGCAAATCTATGTTGAATGAGTTTGCCTCTCTGTTCTCGCTTTCACCAGGCTTGACCCCTTGGGGCCAGCACGACATACTCACTGGTGACTGTCTGCCAGTCAAAAGCAGAGGACACCGCATGTCAGAAAACGTACGAACCCACATCAAAGGGGAGGTCAGCAAGATGCGTGATCTCGGGGTAATAGAGCCCTTTACTAGTCCATGGTCTAGTCCAGTTGTGTTAGTACCAAAGGCCGGATCTAAAGAACTTAGATTCTGCGTGGATTATAGAGCTCTTAATGCAGTCACCAAGACTGATGCCCACCCTTTGTCAAGAACAGATGAGTTGGTGGATAAACTTGGCGCCGCCAAGTTCCTCAGCACATTTGACTTGACGTCAGGCTATTGGCAAATAGCCCTGACAGACCATGCCAAGGAGAAAACTGCATTTTCTACCCCCGTTGGCTTATACCAGTTTAAGGTGATGCCTTTCGGATTGAAGAATGCACCTGCTACGTTTCAACGGATGGTAAACCAGGTTCTGAATGGGATGGAGGACTTCTGCATGGCATACTTGGATGACATCGCAGTGTTCAGCAATTCCTGGGAAGAACATGTAACCCACCTGAGAGATATTTTGCAGGCTCTTGGACGAGCCAATCTGACCATAAAGGCGAGCAAATGCCAAATTGAACAGAGTAAGGTAGTCTATCTTGGGCATGAGGTAGGCGGTGGAGAAATAAGGCCTTTGCTCAGTAAAATTGAAGCTGTGCAAAATTGGACAGCACCGACTACTCAAACCCAGGTGAGAGCCTTCCTAGGCCTCACTGGGTATTAAAGGAATTTCATAGAGAACTATGGGACCATAGCTTCTCCACTGAATGTCATCTCCTCGCCCAAATTTCCTAAGAAGGTTAGATGGAATGAGGAGTGCAATCAGGCTTTTGAAAACCTGAAACCGGCTCTTTGCCAAGCCCCAGTACTCAGAGCTCCTGATTACCGCCAACACTTCATTGTGCATACAGATGCTTCAAATGTAGGAATAGGTGCCGTACTCAGTCAACTGGATGGGAAAGGTAGGGAGCACCCCGTTTGCTTCATCAGCCGCAAGCTGAAGGATCCTGAAACAAGGTGGGCAACAATCGAAAGAGAGTGCTTTGCTATCGTGTGGGCTCTGAAGAAGTTTAGGCCGTACTTGTATGGTTCTACTTTTGTCATTCAGACTGACCACCAACCCTTGAGATGGTTAATGCAAATGAAAGGGGAAATCCCAAAACTATTGAGATGGTTGATCTGCCTGCAAGGGTTTGATTTCACCATTGAACACAGGTCAGGATGTCACCACCAAAATGCTGATGGTCTCTCTAGGATGTATGTCATCGACTAGAGGAATGAGATTCATCCAGGAGTGGATTAAATCCTCCTGTCCCTTAGTCTGGGGTGGCCGAGTCTTAGGGAGAATTCTCTGTTTAGGCTGAATTTCCTAACCTAGTGAGTCCCCCAGCAGCTTTGCTGGATTTCGGGAATTTGTTTTTTTCCATCCTGCCAAGAGTGAGACTCTTTTCCTCCCACTCCTGGACATGTATGTGTGTAATTCCTTTGAATGTCAATGTGTTCTATGGGCTATGGGGTCTTTTACTCCATAGGGTCTCATATGTTTTTCTATGTGTGTTACACGGCACCCTACATGCCGTAGCACAGGGGCGTCCTAGCGGACCCCCACCATAGACTCCATACCCGGGGACTGACTACTGTCTCCCCGGGCATGTAAAGTCACCATTGGTTTTACTAGACCTAAATTTACTAACAGAACTAGTACAAACCATCTTATTGTGGTCGTACTAGTAGGGGTAATTCGATTACTCCTGGATCTGTTATTCGAGGGGGCACTGTCCCGTCCCCCCTCGTCGAGTTTTGGCTGGTGGCAGTGGAAAGTACTTGTTATGTTCGACCCCGAACCTAACCCTATAGGATTCGTCCCATTGTTGGAGATTGATACTTTTCCTCGTTAATCTCTAACGTACCACCGGTCTACTTATCGTAAATAAGTTTATCGGATGGTATTTTCTGCCAGAACTCGGTTTTTAAAATGGCGTCTGTGTTCGTCTCTGTGACTCCTAAACCAAAGGTTGGGCCCTTTGTTCTACTTTTGGCAGGCTCTGTACAGAGACCCTCCAAAGTGGTGCCATTCTGTCTGGGTTACCACAGGGGTGTGGGAGGGGGTTTAGGCACCCTGGACCGAGTTGCCTTGCCAACTTCGGTCGCAATCTGGAGTGATTGGCCCAAGTGGTGAGCCACCCCGCTCACCACTTAGCAAGTGTTGATTGACAGCTAGGCTGAATGAATGGGGGTTTTCTGCATAAAAGCAGGGCTTTTGGGACTGGATCTTCAGAAGTCGCCACAGGACCTAAGAATCCGACGAGGGTAACGCTGAGCCGACCTGCAACGACGACACCTCCGGTGGAGCCCTGCTGAGCCGACTCACCACTTCCCGACGACAGAGGAGATCTCCCTGCCGGAGAGTCTCTTCCCCTGACTGGTGGGAACAACCAGTCCCCTTTGCTTTTTATTCGCCTCAGCACGCAGTGGTCGAATTGCCCGTGCAGCGAACCTCGGCAACCGGATAGCCACTACCCCTGTACCGCGACCAAAAGGTGGTGCCTTGTGACAGAGCACTCCGCGGCTGGTCTCTTCCCTGGTGGTGCACTGGACTTCACTTTTCTTCGACGACGAGAACCTCTCTACTCTTGGCAAAGACCCGACGTGCATCCACCACCAGGAACAACTGCCCCCGCCGGAGCTGCCCTCCACAACAAGGTACCGTGTCTGCCTGGCTTCCCTTTCGATCGGTTCGAGTGAGGTGTCTTAATCCTCTCCTTGCCGTTGGGTCGCCTCCAAGCTTTTCTCATTTATTGTTCTGAACTGGTTCAATCTGCCGATAACAATTTGCTACAAAGACTTGAATGCATCTCCACTAGAGACTTTTTGGGACATATCGCCTTGCCTCTCTACAAGTGGGCCTGGCCTCTGAACTTTATGATCTATTGTGGTTCTTGCCTTCTTGCCTTGCATTTTTCCCGTGAAGTATTGAACTGTGTTGATTTCGTAACTTGCCTAACTTTTTCTCTCCCGTCCTAACTAATATTAGAGTGCCATCTAGGTTGAGGTATACACCTCTGTCTGTAAATAAGTGGTGCCGGTAGAACCTAGACTTGTCGAAATATTGCTAGGGGGATTGATCGTTTCTGCTTCGTAGAGTAATTGTGTTTGATTTGTTTGCTGTGATAGTGCCATAGTGTTTTCCATAGATGTTCCGTTATAAATAAATACCTTAATATCTTTACACTAAGCCTTGTTGCGTGTTTGCTTGTCTTGCTGCGAAGAATTGCCCTATTTTGTATACTCCACATACTGCTCAACTCTTCTTGAGGGAAGTCTGACTGCTCAGCCACAGCTACCAAGTGAATCTGTGTGGTACAGACTGCTACCAAGTGGGTTCACCGCCAAACACCTGTAGTCCTAAATATTTTGCAGTGGTCCCAGAGGGAACTGCACAGGTTTCCGCTTAACAGGAACTTCCCGCACACCCCTGGAATACACGTACCCTGCTGATATCGCGTGTGAAACTTCCCGCGCACCCCGAAATACACGTAGCCAGGACATTCGCGTGTGGAACTTCCCGCGCACCCCTGATATACACGTACCCTGCTGAATTCACGTGTGAAAATTCCCACGCACCCCTGATGTACACGTACCCTGATGCAATCGCCTGTGGAACTTCAAGCGCACCTCAGTGATACACGTACCCTGCTGAAATCGCGGGTGGAACTTCCAGCGCACCCCTGAAATACACGTACCCTGCTGAAATCGCGTGTGGAACTTCCCGCGCACCCCTGAAATGCACGTACCCAGCTGAAATGACGTGAGGTACTTCCGCGCACCCCAGTGATACACGTAGCCCGCTTGCCGTGCTGGTACAGGGTTAGCGCAGCCCTTTGCGCTGGATTGGGGATTTTGATGGCTTTTCCCTGCGCGAGAGGCGTTCTTGGGGGCGTAACTGGCGCTGCTGCAGGGTCACTGCACCACTGTGCGCCGCGGCTGGTTTTGGTAGCTGGAATCCATGAATACGCTGTGCGCGGAAATAGGTTTTGGCGCACGCGGCTGGCGCAGGGATTCGCACGCGCACACTGTGCGCCAGCCGCGTGCGCCACTTGTGCGCTGAATTCTATGAATTACCCCCTTAATGCATTCAGGATTACCGGTCTGGGGCTACAAGCTGATTTTTAGTTCCTGGGGGCACTGAGCAAGATGCAAATAACAGGACAGCAACAGTGTTTTAGTGATTTTGTACCTGCTGCTGGGATTATCAGGTTTCAAAGACAAATAAAAAGAGGTGCAAGAGGGGTGCCCTGAGGAACACCACACCTGAGTAAATGGTCTCGGTTGGAAAGTAGTCAAATAAAAATGTATGGGGCCTTCTTCGGCTAAAGACACTAAGGTCAGTTTTTACAGCAGAGGTTTTGGTTGTCACGCTCCACCTTGTCTAAAGAAGGCAAGATATGAAGCCCTGAAAGTGAGGGGGCCCATTTATCAACATCTTCTAGGATTTAGCACAATTCTACCTGCCAGTAGTGCAGTCACTTTTATTTTGCTATGGCGAAACCCAGAATGAAATTAGTTGAGTGACCCTCAAAATCATCCCACAGTGGGCTTGTGAGTGGATTCTTATATAGTTTGGAAATGGGGGGTGATTGCTTGCTTTGGGTGCGTCAGCTATGTGTTGTGTAATTAATGTGAAGATGAGGGCATGTCCTACGGGCAATGTAATGTTATGCTTTGTTGTTGGGATTTATACAGTGCACCATGCTCTCCAGGGACTCTGGTGGATCTGAAAGAGAAGGGAGTGGATTACAACGGTGGGAATAGAGGGAGAATGCTAGATAGCCTTGCTGGTGTGTTGATGTGTTTAGAAGGAAGTCCTCTGAGATCTGCATGCTGGTCCATTCTTTAGTGTCATGTGATGAGAGCACAGAGGCATTTCTGCCCAGAGGGAATGCTTGCTTGGTCATGGTGCCAAGATAAAATGTCCAGGATTGTGATGTTTTGTATTTTTGTAGAGCTATAGTATTCTTTTGTTTTTGGTCTCTTGGGGTATGCCAATGTCTCAAAGTGGGAATTGGGACGGTGTATCAACTAATTGATTATTAAAATGGGTGAGGCAAGTAGGGGGGGACACTGCCTTTATCCACCTTTGTATAGAAGGAATTTGATGACAATATAATGGTTTACAACTCGTCAATATTGATTGAATACCCAGGTCCGAGAGAAGGCATACAACCGAATGGGATAGGTATTGGAACTGAGATTGTTGACCCACGCTATCCCCTATTTAGCAGAGGCAAACAGTGGGATCCTGACCTTTATGTTATTTCTTTTTTTTATATAGTCAAAAATTATGCCACAGAGTTAGGGAGGAAGTCATTTTTCAAAGGGTTAAACTGGGTTTTATAAGACATTCCACATTTTCATATTAAAGCTATGCTGATATATTTTATATCTGTTAAAAATAAACCATTCACTCTGTGGGTCAGTAGGTACACCGTAAACAGCAACATCAAAACCGGCATAGGGTCAAACACAATGAGATTGTATGCACTTGTTAACGCAGTGGCTCCAGATCATTTTTCTGAGAAAGTATCCTACTAAAGAGGGCGGGGCCTAGTGCCCTAAAAGCCACAAGTCCCAGAGTTAACTCTTTGTAGGGAAATTTGAGTATTTGTAAAGTAGTGGAGCAAGTTATGACAACGCCAACAAGTGAGTGGTCCAGAAATGCAATAATAGAGGTGAGCACATTTCTTTAGGTAAGCCTAGGAGGTGATCCGTGGTCAAGACTCCACCGATCACGAATTTGTACCTTTTTAACTCTGTGGAAGTACGGGGGCAGAACAGCTCCTGTTTAGATGGAGTTGCAGAATCAGCCCGGTGGACACCCTGTTCTGGGGAACAAGGAAAGACCCTCTAACAGCCAAACTATTATGGTAGTGTGACTAAGCAGATTTAGGAGACATGAGAGTGGTGAAGGGTTCTGTTAAGCACACACAGAGCACTCTTAATAATACAAGTTAGGCAACATGTAAAAACATACAAGTGTGTATTTAGGGCTTGGGCAATGCATAGTAATTGAAACCTACAGGCAAGTATTATAGTACACATACACTACAATTGTATACACATTCATTTTTGGGGTGCTCTGGCTACATAGCACTAACAGTTTACTTTTAAACACAGTTTGACCAGGTTTAGAACACTGTACTTTAGCATTAGCAAAGCCATATTCATGGAAAAACGAAGTAAAACACTATACACAACCTTATAATTAAAGGGTTTTACACTTAACAAGCCCATACCTTGCTAAAGGAGACGGGGCAAGGTGTTCTTAGAGTCACAAGTCACAACAACGCTCTTTGTAGGATGCTGGGAGTCTTCAAGGTTCTCTGAAAAAGCATTGGCAAAGCCACCTGTCAGTATGTAAGTGTTTCAAAGTCCAGGAACTATATTAGTAAAGTTCTTTGGAGACCCTCTCCCAATTCAACCACCTTAGGCAAACCCCAGGGAAGAATTGTTCACCAGAACTCCGCAGAGCATGATCAGGCAAGGGAGAGATAGGACAAGTATCCCTGTAAAAACTCTATTGGGGCGGAGGGTTAGGAACAGACACCTCCCATAGACCCACTCACTGAAGGACCACTTCTGGGGGTCCTGAAATCGCTGGTCCCTCATCTCTCATAACTTGTTCTCTGCTGCAGGGGTCACTTTCAGTGACAGGATTCAGGTCTGGCGAGTCGGCGGGTAAGCACTCTGGTGAGATGGTTCCTGGCACTGGACAGCTGGACAACCCGGCACAATGAAGAAAAGACCACCACATTACCCATGGCCTCAGAGGACCCCGGGACAGGATGCAGTCAGAGATCAGTGATAGCCACTGCGAAAACATGGTAGAAATGAAGAAACTGGTTCTGCAAGGCCCTTCCTTGTGCTGGAAAGTTACAACTGCAGTGGGAAACTTCCTGTGCATGCTGGATACTCAAGCCCTATGGACAGAAAAGAGACAGGGCAGCATTGTACAGTGCAGGCATGCGGCAAGAACATGTAGGATTCATTTATCGTGAAAAGGCACAAGTCAAAGGGACAGGGAGATGCCTGTTCTCCTGAGCTCAGACAGCACTTGGCTGATTCGAAGGAATTGGATTCCAGGGCACTAGCTAAGGCTGCTGACTTGTGGGTTGCCAACAGGGCTACTCATAAGGATTCTGGGGCAACTCAGAAAAAGGATGAGGGAAAACAGCCTAAAAAAGACTCAAAAGAGAATTCCAATAACTCACATTCCAAAGAGGGCCCCAAACAAAACCAGAAGGGTAAGCCACCGGGAAAACCACAGCAGAATAGTGTGTCTTCTGGTGCCAAACCGGAAGGAGGTCAGAACAAGCCACCATTCCAGAAAGCATTCGGTAAATGCTTTGTTTGTGGCTCGACTGACCACGTGAAAGGAGATCCCAGATGTAAGGGTAAACCTTCAGGGGTCCAGCTTGTCTCCTTAGCCTTCGCTCCAGAGGAGGAAGTCCAAATGGCAAGTGGAAACTTTCTACTGCTAGCTGACGAACCCATTGGAGTCTCAGCCAGCGTTTCTTTAGTATCTCTGGGGTTGTGGGAACAACAGAATTTAGATGTCTATAATTCTATCCCCGATGATACTAAAGAGTATTATAAGGACAGTGTCCAGGTGAATGGTCAGGAGATTCCTGCCATTAGGGACACTGGGGCCAGCATAACTGTGGTGGGTAAATCGTTTTTTCAGGCTGAGGATGTTGCTAAGGCACCCAAACCCCTCACCAAGTTAGCTGGAGGGCCTGTGCACATGCTTCCCCAATTACCAGTTCTCAGCCAGTGTAACGACATGACTGTGAAGATACCTGTCAGCATACAGAGTGAGGTACCAGGACGCGTACTGTTGGGTAACGATTTGAAAACTCTCGGAGTTGTATCGCATACTCCCAGACCTCCTGGTAAACGGTTACAGGAGCTAACCAGACCCGCACGAGAGAGGACCATGCGCGGTACTCTCCCGGAGATGATGAAGAAAGAAATCACTCCTGCTCCACTGGAATTGTCGGCCGCTGTCTCCAAGAAATCAGAAGCGAAGGGGAAACCTAAGACTTCTATCCCGAAACCAGCCGCAAGCATTCCAGTGCAGCCGACACGGACTTCCCCGGGGTTGTCCAACGTCACACCCGTAACTCCACCTCCAGCCGAGGCTGAGAGGGAGGTACAACCCTGCGTGGTAGAATTAGACTCTGAGGAAGAGCTAATGGAAGGCCAGGAACTCATTGGAGATCTGGATCCTGTTGACCATCCTGAGCTGCAGTCTTTACTGGCAGAAGGTAGACCCAGCAGGGCAGACTTCACTAAGGGACAGACAGAATGTCCAACTCTGGAAGGTCTTCGCCATCAGGCAGAAGCTCAGGCTGAAGGGCAAGAGCCTGGGAAATACAGGTTGCACTGGGAAGATGGCCTCTTCTACAGTGAACCGACCGAGTCTGCACCTGGAGACTACAAACGCCTTGTAGTACCCCAAGAGAACAGACCACAGTTCTTGCAGTTAGCCCACGAGATTCCTTTGGCTGGTCACTTGAGTTTCAAGAAGACTAAGGGAAGGCTCTCGCTCTACTTCTTTTGGCCAAAGATGGGGGCCGGAGTAGAAAAACACTGCAGGAGCTGCCACACCTGCCAGATCTCTGGTAAGGTTGGATCGAAGAACGTGGCACCGTTAGTGCCTCTCCCAGTTGTGGGAGTCCCATTTGAGAGTGTAGGGATTGACATTGTTGGTCCCCTTGATCCTCCAACCTCCTCAGGCAACAGGTTTATACTTGTTGTAGTAGACCATGCTACTAGGTATCCTGAGGCAATTCCTATGAGGACTGTTACAGCTCCGGCTGTGGCTAAGGCCCTCCTTGGTATTTTTACTAAGGTCGGGTTTCCTAAGGATGTAATCTCTGACAGGGGGTCAAACTTTATGTCCAACTACATGAAAGCCATGTGGAAAACCTGTGGAGTTACTTACAAGTTCTCAACAGCTTACCACCCACAAACCAATGGGTTGGTAGAACGGTTCAACCGAACCATGAAGAGCATTATAGGTGCTTTAGAGGAGCCCCTTAAGCGTAAGTGGGACCTGCTACTGCCATGCCTTCTCTTTGCTTATAGAGAAGTCCCTCAGGAGGGCGTAGGTTACTCGCCCTTCGAACTACTCTATGGTCATCCCGTCAGAGGTCCATTGGCCCTGATTAAGGAGGGGTTGGAGAGTGCTCCTTCCCCCAAGCCAGTCAGAGTGACTGACTACGTGATAGGTCTCCGGAGGAGAATGTCACACATGATGACGGAAGCAAGCGATAACTTGAAAGCTGGACAAGCATTGGCCAAGCACTGGCACGATCAAAAGGCTAACATGGTGGAGTTCGCTCAAGACCAGCTCGTTCTCGTTATGATCCCAACAAGGCAGAGGGCCTTGCAAGATAAGTGGATGGGACCCTTCCGAGTTGTGGGTAAACTCGGAGAGGTTAACTATCTGGTGGACTTGGGCAATCCCAAGGAGGCTCCGACAGTCTTTCACACCAACCGACTTAAAGCGTATGTCTCACGACCTGATGTAGGAGCGTTGCTTCTAGCGTCATCGGAGGAAGAAGAAGAGAGTGAAGCTCTTCCGGATCTCCTCAGAGGCTTACCTTTAGATGAAAAAGTTGAAGGAGTAAATCTCTCCTCCAATCTGACACCCGAGCAACAAGAAGAGTGCAAATCTATGTTGAATCAGTTTGCCTCTCTGTTTTCGCTTTCACCAGGCTTGACCCCTTGGGGCCAGCACGACATACTCACTGGTGACTGTCTGCCAGTCAAAAGCAGAGGATACCGCATGTCAGAAAACGTACGAACCCACATCAAAGGGGAGGTCAGCAAGATGCTTGATCTCGGGGTAATAGAGCCCTCTACTAGTCCATGGTCTAGCCCAGTTGTGTTAGTACCAAAGGCCGGATCTAAAGAACTTAGATTCTGCGTGGATTATAGAGCTCTTAATGCAGTCACCAAGACTGATGCCCACCCTTTGCCAAGAACAGATGAGTTGGTGGATAAACTTGGCGCCGCCAAGTTCCTCAGCACTTTTGACTTGACGTCAGGCTATTGGCAAATAGCCCTGACAGACCATGCCAAGGAGAAAACTGAATTTTCTACCCCCGTTGGCTTATACCAGTTTAAGGTGATGCCTTTCGGATTGAAGAATGCACCTGCTACGTTTCAACGGATGGTAAACCAGGTTCTGAATGGGATGGAGGACTTCTGCATGGCATACTTGGATGACATCGCAGTGTTCAGCAATTCCTGGGAAGAACATGTAACCCACCTGAGAGATATTGTGCAGGCTCTTGGAAGAGCCAATCTGACCATAAAGGTGAGCAAATGCCAAATTGAACAGAGTAAGGTAGTCTATCTTGGGCATGAGGTAGGCGGTGGAGAAATAAGGCCTTTGCTCAGTAAAATTGAAGCTGTGCAAAATTGGACAACACCGACTACTCAAACCCAGGTGAGAGCCTTCCTAGGCCTCACTGGGTATTAAAGGAATTTCATAGAGAACTATGGGACCATAGCTTCTCCACTGAATGTCATCTCCTCGCCCAAATTTCCTAAGAAGGTTAGATGGAATGAGGAGTGCAATCAGGCTTTTGAAAACCTGAAAACGGCTCTTTGCCAAGCCCCAGTACTCAGAGCTCCTGATTACCGCCAACACTTCATTGTGCAGACAGATGCTTCAAATGTAGGAATAGGTGTCGTACTCAGTCAACTGGATGGGAAAGGTAGGGAGCACCCCGTTTGCTTCATCAGCCGCAAGCTGAAGGATCCTGAAACAAGGTGGGCAACAATCGAAAGAGAGTGCTTTGCTATCGTGTGGGCTCTGAAGAAGTTTAGGCCGTACTTGTATGGTTCTACTTTTGTTATTCAGACTGAACACCAACCCTTGAGATGGTTAATGCAAATGAAAGGGGAAAACCCAAAACTATTGAGATGGTTGATCTGCCTGCAAGGGTTTGATTTCACCATTGAGCACAGGTCAGGATGTCACCACCAAAATGCTGATGGTCTCTCTAGGATGTATGTCATCGACTAGAGGTATGAGATTCATCCAGGAATGGATTAAATCCTCCTGTCCCTTAGTCTGGGGTGGCCGAGTCTTAGGGAGAATTCTCTGTTTAGGCTGAATTTCCTAACCTAGTGAGTCCCCCAGCAGCTTTGCTGGATTTCGGGAGTTTGTTTTTTTCCATCTGCCAAGAGTGAGACTCTTTTCCTCCCACTCTTGGACATGTATGTGTGTAATTCCTTTGAATGTCAATGTGTTCTATGGGCTATGGGGTCTTTTACTCCATAGGGTCTCATATGTTTTTCTATGTGTGTTACACCGCACCCTACGTGCCGTAGCACAGGGGCGTCCTAGCGGACCCCCACCATAGACTCCATACCCGGGGACTGACTACTGTCTCCCAGGGCATGTAAAGTCACCATTGGTTTTACTAGACCTAAATTTACGAACAGAACTAGTACAAACCATCTTATTGTGGTCATACTAATAGGGGTAATTCGATTACTCCTGGATCTGTTATTCGAGGGGGCACTGTCCCGTCCCCCCTCGTCGAGTTTTGGCTGGTGGCAGTGGAAAGTACTTGTTATGTTCGACCCCGAACCTAACCCTATGGGATTCGTCCCATTGTTGGAGATTGATACTTTTCCTCGTTAATCTCTAACGTACCACCGGTCTACTTATCGTAAATAAGTTTATCGGATGGTATTTTCTGCCAGAACTCGGTTTTTAAAATGGCGTCTGTGTTCGTCTCTGTGACTCCTAAACCAAAGGTTGGGCCCTTTGTTCTACTTTTGGCGGGCTCTGTACAGAGACCCTCCAAAGTGGTGCCATTCTGTCTGGGTTACCACAGGGGTGTGGGAGGGGGTTTAGGCACCCTGGACCGAGTTGCCTTGCCAACTTCGGTCACACTCTGGAGTGATTGGCCCAAGTGGTGAGCCACCCCGCTCACCACTTAGCAAGTGTTGATTGACAGCTAGGCTGAATGAATGGGTGTTTTCTGCATAAAAGCAGGGCTTTTGGGACTGGATCTTCAGAAGTCGCCACAGGACCTAAGAATCCGACGAGGGTAACGCTGAGCTGACCTGCAACGACGACACCTCCGGTGGAGCCCTGCTGAGCCGACTCACCACTTCCCGACGACAGAGGAGATCTCCCTGCCGGAGAGTCTCTTCCCCTGACTGGTGGGAACAACCAGTCCCCTTTGCTTTTTATTCGCCTCAGCACGCAGTGGTCGAATTGCCCGTGCAGCGCACCTCGGCAACCGGATAGCCACTACCCCTGTACCGCGACCAAAAGGTGGTGCCTTGTGACGGAGCACTCCGCGACTGGTCTCTTCCCTGGTGGTGCACCGGACTTCACTTTTCTTCGACGACGAGAACCTCTCTACTCTTGGCAAAGACCCGACGTGCATCCACCACCAGGAACAACTGCCCCCGCCGGAGCTGCCCTCCACAACAAGGTACCGTGTCTGCCTGGCTTCCCTTTCGATCGGTTCGAGTGAGGTGTCTTAATCCTCTCCTTGCCGTTGGGTCGCCTCCAAGCTTTTCTCATTTATTGTTCTGAACTGGTTCAATCTGCCAATAACAATTTGCTACAAAGACTTGAATGCATCTCCACTAGAGACTTTTTGGGACATATTGCCTTGCCTCTCTCCGAGTGGGCCTGGCCTCTGAACTTTATGATCTATTGTGGTTCTTGCCTTCTTGCCTTGCATTTTTCCCGTGAAGTATTGAACTGTGTTGATTTCGTAACTTGCCTAACTTTTTCTCTCCCGTCCTAACTAATATTAGAGTGCCATCTAGGTTGAGGTATACACCTCTGTCTGTAAATAAGTGGTGCCGGTAGAACCTAGACTTGTCGAAATATTGCTAGGGGGATTGATCGTTTCTGCTTCGTAGAGTAATTGTGTTTGATTTGTTTGCTGTGATAGTGCCATAGTGTTTTCCATAGATGTTCCGTTATAAATAAATACCTTAATATCTTTACACTAAGCCTTGTTGCGTGTTTGCTTGTCTTGCTGCGAACAATTGCCCTATTTTGTATACTCCACATACTGCTCAACTCTTCTTGAGGGAAGTCTGACTGCTCAGCCACAGCTACCAAGTGAATCTGTGTGGTACAGACTGCTACCAAGTGGGTTCACCGCCAAACACCTGTAGTCCTAAATCTTTTGCAGTGGTCCCAGAAGGAACTGCACAGGTTTCCGCCTAATAGGAACTTCCCGCGCACCCCTGGAATACACGTACCCTGCTGATATCGCGTGTGAAACTTCCCGCGCACCCCGAAATACACGTAGCCAGGACATTCGCGTGTGGAACTTCCCGGGCACCCCTGATATACACGTACCCTGCTGAATTCACGTGTGCAAATTCCTGCGCACCCCTGATGTACACGTACCCTGATGGAATCGCCTGTGGAACTTCAAGCGCACCCCTGTGATACACGTACCCTGCTGAAATCGCGGGTGGAACTTCCAGCGCACCCCTGAAATACACGTACCCTGCTGAAATCGCGTGTGGAACTTCCCGCGCACCCCTGAAATGCACGTACCCAGCTGAAATGACGTGAGGTACTTCCCGCGCACCCCAGTGATACACGTAGCCCGCTTGCCGTGCTGGTACAGGGTTAGCGCAGCCCTTTGCGCTGGATTGGGGATTTTGATGGCTTTTCCCTGCGCGAGAGGCGTTCTTGGGGGCGTAACTGGCGCTGCTGCAGGGTCACTGCGCTACTGTGCGCCGCGGCTGGTTTTGGTAGCTGGAATCCATGAATACGCTGTGCGCGGAAATAGGTTTTGGCGCACGCGGCTGGCGCAGGGATTCGCACGCGCACACTGTGCGCCAGCCGCGTGCGCCACTTGTGCGCTGAATTCTATGAATTACCCCCTTAATGCATTCAGGATTACCGGTCTGGGGCTACAAGCTGATTTTTAGTTCCTGGGGGCACTGAGCAAGATGCAAATAACAGGACAGCAACAGTGTTTTAGTGATTTTGTACCTGCTGCTGGGATTATCAGGTTTCAAAGACAAATAAAAAGAGGTGCAAGAGCGGTGCCCTGAGGAACACCACACCTGAGTAAATGGTCTCGGTTGGAAAGTGGCCAAATAAAAATGTATGGGGCCTTCTTCGGCTAAAGACACTAAGGTCAGTTTTTACAGCAGAGGTTTTGGTTGTCACGCTCCACCTTGTCTAAAGAAGCCAAGATATGAAGCCCTGAAAGTGAGGGGGCCCATTTATCAACATCTTCTAGGATTTAGCACAATTCCACCTGCCAGTAGTGCAGTCACTTTTATTTTGCTATGGCGAAACCCAGAATCAAATTAGTTGAGTGACCCTCAAAATCATCCCACAGTGGGCTTGTGAGTGGATTCTTATATAGTTTGGAAATGGGGGGTGATTGCTTGCTTTGGGTGCGTCAGCTATGTGTTGTGTAATTAATGTGAAGATGAGGGCATGTCCTACGGGCAATGTAATGTTATGCTTTGTTGTTGGGATTTATACAGTGCACCATGCTCTCCAGGGACTCTGGTGGATCTGAAAGAGAAGGGAGTGGATTACAACGGTGGGAATAGAGGGAGAATGCTAGATAGCCTTGCTGGTGTGTTGATGTGTTTAGAAGGAAGTCCTCTGAGCTCTGCATGCTGGTCCATTCTTTAGTGTCATGTGATGAGAGCACAGAGGCATTTCTGCCCAGAGGGAATGCTTGCTTGGTCATGGTGCCAAGATAAAATGTCCAGGATTGTGATGTTTTGTATTTTTGTAGAGCTATAGTATTCTTTTGTTTTTGGTCTCTTGGGGTATGCCAATGTCTCAAAGTGGGAATTGGGACTGTGTATCAACTAATTGATTATTAAAATGGGTGAGGCAAGTAGGGGGGGACACTGCCTTTATCCACCTTTGTATAGAAGGAATTTGATGACAATATAATGGTTTACAACTCGTCAATATTGATTGAATACCCAGGTCCGAGAGAAGGCATACAACCGAATGGGATAGGTATTGGAACTGAGATTGTTGACCCACGCTACCCCCTATTTAGCAGAGGCAAACAGTGGGATCCTGACCTTTATGTTATTTCTTTTTTTTATGTAGTCAAAAATTATGCCACAGAGTTAGGGAGGAAGTCATTTTTCAAAGGGCTAAACTGGGTTTTATAAGACATTCCACGTTTTCATATTAAAGCTATGCTGATATATTTTATATCTGTTAAAAATAAACCATTCACTCTGTGGGTCAGTAGGTACACCGTAAACAGCAACATCAAAACCGGCATAGGGTCAAACACAATGAGATTGTATGCACTTGTTAACGCAGTGGCTCCAGATCATTTTTCTGAGAAAGTATCCTACTAAAGAGGGCGGGGCCTAGTGCCCTAAAAGCCACAAGTCCCAGAGTTAACTCTTTGTAGGGAAATTTGAGTATTTGTAAAGTAGTGGAGCAAGTTATGACAACGCCAACAAGTGAGTGGTCCAGAAATGCAATAATAGAGGTGAGCACATTTCTTTAGGTAAGCCTAGGAGGTGATCCGTGGTCAAGACTCCACCGATCACGAATTTGTACCTTTTTAACTCTGTGGAAGTACGGGGGCAGAACAGCTCCTGTTTAGATGGAGTTGCAGAATCAGCCCGGTGGACACCCTGTTCTGGGGAACAAGGAAAGACCCTCTAACAGCCAAACTATTATGGTAGTGTGACTAAGCAGATTTAGGAGACTGTGAGAGTGGTGAAGGGTTCTGTTAAGCACACACAGAGCACTCTTAATAATACAAGTTAGGCAACATGTAAAAACATACAAGTGTGTATTTAGGGCTTGGGCAATGCATAGTAATTGAAACCTACAGGCAAGTATTATAGTACACATACACTACAATTGTATACACATTCATTTTTGGGGTGCTCTGGCTACATAGCACTAACAGTTTACTTTTAAACACAGTTTGACCAGGTTTAGAACACTGTACTTTAGCAAAGCCATATTCATGGAAAAACGAAGTAAAACACTATACACAACCTTATAATTAAAGGGTTTTACACTTAACAAGCCCATACCTTGCTAAAGGAGACGGGGCAAGGTGTTCTTAGAGTCACAAGTCACAACAACGCTCTTTGTAGGATGCTGGGAGTCTTCAAGGTTCTCTGAAAAAGCATTGGCAAAGCCACCTGTCAGTATGTAAGTGTTTCAAAGTCCAGGAACTATATTAGTAAAGTTCTTTGGAGACCCTCTCCCAATTCAACCACCTTAGGCAAACCCCAGGGAAGAATTGTTCACCAGAACTCCGCAGAGCATGATCAGGCAAGGGAGAGATAGGACAAGTATCCCTGTAAAAACTCTATTGGGGCGGAGGGTTAGGAACAGACACCTCCCATAGACCCACTCACTGAAGGACCACTTCTGGGGGTCCTGAAATCGCTGGTCCCTCATCTCTCATAACTTGTTCTCTGCTGCAGGGGTCACTTTCAGTGACAGGATTCAGGTCTGGCGAGTCGGCGGGTAAGCACTCTGGTGAGATGGTTCCTGGCACTGGACAGCTGGACAACCCGGCACAATGAAGAAAAGACCACCACATTACCCATGGCCTCAGAGGACCCCGGGACAGGATGCAGTCAGAGATCAGTGATAGCCACTGCGAAAACATGGTAGAAATGAAGAAACTGGTTCTGCAAGGCCCTTCCTTGTGCTGGAAAGTTACAACTGCAGTGGGAAACTTCCTGTGCATGCTGGATACTCAAGCCCTATGGACAGAAAAGAGACAGGGCAGCATTGTACAGTGCAGGCATGCGGCAAGAACATGTAGGATTCATTTATCGTGAAAAGGCACAAGTCAAAGGGACAGGGAGATGCCTGTTCTCCTGAGCTCAGACAGCACTTGGCTGATTCGAAGGAATTGGATTCCAGGGCACTAGCTAAGGCTGCTGACTTGTGGGTTGCCAACAGGGCTACTCATAAGGATTCTGGGGCAACTCAGAAAAAGGATGAGGGAAAACAGCCTAAAAAAGACTCAAAAGAGAATTCCAATAACTCACATTCCAAAGAGGGCCCCAAACAAAACCAGAAGGGTAAGCCACCGGGAAAACCACAGCAGAATAGTGTGTCTTCTGGTGCCAAACCGGAAGGAGGTCAGAACAAGCCACCATTCCAGAAAGCATTCGGTAAATGCTTTGTTTGTGGCTCGACTGACCACGTGAAAGGAGATCCCAGATGTAAGGGTAAACCTTCAGGGGTCCAGCTTGTCTCCTTAGCCTTCGCTCCAGAGGAGGAAGTCCAAATGGCAAGTGGAAACTTTCTACTGCTAGCTGACGAACCCATTGGAGTCTCAGCCAGCGTTTCTTTAGTATCTCTGGGGTTGTGGGAACAACAGAATTTAGATGTCTATAATTCTATCCCCGATGATACTAAAGAGTATTATAAGGACAGTGTCCAGGTGAATGGTCAGGAGATTCCTGCCATTAGGGACACTGGGGCCAGCATAACTGTGGTGGGTAAATCGTTTTTTCAGGCTGAGGATGTTGCTAAGGCACCCAAACCCCTCACCAAGTTAGCTGGAGGGCCTGTGCACATGCTTCCCCAATTACCAGTTCTCAACCAGTGTAACAACATGACTGTGAAGATACCTGTCAGCATACAGAGTGAGGTACCAGGACGCGTACTGTTGGGCAACGATTTGAAAACTCTCGGAGTTGTATCGCATACTCCCAGACCTCCTGGTAAACGGTTACAGGAGCTAACCAGACCCACACGAGAGAGGACCATGCGCGGTACTCTCCCGGAGATGATGAAGAAAGAAATCACTCCTGCTCCACTGGAATTGTCGGCTGCTGTCTCCAAGAAATCAGAAGCGAAGGGGAAACCTAAGACTTCTATCCCGAAACCAGCCGCAAGCATTCCAGTGCAGCCGACACGGACTTCCCCGGGGTTGTCCAACGTCACACCCGTAACTCCACCTCCAGCCGAGGCTGAGAGGGAGGTACAACCCTGCGTGGTAGAATTAGACTCTGAGGAAGAGCTAATGGAAGGCCAGGAACTCATTGGAGATCTGGATCCTGTTGACCATCCTGAGCTGCAGTCTTTACTGGCAGAAGGTAGACCCAGCAGGGCAGACTTCACTAAGGGACAGACAGAATGACCAACTCTGGAAGGTCTTCGCCATCAGGCAGAAGCTCAGGCTGAAGGGCAAGAGCCTGGGAAATACAGTTTGCACTGGGAAGATGGCCTCTTCTACAGTGAACCGACCGAGTCTGCACCTGGAGACTACAAACGCCTTGTAGTACCCCAAGAGAACAGACCACAGTTCTTGCAGTTAGCCCACGAGATTCCTTTGGCTGGTCACTTGAGTTTCAAGAAGACTAAGGGAAGGCTCTCGCTCTACTTCTTTTGGCCAAAGATGGGGGCCGGAGTAGAAAAACACTGCAGGAGCTGCCACACCTGCCAGATCTCTGGTAAGGTTGGATCGAAGAACGTGGCACCGTTAGTGCCTCTCCCAGTTGTGGGAGTCCCATTTGAGAGAGTAGGGATTGACATTGTTGGTCCCCTTGATCCTCCAACCTCCTCAGGCAACAGGTTTATACTTGTTGTAGTAGACCATGCTACTAGGTATCCTGAGGCAATTCCTATGAGGACTGTTACAGCTCCGGCTGTGGCTAAGGCCCTCCTTGGTATTTTTACTAAGGTCGGGTTTCCTAAGGATGTAATCTCTGACAGGGGGTCAAACTTTATGTCCAACTACATGAAAGCCATGTGGAAAACCTGTGGAGTTACTTACAAGTTCTCAACAGCTTACCACCCACAAACCAATGGGTTGGTAGAACGGTTCAACCGAACCATGAAGAGCATTATAGGTGCTTTAGAGGAGCCCCTTAAGCGTAAGTGGGACCTGCTACTGCCATGCCTTCTCTTTGCTTATAGAGAAGTCCCTCAGGAGGGCGTAGGTTACTCGCCCTTCGAACTACTCTATGGTCATCCCGTCAGAGGTCCATTGGCCCTGATTAAGGAGGGGTTGGAGAGTGCTCCTTCCCCCAAGCCAGTCAGAGTGACTGACTACGTGATAGGTCTCCGGAGGAGAATGTCACACATGATGACGGAAGCAAGCGATAACTTGAAAGCTGGACAAGCATTGGCCAAGCACTGGCACGATCAAAAGGCTAACATGGTGGAGTTCGCTCAAGACCAGCTCGTTCTCGTTATGATCCCAACAAGGCAGAGGGCCTTGCAAGATAAGTGGATGGGACCCTTCCGAGTTGTGGGTAAACTCGGAGAGGTTAACTATCTGGTGGACTTGGGCAATCCCAAGGAGGCTCCGACAGTCTTTCACACCAACCGACTTAAAGCGTATGTCTCACGACCTGATGTAGGAGCGTTGCTTCTAGCGTCATCGGAGGAAGAAGAAGAGAGTGAAGCTCTTCCGGATCTCCTCAGAGGCTTACCTTTAGATGAAAAAGTTGAAGGAGTAAATCTCTCCTCCAATCTGACACCCGAGCAACAAGAAGAGTGCAAATCTATGTTGAATCAGTTTGCCTCTCTGTTTTCGCTTTCACCAGGCTTGACCCCTTGGGGCCAGCACGACATACTCACTGGTGACTGTCTGCCAGTCAAAAGCAGAGGATACCGCATGTCAGAAAACGTACGAACCCACATCAAAGGGGAGGTCAGCAAGATGCTTGATCTCGGGGTAATAGAGCCCTCTACTAGTCCATGGTCTAGCCCAGTTGTGTTAGTACCAAAGGCCGGATCTAAAGAACTTAGATTCTGCGTGGATTATAGAGCTCTTAATGCAGTCACCAAGACTGATGCCCACCCTTTGCCAAGAACAGATGAGTTGGTGGATAAACTTGGCGCCGCCAAGTTCCTCAGCACTTTTGACTTGACGTCAGGCTATTGGCAAATAGCCCTGACAGACCATGCCAAGGAGAAAACTGCATTTTCTACCCCCGTTGGCTTATACCAGTTTAAGGTGATGCCTTTCGGATTGAAGAATGCACCTGCTACGTTTCAACGGATGGTAAACCAGGTTCTGAATGGGATGGAGGACTTCTGCATGGCATACTTGGATGACATCGCAGTGTTCAGCAATTCCTGGGAAGAACATGTAACCCACCTGAGAGATATTGTGCAGGCTCTTGGACGAGCCAATCTGACCATAAAGGCGAGCAAATGCCAAATTGAACAGAGTAAGGTAGTCTATCTTGGGCATGAGGTAGGCGGTGGAGAAATAAGGCCTTTGCTCAGTAAAATTGAAGCTGTGCAAAATTGGACAACACCGACTACTCAAACCCAGGTGAGAGCCTTCCTAGGCCTCACTGGGTATTAAAGGAATTTCATAGAGAACTATGGGACCATAGCTTCTCCACTGAATGTAATCTCCTCGCCCAAATTTCCTAAGAAGGTTAGATGGAATGAGGAGTGCAATCAGGCTTTTGAAAACCTGAAAACGGCTCTTTGCCAAGCCCCAGTACTCAGAGCTCCTGATTACCGCCAACACTTCATTGTGCAGACAGATGCTTCAAATGTAGGAATAGGTGTCGTACTCAGTCAACTGGATGGGAAAGGTAGGGAGCACCCCGTTTGCTTCATCAGCCGCAAGCTGAAGGATCCTGAAACAAGGTGGGCAACAATCGAAAGAGAGTGCTTTGCTATCGTGTGGGCTCTGAAGAAGTTTAGGCCGTACTTGTATGGTTCTACTTTTGTCATTCAGACTGACCACCAACCCTTGAGATGGTTAATGCAAATGAAAGGGGAAAACCCAAAACTATTGAGATGGTTGATCTGCCTGCAAGGGTTTGATTTCACCATTGAGCACAGGTCAGGATGTCACCACCAAAATGCTGATGGTCTCTCTAGGATGTATGTCATCGACTAGAGGTATGAGATTCATCCAGGAATGGATTAAATCCTCCTGTCCCTTACTCTGGGGTGGCCGAGTCTTAGGGAGAATTCTCTGTTTAGGCTGAATTTCCTAACGTAGTGAGTCCCCCAGCAGCTTTGCTGGATTTCGGGAGTTTGTTTTTTTCCATCTGCCAAGAGTGAGACTCTTTTCCTCCCACTCTTGGACATGTATGTGTGTAATTCCTTTGAATGTCAATGTGTTCTATGGGCTATGGGGTCTTTTACTCCATAGGGTCTCATATGTTTTTCTATGTGTGTTACACCGCACCCTACGTGCCGTAGCACAGGGGCGTCCTAGCGGACCCCCACCATAGACTCCATACCCGGGGACTGACTACTGTCTCCCAGGGCATGTAAAGTCACCATTGGTTTTACTAGACCTAAATTTACAAACAGAACTAGTACAAACCATCTTATTGTGGTCATACTAGTAGGGGTAATTCGATTACTCCTGGATCTGTTATTCGAGGGGGCACTGTCCCGTCCCCCCTCGTCGAGTTTTGGCTGGTGGCAGTGGAAAGTACTTGTTATGTTCGACCCCGAACCTAACCCTATGGGATTCGTCCCATTGTTGGAGATTGATACTTTTCCTCGTTAATCTCTAACGTACCACCGGTCTACTTATCGTAAATAAGTTTATCGGATGGTATTTTCTGCCAGAACTCGGTTTTTAAAATGGCGTCTGTGTTCGTCTCTGTGACTCCTAAACCAAAGGTTGGGCCCTTTGTTCTACTTTTGGCGGGCTCTGTACAGAGACCCTCCAAAGTGGTGCCATTCTGTCTGGGTTACCACAGGGGTGTGGGAGGGGGTTTAGGCACCCTGGACCGAGTTGCCTTGCCAACTTCGGTCACACTCTGGAGTGATTGGCCCAAGTGGTGAGCCACCCCGCTCACCACTTAGCAAGTGTTGATTGACAGCTAGGCTGAATGAATGGGGGTTTTCTGCATAAAAGCAGGGCTTTTGGGACTGGATCTTCAGAAGTCGCCACAGGACCTAAGAATCCGACGAGGGTAACGCTGAGCTGACCTGCAACGACGACACCTCCGGTGGAGCCCTGCTGAGCCGACTCACCACTTCCCGACGACAGAGGAGATCTCCCTGCCGGAGAGTCTCTTCCCCTGACTGGTGGGAACAACCAGTCCCCTTTGCTTTTTATTCGCCTCAGCACGCAGTGGTCGAATTGCCCGTGCAGCGCACCTCGGCAACCGGATAGCCACTACCCCTGTACCGCGACCAAAAGGTGGTGCCTTGTGACGGAGCACTCCGCGACTGGTCTCTTCCCTGGTGGTGCACCGGACTTCACTTTTCTTCGACGACGAGAACCTCTCTACTCTTGGCAAAGACCCGACGTGCATCCACCACCAGGAACAACTGCCCCCGCCGGAGCTGCCCTCCACAACAAGGTACCGTGTCTGCCTGGCTTCCCTTTCGATCGGTTCGAGTGAGGTGTCTTAATCCTCTCCTTGCCGTTGGGTCGCCTCCAAGCTTTTCTCATTTATTGTTCTGAACTGGTTCAATCTGCCAATAATAATTTGCTACAAAGACTTGAATGCATCTCCACTAGAGACTTTTTGGGACATATCGCCTTGCCTCTCTCCGAGTGGACCTGGCCTCTGAACTTTATGATCTATTGTGGTTCTTGCCTTCTTGCCTTGCATTTTTCCCGTGAAGTATTGAACTGTGTTGATTTCGTAACTTGCCTAACTTTTTCTCTCCCGTCCTAACTAATATTAGAGTGCCATCTAGGTTGAGGTATACACCTCTGTCTGTAAATAAGTGGTGCCGGTAGAACCTAGACTTGTCGAAATATTGCTAGGGGGATTGATCGTTTCTGCTTCGTAGAGTAATTGTGTTTGATTTGTTTGCTGTGATAGTGCCATAGTGTTTTCCATAGATGTTCCGTTATAAATAAATACCTTAATATCTTTACACTAAGCCTTGTTGCGTGTTTGCTTGTCTTGCTGCGAAGAATTGCCCTATTTTGTATACTCCACATACTGCTCAACTCTTCTTGAGGGAAGTCTGACTGCTCAGCCACAGCTACCAAGTGAATCTGTGTGGTACAGACTGCTACCAAGTGGGTTCACCGCCAAACACCTGTAGTCCTAAATCTTTTGCAGTGGTCCCAGAAGGAACTGCACAGGTTTCCGCCTAATAGGAACTTCCCGCGCACCCCTGGAATACACGTACCCTGCTGATATCGCGTGTGAAACTTCCCGCGCACCCCGAAATACACGTAGCCAGGACATTCGCGTGTGGAACTTCCTGGGCACCCCTGATATACACGTACCCTGCTGAATTCACGTGTGCAAATTCCTGCGCACCCCTGATGTACACGTACCCTGATGGAATCGCCTGTGGAACTTCAAGCGCACCCCTGTGATACACGTACCCTGCTGAAATCGCGGGTGGAACTTCCAGCGCACCCCTGAAATACACGTACCCTGCTGAAATCGCGTGTGGAACTTCCCGCGCACCCCTGAAATGCACGTACCCAGCTGAAATTACGTGAGGTACTTTCCGAGCACCCCAGTGATACACGTAGCCCGCTTGCCGTGCTGGTACAGGGTTAGCGCAGCCCTTTGCGCTGGATTGGGGATTTTGATGGCTTTTCCCTGCGCGAGAGGCGTTCTTGGGGGCGTAACTGGCGCTGCTGCAGGGTCACTGCGCTACTGTGCGCCGCGGCTGGTTTTGGTAGCTGGAATCCATGAATACGCTGTGCGCGGAAATAGGTTTTGGCGCACGCGGCTGGCGCAGGGATTCGCACGCGCACACTGTGCGCCAGCCGCGTGCGCCACTTGTGCGCTGAATTCTATGAATTACCCCCTTAATGCATTCAGGATTACCGGTCTGGGGCTACAAGCTGATTTTTAGTTCCTGGGGGCACTGAGCAAGATGCAAATAACAGGACAGCAACAGTGTTTTAGTGATTTTGTACCTGCTGCTGGGATTATCAGGTTTCAAAGACAAATAAAAAGAGGTGCAAGAGCGGTGCCCTGAGGAACACCACACCTGAGTAAATGGTCTCGGTTGGAAAGTGGCCAAATAAAAATGTATGGGGCCTTCTTCGGCTAAAGACACTAAGGTCAGTTTTTACAGCAGAGGTTTTGGTTGTCACGCTCCACCTTGTCTAAAGAAGCCAAGATATGAAGCCCTGAAAGTGAGGGGGCCCATTTATCAACATCTTCTAGGATTTAGCACAATTCCACCTGCCAGTAGTGCAGTCACTTTTATTTTGCTATGGCGAAACCCAGAATCAAATTAGTTGAGTGACCCTCAAAATCATCCCACAGTGGGCTTGTGAGTGGATTCTTATATAGTTTGGAAATGGGGGGTGATTGCTTGCTTTGGGTGCGTCAGCTATGTGTTGTGTAATTAATGTGAAGATGAGGGCATGTCCTACGGGCAATGTAATGTTATGCTTTGTTGTTGGGATTTATACAGTGCACCATGCTCTCCAGGGACTCTGGTGGATCTGAAAGAGAAGGGAGTGGATTACAACGGTGGGAATAGAGGGAGAATGCTAGATAGCCTTGCTGGTGTGTTGATGTGTTTAGAAGGAAGTCCTCTGAGCTCTGCATGCTGGTCCATTCTTTAGTGTCATGTGATGAGAGCACAGAGGCATTTCTGCCCAGAGGGAATGCTTGCTTGGTCATGGTGCCAAGATAAAATGTCCAGGATTGTGATGTTTTGTATTTTTGTAGAGCTATAGTATTCTTTTGTTTTTGGTCTCTTGGGGTATGCCAATGTCTCAAAGTGGGAATTGGGACTGTGTATCAACTAATTGATTATTAAAATGGGTGAGGCAAGTAGGGGGGGACACTGCCTTTATCCACCTTTGTATAGAAGGAATTTGATGACAATATAATGGTTTACAACTCGTCAATATTGATTGAATACCCAGGTCCGAGAGAAGGCATACAACCGAATGGGATAGGTATTGGAACTGAGATTGTTGACCCACGCTACCCCCTATTTAGCAGAGGCAAACAGTGGGATCCTGACCTTTATGTTATTTCTTTTTTTTATGTAGTCAAAAATTATGCCACAGAGTTAGGGAGGAAGTCATTTTTCAAAGGGCTAAACTGGGTTTTATAAGACATTCCACGTTTTCATATTAAAGCTATGCTGATATATTTTATATCTGTTAAAAATAAACCATTCACTCTGTGGGTCAGTAGGTACACCGTAAACAGCAACATCAAAACCGGCATAGGGTCAAACACAATGAGATTGTATGCACTTGTTAACGCAGTGGCTCCAGATCATTTTTCTGAGAAAGTATCCTACTAAAGAGGGCGGGGCCTAGTGCCCTAAAAGCCACAAGTCCCAGAGTTAACTCTTTGTAGGGAAATTTGAGTATTTGTAAAGTAGTGGAGCAAGTTATGACAACGCCAACAAGTGAGTGGTCCAGAAATGCAATAATAGAGGTGAGCACATTTCTTTAGGTAAGCCTAGGAGGTGATCCGTGGTCAAGACTCCACCGATCACGAATTTGTACCTTTTTAACTCTGTGGAAGTACGGGGGCAGAACAGCTCCTGTTTAGATGGAGTTGCAGAATCAGCCCGGTGGACACCCTGTTCTGGGGAACAAGGAAAGACCCTCTAACAGCCAAACTATTATGGTAGTGTGACTAAGCAGATTTAGGAGAGTGTGAGAGTGGTGAAGGGTTCTGTTAAGCACACACAGATCACTCTTAATAATACAAGTTAGGCAACATGTAAAAACATACAAGTGTGTATTTAGGGCTTGGGCAATGCATAGTAATTGAAACCTACAGGCAAGTATTATAGTACACATACACTACAATTGTATACACATTAATTTTTGGGGTGCTCTGGCTACATAGCACTAACAGTTTACTTTTAAACACAGTTTGACCAGGTTTAGAACACTGTACTTTAGCAAAGCCATATTCATGGAAAAACGAAGTAAAACACTATACACAACCTTATAATATAGGGTTTTACACTTAACAAGCCCATACCTTGCTATTGGAGACGGGGCAAGGTGTTCTTAGAGTCACAAGTCACAACAATGCTCTTTGTAGGATGCTGGGAGTCTTCAAGGTTCTCTGAAAAAGCATTGGCAAAGCCACCTGTCAGTTTGTAAGTGTTTCAAAGTCCAGGAACAATATTAGTAAAGTTCTTTGGAGACCCTCTCCCAATTCAACCACCTTAGGCAAACCCCAGGGAAGAATTGTTCACCAGAACTCCGCAGAGCATGATCAGGCAAGGGAGAGATAGGACAAGTATCCCTGTAAAAACTCTATTGGGGCGGAGGGTTAGGAACAGACACCTCCCATAGACCCACTCACTGAAGGACCACTTCTGGGGGTCCTGAAATCGCTGGTCCCTCATCTCTCATAACTTGTTCTCTGCTGCAGGGGTCACTTTCAGTGCCAGGATTCAGGTCTGGCGAGTCGGTGGGTAAGCACTCTGGTGAGATGGTTCCTGGCACTGGACAGCTGGACAACCCGGCACAATGAAGAAAGGACCACCACATTACCCATGGCCTCAGAGGACCCCGGGACAGGATGCAGTCAGAGATCAGTGATAGCCACTGCTAAAACATGGTAGAAATGAAGAAACTGGTTCTGCAAGGCCCCTCCTTGTGCTGGAAAGTTACAACTGCAGTGGGAAACTTCCTGTGCATGCTGGATACTCAAGCCCTATGGACAGAAAAGAGACAGGGCAGCATTGTACAGTGCAGGCATGCGGCAAGAACATGTAGGATTCATTTATCGTGAAAAGGCACAAGTCAAAGGGACAGGGAGATGCCTGTTCTCCTGAGCTCAGACAGCACTTGGCTGATTCGAAGGAATTGGATTCCAGGGCACTAGCTAAGGCTGCTGACTTGTGGGTTGCCAACAGGGCTACTCATAAGGATTCTGGGGCAACTCAGAAAAAGGATGAGGGAAAACAGCCTAAAAAAGACTCAAAAGAGAATTCGAATAACTCACATTCCAAAGAGGGCCCCAAACAAAACCAGAAGGGTAAGCCACCGGGAAAACCACAGCAGAATAGTGTGTCTTCTGGTGCCAAACCGGAAGGAGGTCAGAACAAGCCACCATTCCAGAAAGCATTCGGTAAATGCTTTGTTTGTGGCTCGACTGACCATGTGAAAGGAGATCCCAGATGTAAGGGTAAACCTTCAGCGGTCCAGCTTGTCTCCTTAGCCTTCGCTCCAGAGGAGGAAGTCCAAATGGCAAGTGGAAACTTTCTACTGCTAGCTGACAAACCCATTGGAGTCTCAGCCAGCGTTTCTTTAGTATCTCTGGGGTTGTGGGAACAACAGAATTTAGATGTCTATAATTCTATCCCCGATAATACTAAAGAGTATTATAAGGACAGTGTCCAGGTGAATGGTCAGGAGATTCCTGCCATTAGGGACACTGGGGCCAGCATAACTGTGGTGGATAAATCGTTTTTTCAGGCTGAGGATGTTGCTAAGGCACCCAAACCCCTCACCAAGTTAGCTGGAGGGCCTGTGCAGATGCTTCCCCAATTACCAGTTCTCATCCAGTGTAACGACATGACTGTGAAGATACCTGTCAGCATACAGAGTGAGGTACCATGACGCGTACTGTTGAGTAACGATTTGAAAACTCTCGGAGTTGTATCGCATACTCCCAGACCTCCTAGTAAACGGTTACAGGAGCTAACCAGACCCGCACGAGAGAGGACCATGCGCGGTACTCTCCCGGAGATGATGAAGAAAGAAATCACTCCTGCTCCACTGGAATTGTCGGCCGCTGTCTCCAAGAAATCAGAAGCGAAGGGGAAACCTAAGACTTCTATCCCGAAACCAGCCGCCAGCATTCCAGTGCAGCCGACACAGACTTCCCCTCGGTTGTCCAACGTCACACCCGTAACTCCACCTCCAGCCGAGGCTGAGAGGGAGGTACAACCCTGCGTGGTAGAATTAGACTCTGAGGAAGAGCTAATGGAAGGCCAGGAACTCATTGGAGATCTGGATCCTGTTGACCATCCTGAGCTGCAGTCTTTACTGGCAGAAGGTAGACCCAGCAGGGCAGACTTCACTAAGGGACAGACAGAATGTCCAACTCTGGAAGGTCTTCGCCATCAGGCAGAAGCTCAGGCTGAAGGGCAAGAGCCTGGGAAATACAGGTTGCACTGGGAAGATGGCCTCTTCTACAGTGAACTGACCGAGTCTGCACCTGGAGACTACAAACGCCTTGTAGTACCCCAAGAGAACAGACCACAGTTCTTGCAGTTAGCCCACGAGATTCCTTTGGCTGGTCACTTGAGTTTCAAGAAGACTAAGGGAAGGCTCTCGCTCTACTTCTTTTGGCCAAAGATGGGGGCCGGAGTAGAAAAACACTGCAGGAGCTGCCACACCTGCCAGATCTCTGGTAAGGTTGGATCCAAGAACGTGGCACCGTTAGTGCCTCTCCCAGTTGTGGGAGTCCCATTTGAGAGAGTAGGGATTGATATCGTTGGTCCCCTTGATCCTCCAGCCTCCTCAGGCAACAGGTTTATACTTGTTGTAGTAGACCATGCTACTAGGTATCCTGAGGCAATTCCTATGAGGACTGTTACAGCTCCGGCTGTGGCTAAGGCCCTCCTTGGTATTTTTACTAGGGTCGGGTTTCCTAAGGATGTAATCTCTGACAGGGGGTCAAACTTTATGTCCAACTACATGAAAGCCATGTGGAAAACCTGTTGAGTTACTTATAAGTTCTCAACAGTTTACCACCAACAAACCAATGGGTTGGTAGAACGGTTCAACCGAACCATGAAGAGCATTATAGGTGCTTTAGAGGAACCCCTTAAGCGTAAGTGGGACCTGCTACTGCCATGCCTTCTCTTTGCTTATAGAGAAGTCCCTCAGGAGGGCGTAGGTTACTCGCCCTTCGAACTACTCTATGGTCATCCCGTCAGAGGTCCATTGGCCCTGATTAAGGAGGGGTTGGAGAGTGCACCTTCCCCCAAGCCAGTCAGAGTGACTGACTACGTGATAGGTCTCCGGAGGAGAATGTCACACATGATGATGGAAGCAAGCGATAACTTGAAAGCTGGACAAGCATTGGTCAAGCACTGGCACGATCAAAAGGCTAACATGGTGGAGTTCGCTCAAGACCAGCTCGTTCTCGTTATGATCCCAACAAGGCAGAGGGCCTTGCAAGATAAGTGGATGGGACCCTTCCGAGTTGTGGGTAAACTCGGTGAGGTTAACTATCTGGTGGACTTGGGCAATCCCAAGGAGGCTCCGACAGTCTTCCACACCAACCGACTTAAAGCGTATGTCTCACGACCTGATGTAGGAGCGTTGCTTCTAGCATCACTGGAGGAAGAAGAAGAGAGTGAAGCTCTTCCGGATCTCCTCAGAGGCTTACCTTTAGATGAAAAAGTTGAAGGAGTAAATCTCTCCTCCAATCTGACACCCGAGCAACAAGAAGAGTGCAAATCTATGTTGAATCAGTTTGCCTCTCTGTTCTCGCTTTCACCAGGCTTGACCCCTTGGGGCCAGCACGACATACTCACTGGTGACTGTCTGCCAGTCAAAAGCAGAGGATACCGCATGTCAGAAAATGTACGAACCCACATCAAAGGGGAGGTCAGCAAGATGCTTGATCTCGGGGTAATAGAGCCCTCTACTAGTCCATGGTCTAGCCCAGTTGTGTTAGTACCAAAGGCCGGATCTAAAGAACTTAGATTCTGCGTGGATTATAGAGCTCTTAATGCAGTCACCAAGACTGATGCCCACCCTTTGCCAAGAACAGATGAGTTGGTCGATAAACTTGGCGCCGCCAAGTTCCTCAGCACATTTGACTTGACGTCAGGCTATTGGCAAATAGCCCTGACAGACTATGCCAAGGAGAAAAATGCATTTTCTACCCCCGTTGGCTTATACCAGTTTAAGGTGATGCCTTTCGGATTGAAGAATACACCTGCTACGTTTCAACGGATGGTAAACCAGGTTCTGAATGGGATGGAGGACTTCTGCATGGCATACTTGGATGACATCGCAGTGTTCAGCAATTCCTGGGAAGAACATGTAACCCACCTGGAAGATATTTTGCAGGCTCTTGGACGAGCCAATCTGACCATAAAGGCGAGCAAATGCCAAATTGGACAGAGTAAGGTAGTCTATCTTGGGCATGAGGTAGGCGGTGGAGAAATAAGGCCTTTGCTCAGTAAAATTGAAGCTGTGCAAAATTGGACAACACCGACTACTCAAACCCAGGTGAGAGCCTTCCTAGGCCTCACTGGGTATTAAAGGAATTTCATAGAGAACTATGGGACCATAGCTTCTCCACTGAATGTCATCTCCTCGCCCAAATTTCCTAAGAAGGTTAGATGGAACGAGGAGTGCAATCAGGCTTTTGAAAACCTGAAAAAGGCTCTTTGCCAAGCCCCAGTACTCAGAGCTCCTGATTACCGCCAACACTTCATTGTGCAGACAGATGCTTCAAATGTAGGAATAGGTGCCGTACTCAGTCAACTGGATGGGAAAGGTAGGGAGCACCCCGTTTGCTTCATCAGCCGCAAGCTGAAGGATCCTGAAACAAGGTGGGCAACAATCGAAAGAGAGTGCTTTGCTATCGTGTGGGCTCTGAAGAAGTTTAGGCCGTACTTGTATGGTTCTACTTTTGTCATTCAGACTGACCACCAACCCTTGAGATGGTTAATGCAAATGAAAGGGGAAAACCCAAAACTATTGAGATGGTCGATCTGCCTGCAAGGGTTTGATTTCACCATTGAGCACAGGTCAGGATGTCACCACCAAAATGCTGATGGTCTCTCTAGGATGTATGTCATCGACTAGAGGTATGAGATTCATCCAGGAGTGGATTAAATCCTCCTGTCCCTTAGTCTGGGGTGGGCGAGTCTTAGGGCGAATTCTCTGTTCAGGCTGAATTTCCTAACCTAGTGAGTCCCCCAGCAGCTTTGCTGGATTTCGGGAGTTTGTTTTTTTCCATCCTGCCAAGAGTGAGACTCTTTTCCTCCCACTCTTGGACATGTATGTGTGTAATTCCTTTGAATGTCAATGTGTTCTATGGGCTATGGGGTCTTTTACTCCATAGGGTCTCATATGTTTTTCTATGTGTGTTACACCGCACCCTATGTGCCGTAGCACAGGGGCGTCCTAGCGGACCCCCACCATAGACTCCATACCCGGGGACTGACTACTGTCTCCCCGGGCATGTAAAGTCACCATTGCTTTTACTAGACCTAAATTTACTAACAGAACTAGTACAAACCATCTTATTGTGGTCGTACTAGTAGGGGTAATTCGATTACTCCTGGATCTGTTATTCGAGGGGGCACTGTCCCGTCCCCCCTCGTCGAGTTTTGGCTGGTGGCAGTGGAAACTACTTGTTATGTTCGACCCCGATCCTAACCATATGGGATTCGTCCCATTTTTGGAGATTGATACTTTTCCTTGTTAATCTCTAACGTACCACCGGTCTACTTATCGTAAATAAGTTTATCGGATGGTATTTTCTGCCAGAACTCGGTTTTTAAAATGGCGTCTGTGTTAGTCTCTGTGACTCCTAAACCAAAGGTTGAGCCCTTTGTTCCACTTTTGGCGGGCTCTGTACAGAGACCCTCCAAAGTGGTGCCATTCTGTCTGGGTTACCACAGGGGTGTTGGAGGGGGTTTAGGCACCCTGGACCGAGTTGCCTTGCCAACTTCGGTCGCACTCTGGAGTGATTGGCCCAAGTGGTGAGCCACCCCGCTCACCACTTAGCAAGTGTTGATTGACAGCTAGGCTGAATGAATGGGGGTTTTCTGCATAAAAGCAGGGCTTTTGGGACTGGATCTTCAGAAGTCGCCACAGGACCTAAGAAGCCGACGAGGGTAACGCTGAGCCGACCTGCAACGACGACACCTCCGGTGGAGCCCTGCTGAGCCGACTCACCACTTCCCGACGACAGAGGAGATCTCCCTGCCGGAGAGTCTCTTCCCCTGACTGGTGGGAACAACCAGTCCCCTTTGCTTTTTATTCGCCTCAGCACGCAGTGGTCGAATTGCCCGTGCAGCGAACCTCGGCAACCGGATAGCCACTACCCCTGTACCGCGACCAAAAGGTGGTGCCTTGTGACAGAGCACTCCGCGGCTGGTCTCTTCCCTGGTGGTGCACTGGACTTCACTTTTCTTCGACGACGAGAACCTCTCTACTCTTGGCAAAGACCCGACGTGCATCCACCACCAGGAACAACTGCCCCCGCCGGAGCTGCCCTCCACAACAAGGTACCGTGTCCGCCTGGCTTCCCTTTCGATCGGTTCGAGTGAGGTGTCTTAATCCTCTCCTTGCCGTTGGGTCGCCTCCAAGCTTTTCTCATTTATTGTTCTGAACTGGTTCAATCTGCCGATAACAATTTGCTACAAAGACTTGAATGCATCTCCACTAGAGACTTTTTGGGACATATCGCCTTGCCTCTCTCCGAGTGGACCTGGCCTCTGAACTTTATGATCTATTGTGGTTCTTGCCTTCTTGCCTTGCATTTTTCCCGTGAAGTATTGAACTGTGTTGATTTCGTAACTTGCCTATCTTTTTCTCTCCCGTCCTAACTAATATTAGAGTGCCATCTAGGTTGAGGTATACACCTCTGTCTGTAAATAAGTGGTGCCGGTAGAACCTAGACTTGTCGAAATATTGCTAGGGGGATTGATCGTTTCTGCTTCGTAGAGTAATTGTGTTTGATTTGTTTGCCGTGATAGTGCCATAGTGTTTTCCATAGATGATCCGTTATAAATAAATACCTTAATATCTTTACACTAAGCCTTGTTGCGTGTTTGCTTGTCTTCCTGCGAAGAATTGCCCTATTTTGTATACTCCACATACTGCTCAACTCTTCTTGAGGGAAGACTGACTGCTCAGCCACAGCTACCAAGTGAATCTGTGTGGTACAGACTGCTACCAAGTGGGTTCACCGCCAAACACCTGTAGTCCTAAATCTTTTGCAGTGGTCCCAGAGGGAACTGCAAAGGTTTCCGCCTAACAGGAACTTCCCGCGCACCCCTGGAATACACGTACCCTGCTGATATCGCGTGTGAAACTTCCCGCGCACCCCGAAATACACATAGCCAGGACATTCGCGTGTTGAACTTCCCGCGCACCCCTGATATACACGTACCCTGATGGAATCGCGTGTGGAACTTCAAGCGCACCCCTGTGATACACCTACCCTGCTAAAATCGCGTGTGGAACTTCCAGCGCACCCCTGAAATACACGTACCCTACTGAAATCGCGTGTGGAACTTCTCGCGCACCCCTGAAATGCACGTACCCAGCTGAAATGACGTGAGGTACTTCCCGCGCACCCCAGTGATACACGTAGCCTGCTTGCCGTGCTGGTACAGGGTTAGCGCAGCCCTTTGCACTGTATTGGGGATTTTGATGGCTTTTCCCTGCGCGAGAGGCGTTCTTGGGGGCGTAACTGGCGCTGCTGCAGGGTCACTGCGCCACTGTGCGCCGCGGCTGGTTTTGGTAGCTGGAATCCATGAATACGCTGTGCGCGGAAATAGGTTTTGGCGCACGCGGCTGGCGCAGGGATTCGCACGCGCACACTGTGCGCCAGCCGCGTGCGCCACTTGTGCGCTGAATTCTATGAATTACCCCCTTAATGCATTCAGGATTACTGGTCTGGGGCTACAAGCTGATTTTTAGTTCCTGGGGGCACTGAGCAAGATGCAAATAACAGGACAACAACAGTGATTTAGTGATTTTGTACCTGCTGCTGGGATTATCAGGTTTCAAAGACAAATAGAAAGAGGTGCAAGAGGGGTGCCCTGAGGAACACCACACCTGAGTAAATGGTCTCGGCTGGAAAGTGGCCAAATAAAAATGTATGGGGCCTTCTTCGGCTAAAGACACTAAGGTCAGTTTTTACAGCAGAGGTTTTGGTTGTCACGCTCCACCTTGTCTAAAGAAGCCAAGATATGAAGCCCTGAAAGTGAGGGGGCCCATTTATCAACATCTTCTAGGATTTAGCACAATTCTACCTGCCAGTAGTGCAGTCACTTTTATTTTGCTATGGCGAAACCCAGAATGAAATTAGTTGAGTGACCCTCAAAATCATCCCACAGTGGGCTTGTGAGTGGATTCTTATATAGTTTGGAAATGGGGGGTGATTGCTTGCTTTGGGTGCGTCAGCTATGTGTTGTGTAATTAATGTGAAGATGAGGGCATGTCCTACGGGCAATGTAATGTTATGCTTTTTTGTTGGGATTTATACAGTGCACCATGCTCTCCAGGGACTCTGGTGGATCTGAAAAAGAAGGGAGTGGATTACAACGGTTTGAATAGAGGGAGAATGCTAGATAGCCTTGCTGTTGTGTTGATGCGTTTAGAAGGAAGTCCTCTGAGCTCTGCATGCTGGTCCTTTCTTTAGTGTCATGTGATGAGAGCACAGAGGCATTTCTGCCCAGAGGGAATGCTTGCTTGGTCATGGTGCCAAGATAAAATGTCCAGGACTGTGATGTTTTGTATTTTTGTAGAGCTATAGTATTCTTTTGTTTTTGGTCTCTTGGGGTATGCCAATGTCTCAAAGTGGGAATTGGGACTGTGTATCAACTAATTGATTATTAAAATGGGCGAGGCAAGTAGGGGGGGGCACTGCCTTTATCCACCTTTGTATCGAAGGAATTTGATGACAATATAATGGTTTACAACTCGTCAATATTGATTGAATACCCAGGTCCGAGAGAAGGCATACAACCGAATGGGATAGGTATTGGAACTGAGATTGTTGACCCACGCTACCCCCTATTTAGCAGAGGCAAACAGTGGGATCCTGACCTTTATGTTATTTCTTTTTTTTATGTAGTCAAAAATTATGCCACAGAGTTACGGAGGAAGTCATTTTTCAAAGGGCTAAACTGGGTTTTATAAGACATTCCACATTTTCATATTAAAGCTATGCTGATATATTTTATATCTGTTAAAAATAAACCATTCACTCTGTGGGTCAGTAGGTACACCGTAAACAGCAACATCAATAGAGTCAATACAATGGGTTTACATCTCAACCAAACAAGGAAAATGGGAAAAAACCGGCAAAGGGTCAAACACAATGAGATTGTATGCACTTGTTAACGCAGTGGCTCCAGATCATTTTTCTGAGAAAGTATCCTACTAAAGAGGGCGGGGCCTAGTGCCCTAAAAGCCACAAGTCCCAGAGTTAACTCTTTGTAGGGAAATTTGAGTATTTGTAAAGTAGTGGAGCAAGTTATGACAACGCCAACAAGTGAGTGGTCCAGAAATGCAATAATAGAGGTGAGCACATTTCTTTAGGTAAGCCTAGGAGGTGATCCGTGGTCAAGACTCCACCGATCACGAATTTGTACCTTTTTAACTCTGTGGAAGGAGGGGGGCAGAACAGCTCCTGTTTAGATGGAGTTGCAGAATCAGCCCGGTGGACACCCTGTTCTGGGGGACAAGGAAAGACCCTCTAACAGCCAAACTATTATGGTAGTGTGACTAAGCAATTTAGGAGAGCGTGAGAGTGGTGAAGGGTTCTGTTAAGCACACACAGAGCACTCTTAATAATACAAGTTAGGCAACATGTAAAAACATACAAGTGTGTATTTAGGGCTTGGGCAATGCATAGTAATTGAAACCTACAGGCAAGTATTATAGTACACATACACTACAATTGTATACACATTCATTTTGGGGTGCTCTGGCTACATAGCACTAACAGTTTACTTTTAAACACAGTTTGACCAGGTTTAGAACACTCTACTTTAGCAAAGCCATATTCATGGAAAAAAGAAGTAAAACACAATACACAACCTTATAATTATAGGGTTTTACACTTAACAAGCCCATACCTTGCTAAAGGAGACGGGGCAAGGTGTTCTTAGAGTCACAAGTCACAACAACGCTCTTTGTAGGATGCTGGGAGTCTTCAAGGTTCTCTGAAAAAGCATTGGCAAAGCCACCTGTCAGTTTGTAAGTGTTTCAAAGTCCAGGAACAATATTAGTAAAGTTCTTTGGAGACCCTCTCCCAATTCAGCCACCTTAGGCAAACCCCAGGGAAGAATTGTTCACCAGAACTCCGTAGAGCATGATCAGGCAAGGGAGAGATAGGACACGTATCCCTGTAAAAACTCTATTGGGGCGGAGGGTTAGGAACAGACACCTCCCATAGACCCACTCACTGAAGGACCACTTCTGGGGGTCCTGAAATCGCTGGTCCCTCATCTCTCATAACTTGTTCTCTGCTGCAGGGGTCACTTTCAGTGCCAGGATTCAGGTCTGGCTAGTCGGCGGGTAAGCACTATGGTGAGATGGTTCCTGGCACTGGACAGCTGGACAACCCGGCACAATGAAGAAAGGACCACCACATTACCCATGGCCTCAGAGGACCCCGGGACAGGATGCAGTCAGAGATCAGTGATAGCCACTGCTAAAACATGGTAGAAATGAAGAAACTGGTTCTGCAAGGCCCCTCCTTGTGCTGGAAAGTTACAACTGCAGTGGGAAACTTCCTGTGCATGCTTGATACTCAAGCCCTATGGACAGAAAAGAGACAGGGCAGCATTGTACAGTGCAGGCATGCGGCAAGAACATGTAGGATTCATTTATCGTGAAAAGGCACAAGTCAAAGGGACAGGGAGATGCCTGTTCTCCTGAGCTCAGACAGCACTTGGCTGATTCGAAGGAATTGGATTCCAGGGCACTAGCTAAGGCTGCTGACTTGTGGGTTGCCAACAGGGCTACTCATAAGGATTCTGGGGCAACTCAGAAAAAGGATGAGGGAAAACAGCCTAAAAAAGACTCAAAAGAGAATTCGAATAACTCACATTCCAAAGAGGGCCCCAAACAAAACCAGAAGGGTAAGCCACCGGGAAAACCACAGCAGAATAGTGTGTCTTCTGGTGCCAAACCGGAAGGAGGTCAGAACAAGCCACCATTCCAGAAAGCATTCGGTAAATGCTTTGTTTGTGGCTCGACTGACCACGTGAAAGGAGATCCCAGATGTAAGGGTAAACCTTCAGGGGTCCAGCTTGTCTCCTTAGCCTTCGCTCCAGAGGAGGAAGTCCAAATGGCAAGTGGAAACTTTCTACTGCTAGCTGACGAACCCATTGGAGCCAGCGTTTCTTTAGTATCTCTGGGGTTGTGGGAACAACAGAATTTAGATGTCTATAATTCTATCCCCGATAATACTAAAGAGTATTATAAGGACAGTGTCCAGGTGAATGGTCAGGAGATTCCTGCCATTAGGGACACTGGGGCCAGCATAACTGTGGTGGATAAATCGTTTTTTCAGGCTGAGGATGTTGCTAAGGCACCCAAACCCCTCACCAAGTTAGCTGGAGGGCCTGTGCAGATGCTTCCCCAATTACCAGTTCTCATCCAGTGTAACGACATGACTGTGAAGATACCTGTCAGCATACAGAGTGAGGTACCAGGACGCGTACTGTTGGGTAACGATTTGAAAACTCTCGGAGTTGTATCGCATACTCCCAGACCTCCTAGTAAACGGTTACAGGAGCTAACAAGACCCGCACGAGAGAGGACCATGCGCGGTTCTCTCCCGGACATGATGAAGAAAGAAATCACTCCTGCTCCACTGGAATTGTCGGCCGCTGTCTCCAAGAAATCAGATTCGAAGGGGAAACCTAAGACTTCTATCCCGAAACCAGCCGCCAGCATTCCAGTGCAGCCGACACGGATTTCCCCGCGGTTGTCCAATGTCACACCCGTAACTCCACCTCCAGCCGAGGCTGAGAGGGAGGTACAACCCTGCGTGGTAGAATTAGACTCTGAGGAAGAGCTAATGGAAGGCCAGGAACTCATTGGAGATCTGGATCCTGTTGACCATCCTGAGCTGCAGTCTTTACTGGCAGAAGGTGGACCCAGCAGGGCAGACTTCACTAAGGGACAGAGAGAATGTCCAACTCTGGAAGGTCTTCGCCATCAGGCAGAAGCTCAGGCTGAAGGGCAAGAGCCTGGGAAATACAGGTTGCACTGGGAAGATGGCCTCTTCTACAGTGAACCGACCGAGTCTGCACCTGGAGACTACAAACGCCTTGTAGTACCCCAAGAGAACAGACCACAGTTCTTGCAGTTAGCCCACGAGATTCCTTTGGCTGGTCACTTGAGTTTCAAGAAGACTAAGGGAAGGCTCTTGCTCTACTTCTTTTGGCCAAAGATGGGGGCCGGAGTAGAAAAACACTGCAGGAGCTGCCACACCTGCCAGATCTCTGGTAAGGTTGGATCCAAGAACGTGGCACCGTTAGTGCCTCTCCCAGTTGTGGGAGTCCCATTTGAGAGAGTAGGGATTGACATCGTTGGTCCCCTTGATCCTCCAACCTCCTCAGGCAACAGGTTTATACTTGTTGTAGTAGACCGTGCTACTAGGTATCCTGAGGCAATTCCTATGAGGACTGTTACAGCTCCGGCTGTGGCTAAGGCCCTCCTTGGTATTTTTACTAGGGTCGGGTTTCCTAAGGATGTAATCTCTGACAGGGGGTCAAACTTTATGTCCAACTACATGAAAGCCATGTGGAAAACCTGTTGAGTTACTTACAAGTTCTCAACAGTTTACCACCCACAAACCAATGGATTGGTAGAACGGTTCAACCGAACCATGAAGAGCATTATAGGTGCTTTAGAGGAACCCCTTAAGTGTAAGTGGGACCTGCTACTGCCATGCCTTCTCTTTGCTTATAGAGAAGTCCCTCAGGAGGGCGTAGGTTACTCGCCCTTCGAACTACTCTATGGTCATCCCGTCAGAGGTCCATTGGCCCTGATTAAGGAGGGGTTGGAGAGTGCTCCTTCCCCCAAGCCAGTCAGAGTGACTGACTACGTGATAGGTCTCCGGAGGAGAATGTCACACATGATGACGGAAGCAAGCGATAACTTGAAAGCTGGACAAGCATTGGTCAAGCACTGGCACGATCAAAAGGCTAACACGGTGGAGTTCGCTCAAGACCAGCTCGTTCTCGTTATGATCCCAACAAGGCAGAGGGCCTTGCAAGATAAGTGGATGGGACCCTTCCGAGTTGTGGGTAAACTCGGTGAGGTTAACTATCTGGTGGACTTGGGCAATCCCAAGGAGGCTCCGACAGTCTTCCACACCAACCGACTTAAAGCGTATGTCTCACGACCTGATGTAGGAGCGTTGCTTCTAGCATCATCAGAGGAAGAAGAAGAGAGTGAAGCTCTTCCGGATCTCCTCAGAGGCTTACCTTTAGATGAAAAAGTTGAAGGAGTAAATCTCTCCTCCAATCTGACACCCGAGCAACAAGAAGAGTGCAAATCTATGTTGAATCAGTTTGCCTCTCTGTTCTCGCTTTCACCAGGCTTGACCCCTTGGGGCCAGCACGACATACTCACTGGTGACTGTCTGCCAGTCAAAAGCAGAGGATACCGCATGTCAGAAAACGTACGAACCCACATCAAAGGGGAGGTCAGCAAGATGCTTGATCTCGGGGTAATAGAGCCCTCTACTAGTCCATGGTCTAGCCCAGTTGTGTTAGTACCAAAGGCCGGATCTAAAGAACTTAGATTCTGCATGGATTATAGAGCTCTTAATGCAGTCACCAAGACTGATGCCCACCCTTTGCCAAGAACAGATGAGTTGGTCGATAAACTCGGCGCCGCCAAGTTCCTCAGCACATTTGACTTGACGTCAGGCTATTGGCAAATAGCCCTGACAGACCATGCCAAGGAGAAAACTGCATTTTCTACCCCCGTTGGCTTATACCAGTTTAAGGTGATGCCTTTCGGATTGAAGAATGCACCTGATACGTTTCAACAGATGGTAAACCAGGTTCTGAATGGGATGGAGGACTTCTGCATGGCATACTTGGATGACATCGCAATGTTCAGCAATTCCTGGGAAGAACATGTAACCCACCTGAGAGATATTTTGCAGGCTCTTGGACGAGCCAATCTGACCATAAAGGCGAGCAAATGCCAAATTGGACAGAGTAAGGTAGTCTATCTTGGGCATGAGGTAGGCGGTGGAGAAATAAGGCCTTTGCTCAGTAAAATTGAAGCTGTGCAAAATTGGACAACACTGACTACTCAAACCCAGGTGAGAGCCTTCTGGCTAGGCCTCACTGGGTATTAAAGGAATTTCATAGAGAACTATGGGACCATAGCTTCTCCACTGAATGTCATCTCCTCGCCCAAATTTCCTAAGAAGGTTAGATGGAACGAGGAGTGCAATCAGGCTTTTGAAAACCTGAAAAAGGCTCTTTGCCAAGCCCCAGTACTCAGAGCTCCTGATTACCGCCAACACTTCATTGTGCAGACAGATGCTTCAAATGTAGGAATAGGTGCCGTACTCAGTCAACTGGATGGGAAAGGTAGGGAGCACCCCGTTTGCTTCATCAGCCGCAAGCTAAAGGATCCTGAAACAAGGTGGGCAACAATCGAAAGAGAGTGCTTTGCTATCGTGTGGGCTCTGAAGAAGTTTAGGCCGTACTTGTATGGTTCTACTTTTGTCATTCAGACTGACCACCAACCCTTGAGATGGTTAATGCAAATGAAAGGGGAAAACCCAAAACTATTGAGATGGTCGATCTGCCTGCAAGGGTTTGATTTCACCATGAGCACAGGTCAGGATGTCACCACCAAAATTCTGATGGTCTCTCTAGGATGTATGTCATCGACTAGAGGTATGAGATTCATCCAGGAGTGGATTAAATCCTCCTGTCCCTTAGTCTGGGGTGGGCGAGTCTTAGGGAGAATTCTCTGTTTAGGCTGAATTTCCTAACCTAGTGAGTCCCCCAGCAGCTTTGCTGGATTTCGGGAGTTTGTTTTTTTCCATCCTGCCAAGAGTGAGACTCTTTTCCTCCCACTCTTGGACATGTATGTGTGTAATTCCTTTGAATGTCAATGTGTTCTATGGGCTATGGGGTCTTTTACTCCATAGGGTCTCATATGTTTTTCTATGTGTGTTACACCGCACCCTACGTGCCGTAGCACAGGGGCGTCCTAGCGGACCCCCACCATAGACTCCATACCCGGGGACTGACTACTGTCTCCCCGGGCATGTAAAGTCACCATTGGTTTTACTAGACCTAAATTTACTAACAGAACTAGTACAAACCATCTTATTGTGGTCGTACTAGTAGGGGTAATTCGATTACTCCTGGATCTGTTATTCGAGGGGGCACTGTCCCGTCCCCCCTCGTCGAGTTTTGGCTGGTGGCAGTGGAAACTACTTGTTATGTTCGACCCCGAACCTAACCCTATGGGATTCGTCCCATTGTTGGAGATTGATACTTTTCCTTGTTAATCTCTAACGTACCACCGGTCTACTTATCGTAAATAAGTTTATCGGATGGTATTTTCTGCCAGAACTCGGTTTTTAAAATGGCGTCTGTGTTCGTCTCTGTGACTCCTAAACCAAAGGTTGAGCCCTTTGTTCCACTTTTGCCGGGCTCTGTACAGAGACCCTCCAAAGTGGTGCCATTCTGTCTGGGTTACCACAGGGGTGTGGGAGGGGGTTTAGGCACCCTGGACCGAGTTGCCTTGCCAACTTCGGTCGCACTCTGGAGTGATTGGCCCAAGTGGTGAGCCACCCCGCTCACCACTTAGCAAGTGTTGATTGACAGCTAGGCTGAATGAATGGGGGTTTTCTGCATAAAAGCAGGGCTTTTGGGACTGGATCTTCAGAAGTCGCCACAGGACCTAAGAATCCGACGAGGGTAACGGTGAGCCGACCTGCAACGACGACACCTCCGGTGGAGCCCTGCTGAGCCGACTCACCACTTCCCGACGACAGAGGAGATCTCCCTGCCGGAGAGTCTCTTCCCCTGACTGGTGGGAACAACCAGTCCCCTTTGCTTTTTATTCGCCTCAGCACGCAGTGGTCGAATTGCCCGTGCAGCGCACCTCGGCAACTGGATAGCCACTACCCCTGTACCGCGACCAAAAGGTGTTGCCTTGTGACGGAGCACTCCGCGGCTGGTCTCTTCCCTGGTGGTGCACCGGACTTCACTTTTCTTCGACGACGAGAACCTCTCGACTCTTGGCAAAGACCCGACGTGCATCCACCACCAGGAACAACTGCCCCCGCCGGAGCTGCCCTCCACAACAAGGTACCGTGTCCGCCTGGCTTCCCTTTCGATCGGTTCGAGTGAGGTGTCTTAATCCTCTCCTTGCCGTTGGGTCGCCTCCAAGCTTTTCTCATTTATTGTTCTGAACTGGTTCAATCTGCCGATAACAATTTGCTACAAAGACTTGAATGCATCTCCACTAGAGACTTTTTGGGACATATCACCTTGCCTCTCTCCGAGTGGACCTGGCCTCTGAACTTTATGATCTATTGTGGTTCTTGCCTTCTTGCCTTGCATTTTTCCCGTGAAGTATTGAACTGTGTTGATTTCGTAACTTGCCTATCTTTTTCTCTCCCGTCCTAACTAATATTAGAGTGCCATCTAGGTTGAGGTATACACCTCTGTCTGTAAATAAGTGGTGCCGGTAGAACCTAGACTTGTCGAAATATTGCTAGGGGGATTGATCGTTTCTGCTTCGTAGAGTAATTGTGTTTGATTTGTTTGCCGTGATAGTGCCATAGTGTTTTCCATAGATGATCCGTTATAAATAAATACCTTAATATCTTTACACTAAGCCGTGTTGCGTGTTTGCTTGTCTTGCTGCGAAGAATTGCCCTATTTTGTATACTCCACATACTGCTCAACTCTTCTTGAGGGAAGACTGACTGCTCAGCCACAGCTACCAAGTGAATCTGTGTGGTACAGACTGCTACCAAGTGGGTTCACCGCCAAACACCTGTAGTCCTAAATCTTTTGCAGTGGTCCCAGAGGGAACTGCACAGGTTTCCGCCTAACAGGAACTTCCCGCGCACCCCTGGAATACACGTACCCTGCTGATATCGCGTGTGAAACTTCCCGCGCACCCCGAAATACACATAGCCAAGACATTCGCGTGTTGAACTTCCCGCGCACCCCTGATGTACACGTACCCTGATGGAATCGCGTGTGGAACTTCAAGCGCACCCCTGTGATACACGTACCCTGCTAAAATCGCGTGTGGAACTTCCAGCGCACCCCTGAAATACACCTACCCTGCTGAAATCGCGTGTGGAACTTCCCGCGCACCCCTGAAATGCACGTACCCAGCTGAAACGACGTGAGGTACTTCCCGCGCACCCCAGTGATACACGTAGCCTGCTTGCCGTGCTGGTACAGGGTTAGCGCAGCCCTTTGCACTGGATTGGGGATTTTGATGGCTTTTCCCTGCGCGAGAGGCGTTCTTGGGGGCGTAACTGGCGCTGCTGCAGGGTCACTGCGCCACTGTGCGCCGCGGCTGGTTTTGGTAGCTGGAATCCATGAATACGCTGTGCGCGGAAATAGGTTTTGGCGCACGCGGCTGGCGCAGGGATTCGCACGCGCACACTGTGCGCCAGCCGCGTGCGCCACTTGTGCGCTGAATTCTATGAATTACCCCCTTAATGCATTCAGGATTACCGGTCTGGGGCTACAAGTTGATTTTTAGTTCCTGGGGGCACTGAGCAAGATGCAAATAACAGGACAGCAACAGTGATTTAGTGATTTTGTACCTGCTGCTGGGATTATCAGGTTTCAAAGACAAATAAAAAGAGGTGCAAGAGGGGTGCCCTGAGGAACACCACACCTGAGTAAATGGTCTCGGCTGGAAAGTGGCCAAATAAAAATGTATGGGGCCTTCTTCGGCTAAAGACACTAAGGTCAGTTTTTACAGCAGAGGTTTTGGTTGTCACGCTTCACCTTGTCTAAAGAAGCCAAGATATGAAGCCCTGAAAGTGAGGGGGCCCATTTATCAACATCTTCTAGGATTTAGCACAATTCTACCTGCCAGTAGTGCAGTCACTTTTATTTTGCTATGGCGAAACCCAGAATGAAATTAGTTGAGTGACCCTCAAAATCATCCCACAGTGGGCTTGTGAGTGGATTCTTATATAGTTTGGAAATGGGGGGTGATTGCTTGCTTTGGGTGCGTCAGCTATGTGTTGTGTAATTAATGTGAAGATGAGGGCATGTCCTATGGGCAATGTAATGTTATGCTTTGTTGTTGGGATTTATACAGTGCACCATGCTCTCCAGGGACTCTGGTGGATCTGAAAAAGAAGGGAGTGGATTACAACGGTGGGAATAGAGGGAGAATGCTAGATAGCCTTGCTGGTGTGTTGATGCGTTTAGAAGGAAGTCCTCTGAGCTCTGCATGCTGGTCCATTCTTTAGTGTCATGTGATGAGAGCACAGAGGCATTTCTGCCCAGAGGGAATGCTTGCTTGGTCATGGTGCCAAGATAAAATGTCCAGGACTGTGATGTTTTGTATTTTTGTAGAGCTATAGTATTCTTTTGTTTTTGGTCTCTTGGGGTATGCCAATGTCTCAAAGTGGGAATTGGGACTGTGTATCAACTAATTGATTATTAAAATGGGTGAGGCAAGTAGGGGGGGGGCACTGCCTTTATCCACCTTTGTATCGAAGGAATTTGATGACAATATAATGGTTTACAACTCGTCAATATTGATTGAATACCCAGGTCCGAGAGAAGGCATACAACCGAATGGGATAGGTATTGGAACTGAGATTGTTGACCCACGCTACCCCCTATTTAGCAGAGGCAAACAGTGGGATCCTGACCTTTATGTTATTTCTTTTTTTTATGTAGTCAAAAATTATGCCACAGAGTTAGGGAGGAAGTCATTTTTCAAAGGGCTAAGCTGGGTTTTATAAGACATTCCACATTTTCATATTAAAGCTATGCTGATATATTTTATATCTGTTAAAAATAAACCATTCACTCTGTGGGTCAGTAGGTACACCGTAAACAGCAACATCAATAGAGTCAATACAATGGGTTTACATCTCAACCAAACAAGGAAAATGGGAAAAAACCGGCATAGGGTCAAACACAATGAGATTGTATGCACTTGTTAACGTAGTGGCTCCAGATCATTTTTCTGAGAAAGTATCCTACTAAAGAGGGCGGGGCCTAGTGCCCTAAAAGCCACACGTCCCAGAGTTAACTCTTTGTAGGGAAATTTGAGTATTTGTAAAGTAGTGGAGCAAGTTATGACAACGCCAACAAGTGAGTGGTCCAGAAATGCAAATATAGAGGTGAGCACATTTCTTTAGGTAAGCCTAGGAGGTGATCCGTGGTCAAGACTCCACCGATCACGAATTTGTACCTTTTTAACTCTGTGGAAGGAGGGGGGCAGAACAGCTCCTGTTTAGATGGAGTTGCAGAATCAGCCCGGTGGACACCCTGTTCTGGGGAACAAGGAAAGACCCCCTAACAGCCAAACTATTATGGTAGTGTGACTAAGCAGATTTAGGAGAGTGTGAGAGTGGTGAAGGGTTCTGTTAAGCACACACAGAGCACTCTTAATAATACAAGATAGGCAACATGTAAAAACATACAAGTGTGTATTTAGGGCTTGGGCAATGCATAGTAATTGAAACCTACAGGCAAGTATTATAGTACACATACACTACAATTGTATACACATTCATTTTTGGGGTGCTCTGGCTACATAGCACTAACAGTTTACTTTTAAACACAGTTTGACCAGGTTTAGAACACTGTACTTTAGCAAAGCCATATTCATGGAAAAACGAAGTAAAACACAATACACAACCTTATAATTATAGGGTTTTACACTTAACAAGCCCATACCTTGCTAAAGGAGACGGTGCAAGGTGTTCTTACAGTCACAAGTCACAACAACGCTCTTTGTAGGATGCTGGGAATCTCCAAGGTTCTCTGAAAAAGCATTGGCAAAGCCACCTGTCAGTTTGTAAGTGCTTCAAAGTCCAGGAACAATATTAGTAAAGTTCTTTGGAGATCCTCTCCCAATTCAACCACCTTAGGCAAACCCCAGGGAAGAATTGTTCACCAGAACTCCGCAGAGCATGATCAGGCAAGGGAGAGATAGGACAAGTATCCCTGTAAAAACTCTATTGGGGCGGAGGGTTAGGAACAGACACCTCCCATAGACCCACTCACTGAAGGACCACTTCTGGGGGTCCTGAAATTGCTGGTCCCTCATCTCTCATAACTTGTTCTCTGGTGCAGGGGTCACTTTCAGTTCCAGGATTCAGGTCTGGCTAGTCGGCGGGTAAGCACTCTGGTGAGATGGTTCCTGGCACTGGACAGCTGGACAACCCGGCACAATGAAGAAAGGACCACCACATTACCCATGGCCTCGGAGGACCCCAGGACAGGATGCAGACAGAGATCAGTGATAGCCACTGCGAAAACATGGTAGAAATGAAGAAACTGGTTCTGCAAGGCCCCTCCTTGTGCTGGAAAGGTACAACTGCAGTGGGAAACTTCCTGTGCATGCTGGATACTCAAGCCCTATGGACAGAAAAGAGAGAGGGCAGCATTGTACAGTGCAGGCATGGGGCAAGAACATGTAGGACAGATTTATATTGTGAGTTGTTTTCATTAGACATTCATTGGTTTTTGTTTCACAAAGTCTTTGTTATCGAGTTAAGAAGACCTTCCTGGGACACTTGGCAACTAGAGCAGTCAAAATACACACGCCTAACGTTTTTCAAGGAGTGCAATCCTTCTTATAGCTTTTCTGGTGAGCATTTTAAGATGCTCATTTCGGCTGTTAAACATTCCCAAACACCAAGGATGAACCAATGTAAAGGGTTGGCTCCAAATCTCCACAGCTGCCCATTATGACGCTGTTAAATTATACCACTCATTGTCCCTTGCCAGCAATGCAGAGGTGGACTGGGATTCCAAACCAGGTAGAGGAGCTACAAGGCTATATGAGCACAGGCTCCCATTCAGCTGGTGAGAGATTCTGAAGTAGGTGTTGGAGTGAGCTAAAGAGAGGGGTTGCAGTTTCTTGGAGGAAGACAGAGTTTGGAGCAGATTGGAGGAAGAAAGCGCTTGGAGCTGGTTGGAGGATTTCATTTACAAAACCAATGGTCTAACCCAGAATAGCCATTCTCCACATTTCTGCCCAGTGAACCTCCCAGATCACCATACTGAAGGAGTATTTGGTGTCCATGATACAAACACGAGAGAGGTGTTTGTCTGCTCATCAGTACCTATTACAGTACACGCCAAATGAGTTTCACTGTGGACTGGCTCCTATTATATCTGTACTGTCCTTCACTGATGATATGAGTTACCTACACCAAAAGAAATCTATTGGCCTAAATTCTCATCAGCATTTTGTTGTCTATGTTAAGCAACATCATTGGTCTATAGGGACTTTACCTTTTGTTTAACAAAAACGAGAACTTATTTATTTTTTCCAAGATCTTGGAATAACACGTCTGTCCAAACTTCCTGAATTAGTTTGAATAATAGTGGTACTCAAATGGGTTGCATCAAATGTTTTGTAAAACTCAGTGGGGCAAACCATTGTCCTCTGTGGCCTTTCCTGTTAATTGCGAGGATCTTGTAGAGCTCCTTTCTCTCGTGTTGGTTCATGAACCACATTTCCTTAGCGTCCTGGGTGTGACATTTGAAGACCATTTTGAGTTCAATTCAATTCTATTTATTTCGGTGTAGAAGCACATAACACAACGCAAAACAACATACAACTCATACAAAGAAGAACCGTACATGCAAATTTTAAAAGACTAACCTAATATGGGTTAAATAAATACACCGGCATGAACATCTGTTGATCTACTAGCTGCAGGTTGTACAGAAATCAATGTCAAATCGCTCTAAACCAAGTCATGCATTATAGTATGAATCATTCAACTTGCATGCGTCTAGCTCTAATCCTTACTGGAAATAGTGTACAAGTCGCTAAGTTCTTAAGGGTCGTCTGTGATGTCCAAGATGAAAGTGAAGAGGAAGTGTCAAGTATCGTCCTCACTCTAGTTGCTCCCCTCCTATTATCTATTGAGTTCACACCAAAGTATGTGACGTATGAAGAACAGTTGAATCAGCAAAGAGCAGCATATGGGCTCTACCCAGTACCTATCAGCATGACAGCACCTGTTAATATAACGACACCTAAGAAAACCTGGACAGTAAGGTATCCATTAAAAAAGCCATATCTACATTGGAAACAATATGACGTCTGTTTGAATAAAATACCTGAAGAAGCAAAGAAGATAATGAAGGAAGATGAATGGTGACGTCATAAGAAATCGGACTGATGCACATATAGAAGATGTGATGACCTGAGAATACTGACAAGAGACGAAATACCAAGGAGATACCATGGATAAGTGACATCTTGAGCCTATGGTGAAGAAATTGATGTTAAGATGAAGAAACTTATATCACATACATGATGAAGATATTTAGTTAGTTTTAACGTGTACAGGTGCAAGTAACTGCAAGGGGCAAATAAATTGTGAAGCTTTCTTATGCTTTATAGTTGATAGATTGCGGCAAGCGCCAACGTTTAGAAATATATACCTCAAGAAGCACTTTATGGGGGTCATTACGACCCTGGAGTTAACGGTTTAACGGCGCCGTAAAAGGTGTCAGCGCCGTTAAACCCTTAACGCCTGATTACGAGGTCCCTTTGCAGGACCAGACCTTAACGGCTGGTTTTACCAGCCATTAAAGTAGGGTGCCGCAAAGGGACCTCGGTGCTAATTACGGTACCGCAATTTGCAGTACCGTACTTAGTGCCTTCCCCAGCCCCATTGAGCCCTATGGGTCGAAAATGGGAATGGGGAAGGGCCATTGTGAAATGGGGAAATACCGCCCCGCCAACCTTGGAATGGGGCGGTATTTCCCCATTTCACCATGGCAGACTCGTTACAACACCAGCACCAACCATGGTGCTAATAGCGCCATGGTTTAGCGCTGGGGTTGTAATGAGGGACTATGTATGAATGTAAGTCCACTATGCATATAAGCAGGATGAACAAAGGTTACAAAAGGCCACAGATGGAGTGTGTCACAGCATGAGAGAACAAAACTCAGCTAAGGATGACCATGCCAAGAAGCCAAGGTCTTATCTGACTGGAATAGGCTGACATTGGATACAATTAAGGAGAGAAGAAAACAGAGGATCCTGTTCAGAAAGGTCAAGATGAGCCACAGACGTCAGAAGACTGGTCAAATTAAATCAAATATACGTAAAGACACAGAGAAAAGCAAATCTCACGGTGTCCAGTCACGTGACACAGGCAGGCTGGGAGGGCGAAACCTTCACACCTACGCATGGATCCCCGCCATGCCCATACTCCTTGAAAGTTCTCAGAGTACAGAACAGACACAATGCCAAACTACAAAGCAGTAATTGACACAAGACCACTGAAGTGATGATTGATTGCAGCCTAATTGGTGGGAAGCTGGAGTGCAGCCGCGCTTCTCTGCACCTGGATGTTCCTTCTGCATGCTGCTAGACGTAGGTGGAAAGGTATGAGTGGGGTTGATGCCAACCCAGCCATAGTTGACTATGTAATCTAGGGTCCTATAGTGAGTAGAGCCAATGGGACATTGTACTTTTAGTGATGTTCATAGTGGCCATTTTGAAGGGAGGGTTTAGTTGCCCCATCTGCCATTTATTTTCTAATCCCCTCTCCCCGTTACCATATACAGATATAGTACCTATGTTAAGTTACCTTCCTATAACCAATCACGTTAGGTTTTTAAGATTGCCACGTAGAAAGATGTTAGTACATGCGCAGGTTGTACGTCAGCAATGACGAGTTTTTGCTATAAATATTGTGTTTTTTCTAAAAGTGAAGAGAGCGAGAAGATCGAGCGGTTGCTGATGTTTGTTGTACTCCCCGTTTTATGAACTTGTCATTAAACGGACTCCTTTTGCCAAACTATTGAGTTGTCTTAATTATTTGATGCATGAGTATGAATCTGCATCCCACATCTCGAGGGTACTGATACTCATCTTAAAGGGCTGTTTGGAGATCACCCAGTTCACTTGGTGGCAGAGTTTAGATAGTTTGATTAGATAAAGATGCCCATCGACCTTCGACATATGTAACTTCGGGTCCTCTGCAATATCACACGTCCTTTACCATCCGGCTGATAGAATAAAAAGCTCCCCATAGATAGTGGATAGATTAATTGAAAAACCCTGCAGTTTAGGTGTGACAGGTCCCCTGATTTCCCCCAAAATCCCCTCCCACTTCTATGAGTAGCAGATCGAATGAGTGGCACGGAGAGGCGGTAACGAAGGTCCAGAGCGTCTGTAGATAAAAGATATGCGAACGGTGAGTAAATGTTTTGGCAAAGCATGCATGTATAGAAAACAAGTAAAGGGAAGGTAACAGAGGGAGGCGGGATAAAATATGACATCAGAAAAAGAGTGTAAAATATATATATATAAGGGGAAAGACATTGACTCGAGTGTGGCTGAGCAATATAAAGAGTTATCATGAGTGTGGCCATCATAAGAGTATAGGCCCAGTGCCTAGGTTTTAAAGAATGCTAGCAGATGCCCTTATCTAAAATCCTTTTAATAGGATGACGTAGGAGACCAGTTTGTTTAAAATGTGTTTGTTTAAAGACAAAATCCGAAAGAGACAGGCTTATATTCAATGTCAGAATAAACATAGAGAGAGAGCAGACAGCATAAGGTTCATGTGGCTGGCCAGAGTTTCTCTGTTTGCTTTATGTGTTTAAGTAAACTTGTGATGTCATAATCAAAAACTGTTTTTTGCGAAATTAGAGCATGAAAATTGCACGATTGTAGAAGGAAATTATTGCATGACATGGATTGATGGTTATTTTTTAGCAAGAGTAAAGTATAAAAAGAATTGTTGAAATAACGGGATTGGAGCTTGTGATGATTGGTGCTCGCTCATATTGATGATTGTTGAGACACAATTGTAATAAAGTGTAAAGATAAAAAGTAAGAAAGAGTTGTATGAATAAGGGATAAATGAGTTAAGCATGGAAGACATCATTCTGTTAGTACACATGTGCAAACAGTTGCCGAAACACGCACCTAAGCTTAAACAGTACAGTGCGGAATGGGTTAAAGTGACCACAGACAAAATGTTTATGCTGTGGTGCCAAGGTGGATTGCTATCTTAAATGGTCCTACAGCACATGATGACATATTTGCATGCTACACTGGTAAAAAAGTTAGACAAGCGCCTGGCTAGTTTAGAACTTTGGAAGATGTACCAGGAAGAAAGAGAGGAGGAGCCGCCATTAGATTTGATACTGAATATATGCAAAAAGTGGGGTGAAGATCCTTCTGCGCCACCCGATCTGTCTGAAATAAAAAAACAAAGCTAGTAAAGACTAAGGATTGTACCCACTAAGACAACTTAAAGCAGCAACAGAATATAGCAACCCCTCATATGAGTCGCCTGCACAAAGTAGTGACAAAAGCCCAGAGCAAGGCAAGGAAAGTAATATTACCTCCAAAGTCCCAAGGGACAAGGAGAGATGTGAAAAGGAAAAAGGTGCAAGCACAAGCAAATACATCTCTAGGTACAGGAAGAGAGGTAAAGAGATGGAAAGGAGATGAGAATAGAACTGATGAGATGGCAATCACACAGAATGAGTGGATGGTAGGTCAGATTTGATTGAAACTCGATGGTAAAGGCATTGAGTACATAAGACAAAAGGGAGAACGAGACAAACAAGAAAGAAGGGATAAGGAAAAAGCAGGACAATGAGGGATGAAGGAGCGAGAAAAAAAGGATAAGCGGAAACAAGAGCAGTGATAGCATGATGAAGAGGCTAGAAAACAGGAAAAGGCAGAAGAACAAAGAAAACGTGATGATAATCAGACCCCATTTAATAATTGCAGATCCGCGGTATGGAAAGCGCTTTGAGTGCTATACCCAGACACTTCTGACAAGGGAGCTATAATGACATTTAAGATGAAAAATGGAGATGATCCGTTGCTTTACATTCAGAATTTTCAAGACACATGGGTGCTTGAAACGCGGGAATCTTGGGGGAAATCTATACCCGTGTGTATCATATATTATGCCAAGGGCTGCCAGAACAGGTCCAAAAGCAGCTCAAGAAATTGGTAGTGATCGAGGCTAAACCATGGTCTGAAATACAACTGACCATTGCGCATTATTGCAGGCTGCAAGAGAGAAATCGCAAGAATGATGCAAGAAAAGGCAAAGAAGCCAAATTAGTGCCAAAAAAATTGTCGAAATATGCCATTGAAGGAGCAATGTTAACTAGCACAGATGGATCCAATGTGCAACAGGTTAATAACCAAAGACAATTTGGTCAAAGTAATAATGGGTTCCGCGCAAGAGGAAGAGGCTACCGAGGAAGGGGATGGCAAAATAATCAGTGAGGTTTTCAGAATATGCAAGGCAAAAATCAGAATATGCAAAATGGGCAAATAATCACACCACCACCAATGTGTTGGACATGTGGGATGACAGGACATCTAGCGCGTATGTGCAGAAGTCAAGGGATGGTGAAAAATGACCAATTTAAAAGAGGGGGGATGATGAATCCACCTGCATTCTCGCGCAGAATAAAACTGTAAAGCAGCAAGTGCCGAGAGTGCAACAAAGCTTACGGCCACAACAGACTGTGACCAATTTCCCGCAAGGGCAGTCTCAACAGTCTCCGATGCAACTTTTACAGACCACAGGCACATGACTTGTATTGAACTAGAGCAGGAAATGCCATGGCTGATGGAGGAAATCCATTCACTAACTGTAGGACAACATTGTACATGGACTAGGACAGCTCACTGGGAGACCTGATGTGTTCCATCCTATCAATGACACCAAACCCTCATGAGGAACCAAGGGTCGATGTCACTATAGGGGATAAAGAAAATGTGTTCCTAGTGGACACGGGTGCGGCACGCTCATGTATACGTGAAGGCAATTTTCTTTTATCTGGCGATGCCATGAATACCCACGGTTTTACAGGAGCCACAAGCTGCGTTCCTTTCACAAAAGAAATTCCAGTTTCTATAGGAGAATGTGACATGATAGAACCACTATTATATATTCGAGACAGACGCCTGTGAATAAATTGGGACGAGATTTGCTGACAAAGCTGAATATGACAATTCGTTCACTGAGGAAGGCATTGTGAGTTCAACTCCAGGAATGCATTATCTAAACATGTGTGAAATCATCAGAGCATACGCAGGACGAGTGGCTATGAGAGCTATTCCATTAGAACCTGAGATATTCTCATATGGAGTGTGCATATTAATGCCGTGGCTACCAAGCCTTCCTGACATAACAATGAGAACACCAGATGAGTTTCTGTTCAGGCCAAGAATACCTATGCATGAGGAAAAGGGACGAGTGTTTCCCTTGACAATACATGCAGCCATAGTGCGAGGAGAAATGGCGATGATGATGAAGGCAGACAATGGTGCGCAATAATCGCCTTTGGGGAAGGTTACAGATTGAGTGACGTCACTGATGATGATGATCTATTTGAAGAACAAATACGTGAGGATGAGATGACATTTGAGGTTAATCTCATTTATTGGGTGCAAATGATTAAAAGAGAATTGCCCAAAAGAATGATGCTGGCACAAAAACGTTCTGAATATTTTGATGACGACATGGCAAAGGTGCCCGTCTCAATATGGACAACAGATCCTTAAGTATGCCTATTAAAGGGAGTTGGAGAAGTGAAGATTACATTAATACCAGTAGCAATAATACCAAGAGCCTGACAATATCCCATGTCTAGGGAGGCAGATGAAGGGATTTTCACGACAATTTCTGCCATGATGGATCAAGGCCTCTTAGTGATGTCAGAGCCACCATGTAATATGTCATTGTACCCTATCAAGAAATCTAAGGGGGGGTCTTGGCATTTAATACAAGATTTAAGGCCAATAAACCAGATAGTAGAGGCCGAGTTCGCTCTAGTCCCTAAGCCATCTACAACCTTATGTACAATACCTGTTGTGGCACGTTATTTCACGGTGATTGACTTAAAAAATGCATTTTTCTCAATCCCATTGCATAAAGACTCACAAGATTTGACATCTTTCACGTTCAGACAAGTTCGTTTGAAAAGCACAAGGTTGCCTCAAGGTTATTGTGAGTCTCCTTTGATTTTCAATAAACTCCTGCAGATGGACTTATGCAACATTGCTTTAGAAAGTGTTGTTTTGCAATACGTTGATGACATCCTAGTTTGCAGCACAATCGAGGAAGAGTGCAGACGCGATTCCATTCAGTTATTGACTATACTTGCTGAAAAAGGATATAAAGTTGACAAGGAGAAGTTACAGTATTGTCAACAAGAGGTGTTGTACATAGGCCAATTGATTTCACATGAGGGAAAAAAGGTTACTACTGCAATAGCTGAAGCTATTTTGAAAACAGCTAAGCCACACACGGTAAAACAAATGCAAAGTTTTCTAGGATTATGTAATTATGTCAGGCCATATGTCTTTGACTACAGCTTGTATACCAGGCCCTTATTACAAGCCTTAAAGAAAGCAAAGGCAACAAAAGAAAAAAATGTGCGGACTAAGACCATGGAGGAAGGATTTGAGGAACTAAAAATGGCCATTTGCAGGGCACCAGTTTTAAGGATTCTCAATTATGCAGAGAAATTCTACCTGTTTTCACATACAGATGGTACTGTTATGACAGCAGTCCTTATACAGAAAACCACTTTGGGTATAAGCCCCTGGCATACTACAGTGGAATTTTAGACCCAGTAATGAGAGGTCATTTCCTGTGCGAACAAAGTTTGGCTGCCACTGCGTTCGCCATAGAGAAAGCTACAACTATTGTAATGGGATGCCCAATGATGTTATTTTTTGGGCATGCACTATTTGCCATTCTAGAGAAACCAAAAGGTATATTGACATCACAAAGAGCTTCTGCTTATGAAGTGGTCATATCAAATCCAGCGATTAAAATAGTCTGATGCAGAATAGTGAACCCAGCTATGTTTATAGCAGAGCCAGTTACTGAAGGAGAGCCAATACTAGATTGTGCAAACTATGAAGAATTCTTTGATGAGATCCCCAGAGTAAAAGAAAATGCATTGGCAGAAGGAGAAATCGTCTTCATTGAGGGTTCTTAGTGGATCGATCAAAATGATGGACAAAGATATACAGTTGCCGCTGTGGTAAAGCACACAGCAAATGGGGAATTTCGAGTACTTATTAGTGCACGTTTACCCTCTCATTATTCAGCACAGGCTGCAGAATTATTGGTGTTGATACGCGTGCTTGAGAATCACGCAGACCAGGAAGAAACGGCGTACAGTGACTTGCCTATGTGACGTCAACATTGCACAAAGACTTAGTGCGTTGGAAAAGGAGGGGCTACCTCCGAGCCACTGCAACATGCCGTCTTATTGGACAGGCTAATCAAGGCACTACAACTCCCAGTGGGCATAGCAGCTGTGAAATGCACAGCCCACACAAAAGGGACGGATTTTATCTCACGTGGAAATCAAGCAGCAGACGCTGAAGCCAAGCGTTTGGTAACTGAAGATGAAATAATGATGGATGTGGGAATGTCTGATGTGCATGAGAAAATGATTGTTTTAAGGAGTGAGCCGGAAGGCTACAGAAACATGTCAAGTTAATGGAGCACCAAGGGGAGGCACCACAGGAAGAAAAGAATCTTTGGAAGCAAAGCGGGTGTTCTTTATACCCCTGTGAAGCTTTATGGTGACAGGACAGCACTGGTAAACAAGTAATGCCTATAGCCCTATTGCAAACAGCACTGGAACTGTTACTCTATCCAGCATGTATAACAAGAGAGAATTTAGCAGCAACCATTGCCAAAGATTAGTTTGTACCAAACCTAGCGGAGCATGTGGCATTTTTTATAATAAATTGCATAATCTGTCAGAAATTCACAGCTAGACATACACCTCATGTGTTCAGAGGAGTCATCCCAAGGCCTAATTGTCTCTTTCAGCACTTGCACATCGACTATGTCGATCTGATTCAAGTATGTAACGGGTACAGGCATCTAATTGTCGTGGTGTATCCATTCTCTGGATGGATAGAAGCAGGTCCATGTACACAGCCAGACTCTACCTGTGCGGGCACATTCTTGGTAAGGGAGGTGTTTCCCAGATGGGGAATTTGCGAAGTAATAAGGTCAGATAACGGTCCTCATTTTGTTAATGCAGTATTTGAACAGATCAGCTTGTTGCTTGGTATAAAGCACAAGTTTTCATCAGAGTATCATCTGCAAGGGAATGGGATATGCAAGAAGCTCAACAGCTTGTTAAAAGAAAGGATAGCCAAGTTGAAACGTACTCTGAAGAAAGGATGCTTGCACTGCCTTCCACTGGCATTGTATTCACTCAGAAACCAACCTGGTTCGGACCACCATCTTATGCCACATGAATATGTGACAGGCAGAAGAATGCAGATGCTGTTAATGACTCAAACTAGAGCTAGATGTGATTCTCAGCCAACAGGAGAAGGGCTAAGATTGGGAATGCAAAACTACATGAACTGTATGACTTCCAGTTTTTCTGTAATTTCAGGGCTGCTGCAGCGACGACAAGGAGGGTGTAGGGCAGTACATAACACAGAATAAAATGTGACAGCTGACAAGGTTCCGGAGTTACGTATACATCAACTATACCCTGGGGATACTGTCTTAATTCAGAATCACACAAAGAAAAAGTGGGACGAGCCAAGGTTCCACGGCCCCTTCATTGCAGAGGATATTATGCCATCTGCAGTCAAGCTACAAGGAAGAAGAGCTTGGATCTTTCTTGGTGATACCATGCCATACATCGGAGAGACCCCTCTGCTCGCACCCCAACCCGGAGAGACTACAGACAACGGGGAATAACCACAGAACGTGAAGATGAGATCTACAACGAGGAAGAAGGACGCATGACCAGTCAAGTGAAAAAAGCAAGGAAACCTTTGTAATAAGGTTGTGGTCCAGTTATAAGACTTTTCCTTTGAGCAAAATAAGGGAAAAAGGACACACATATGAACACTCTGTGCATCCTAGTTGCAGAGTAGAAGACGAATTGCATGTATTGAGCCACAAATAGCTTATTGACTTTGGACTGAGGCACATTGAAGCCTTGATAAGAAAAGCTATGCCAAATGTTGATCTCGGATATATAAACTGAAAAAGAATACAATATCCTGAGTCCGTCTACACAGAGTCTTTGTTTGGACTAACTTATGGTGCAACACAATTTCAAATTGGTATTGAGGTCCTATTCATCACTGGTGGGGAGACTTACAAGCATAACAGCATTTTTTCAAGATCCTGATAACGAGAAAACAATAAGAAGACTGCTCACAGTGATTGCAGAACAGTTTCTTTTACTTCCAGAGCACAGCTAAGACAAGACAAATGTCCCTATCACCAGAGAATCATACACTGGCAAACTCAGTATTCTTTTGTTTAATTGAAGACTTTCCAGACCGTGTTGGGAGACATGCCAATGTTGATGTACTCACATTCATCCGAGATCCAGCTAACAGGACAAATTTGAGTATGCTTCTGCATAGCATAATAATTCAGGTTCCACTTGCTTCTCATGAAAATCACTGAACAGTATAGAGACTTACATTTGAGGGACAGATCGTGGAAGTATTGACAAAAAATACACTTTTGCTGACAGGGAAGCAACATGTCATCTGGAGTGAAGTAGATTCAAGGGATAGACTGGGAACTAGTCTATTTGTAACACGTATTGTAGACTTAGCAAGCTCATCGTTCATTGTTGGAACATTACATTACAAAGAGAACTGTTTCCAGAGACAAGAAACAGCCCATTAACCAGAATCAGAGGACAACTGGTCCAGAACTATTGATTTGTGAAGCAGAGACAGCAGAATCCAGGAAAGAATTATGATAATGAAAATGTAATACAGAACCAGTTTTTGCTTCCTTAGATGATCGAGATGGGAAGTCAGAGCAGCAGCGTTGTTCTCCCTCAGGAGGAGAGACATTCATATTGCCCAGGAAACAAATGCTGTAAAATGACCTACCGATGCATTGTTTATGCATGCATTATATTCATAATTGTATTGCTGTCATTAATGATCAGAACTGCATTTTTTATAGGTACACCCACTTGAGAATGCACGCTTGATACCCACAAGAGTGCCCAGACCTTATATAGTCATTCCTGTTCGAAGAAATAATGACAGAGTGACTGAGCTTGAAATGGATGTGGTAAGCAATGACACACACACAAAACTTGTTTTAGCAAACGAGTTGAAATGCCGGAGACAGGGTTGGCAAAGTAAACCAGACAAGGGATTGATAAAAGTTACACCCACACAAATAATGCATGTAGATACACCTGATCCAATGACAAAAAGCCCCACAAGACAATCACATGCAGAGATGGTAGCAGAATCACTATGGCCATTTATAACCAGAGTCAGAAAGAGGCAGAGGGATAAAGAAAGACATACTGAACGTTCTACTACTCAGAGAACCCGGACGGATATGCCTGAGAATCCGCCAGCCAGAAGACGTTATACCGATGTGTTCACAGATGTGTTCACAGATGTGGTTATAGCAAACTACAAAAGACCTTGGGAATTAAAAGAAACATGCAAGACAACAATAACAAACTAAATGATTCCCTGGATAGCACAGCACATTTGGGAAAAAACATATGAGGGAAGTTGGAAGACGAACTTCGGATGAGGAATGCTTTGTATGTGCACTTTTGCCTTACAGCATGGGAAAGTCAAAAATCTTTGTAGCTATCGAGATAGCTGTGCAGTGTCATGGGCGCTACTCCCGAGGGGCCAGGACTGGCCCAGCGCCCTCGGAAGCAGACCCGTCTCCACTACTCCAGACCCAGCAGACCCCTACAGGGGCCCTTTGGACCGTGTCCTGGCGCCTTTGGCGCCAGGCTCATGAAGGGTTTCAGTCCCGGCGCCATAGGCGCCGGGCTCATATTGATAAACAGTGTAATAATGCTTGGGTGGACTTACCTGAGGCAGACCATGCTGCATATTTACCCAGAACAATCCAGTCTGGTTGAAGTCCCCAGCCATCAGGGCTGGGAGGAACTATTCCCTCCATTCAGGAACTCTTTTCTTACCTGGGTGGAACCTGTGGAAGAACACACACTGGAAGCACTTCTCTGCTATTTAAACCACGCCCTGATGGAAAACACGTGCTTCGCGTTATTCTGCAGCAGCAGGACGCTCACCGAGTCGGCTCCTGCATTCCAGGTCCAGAGTCATCTTCAGCTTCCGCGCAGCAACCTGTGGATGAAGAAAGACACAGAACAATACTTACCAGATCCCGTAATCCAGTCACCGGCGAAACCTGCAAAGAATAAACATACGGTTAGAAAAGTGCAACTCGCTCGCAGCCGCGCCTGCTTACCTGATCCATTCGTGATTGCAACGGAGCTAACCACGGCCTTCTCTTCGGCAGCTTCTCTGCACCTGAAAGGCAAAGGACATAATTAAAAAGGGGTTCGGGTGAAGGCAGTCGCATTCATCTTAACTTACCCGTTTTTGCACGCGCAGAAGCGGCCGCATCAACCGCAGCATCCGGCACCTGAAAACTAGAAAAAGGACATTGTTAGAGGTGCCATTAAAAGCGGCCAACGATCATTATACTTACGTGCATCGGCACGTGCAGTGGCAACGGATATAAAGCCCGCAGCATCCAGGCACCTGAAAACTAGAAAAAGGACATTATTAGAGGTGCCATTAAAAGCGGCCAACGAACATTATACTTACGTGCATTGGCACGTGCAGCGGCAACGGAAAACTACGCTCACAGCATCCCGAGGCCTGAAACAAAGGAAAAGGGACATTATTGAGGTGCCCATCTTTTAAAGCCTAAAGACTACAGTATACTTACAGGTATCCGCTCGTGCAGTAATGGCGGCATCGCTCTTCGGCATCCCCGCACCAGTGCCACAACTAAGGCCGCAAAAGACTTGAGCTTCAACACTGAACTCATCCAGTGACGTAACTGGAATCCACGCACCCCTGCACCAGACGCAGGATGGAGAGCTCAGCATTTATACGCCTAAGGTGAGAGCTCGCCGAGACAAGTAGAAAGCTAGGCTGTGGGAGAAACTGGCGATTGGTGGGAGAAGGAATCTCATCAAACGGTGATTAACCCTTTTTCTTCCACCTGCAGAAAACTTACCCTGCAAGCCAGACATTCGATAAGAGGAAGCCCAGTCCTGAGAGTCGTCCGAGCTCTACGCTTCTCAATTGAAGAAACGATAGCAGCCCAGCCGGGATCAGCGCCTCCGTGGGAATCAGGTGAGCGTTACAGAACGCGAAGCCCACAAATAACCTCCTACCCAGGCGCTATGGAAACTTCCGACACAGACCAACTGGCCCAGTTATTAGGGGAATTAAGAGCTGAAGTTCATGCTGCCCGCCAGAAAATGAATTCCCTTTGGAGGGAATTGATAATATCAAAAGAACGAACTGATGATCTCGCCAGACAGTTATTACAGACACAAGCGGGGCAAACCCCGCTACCTAATTCAGGAGGGAGCTATATCCCAGCGGCTTCAGCCAATCCTGTTCAAATCAACCTACCCGGAAATGTGCCATTGGCACCGCCTGAACGCTTCTCTGGTGACCCTAAAAGGTTTGCGGTGTTTATAAATTAATGCCGATTGCACTTTCTTTGTAGACCTGCAGCCTTTCCGACTGACCACACTAAGGATGCTTTTGTGCTTTCGTATCTTAGCGGCAGTGCCGCTGATTGGTCGATCCTTCTGGTTACACAGGATGACCCGATCCTTCGTGATTTCCCGACCTTCCAGGCAAATATGGAAAGACTTTTTGCAAGGCATTCAAAGGGGCAGGCCCTGGACAACGAACTCCTTCCCTACGACAGGGCAATCGAGATCTTTTGGCCTACATTGCATCATTCAATAGGCTTATTGTGGAAACCAGATGGCCTGAGGACAAAAGAATCACGCTTTTTCACAGGGGTTTGCGTGGCGAACTCAAAGACGTCCTTGCCCAGGTAGTGAATCCTCCTCAGGGTTGTTCAGAGTACATTGATTTGGTGGTCCAATTGGATCACAGACTACAAAACAGAAAGGCGGATCGATCCAGGTTTGAAACACGAGTGTTCCCTAAGCCTCAAAGTCACACCAAAGGAGTTGAAGCCGTCAAACCTATGCAAATTGGGGTTGTAAAGGGTCCCCTAACCCAGAAAGAACGCGACAGGAGACGACAAATGCAACTATGTCTGTATTGTGGAAATTCAGGACATTTTCTTCGAGATTGCCCGGTGAAACCACCTAAGAAGACAGTGGGAGCTTCTGATAAGAGTTCTGAAAAGCCTGAGCCGGGAAACAACCTCGCCCGACAAGTGTAGAGGTCCGCTTGCCGAGCGTAAAAACCAGTTCATTGACCTCGCACTTCATAATGCCAATGGTCCTCGTAAACCCAGAGCAACCGGATCGTTTGCATGCAATTAAGGCATACATTTATAGCGGAGCAGTTGGAAATTATGTGGACCGCGAATTGGCTTCCAGGATGAACTTACCTCTTTGTCCAAAGGTGGTTAAAGATGACATTACCACGGTGGATGGGACGGAAATCGCCTCCGGACCAGTGACCCATACCACTACTGAAGTGACGATACTAGGCCAAGACGGGCTTCAGGAGGTAATTGTGTTTGACGTGATCAAGGATCCTCAATTCCAAGTAATTCTAGGGATTCCTTGGTTGGAGAAACACAATCCTCAGATTGATTGGCGAGCAAAGACGATAAAGTTCCCAGAGTGCACACCAACTTGTTATCCACGACCCAACATTGGCCTAGCATCAGTAACCGCTGACGGTCCACAATTACCTCTAGAGTATCGAGAGTTCCAAGATGTTTTTCAAAAGGAACAGGCTAACACCTTGCCACCCCACAGATCATACGATTGTCAGATAGATTTGCTACCCGGTGCAACTCCCCCTTGCAGTAGGATTTACGCCCTTACCGAGCCTGAGAACCTTCATCTGCGACAGTATTTAGACCAGTACCTGGCCAATGGCTTTATCCGTCCGTCGAAGTCGCCTGCATCCTCGGCTCTGTTTTTCGTACCAAAAAAAGAAGGTGACCTCAGAACGTGTATAGATTATCGTGCTCTGAACCAGATAACAGTAAAAAACCGGTACCCCTTACCTCTGATCCCGGAACTCCTTGACCAGGTAAAAAACGCCTGTATTTATACTAAGCTTGATCCCCGGGGAGCTTATCACTTGGTACGGGTCAAGGAAGGAGATGGAAGACGGCCTTTCGCACTAAGTATGGGCTATTTGAATACCAAGTGATGAACTTTGGACTATGCAATGCACCGGCCGCCTTCCAATATTTTATGAATGATGTCCTCAGAGAGCTCATTGATGTCTGCGTTGTCGTCTACATAGATGACATTCTTGTGTACTCATCTTCAGAAGCTGACCATCGAAATCATGTTAGGGCGGTCCTTGAAAAACTTCGCCAACATAAACTTTTTGCCAAGCTCGAAAAATGTGTTTTTCATGTCACTGAGGTCGAATTTTTGGGATTTATTCTGACACCCAAAGGAGTCCACATGGACTCGAGAAAAGTAGACGCTATCCTCAAATGGCCGTCTCCTATTTCCGTGAAAGACGTTCAAAGCATGCTAGGCTTTGCCAATTTTTACCGTAGATTTATTCCAGAGTTTTCACGAGTGGTACAACCCATCACCGCCCTCTTAAGAAAAAATAAACGCTTTGAATGGTCCGCAGAAGCAGAACAAGCCTTCCAAGAGCTAAAGGCTAAATTCACCTCGGCGCCAATACTGAAACACCCACGCCCGGACCTCCCTTACATCGTTGAAACCGACGCCTCCAGCTTAGCAATGGGAGCAGTCCTATCACAAAGAAATCCAGAGACTAACCAACTGCATCCTGTGGCATTCTGGGCTCGGAAGTTCTCGGCGCCTGAGATCAACTACACCATCACAGACAAAGAGTTTCTAGCGATTAAATCAGCCTTTAAGGCATGGCGGCATTATCTCCTCGGGGCCAGACACACCGTCACAGTGATCACCGATCATCGAAATCTGCAGTATCTGAAAACCGCCAAGGCTCACTCCTCCAGACAGCTTCGCTGGGCTCTATTCTTTGCTGAATTTGACTTTGTGATCACTTATCGCCTCGGCAACAAGAACGGCAAAGCAGATGCTCTTTCCCGATTTGGAATGGGAGATAACGTTGCCAATCCAGAACCTGTGCCAATAATTCCTGAACAAAGGATCGTGGGTCTGATTTCTTCACAATCCATTGAGGATATTGAAGAAAAAACTAAACAACTTGTAACCTCACCAGACTTACTGAACTGGTTACAAAAAGGAAAAGATTTCACCGTAAGCATTGACTTGCCTTATTTCCAAGGACGATTGTTCCTACCACACGCCGATTTACAAAGAGAGGTAATATCCTGCTATCATGATTCATTAATTGAGGGTCACCCTGGCATTGCCAAAACCACAGAAAAGGTGAAGAGACACTTCTGGTGGCCTTCGTGGAGAAAAGACATAAAGGAATTTGTGATGTCCTGCGGTGTGTGCGCTCAAAACAAGAGTCAGAAGAAGAGGCTGGCTGGTCTTCTGCAACCATTAGACATCCGACCGTGTCCCTGGCATACCCTTTCCATGGACTTCATCACAGACTTACCCTCCTGTTCCGGGTACAACACCATTCTTGTTATTGTGGACCTGTTTTCTAAAATGGCCCACTTCATTCCGCTAAAAGGCTTACCTTCAGCATCAGTCCTAGCCAAAGTATTTCTTGAAAACATCGTCCGGCTACACGTTTTCCCGTCAGTACTAATCTCAGATAGGGGGAGCCAGTGTATTTCCCACTTTTGGCGTAGATGTTGTCGATTAGCTCAAATCGATGTAAAACTTTCGACCAGCCATCATCCCCAGACCGACAGGCAAACCGAGAGAACAAACCAGACTCTCGAGCAATATTTACGATGCATGCTACAACAGTCGGAGAGTAACTGGAAGGACATCCTTTGGATAGCTGAATATGCTTACAACAATTCAGTTAATTCGGGTACCGGGAAGAGTCCCTTCTACATCTTGTATGGGATTCATCCTCGAACCTCCAACCTTGATCCACCTCAAGATCTTGGAACACCCGCCGTGGATCAATTGCACACCGTTATTACCCAAGCTTTTAAGGAAGCGACTGCACATCTACAACAAGCTAAAGAGAGGTACAAAAAAGGAGCAGATCAACACCGAAGCAATGCCCCTCAATACCAGGTTGGGGATCAAGTCTGGCTGTCCACCAAACATTTATCGCTTAAAGGGCCTCGCACCTTCAACCCCAAATACCTGGGACCATATCCAATTACGGCCATAATTAATCCAGTGGCTGTTAAATTAGAATTGCCAACCCATATGAGAATACATCCTGTATTTCACGTATCTCGTTTGAAACCCATGCAACCTGGAACCAGATTGACCAATCCTCCAGAGCCCATTCAAGTGAATGGGGAGCCCGAATTTGAAGTAAAAGGCATTTTGGACTCTAAAATCATCAGATCAAAGCTATTCTACCTAATCGACTGGAAAGGCTACGAACCTCAGGAAAGGTCATGGGAACCCTATGAACACGTCCATGCTCCTCGTCTAGTCCAGAAATTTCACCGAACCTTTCCCGATAAACCAAAACCCCCGGGGAGGACAAGTTTGGGAGGGGCCTTGAGGGGGGGTGCTGTCATGGGCGCTACTCCCGAGGGGCCAGGACTGGCCCAGCGCCCTCGGAAGCAGACCCATCTTCCACTACTCCGGACCCAGCAGACCCCTACAGGGGCCCTTTGGACCGTGTTCTGGCGCCTTTGGCGCCAGGCTCATGAAGGGTTTCAGTCCCGGCGCCTGGCTCATATTGATAAACAGTGTAATAATGCTTGGGTGGACTTACCTGAGGCAGACCATGCTGCATATTTACCCAGAACAATCCAGTCTGGTTGAAGTCCCCAGCCATCAGGGCTGGGAGGAACTATTCCCTCCATTCAGGAACTCTTTTCTTACCTGGGTGGAACCGGTGGAAGAACACACACTGGAAGCACTTCTCTGCTATTTAAACCACGCCCTGATGGAAAACACGTGCTTCGCGTTATTCTGCAGCAGCAAGACGCTCACCGAGTCGGCTCCTGCATTCCAGGTCCAGAGTCATCTTCAGCTTCCGCGCAGCAACCTGTGGATGAAGAAAGAAACAGAACAATACTTACCAGATCCCGGAATCCAGTCACCGGCAAAACCTGCAAAGAATAAACATAAGGTTAGAAAAGTGCAACTCGCTCGCAGCCGCGCCCGCTTACATGATCCATTCGTGATTGCAACGGAGCTAACCGCGGCCTTCTCTTCGGCAGCTTCTCTGCACCTGAAAGGCAAAGGACATCATTAAAAAGGGGTTCGGGTGAAGGCAGTCGCATTCATCTTAACTTACCAGTTTTTGCACGCGCAGAAGCGGCCACATCAACCGCAGCATCCGGCGCCTGAAAACTAGAAAAAGGACATTATTAGAGGTGCCATTAAAAGCGGCCAACGATCATTATACTTACGTGCATCGGCACGTGCAGTGGCAACGGATATAAAGCCCGCAGCATCCAGGCACCTGAAAACTAGAAAAAGGACATTATTAGAGGTGCCATTAAAAGCGGCCAACAAACATTATACTTACGTGCATCGGCACGTGCAGCGGCAACGGAAAACTACACCCACAGCATCCCGAGGCCTGAAACAAAGGAAAAGGGACATTATTGAGGTGCCCATCTTTTAAAGCCTAAAGACTACATATACTTACAGGCATCCGCCCGTGCAGTAATGGCGGCATCGCTCTTCGGCATCCCCGCACCAGTGCCACAACTAAAGCCGCAAAAGACTTGAGCCTCAACACTGAACTCATCCAGTGACGTAACTGGAATCCACGCACCCCTGCACCAGACGCAGGATGGAGAGCTCAGTATTTATACGCCTAAGGTGAGAGCTCGCCGAGACAAGTAGAAAGTTAGGCTGTGGGAGAAACTGGCGATTGGTGGGAGAAGGAATCCCATCAAACGGTGATTAACCCTTTTTCTTCCACCTGCAGAAAACTTACCCTGCAAGTCAGACATTCGATAAGAGGAAGCCCAGTCCTGAGAGTCGTCCGAGCTCTACGCTTCTCAATTGAAGAAACGATAGCAGCCCAGCCGGGATCAGCGCCTCCGTGGGAATCAGGTGAGCGTTACAGAACGCGAAGCCCACCAATAACCTCCTACCCAGGCGCTATGGAAACTTCCGACACAGACCAACTGGCCCAGTTATTAGGGGAATTAAGAGCTGAAGTTCATGCTGCCCGCCAGGAAATGAATGCCCTTAGGAGGGAATTGATAATATCAAAAGAACGAACTGATGATCTCGCCAGACAGTTATTACAGACACAAGTGGGGCAAACCCCGCTACCTAATTCAGGAGGGAGCTATATCCCAGCGACTTCAGCCAATCCTGTTCAAATCAACCTACCCGGAAATGTGCCATTGGCACCGCCTGAACGCTTCTCTGGTGACCCTAAAAGGTTTGCGGTGTTTATAAATCAATGCCGATTGCACTTTCTTTGTAGACCTGCAGCCTTTCCGAATGACCAGACTAAGGTAGCCTTTGTGCTTTCGTATCTTAGCGGCAGTGCCGCTGATTGGTCGATCCCTCTGGTTACACAGGATGACCCGATCCTTCGTGATTTCCCGACCTTCCAGGCAAATATGGAAAGACATTTTGCAAGGCATTCCCAGGGGCAGGCCCTGGACAACGAACTCCTTTCCCTACGACAGGGCAATCAAGATCTTTTGGCCTACATTGCATCATTCAATAGGCTAATAGTGGAAACCAGATGGCCTGAGGACAAAAGAATCACGCTTTTTCACAGGGGTTTGCGTGGCGAACTCAAAGACGTCCTTGCCCAGGTAGTGAATCCTCCTCAGGATTGTTCAGAGTACATTGATTTGGTGGTCCAATTGGATCACAGACTACAACACAGAAAGGCGGATCGATCCAGGTTTGAAACACGAGTGTTCCCTAAGCCTCAAAGTCACACCAAAGGAGTTGAAGCCGTCGAACCTATGCAAATTGGGGTTGTAAAGGGTCCCCTAACCCAGAAAGAACGCGACAGGAGACGACAAATGCAACTATGTCTCTATTGTGGAAATTCAGGACATTTTCTTCGAGATTGCCCAGTGAAACCACCTAAGAAGACAGTGGGAGCTTCTGATAAGAGTTCTGAAAAGCCTGAGCCGGGAAACAACCTCGCCCGACAAGTGTAGAGGTCCGCTTGCCGAGCGTAAAAACCAGTTCTTTGACCTCGCACTTCATAATGCCAATGGTCCTCGTAAACCCAGAGCAACCGGATTGTTTGCATGCAATTAAGGCATACATTTATAGCGGAGCAGTTGGAAATTATGTGGACCGCGAATTGGCTTCCAGGATGAATTTACCTCTTTGTCCAAAGGTGGTTAAAGACGTCATTACCACGGTGGATGGGACGGAAATCGCCTCCGGACCAGTGACCCATACCACTACTGAAGTGACGATACTAGGCCAAGATGGGCATCAGGAGGTAATTGTGTTCGACGTGATCAAGGCTCCTCAATTCCAAGTAATTCTAGGGATTCCTTGGTTGGAGAAACACAATCCTCAGATTGATTGGCGAGCAAAGACGATAAAGTTCCCAGAGTGCACACCAACTTGTTATCCACGACCCAACATTGGCCTAGCGTCAGTAACGGCTGACGGTCCACAATTACCTCTAGAGTATCGAGAGTTCCAAGATGTTTTTCAAAAGGAACAGGCTAACACCTTGCCACCCCACAGATCATACGATTGTCAGATAGATTTGCTACCCGGTGCAACTCCCCCTTGCAGTAGGATTTACGCCCTTACCGAGCCTGAGAACCTTCATCTGCGACAGTATTTAGAACAGTACCTGGCCAATGGCTTTATCTGTCCGTCGAAGTCCCCTGCATCCTCGGCTCTGTTTTTCGTACCAAAAAAAGAAGGTGACTTCAGAACGTGTATAGATTATCGTGCTCTGAACCAGATAACAGTAAAAAACTGGTACCCCTTACCTCTGATCCCGGAACTCCTTGACCAGGTAAAAAACGCCTGTATTTATACTAAGCTTGATCTCCGGGGAGCTTATCACTTGGTACGGGTCAAGGAAGGAGATGGAAGACGGCCTTTTGCACTAAGTATGGGCTATTTGAATACCAACTGATGCCCTTTGGACTATGCAATGCACCGGCAGCCTTCCAATATTTTATGAATGATGTCCTCAGAGAGCTCATTGATATCTGCGTTGTCGTCTACATAGATGACATTCTTGTGTACTCATCTTCAGAAGCTGACCATCAAAATCATGTTAGGGCGGTCCTTGAAAAACTTTGCCAACATAAACTTTTTGCCAAGCTCGAAAAATGTGTTTTTCATGTCACTGAGGTCGAATTTTTGGGATTTATTCTGACACCCAAAGGAGTCCACATGGACTCGAGAAAAGTAGACGCTATCCTCAAATGGCCGTCTCCTACTTCCGTGAAAGGCGTTCAAAGCATGCTAGGCTTTGCCAATTTTTACCGTAGATTTATTCCAGAGTTTTCACCAGTGGTACAACCCATCACCGCCCTCTTAAGAAAAAATAAACGCTTTGAATGGTCCGCAGAAGCAGAACAAGCCTTCCAAGAGCTAAAGGCTAAATTCACCTCGGCGCCAATACTGAAACACCCATGCCCGGACCTCCCTTACATCGTTGAAACCGACGCCTCCAGTTTAGCAATGTGAGCAGTCCTATCACAAAGAGATCCAGAGACTAACCAATTGCATCCTGTGGCATTCTGGGCTCGGAAGTTCTCGGGGCCTGAGATCAACTACACCATCACAGACAAAGAGCTTCTAGCGATTAAATCAGCCTTTAAGGCATGGCGGCATTATCTCCTCGGGGCCAGACACACCGTCACAGTGATCACCGATCATCGAAATCTGCAGTATCTGAAAACCGCCAAGGCTCAATCCTCCAGACAGTTTCACTGGGCTCTATTCTTTGCTGAATTCGACTTCGTGATCACTTATCGCCCCGGCAACAAGAACGGCAAAGCGGATGCTCTTTCCCGATTTGGAATGGGAGATAACGTTGCCAATCCAGAACCTCTGCCAATAATTCCTGAACAAAGGATCGTGGGTCTGATTTCTTCACAATCCATTGAGGATATTGAAGAAAAAACTAAACAACTTGTAACCTCACCAGACTTACTGAACTGGTTACAAAAAGGAAAAGATTTCACCGTAAGCATTGACTTGCCTTATTTCCAAGGACGATTGTTCCTACCACAAGCCGATTTACAAAGACAGGTAATCTCCTGCTATCATGATTCATTAATTGAGGGTCACCCTGGCATTGCCAAAACCACAGAAAAGGTGAAGAGACGCTTCTGGTGGCCTTCGTGGAGAAAAGACATAAAGGAATTTGTGATGTCCTGCGGTGTGTGCGCTCAAAACAAGGGTCAGAAGAAGAGGCCGGCTGGTCTTCTGCAACCATTAGACATCCCACCGTGTCCCTGGCATACCCTTTCCATGGACTTCATCACAGACTTACCCTCCTGTTCCGGGTACAACACCATTCTTGTTATTGTGAACCTGTTTTCTAAAATGGCCCACTTCATTCCGCTAAAAGGCTTACCTTCAGCATCAGTCCTAGCCAAAGTATTTCTTGAAAACATCGTCCGGCTACACGTTTTCCCGTCAGTACTAATCTCAGATAGGGGGAGCCAGTGTATTTCCCACTTTTGGCGTAGCTGTTGTCGATTAGCTCAAATCGATGTAAATCTTTCGTCCAGCCATCATCCCCAGACCGACGGGCAAACCGAGAGAACAAACCAGACTCTCGAGCAATATTTACGATGCATGCTACAACAGTCGGAGAGTAACTGGAAGGACATCCTTTGGATAGCTGAATATGCTTACAACAATTCAGTTAATTCGGGTACCGGGAAGAGTCCCTTCTACATCTTGTATGGGATTCATCCTCGAACCTCCAACCTTGATCCACCTCAAGATCTTGGAACACCCGCCGTGGATCAATTGCACACCGTTATTACCCAAGCTTTTAAGGAAGCGACTGCACATCTACAACAAGCTAAAGAGAGGTACAAAAAAGGAGCAGATCAACACCGAAGCAATGCCCCTCAATACCAGGTTGGGGATCAAGTCTGGCTGTCCACCAAACATTTATCGCTTAAAGGGCCTCGCACCTTCAACCCCAAATACCTGGGACCATATCCAATTACGGCCATAATTAATCCAGTGGCCGTTAAATTAGAATTGCCAACCCATATGAGAATACATCCTGTATTTCACGTATCTCTTTTGAAACCCATGCAACCTGGAACCAGATTGACTAATCCTCCAGAGCCCATTCAAGTGAATGGGGAGCCCGAATTTGAAGTAAAAGACATTTTGGACTCTAAAATCATCAGATCGAAGCTTTTCTACCTAATCGACTGGAAAGGCTACGAACCTCAGGAAAGGTCATGGGAACCCTATGAACACGTCCATGCTCCTCGTCTAGTCCAGAAATTTCACCGAACCTTTCCCGATAAACCAAAACCCCCGGGGAGGACAAGTTTGGGAGGGGCCTTGAGGGGGGGTGCTGTCATGGGCGCTACTCCTGAGGGGCCAGGACTGGCCCAGTGCCCTCGGAAGCAGACCCGTCTTCCACTACTCCGGACCCAGCAGACGCCTACAGGGGCCCTTTGGACCGTGTCCTGGCGCCTTTGGCGCCAGGCTCATGAAGGGTTTCGGTCCCGGCGCCATAGGCGCCGGGCTCATATTGATAAACAGTGTAATAATGCTTGGGTGGACTTACCTGAGGCAGACCATGCTGCATATTTACCCAGAACAATCCAGTCTGGTTGAAGTCCCCAGCCATCAGGGCTGGGAGGAACTATTCCCTCCATTCAGGAACTCTTTTCTTACCTGGGTGGAACCGGTGGAAGAACACACACTGGAAGCACTTCTCTGCTATTTAAACCACGCCCTGATGGAAAACACGTGCTTTGCGTTATTCTGCAGCAGCAGAACGCTCACTGAGTCGGCTCCTGCATTCCAGGTCCAGAGTCATCTTCAGCTTCCGCGCAGCAACCTGTGGATGAAGAAAGACACAGAACAATACTTACCAGATCCCGGAATCCAGTCACCGGCAAAACCTGCAAAGAATAAACATAAGGTTAGAAAAGTGCAACTCGCTCGCAGCCGCGCCCGCTTACCTGATCCATCCGTGATTGCAACGGAGCTAACCGCGGCCTCCTCTTCGGCAGCTTCTCTGCACCTGAAAGGCAAAGGACATAATTAAAAAGGGGTTCGGGTGAAGGCAGTCGCATTCATCTTAACTTACCAGTTTTTGCACGCGCAGAAGCGGCCGCATCAACCGCAGCATCCGGCACTAGAAAACTAGAAAAAGGACATTGTTAGAGGTGTCATTAAAAGCGGCCAACGATCATTATACTTACGTGCATCGGCACGTGCAGTGGCAACGGATATAAAGCCCGCAGCATCCAGGCACCTGAAAACTAGAAAAAGGACATTATTAGAGGTGCCATTAAAAGCGGCCAACGAACATTATACTTACGTGCATCGGCACGTGCAGCGGCAACGGAAAACTACGCCCACAGCATCCCGAGGCCTGAAACAAAGGAAAAGGGACATTATTGAGGTGCCCATCTTTTAAAGCCTAAAGACTACAGTATACTTACAGGCATCGCTCGTGCAGTAATGGCGGCATCGCTCTTCGGCATCCCCGCACCAGTGCCACAACTAAGGCCGCAAAAGACTTGAGCCTCAACACTGAACTCATTCAGTGACGTAACTGGAATCCACGCACCCCTGCACCAGACGCAGGATGGAGAGCTCAGCATTTATACGCCTAAGGTGAGAGCTCGCCGAGACAAGTAGAAAGCTAGGCTGTGGGAGAAACTGGCGATTGGTGGGAGAAGGAATCCCATCAAACGGTGATTAACCCTTTTTCTTCCACCTGCAGAAAACTTACCCTGCAAGTCAGACATTCGATAAGAGGAAGCCCAGTCCTGAGAGTCGTCCGAGCTCTACGCTTCTCAATTGAAGAAACGATAGCAGGCCAGCCGGGATCAGCGCCTCCGTGGGAATCAGGTGAGCGTTACATGCAGACAGCAGACTGTCACATATAGCAATGTGCAAAACCAGAGGTCAGTTCATGGGAAGTCATGCTTCTCTCAAATGGGCAACTGAAAAGACAGATCCAGATGAAGATGATTATGTCCAAGACATAAAGACAAGAAACAATGCCAACATGAAGAATATGGTTATCAGATATGAAAAACCTGGAATAAAAGGAGCAGAGATCAGAAGAGAAATGAACAAAAAATTGGAAACTAGGGGAAAGACTTCAGAAGAATATCACAAGTGGAAGAACAGAGGTCAAATGCAAATCTGAGGAACAGTGCTTTGACCAGATGAATGGCAGAAAGGAGTGGTGATCTGCAGAGAATGATTGAAGGTTGTAAATCGCAGATGGATCTATTGCAGTCCAAGTGAAGAATGCCAAGTGATGAAATGGAATAAGGATGAGCACGTGAGAACAGCAGGATGCTTGAAAGGAGTCATAAAGATATGGACCCCTAGGAAGCATCTCTTCAGACCAAAATGTCTGGATCCAGAAGATGAAATAAAAGTGAAGGATGAAGAAAAAGTGGATGCAAAGAAAGAAGTGAGAGAGGTCAATGAATCACCCACAGGGGGGAGTGAAGAGGAAGTGTCAAGTATCGTACCCATTCCAGTTGCCCCTTCCTATTATCTATTGAGTTCACACACACCAAAGTATGTGATCTATGAAGAACAGCTGAATCAGCAAATAGCAGCATATGGGCTCTGCCCAGTACCTATCAGCATGACAGTACCTGTGAATATACCGACACCTAAGAAAACCTGGACAGTAAGGTATCCATTAAAAAAGCCATATCTACATACTAAACAATATGCCAGTTGTTTGAATAAAATACCTGAAGAAGCAAAGAATATAATGAAGGAAGATGAATGGTGACATCATAAGAAATCGGACTGATGCACATATAGAAGATATGATGACTTGAGAATACTGACAATAGACGAAATACCAATGAGATACCATGGATAAGTGACATCTTGAGCCTAAGGTGAAAACATTGATGTTAAGATGAAGAAACCTATGCCATATACAGGAGGAAGATATTTAGTTAGTTTAAACGTGAACAGATGCAAGTAACTGCAAGAGGCAAAGAAATTGTGAAGCTTGCTTATGCTTTATAGTTGATAGAATGCAGCAAGCATTTACAAATATATACCTCAAGAAGTACTTTATGTATGAATGTAAGTCCACTACACATATAAGCAGGACAAACAAAGGTTAGAAAAGGCCACAGATGGAGTGTATCTCAGTATGAAAATCAAGAATAAAGACAGAACAAAACTCGGCTAAGGGTGACCATGCCAAGAAGCCAAGGTCTTATCTGACTGGAATGGGCTGACATTGGATACAATTAAGGAGAGAAGAGAACCGAGGATCCTGTTCGGAAAGGTCAAGATGAGCCACAGACGTCAGAGGACTGGTCAAATGAAATCAAATATACGAAAAGACACAGAGAAAAGCAGATTTCACAGTGTCCAGTCACGTGACACAGGCAGGCTGGAAGGGTGGAACTTTCACACCTACGCATGGATCCCCGCCATGTCCATACTCCTTGAAAGTTCTCAGAGTACAGAACAGACACAAGGCCAAACTACAAAGCAGTAATTGACATATGACCTCTGAGGTGATGGTTGAGCATAATTGGTGTGAAGCTGGAGTGCAGGCAAGCTTCTCTGCACCTGGATGTTGCTTCTGCATGCTGCTAGATGTAGGTGATAAAGTATGAGTGGGGTTGATGCCAACCCAATCATAGTGGACCCTGTAATCTAGGGTCCTATAGTGAGTACAGCCAATGGGACTTTGTACTTTTAGTGACGTTCATAGTGTTCATTTTGAAGGGAGGGCTTAGTTGCCCCACCTGACATTTATTATCCAATCCCCTCTCCCCGTTACCATATAAAGATATAGTACCTATGTTAAGTTACCTTCCTATAACCAATCACGTTGCATGTTATGTTTTTAAGATTGCCACGTAGAATGACGTTAGTAGGTGCGCAGGTTGTACGTCAGCAATGATGTGTTTTTACTATAAATATTGTGTTTTGCGGTTGCTGATATTCGTTATACTCCCCGTTTTATGAACATGTCATCAAATGAACTCCCTTTGCCAAACTATTGAGTTGTCTTACTTATTTGATGCATGAGTATGAATCTGCATCCCTATCTATCTCGAGGGTACTGATACTCATCTTAAAGGGCTGTTTGGAGATCACCCAGTTCAAAAGGTTTTTTTCTGCCTCCCTATATCCAGAACAATTGAGGCTTCCCAACACAGGAATCAACCCCACTTTCCTTATATGTTACTACCACCCTCAGAAAAAAAATGTATGCTTGATCCTCCTCTTTCCCCATTCTTCAGTGGCAAAGGTTCAGGGGGGCTGACCCTTTGATTGGCCCACCTGGAGGTACAATAATGATATTGTGTTAAGACATCTAAGCACCTTTTTGTAATTAGTATTCAGTACGTGGCCAAAGGTTTCAAGTGAGACTGGACCAACTCCCTCAAAAGTAATCGGTGGGCTCCTGCAAATCTCCTAGAGAAATTCGGGCAGGTTTGCAGGTTCTCAATGATTTTTTTCTTACAGCCCGATTCTATCCGAATCACCCTTAAGAGACATAAATTATCAGGGACCTTCTGGGGAAGTTTGGGTAGGTTCGGGATGAGTCTCGGGAATGCTTCAGTGATGTAGAGAATGGTTAGGGGCAGGTGTCGGGTGGGGCTGATTGAGAAGGGGGTAGCAAGAGAAAATTGACTCCTATTCATCTGTGAATGTTGTCCAAGTAGAACAGCACATTAAACTTTGTAATAAGACATTTCAGCAGTTTAATGCACCCAACGCCGAGATCTATGGGCAACCTGTACATCACAGGCTTGATTCTGGGTAAGATAAACCCTGCCTTTTATCCGTCTGAAGTTGATGAAATAAGTCAAGTTGAAATGGGCAATTGCAAGATTGCATGTCCGACCAGCAGAGTCTGCCCCAGTTCAAGCATGCCTGGGTCTCCTTTCCATCATTCAGAGGTAGAAACATTAAGTATTAATGACATTTTTTAAATTACAATAACGGGAATTCATAATATTCATAATACACGTGGACGTTTGAAAAGCCTACAGGGCTGGTGAAGAATCGATCATGGATTAGGGATTAATGATGTTTCATCTCAGTTTGCTTTAATGAAAATAACTGAGGTTAGAGTCTATGGCTGCAGGCCAATGACCTCATAAAGGCTGCATGAGTTGGGGCAGAATCAGCCACATCAAGTATTCATGATGTAGACTCTGACCTTCCTTAAAGGAATACCATTCAGTCAGGATTTCAATATTACGTGATCTGTACCTGGGAGCAACATAAAATATATATCTACAGTGTGAGGCTTAATATCAAAACATCTGTTGACGCAATTGATGAGATGCGCTAGTGTATTTCATCGCTTGTACCCAAAAGAGATGTGTTGCATTCAAAATGTCCTTTACATGCAGAATTATAGATGTATGCATTCAGATTCCCCTTTTCAGCCTTTTTTCAAATCTACACAAATAAGAGGGGTGGGGGAAGGGATCTCTGATCATTTTAATGCACATACCAAATTCACAAATGGGCTGCACATTAAATTGCGAATAAAGGAAATACATGTCCCTGTGTCTCTATGGAACATGAGCAGGGGTAGTGCAATGCATGACAGTGCTATTTCTTTATCAAAGCTTCCTGAGAATGTGCAGGCCACCTTTGTGAATAAGCTTACTGTGTATTTCTCAAAGCGATAAAGTAATGCAACTGAACATGCATCCTCTGAGCAAGTATTATGTGCACTGCTTGTTGTTTGTTTGTTTGTTTGTTTGTTTGTTTATTTATATTGCGCACCAGACCCTTAGGTTACCGGGCGCAGCAACAAGTATATGCGAAGCTTACAATGTTACAATGTTATATAAATGAATTTACAATATTACACCATATTACACAAATTACTAGAATGTACAGATAAAGAATTACCGTATTTACTTGTTGTGAATTTGAAACTAAGTGTTCCTCTAAAAAGGACACACATCTTGGCTGTAGGCCCCAAACTATGCAACCATAATGGGCCTGCACCACTGCTCTGGCCTTAGGTATATTAATATCCACCCTGAATGATGGATACCCAAGCTCCTGCTAAGGAAATGGATCCTCTAATGGTTTGCCACAGGCACAATACAATTTAACTATCCTGACTTCCCTGGTGCAACTCGCCTCACAGTTTTAGAAGAACCTGAAGAAATACCCCAAGACCTGGGCGCCGTTGAGATCTGAAAGCTTGAACCTATCTGCAGCGATGGGAACTTGATGTTCCATTAGCAAGAATGACACTATAACCATTAAGAGGGAGGCTAAGCAAGCCAGGAAACAGCTTGCCCGTCTGAAGGGCACCTAATCCCACCCAGGTAACAAGGACGCAATAACAATTTGAAGTAAAGGTGAAAGGGAGAACGGCACAGGAGGGTGGAACTTATATCCCATAATATACAGATTGTTAGGCTTTATTTTTTCCTGTCTTTAAACAGTGATTCATAGTGGGAGTTTTAGACCAGGCCATTTCTTTTGACAAAGGAATAAAAAAAAAAACATAAATGTATAGTTTAGCTATAGCCAGGCATCAATTTTCAGCAAAGAAAAACCTTTTTTTTACCTCCAGCAAACCCTTACATCTCTCTCTCTCTCTCTCTCTCTCTCTCTCCCTCTCTCTCTGTCTCTCTCTTCCGCTCTCTCTCTCTATCTCTCCCCCTGTGACTTCCTCTTCCTCTCAAGTGGCACCGCCAGACATTTTTCATGGAGGTGACCTGAAGAGGCTACTTGGGTGGCACAACAAAACAAACACCTAAGAGGCAGGTGGGCTGGTGGGGGGTCGGAGGGAGGGCAACGTTTCTATAAGTGTGGCCGTGCCCCCCCTTGGTCACCCGTTGGATCTGCCACTGCCTTTGGCCCCCACTCTGTCTCTCTAGTTCTCTTTCTCCCTCTCTCGCTTGGAGCAAATTACTGAGGTTTGAGGTAAAATTGAGGCTACAAAGTGATCATGACCACATAACCTTAACCACAAACATCAACATAGAATGTCCTGTAAAGAAAAATAGGAGTACTATACTAAGTGTGGCGCCTTACCAATATGAAACCAGTATGGATTGACATGGTCAAGTATGGACATTGGTCTTCCAGATGTCTATTATATTGTGTTACCACAACTGCTTGACTTTCCTAAATCCCCTTGCACAATCTAAGCGGCAGCTGATTTTTCCACCAGTCCAACCAGTTTTGTGACTTCTTTTGCGACTAAAGAATCCAAGAACTTGAAAACTTTGTGTTGAAGGTGGTTGGATTGTTTGATGAGGAATGTAGATCTGCCAAAAGAAATCATACACGTGACATAAGTAATGTTTCGCACAATACAGCCACTTCAGTAACCTACGAGGAAATGATTCCAAACAATTAAAAAAACAAGAGAAAGTCGTTAAGAACCGCGCAGCTCCCCGGAAGGCTGTGGGTTTGAAAGATCAATTTGCATTCTTGAATATTGTGGTTATGGGATCCTTAGAGACATTAACCCACATGATACAAATATATTCGAATATTATTGCCATTCACATTTTAGCAATTTGTATTCCTATAATAAAGGGAGTTTGGTTACAAACGAAGACGCAAATGAAGGAACTGTAAATATTGACCGAGAGTGTGGCACCCATTACATATGTTTCACCAACATCGAGGTAATTGATGATTTTGAATTAAACAAAGCTCGAGGGATGGATTGGATCTCTGCAGGCCTCTTTCAGATAAAAGTCCTGAGCCCTAGGAGCATTCCTAGCCAAATTGTTGACTTGTGTGCACGTCTTGTATAGTTTGCCTACAAGTTGCAGAGGGGCTGAGATCGTTCCCCTCTTCTAGAAGGTAGACCAGAAGTGATCAGTCAAAATATCGGCCAATTTCACTATGAGATGCCCTTGCAAAAATATATGGGAACCTTAAAATATGGTAAATGGAATCATGATTGAAGGACATGGGTATCATTTCACATCAACAATCAGGATTTCATTGAGGGATATCAACTGTAGACAAATTGAATTGGCTCATTCATAAACATAGTATGGGGTTCAACGATCAACATTGTACCTCCTGCTAACTGAAGAAAAACTCTAGGCGAATGAGGGCCCTCAGTAGAATTAGTGAAAGCGAACACGTCTTTTTTTCAACAATTATACAGTGGAATGCTGAAGCCGTGGGTGAGAATAAACAATTATTTCCTTGTTTCGGTAGGTACAAGAGCATTGGTGTCATAGCACTAGTGCTCTTCTTATTTATATCAACTATATAGCCAGAAACATTACCAATGTAAAGGTAGATGTTCTTCAGTTGGGCAGTGAAATAATCTGGAATTTTCCTGTTTGCTCATGACTCTCTTAGGCCGATTCATGGAACAAACGTGCGCCGAAAATCTTTGCGCAAGCAGGCGCAAGCGCAAAAAAACGATTCATGGAAGTCCCTGCGCGTGTTTACCTCGGGATGTGCGCCAAACCCGTGCATGGCGCACAAGTCACTGCAACATCTGGAAAGGCGTGCGCGACGCGCACAGTGAAAGCGCACAACCTCGGCGCATACTCCAGAAAGTGGTCGGGAAACGGGGCGTAACGCGCGGAATGGGGAACAACGCGCGAAAATAAGGGCGTAACTGGGGATGTACTGCAGGGAAGCAGACGGAACGCCCACACGCACTCGAACCACACGTATTCATGGAAACGAATAGGGCAAAGCCACGCACAGCCAAAGACACGCACAAGCTGAAACACGTCCGCCACACGAAGGCAGGCGGTAGAGTCCCAGCGCATCACAAAAATGGCAACATACAGCAATTGGGCCTGTGCGAGCTGGGCACGTGTATTGCAGGGGTGCGCGGGAAGATACACACGCGATTGAGCGGGGTACGTGTATTTCAGGGGCGTGCGGGAAGTTACACATGCGATTGAGCGGGGTATGTGTATTTCAGGGGTGCGCGGGAAGTCACACACGCGATTGAGCGGGGTACGTGTATTTCGGGGTGCGCAGGAAGTTACACACGCGATTGAGCGGGGTACGTGTATTTCGGGGGTGCGCGGGAAGTTACACACGCGCATGAGCGGGGTACGTGTATTTCGGGGGTGCGCGTGAAGTTACACACGCGATTGAGCGGGGTACGTGTATTTCGGGGGTGCGCGGGAAGTTACACACTCGTTCACATTAGCGTACGTGTATTTCGGGGGTGCGCGGGAAGTTACACACGCGATCTCATCAGGGTACGTGTATTTCGGGGGTTTGCGGGAAGTTACACACGCGATCTCATCAGGGTACGTGTATTTCAGGGTGCGGGGGAAGTATCACACGCAACATCAGCAGGGTACGTGTATTCCAGGGGTGCGCGGGAAGTTCCACACGCAATTCCATCAGGGTACGTGTATTACAGGGGTGCGCGGGAAGTTCCACACGCGATCTCATCAGGGTACGTGTATTACAGGGGTGCGCGGGGAGTACCACACGTGAATTGCACGTGTGGGTCCTCCCAGGTGTTCCCTCTACACCCTCCACGGCCCCTGCAGGTGGCTCACACCACAGGGGCCTACCCTGCACATCTCCTGCAGGCACCCCATCCACCATGGCCATGCCCCCCAGTCAACCCACATGTCAACTTGCACAACTGCCCACCAACGCATGTCCCCCTGCACCCCCAGCCACCAGGGGAAACCTCCACCAGGCCCCCACCCATGTCCCCACCCACCCCCCAGCAGGGCAGGGGCACCCTCCACCAGGCCCCCACCCATGTCTACCACCACCCCCACTTCCCAGCAGTGCAGGGGCACCCTCTGCCAGGCCCCCACCCATGTCTCCCACCACCCCCACCCCCCAGCACTGTGGGGCACCTGCCAGCTGGCCCCCACCCATGTGCAACTCATGTCTCCCACCACCCCCAGCCCCCAGCCACCAGGGGCAGCCTCCACCAGGCCCCCACCCATGTCTCCTAGCACCCCCAGCCCCCAGCACTGTGGTGTACCTGCCAGCAGGCCCACACCCATGTCCAACTCATGTTCCCCACCACCCCCACCCCCCAGCACTGTGGGGCACCTGCCAGCAGGCCCCCACCCATGTCTCCCACCACCCCCACCCCCCAGCAGTGCAGGGGCACCCACCACCAGGCCCCCACCCATGTCTCCCAGCACCCCGACCCCCAGCCACCAGGGGCAGCCTCCACCAGGCCCCCACCCATGTCTCCCAGCACCCCCACCCCCCAGCCACCAGGGGCAGCCTCCACCAGGACCACACCCATGTCTCCCAGCACCCCCACCCCCCAGCCACCAGGGGCAGCCTCCACCAGGCCCCCACCCATGTCTCCCACTACCCCACCCCCCAGCAGTGCAGGGGCAGCCTCCACCAGGCCCCCACCCTGTTCCCCACCCCCCAGCCACCAGGGGCACCCTCCACCAGGCCCCCACCCATGTCTCCCACCACCCCCACCCCCCCAGCACTGTGGGGCACCTGCCAGCAGGCCCCCACCCATGTCCAACTCATGACTCCCACCACCCCCAGCCCCCAGCCACCAGGGGCAGCCTACACCAGGCCCCCAACCATGTCTCCTAGCACCCCCAGCCCCCAGCACTGTGGGGCACCTGCCAGCAGGCCCACACCCATGTCCAACTCATGTTCCCCACCACCCCCACCCCCCAGCACTGTGGGGCACCTGCCAGCAGGCCCCCACCCATGTCTCCCACCACCCCCACCCCCCAGCAGTGCAGGGGCACCCACCACCAGGCCCCCACCCATGTCTCCCAGCACCCCCACCCCCAGCCACCAGGGGCAGCCTCCACCAGGCCCCCACCCATGTCTCCCAGCACCCCCACCCCCCAGCCACCAGGGGCAGCCTCCACCAGGCCCCCACCCATGTCTCCCACTACCCCCACCCCCCAGCAGTGCAGGGGCAGCCTCCACCAGGCCCCACCCATGTTCCCCACCACCCCCACCCCCCAGCACTGTGGGGCACCTGCCAGCAGGCCCCCACCCATGTCCAACTCATGTCTCCCACCACCCCCACGCCCCAGCAGTGCAGGGGCACCCTCCACCAGGCCCCACCCATGTCCCCCACCACCCCCACCCCCCAGCACTGTGGGGCACCTGCCAGCAGGCCCCCACCCATGTCCAACTCATGTCTCCCACCACCCCCACGCCCCAGCAGTGCAGGGGCACCCTCCACCAGCCCCCACCCACGTCTCCCAGCACCCCCACCCCCCAGCACTGTGGTGCACCTGCTAGCAGGCCCACACCCATGTCCAATTCATGTTCCCCACCACCCCACCCCCCAGCACTGTGGGGCACCTGCCAGCAGGCCCCCACCCATGTCCAACTCATGTTCCCCACAACCCCCACCCCCCAGCAGTGCAGGGGCACCCTCCACCAGGCCCCCACCCATGTCTCCAACCACCCCCACCCGTGCAGGGGCACCCTCCACCAGGCCCCCACCCATGTCTCCCACCACCCCCACCCCCCAGCACTGTGGGGCACCTGCCAGCAGGCCCCCACCCATGTCCAACTCATGTCTCCCACCACCCCCACCCCCCAGCAGTGCAGGGGCACCCTCCACCAGGCCCCACCCATGTCTCCCACCACCCCCAGCCCCCAGCCACCAGGGGCACCCTCCACCAGGCCCCCACCCATGTCTCCCACCACCCCCACCTCCCAGCAGTGCAGGGGCACCCACCACCAGGCCCCCACCCATGTCTCCCAGCACCCCCAGCCACCAGGGGCAGCCTCCACCAGGCCCTCACCCATGTCTCCCAGCACCCCACCCCCCAGCCACCAGGGGCAGCCTCCACCAGGCCCCCACCCATGTCTCCCAGCACCCCCACCCCCCAGCACTGTGGGGCACCTGCCAGCAGGCCCCCACCCATGTCCAACTCATGTCTCCCACCACCCCCACCCCCCAGCAGTGCAGGGGCAGCCTCCACCAGGCCCCCACCCATGTCTCCCACCACCCCCAGCCCCCAGTCACCAGGGGCAGCCTCCACCAGGCCCCCACCCATGTCTCCCACCACCCCCACCCCCCAGCACTGTGGGTCACCTTCCAGCAGGCCCACACCCATGTCCAACTCATGTTCCCCACCACCCCCACCCCCCAGCACTGTGGGGCACCTGCCAGCAGGCCCCCACCCATGTCCAACTCATGTTCCCCACCACCCCCAGCCCCCAGCAGTGCAGGGACACCCTCCACCAGGCCCCCACCCATGTCTCCCACCACCCCCACCCCCCAGCAGTGCAGGGGCACCCTCCACCAGGCCCCCACCCATATCTCCCAGCACCCCCACCCCCCAGCACTGTGGGGCACCTGCCGGCAGTCCCCCACCCATGTCCAACTCATGTCTCCCACCACCCCCACCCCCCAGCAGTGCAGGGGCACCCTCCACCAGGCCCCCACCCATGTCTCCCACCACCCCCAGCCCCCAGCCACCAGGGGCAGCCTCCACCAGGCCCCCACCCATGTCTCCCACCACCCCCACCCCCCAGCACTGTGGGGCACCTGCCAGCAGGCCCCCACCCATGTCCAACTCATGTTCCCCACCACCCCCACCCCCCAGCAGTGCAGGGGCACCCTCCACCAGGCCCCCACCCATGTCTCCCACCACCCCCAGCCCCCAGCCACCAGGGGCAGCCTCCCCCAGGCCCCCACCCATGTCTCCCAGCACCCCCACCCCCCAGCACTGTGGGGCACCTGCCAGCAGGCCCCCACCCATGTCTCCCACCACCCCCACCCACCAGCAATGCAGGGGCACCCACCACCTGGCCCCCACCCATGTCTCCCAGCACCCCCACCGCCCAGCCACCAGGGGCAGCCTCCACCAGGCCCCCACCCATGTCTCCCAGCACCCCCACCCCCCAGCCACCAGGGGCAGCCTCCACCAGGCCCCCATCCATGTCTCCTACCACCCCGACCCCCCAGCACTGTGGGGCACTTGCCAGCAGGCCCCCACCCATGTCCAACTCATGTCTCCCACCACCCCCACCCCCCAGCAGTGCAGGGGCACCCTCCACCAGGCCCCCACCCATGTCTCCCACCACCCCCAGCCCCCAGCCACCAGGGGCAGCCTCCACCAGGCCCCCACCCATGTCCAACTCATGTTCCCCACCACCCCCACCCCCCAGCACTGTGGGGCACCTGCCAGCAGGCCCACACCCATGTCCAACTCATGTTCCCCACCACCCCCACCCCCCAGCACTGTGGGGCACCTGCCAGCAGGCCCCCACTCATGTCTCCCACCACCCCCACCCCCCATCAGTGGAGGGGCACCCACCACCAGGCCCCCACCCATGTCTCCCAGCACCCCCACCCCCCAGCCACCAGGGGCAGCCTCCACCAGGCCCCCATCCATGTCTGCCAGCACCCCCACCCCCCAGCCACCAGGGGCAGCCTCCACCAGGCCCCCACCCATGTCTCCCAGCACCCCCACCCCCCAGCACTGTGGGGCACCTGCCAGCAGGCCCCCACCCATGTCCAACTCATGTTCCCCACCACTCCCACCCGCCAGCACTGTGGGGCACCTGCCAGCAGGCCCCCACCCATGTCCAACTCATGTTCCCCACCACACCCATCCCCCCAGCCACCAGGGGCAGCCTTCACCAGGCCCCCACCCATGTCTCCCAGCACCCCCACCCCCCAGCCACCAGGGGCAGCCTCCACCAGGCCCCACCGATGTCTCCCACCACCCCCACCCCCCAGCAGTGCAGGGGCATCCACCACCAGGCCCCCACCCATGTCTCCCAGCACCCCCACCCCCCAGCCACCAGGGGCAGCCTCCACCAGGCCCCCACCCATGTCTCCCAGCACCCCCACCCCCTAGCAACCAGGGGCAGACTCCACCAGGCCCCCACCCATGTCTCCCAGCACCCCCACCCCCCAGCACTGTGGGGCACCTGCCAGCAGGCCCCCACCCAAGTCCAAATCATGTCTCCCACCACCCCCACCCCCTAGCAGTGCAGGGGCACCCTCGACCAGGCCCCCACCCATGTCTCCCAGCATCCCCAGCCCCCAGCCACCAGGGGCAGCCTCCACCAGGCCCCCACCCATGTCTCCCACCACCCCCACCCCCCAGCACTGTGGGGCACCTGCCAGCAGGCCCACACCCATGTCCAACTTTTGTACCCCACCACCCCCACCCCCAGCACTGTGGGGCACCTGCCAGCAGGCCCCCACCCATGTCCAACTCATGTTCCCCACCACCCCCACCACCCAGCAGTGCAGGGGCACCCTCCACCAGTCCCCCACCCATGTCTCCCACCACCCCCACCCCCCAGCAGTGCAGGGGCACCCTCCACCAGGCCCCCACCCATGTCCCCCACCACCCCCACCCCCCAGCACTGTGGGGCACCTGCCAGCAGGCCCCCACCCATGTCCAACTCATGTCTCCCACCACCCCCACGCCCCAGCAGTGCAGGGGCACCCTCCACCAGGCCCCACCCATGTCTCCCACCACCCCCAGCCCCCAGGGGCACCCTCCACCAGGCCCCCACCCACGTCTCCCAGCACCCCCACCCCCCAGCACTGTGGTGCACCTGCCAGCAGGCCCACACCCATTTCCAATTCATGTTCCCCACCACCCCCACCCCCCAGCACTGTGGGGCACCTGCCAGCAGGCCCCCACCCATGTCCAACTCATGTTCCCCACCACCCCCAGCAGTGCAGGGGCACCCTCCACCAGGCCCCCACCCATGTCTCCAACCACCCCCACCCGTGCAGGGGCACCCTCCACCAGGCCCCCACCCATGTCTCCCACCACCCCCACCCCCCAGCACTGTGGGGCACCTGCCAGCAGGCCCCCACCAATGTCCAACCCATGTCTCCCACCACCCCCACCCCCCAGCAGTGCAGGGGCACCCTCCACCAGGCCCCCACCCATGTCTCCCACCACCCCCAGCCCCCAGCCACCAGGGGCACCCTCCACCAGGCCCCCACCCATGTCTCCCAGCACCCCCGCCCACCAGCACTGTGGGGCACCTGCCAGCAGGCCCCCACCCATGTCCAACTCATGTCCCCCACCACCCCCACCCCCCAGCACTGTGGGGCACCTGCCAGCAGGCCCCCACCCATGTCTCCCACCACCCCCACCCCCCAGCAGTGCAGGGGCACCCACCACCAGGCCCCCACCCATGTCTCCCAGCACCCCCACCCCCCAGCCACCAGGGGCAGCCTCCACCAGGCCCCCACCCATGTCTCCCAGCACCCCCACCCCCCAGCCACCAGCGGCAGCCTCCACCAGGCCCCCACCCATGTCTCCCACCACCCCCACCCCCCAGCACTGTGGGGCACCTGCCAGCAGGTCCCCACCCATGTCCAACTCATGTCTCCCACCACCCCCACGCCCCAGCAGTGCAGGGGCACCCTCCACCAGCCCCCACCCACGTCTCCCAGCACCCCCACCCCCCAGCACTGTGGTGCACCTGCTAGCAGGCCCACACCCATGTCCAATTCATGTTCCCCACCACCCCCACCCCCCAGCACTGTGGGGCACCTGCCAGCAGGCCCCCACCCATGTCCAACTCATGTTCCCCACAACCCCCACCCCCCAGCAGTGCAGGGGCACCCTCCACCAGGCCCCCACCCATGTCTCCAACCACCCCCACCCGTGCAGGGTCACCCTCCACCAGGCCCCCACCCATGTCTCCCACCACCCCCACCCCCCAGCACTGTGGGGCACCTGCCAGCAGGCCCCCACCCATGTCCAACTCATGTCTCCCACCACCCCCACCCCCCAGCAGTGCAGGGGCACCCTCCACCAGGCCCCACCCATGTCTCCCACCACCCCCAGCCCCCAGCCACCAGGGGCACCCTCCACCAGGCCCCCACCCATGTCTCCCACCACCCCCACCTCCCAGCAGTGCAGGGGCACCCACCACCAGGCCCCCACCCATGTCTCCCAGCACCCCCACCCCCCAGCCACCAGGGGCAGCCTCCACCAGGCCCTCACCCATGTCTCCCAGCACCCCACCCCCCAGCCACCAGGGGCAGCCTCCACCAGGCCCCCACCCATGTCTCCCAGCACCCCCACCCCCCAGCACTGTGGGGCACCTGCCAGCAGGCCCCCACCCATGTCCAACTCATGTCTCCCACCACCCCCACCCCCCAGCAGTGCAGGGGCAGCCTCCACCAGGCCCCCACCCATGTCTCCCACCACCCCCAGCCCCCAGTCACCAGGGGCAGCCTCCACCAGGCCCCCACCCATGTCTCCCACCACCCCCACCCCCCAGCACTGTGGGTCACCTTCCAGCAGGCCCACACCCATGTCCAACTCATGTTCCCCACCACCCCCACCCCCCAGCACTGTGGGGCACCTGTCAGCAGGCCCCCACCCATGTCCAACTCATGTTCCCCACCACCCCCAGCCCCCAGCAGTGCAGGGACACCCTCCACCAGGCCCCCACCCATGTCTCCCACCACCCCCACCCCCCAGCAGTGCAGGTCCACCCTCCACCAGGCCCCCACCCATATCTCCCAGCACCCCCACCCCCCAGCACTGTGGGGCACCTGCCAGCAGTCCCCCACCCATGTCCAACTCATGTCTCCCACCACCCCCACCCCCCAGCAGTGCAGGGGCACCCTCCACCAGGCCCCCACCCATGTCTCCCACCACCCCCAGCCACCAGGGGCAGCCTCCACCAGGCCCCCACCCATGTCTCCCACCACCCCCACCCCCCAGCACTGTGGGGCACCTGCCAGCAGCCCCCCACCCATGTCCAACTCATGTTCCCCACCACCCCCACCCCCCAGCAGTGCAGGGGCACCCTCCACCAGGCCCCCACCCATGTCTCCCACCACCCCCAGCCCCCAGCCACCAGGGGCAGCCTCCCCCAGGCCCCCACCCATGTCTCCCAGCACCCCCACCCCCCAGCACTGTGGGGCACCTGCCAGCAGGCCCCCACCCATGTCTCCCACCACCCCCACCCACCAGCAATGCAGGGGCACCCACCACCTGGCCCCCACCCATGTCTCCCAGCACCCCCACCGCCCAGCCACCAGGGGCAGCCTCCACCAGGCCCCCACCCATGTCTCCCAGCACCCCCACCCCCCAGCCACCAGGGGCAGCCTCCACCAGGCCCCCATCCATGTCTCCTACCACCCCGACCCCCCAGCACTGTGGGGCACTTGCCAGCAGGCCCCCACCCATGTCCAACTCATGTCTCCCACCACCCCCACCCCCCAGCAGTGCAGGGGCACCCTCCACCAGGCCCCCACCCATGTCTCCCACCACCCCCAGCCCCCAGCCACCAGGGGCAGCCTCCACCAGGCCCCCACCCATGTCCAACTCATGTTCCCCACCACCCCCACCCCCCAGCACTGTGGGGCACCTGCCAGCAGGCCCACACCCATGTCCAACTCATGTTCCCCACCACCCCCACCCCCCAGCACTGTGGGGCACCTGCCAGCAGGCCCCCACTCATGTCTCCCACCACCCCCACCCCCCAGCAGTGGAGGGGCACCCACCACCAGGCCCCCACCCATGTCTCCCAGCACCCCCACCCCCCAGCCACCAGGGGCAGCCTCCACCAGGCCCCCATCCATGTCTGCCAGCACCCCCACCCCCCAGCCACCAGGGGCAGCCTCCACCAGGCCCCCACCCATGTCTCCCAGCACCCCCACCCCCCAGCACTGTGGGGCACCTGCCAGCAGGCCCCCACCCATGTCCAACTCATGTTCCCCACCACTCCCACCCGCCAGCACTGTGGGGCACCTGCCAGCAGGCCCCCACCCATGTCCAACTCATGTTCCCCACCACACCCATCCCCCCAGCCACCAGGGGCAGCCTTCACCAGGCCCCCACCCATGTCTCCCAGCACCCCCACCCCCCAGCCACCAGGGGCAGCCTCCACCAGGCCCCACCGATGTCTCCCACCACCCCCACCCCCCAGCAGTGCAGGGGCATCCACCACCAGGCCCCCACCCATGTCTCCCAGCACCCCCACCCCCCAGCCACCAGGGGCAGCCTCCACCAGGCCCCCACCCATGTCTCCCAGCACCCCCACCCCCTAGCAACCAGGGGCAGACTCCACCAGGCCCCCACCCATGTCTCCCAGCACCCCCACCCCCCAGCACTGTGGGGCACCTGCCAGCAGGCCCCCACCCAAGTCCAAATCATGTCTCCCACCACCCCCACCCCCTAGCAGTGCAGGGGCACCCTCGACCAGGCCCCCACCCATGTCTCCCAGCATCCCCAGCCCCCAGCCACCAGGGGCAGCCTCCACCAGGCCCCCACCCATGTCTCCCACCACCCCCACCCCCCAGCACTGTGGGGCACCTGCCAGCAGGCCCACACCCATGTCCAACTTTTGTACCCCACCACCCCCACCCCCAGCACTGTGGGGCACCTGCCAGCAGGCCCCCACCCATGTCCAACTCATGTTCCCCACCACCCCCACCACCCAGCAGTGCAGGGGCACCCTCCACCAGTCCCCCACCCATGTCTCCCACCACCCCCACCCCCCAGCAGTGCAGGGGCACCCTCCACCAGGCCCCCACCCATGTCCCCCACCACCCCCACCCCCCAGCACTGTGGGGCACCTGCCAGCAGGCCCCCACCCATGTCCAACTCATGTCTCCCACCACCCCCACGCCCCAGCAGTGCAGGGGCACCCTCCACCAGGCCCCACCCATGTCTCCCACCACCCCCAGCCCCCAGGGGCACCCTCCACCAGGCCCCCACCCACGTCTCCCAGCACCCCCACCCCCCAGCACTGTGGTGCACCTGCCAGCAGGCCCACACCCATTTCCAATTCATGTTCCCCACCACCCCCACCCCCCAGCACTGTGGGGCACCTGCCAGCAGGCCCCCACCCATGTCCAACTCATGTTCCCCACCACCCCCAGCAGTGCAGGGGCACCCTCCACCAGGCCCCCACCCATGTCTCCAACCACCCCCACCCGTGCAGGGGCACCCTCCACCAGGCCCCCACCCATGTCTCCCACCACCCCCACCCCCCAGCACTGTGGGGCACCTGCCAGCAGTCCCCCACCAATGTCCAACCCATGTCTCCCACCACCCCCACCCCCCAGCAGTGCAGGGGCACCCTCCACCAGGCCCCCACCCATGTCTCCCACCACCCCCATCCCCCAGCCACCAGGGGCACCCTCCACCAGGCCCCCACCCATGTCTCCCAGCACCCCCGCCCACCAGCACTGTGGGGCACCTGCCAGCAGGCCCCCACCCATGTCCAACTCATGTCCCCCACCACCCCCACCCCCCAGCACTGTGGGGCACCTGCCAGCAGGCCCCCACCCATGTCTCCCACCACCCCCACCCCCCAGCAGTGCAGGGGCACCCACCACCAGGCCCCCACCCATGTCTCCCAGCACCCCCACCCCCCAGCCACCAGGGGCAGCCTCCACCAGGCCCCCACCCATGTCTCCCAGCACCCCCACCCCCCAGCCACCAGCGGCAGCCTCCACCAGGCCCCCACCCATGTCTCCCACCACCCCCACCCCCCAGCACTGTGGGGCACCTGCCAGCAGGTCCCCACCCATGTCCAACTCATGTCTCCCACCACCCCCACCCCCCAGCAGTGCAGGGGCACCCTCCACCAGGCCCCCACCCATGTCTCCCACCACCCCCAGCCCCCAGCCACCTGGGGCAGCTTCCACCAGGCCTCCACCCATGTCTCCCAACACCCCCACCCCCCAGCACTGTGGGGCACCTGCCAGCAGGCCCCCACCCATGTCCAACTCATGTCTCCCACCACCCCCACCCCCCAGCAGTGCAGGGGCACCCTCCACCAGGCCCCCACCCATGTCACCCACCTCCCCCAGCCCCCAGCCACCAGGGGCAGCCTCCACCAGGCCCCCACCCATGTCTCCCACCACCCCCACCCCCCAGCACTGTGGGGCACCTGCCAGCAGGCCCACACCCACGTCCAACTCATGTTCCCCACCACCCCCACCCCCCAGCACTGTGGGGCACCTGCAAGCAGGCCCCCACCCATGTCTCCCAGCACCCCCACCCCCCAGCACTGTGGGGAACCTGCCAGCAGGCCCCCACCCATGTCCAACTCATGTTCCCCACCACCCCCACCCCCCAGCAGTGCAGGGGCACCCTCCACCAGGCCCCCACCCATGTCTCCAACCACCCCCACCCATGCAGGGGCACCCTCCACCAGGCCCCCACCCATGTCTCCCACCACCCCCACCCCCCAGCACTGTGGGGCACCTGCCAGCAGGCCCCCACCCGTGTCCAACTCATGTCTCCCACCACCCCCACCCCCCAGCAGTGCAGGGGCACCCTCCACCAGGCCCCACCCATGTCTCCCACCACCCCCAGCCCCCAGCCACCAGGGGCACCCTCCACCAGGCCCCCACCCATGTCTCCCACCACCCCCACCTCCCAGCAGTGCAGGGGCACCCACCACCAGGCCCCCACCCATGTCTCCCAGCACCCCCACCCCCCCAGCCACCAGGGGCAGCCTCCACCAGGCCCTCACCCATGTCTCCCAGCACCCCACCCCCCAGCCACCAGGGGCAGCCTCCACCAGGCCCCCACCCATGTCTCCCAGCACCCCCACCCCCCAGCACTGTGGGGCACCTGCCAGCAGGCCCCCACCCATGTCCAACTCATGTCTCCCACCACCCCCACCCCCCAGCAGTGCAGGGGCAGCCTCCACCAGGCCCCCACCCATGTCTCCCACCACCCCCAGCCCCCAGTCACCAGGGGCAGCCTCCACCAGGCCCCCACCCATGTCTCCCACCACCCCCACCCCCCAGCACTGTGGGGCACCTTCCAGCAGGCCCACACCCATGTCCAACTCATGTTCCCCACCACCCCCACCCCCCAGCACTGTGGGGCACCTGCCAGCAGGCCCCCACCCATGTCCAACTCATGTTCCCCACCACCCCCAGCCCCCAGCAGTGCAGGGCCACCCTCCACCAGGCCCCCACCCATGTCTCCCACCACCCCCACCCACCAGCAGTGCAGGGGCACCCTCCACCAGGCCCCCACCCATATCTCCCAGCACCCCCACCCCCCAGCACTGTGGGGCACCTGCCAGCAGTCCCCCACCCATGTCCAACTCATGTCTCCCACCACCCCCACCCCCCAGCAGTGCAGGGGCACCCTCCACCAGGCCCCCACCCATGTCTCCCACCACCCCCAGCCCCCAGCCACCAGGGGCAGCCTCCACCAGGCCCCCACCCATGTCTCCCACCACCCCCACCCCCCAGCACTGTGGGGCACCTGCCAGCAGGCCACCACCCATGTCCAACTCATGTCTCCCACCACCCCCACCCCCCAGCAGTGCAGGGGCACCCTCCACCAGGCCCCCACCCATGTCTCCCACCACCCCCAGCCACCAGGGGCAGCCTCCCCCAGGCCCCCACCCATGTCTCCCAGCACCCCCACCCCCCAGCACTGTGGGGCACCTGCCAGCAGGCCCCCACCCATGTCTCCCACCACCCCCACCCACCAGCAATGCAGGGGCACCCACCACCTGGCCCCCACCCATGTCTCCCAGCACCCCCACCCCCCAGCCACCAGGGGCAGCCTCCACCAGGCCCCCACCCATGTCTCCCAGCACCCCCACCCCCCAGCCACCAGGGGCAGCCTCCACCAGGCACCCACCCATGTCTCCTACCACCCCGACCCCCCAGCACTGTGGGGCACTTGCCAGCAGGCCCCCACCCATGTCCAACTCATGTCTCCCACCACCCCCACCCCCCAGCAGTGCAGGGGCACCCTCCACCAGGACCCCACCCATATCTCCCACCACCCCCAGCCCCCAGCCACCAGGGGCAGCCTCCACCAGGCCCCCACCCATGTCCAACTCATGTTCCCCACCACCCCCACCCCCCAGCACTGTGGGGCACCTGCCAGCAGGCCCACACCCATGTCCAACTCATGTTCCCCACCACCCCCACCCCCCAGCACTGTGGGGCACCTGCCAGCAGGCCCCCACTCATGTCTCCCACCACCCCCACCCCCCAGCAGTGGAGGGGCACCCACCACCAGGCCCCCACCCATGTCTCCCAGCACCCCCACCCCCCAGCCACCAGGGGCAGCCTCCACCAGGCCCCCACCCATGTCTGCCAGCACCCCCACCCCCCAGCCACCAGGGGCAGCCTCCACCAGGCCCCCACCCATGTCTCCCAGCACCCCCACCCCCCAGCACTGTGGGGCACCTGCCAGCAGGCCCCCACCCATGTCCAACTCATGTTCCCCACCACTCCCACCCGCCAGCACTGTGGGGCACCTGCCAGCAGGCCCCCACCCATGTCCAACTCATGTTCCCCACCACACCCATCCCCCCAGCCACCAGGGGCAGCCTTCACCAGGCCCCCACCCATGTCTCCCAGCACCCCCACCCCCCAGCCACCAGGGGCAGCCTCCACCAGGCCCCACCGATGTCTCCCACCACCCCCACCCCCCAGCAGTGCAGGGGCATCCACCACCAGGCCCCCACCCATGTCTCCCAGCACCCCCACCCCCCAGCCACCAGGGGCAGCCTCCACCAGGCCCCCACCCATGTCTCCCAGCACCCCCACCCCCTAGCCACCAGGGGCAGACTCCACCAGGCCCCCACCCATGTCTCCCAGCACCCCCACACCCCAGCACTGTGGGGCACCTGCCAGCAAGCCCCCACCCAAGTCCAAATCATGTCTCCCACCACCCCCACCCCCTAGCAGTGCAGGGGCACCCTCGACCAGGCCCCCACCCATGTCTCCCAGCACCCCCAGCCCCCAGCCACCAGGGGCAGCCTCCACCAGGCCCCCACCCATGTCTCCCACCACCCCCACCCCCCAGCACTGTGGGGCACCTGCCAGCAGGCCCACACCCATGTCCAACTTTTGTACCCCACCACCCCCACCCCCAGCACTGTGGGGCACCTGCCAGCAGGCCCCCACCCATGTCCAACTCATGTTCCCCACCACCCCCACCACCCAGCAGTGCAGGGGCACCCTCCACCAGGCCCCCACCCATGTCTCCCACCACCCCCACCCCCCAGCAGTGCAGGGGCACCCTCCACCAGGCCCCCAGCCATGTCCCCCACCACCCCCACCCCCCAGCACTGTGGGGCACCTGCCAGCAGGCCCCCACCCATGTCCAACTCATGTCTCCCACCACCCCCACGCCCCAGCAGTGCAGGGGCACCCTCCACCAGGCCCCACCCATGTCTCCCACCACCCCCAGCCCCCAGCCACCAGGGGCACCCTCCACCAGGCCCCCACCCACGTCTCCCAGCACCCCCACCCCCCAGGACTGTGGTGCACCTGCCAGCAGGCCCACACCCATGTCCAATTCATGTTCCCCACCACCCCCACCCCCCAGCACTGTGGGGCACCTGCCAGCAGGCCCCCACCCATGTCCAACTCATGTTCCCCACCACCCCCACCCCCCAGCAGTGCAGGGGCACCCTCCACCAGGCCCCCACCCATGTCTCCAACCACCCCCACCCATGCAGGGGCACCCTCCACCAGGCCCCCACCCATGTCTCCCACCACCCCCACCCCCCAGCACTGTGGGGCACCTGCCAGCAGGCCCCCACCAATTTCCAACCCATGTCTCCCACCTCCCCCACCCTCCAGCAGTGCAGGGGCACCCTCCACCAGGCCCCCACCCATGTCTCCCACCACCCCCAGCCCCCAGCCACCAGGGGCACCCTCCACCAGGCCCCCACCCATGTCTCCCAGCACCCCCGCCCCCCAGCACTGTGGGGCACCTGCCAGCAGGCCCCCACCCATGTCCAACTCATGTCCCCCACCACCCCCACCCCCCAGCAGTGCAGGGGCACCCTAAACCAGGCCCCCACCCATGTCTCCCACCACCCCCAGCCCCTAGCCACCAGGGGCAGCCTCCACCAGGCCCCACCCATGTCTCCCAGCACCCCCACCCCCCAGCACTGTGGGGCACCTGCCAGCAGGCCCACACCCATGTCCAACTCATGTTCCTCACCACCTCCACCCCCCAGCACTGTGGGGCACCTGCCAGCAGGCCCCCACCCATGTCTCCCACCACCCCCACCCCCCAGCAGTGCAGGGGCACCCACCACCAGGCCCCCACCCATGTCTCCCAGCACCCCCACCCCCCAGCCACCAGGGGCAGCCTCCACCAGGCCCCCACCCATGTCTCCCAGCACCCCCACCCCCCAGCCACCAGCGGCAGCCTCCACCAGGCCCCCACCCATGTCTCCCACCACCCCCACCCCCCAGCACTGTGGGGCACCTGCCAGCAGGCCCCCACCCATGTCCAACTCATGTCTCCCACCACCCCCACCCCCCAGCAGTGCAGGGGCACCCTCCACCAGGCCCCCACCCATGTCTCCCACCACCCCCAGCCCCCAGCCACCTGGGGCAGCTTCCACCAGGCCTCCACCCATGTCTCCCAACACCCCCACCCCCCAGCACTGTGGGGCACCTGCCAGCAGGCCCCCACCCATGTCCAACTCATGTCTCCCACCACCCCCACCCCCCAGCAGTGCAGGGGCACCCTCCACCAGGCCCCCACCCATGTATCCCACCTCCCCCAGCCCCCAGCCACCAGGGGCAGCCTCCACCAGGCCCCCACCCATGTCTCCCACCACCCCCACCCCCCAGCACTGTGGGGCACCTGCCAGCAGGCCCACACCCACGTCCAACTCATGTTCCCCACCACCCCCACCCCCCAGCACTGTGGGGCACCTGCAAGCAGGCCCCCACCCATGTCTCCCAGCACCCCCACCCCCCAGCACTGTGGGGAACCTGCCAGCAGGCCCCCACCCATGTCCAACTCATGTCTCCCACCATCCCCACCCCCCAGCAGTGCAGGGGCACCCTCCACCAGGCCCCCACCCATGTCTCCCAGCACCCCCACCCCCCAGCCACCAGGGGCAGCCTCCACCAGGCCCCCACCCATGTCTCCCAGCACCCCCACCCCCCAGCCACCAGGGGCAGCCTCCACCAGGCCCCCTCCCATGTCTCCCAGCACCCCCACCCCCCAGCCACCAGGGGCAGCCTCCACCAGGCCCCCACCCATGTCTCCCAGCACCCCCACTCCCCAGCCACCAGGGGCAGCCTCCACCAGGCCCCCACCCATGTCTCCCACCACCCCCACCCCCCAGCACTGTGGGGCACCTGCCAGCAGGCCCCCACCCATGTCCAACTCATGTCTCCCACCACCCCCACCCCCCAGCAGTGCAGGGGCACCCTCCACCAGGCCCCCACCCATGTCTCCCACCACCCCCAGCCCCCAGCCACCCGGGGCAGCTTCCACCAGGCCCCCACCCATGTCTCCCAGCACCCCCACCCCCCAGCACTGTGGGGCACCTGCCAGCAGGCCCCCACCCATGTCCAACTCATGTCTCCCACTACCCCCACCCCCCAGCAGTGCAGTGGCAGCCTCCACCAGGCCCCCACCCATGTCTCCCACCACCCAAAGCCCCCAGCCACCAGGGGCAGACTCCACCAGGCCCCCACCCATGCCTCCCAGCACCCCCACCCCCCAGCACTGTGGGGCACCTGCCAGCAGGCCCCCACCCATGTCCAACTCATGTCTCCCACCACCCCCACCCCCCAGCAGTGCAGGGGCACCCTCCACCAGGCCCCCACCCATGTCTCCCAGCACCCCCACCCCCCAGCCACCAGGGGCAGCCTCCACCAGGCCCCCACCCATGTCTCCCAGCACCCCCACCCCACAGCCACCAGGGGCAGCCTCCACCAGGCCCCCACCCATGTCTCCCAGCACCCCCACCCCCCAGCACTGTGGGGCACCTGCCAGCAGGCCCCCACCCATGTCCAACTCATGTCTCCCACCACCCCCACCCCCCAGCAGTGCAGGGGCACCCTCCACCAGGCCCCCACCCATGACTCCCACCATCCCCAGGCCCCAGCCACCAGGGGCAGCCTCCACCAGGCCCCCACCCATGTCTCCCACCACCCCCACCCCCCAGCACTGTGGGGCACCTGCCAGCAGGCCCACACCCATGTGCAACTCATGTTCCCCAGCCAACATGTCATAACAATCTAGATCCCTGGTCCCTATGGTCAGCCTCCAAATGCAAAACACTCACCCGAGTATTGCATCCACCCACTCATAATTTGCAATTACATCACAGAACACCAATTGCAAGTTCCGAAACAAACACATTTCCCTCACATACACCCAATGGGTGTCAGTGAATCTCAAAACCCATATCATGAAATGCATGAAACCAATGAGATACCACACATTGAAGTTCACCCAAAAAAATATGTATTAAAGGAAACATAAATAGAATCAAAAATAAAGAAACAGAAATGTGAATGTACAAAAATTAAAAGAAGCATGTCCGTGAAAAAAAGCAAAACCAAAAATAAAATTCCAAAGTAATGGTGTCCAAAGTCACTGTCCACAAAACAAAATCCAATGGGAAATAAAAAAGAAAGCCATTGCTCCATGGTTAAAATGTGAAAAAAAAATACAATCCAACAGTGAACTATGTACATGGGAGCAAGCCAGGGTCCATTATCCCAACAAAAGAAAGGAAACCTATCTAACTACACTAACTAATAAAATAAACTATATACAAAAATGTGGCCAATGTCCGAAAGGTCGAAATAAAATCAAAACAAACATGAAACCTAACACTACCTACATAACTATGTACAAGGGCAGCGGGCTAGTTTGACGGCTCACTTGTGGATGTCCAGGGCCAGGGCATCATCGAACTCCTGCTCAATGTCCCGGAGGCGGTCCTCCTCCATGGCCCCGAGGGTCCGCAGGGCCGTGTCCACCTCCAAACCCCTGCGGATTGCCTCGAGGCACTCGGCCCGCCTCAGGGCCCTCCGCATGGAGTTCTCCGCCCTGACCATTGTGAGCCGTGCCTCTTCCGCCCGCTGCCGCTCCGCATCTATGGCGTGGCCCAACCGCTGCCACACGGAAGACACTCTCTGTCCTGGGTCCTCCTGCCCTCCGGCCGATGCCTGCCCCACCGATGTTCAAGGCCCCGAGCCTTCATGGCTCCCACCACGTTGCTGCTGCTGCTGTGCCTCTGCCCGTGCACTGCCTCCTGCTGCCTGCACATCCTCCGCCGGCAGGGGTGCAGTCGTTGATGTGGCCACCCCTGCTGGACGTCCGACTCCCAACTGTGGCAGGGATGCCTCCTCCACCAGCCTGGCCGCACCGTCAGAGGCAGCTCCACAAGGCAACCAGGTGACTGATGGGTGGGAAGATGGCACAGAGGACAACTGGCGCGTAGGGGGTCCAGTTGAGGAGGGGGTCGTAGCAAGCCCCATCATACGGAGGAATCTGGCCTGTGTGACCTGTCCCAGCAGGCTGACGTGGTCAACGAGCCATTCGAGATGACGTGCAGTCTCCTCATGAAAAGAATGCAGGTCATCTCGCATGGCCCGTTGACGCAACGCCACACCAGTTAGGACAGGCTCAACCCGGACCCGGATAGCCACGTCCGCAGGCAGAGGAAGGCCAGTTGACGTGAGCTCATCCCCTGCCTGAAAACGGGTCTGGACGTAGGCATCCCTGCTGGTGCAAGATGATGCAGGGACAGGATCAGGGACAGGATTGCACACAGGCACCTCCGCGGCAGCCTGTGCTGCCTCCTGTCCCTGGTCCTGCACTGCACCACTAGCACCAGTGGGATCCCCACCTCCAGACCCCGTCTCTGGTGCTTGCACGACCTCCTCCTCCACCAAACCCCCCACCAACCTGGATGACTCTGTGCCATCTTCCCCTGTTGTGCCCTGTGGGGTCCCAGCTGCCCCTTCTGCTGCCGAGGAGTCCAACTCCAACCTCTGCCTCTTGGACCTCCCCCCGGCAGCTGCGGCCTGGGACGCGGCACAGGACTCCTCACTCCCCGACGAGATCACAACATGGGAGGGGAGCCGGGCCTTGCGTCTCCGGCTGGCGGTGGGATCCCCGCCGCTGAGCTCCACAGCACCTTCTCCGCCCTCTTCATCAGTTGACGCTGCAGACAGGGAGAAACAAAACACAGGCATCAGGGCACTGTACAATGGAAACATACACACATGACAGTTGTACATGAGTGGCATTGGCAAACCTCAGACATGTCATCACAATCCACAACACACATGTCATTTCAACTCGCACACATGAGCCATACCACAGCCATATCGCAACTGCCAGCACCATCCATACACATACAACAGCATGAGCAGGCAAAGGTGAGCCAGACATCAAATGCAACACAGTAAGTGCACCACACATGTACACATACCACCACACTTGCATGCATGTGTACACCTCTGCCAAGTGTCGCAGTGTTCAGACGGGCATCCATGTCACATCTGCCAATCAGGCTTCCACATACCGCTGTCACATGCATCCATGTTGCATCACTGTTGCACCCTTGTCAAATACACACACATGCACATGTACACAGTGCTGATAAATGCAGCCGAAAACAACATACATGCGTGACATCACGGACATGTCTACTTACATACACATTCATCCAAACATGTGTGCCCACACTATTGCATTTGGCATGCAAGCCTACACACACACGCACCATCCATGTCTCACACATTCCAGCCCTCGCATGTGTTAGCCCCACGGCCCTGTACACCCCCACCCATACTCAACCCCATACAAACAGATGTGCAACCTGCACACTACTGAAATATCACCTCACGCACTGCTCACAATCAGGATGCATGTACACTTACCGCTTGACTCCAGACGGGTCTGCCTCTCAAGGACCTGTACGTGGAGCGCTGGGGATATGCGTTACAGGACCCTCATCTGTTCTTCCGACAAGTGGCCCCGGCACCCCTTGGCATCCGCTGCATTCAAGAGGCGCTGAGCCTTGTTCAGGGTCCTGGACCTGAAGTCCTCCCAGCGCTTCTTGGCATGTTGTAAGTCGCGGACTGCCACCCCCTCCGCGTTGATGGCAGTCACGATGTCAGTCCAGATCCGAGTCCGTCCTTCCTTGTCGGCGCGGGAACTTCCGAAGAGGGCATCATACTGCCCCAGGACTTGCTCCACCAGGACACCAACTTCGGTGGCACTGAAGCTGGTGCCCCTCTGCCTCTCTGGCCGCGGGTTGTCAGTGGTCTCAGATGGTTTTTGCCCCAACATGACAACCCCAGAGGCAGGATTGGGTGGGCAACTGGGTCCTGGGGCTGGGCTGTGGTGTGATGGAATCCCAGTCGGGAGTCTTCGGTTCCAGCAGAGGTGGTCACAGCAACAGCACCCCTGGCTGATGTGCAGGCAGCAAATGGCTGGGCACGTGGGCAGCAGGCAGTCAGGCAGCAGCAGATGGCAGGTGGGAGCGTGCTCGGGGCTTTGGGGGGCAGTAGTTTGTCCTTCTGGGCAGGAGCGTGGTCTTCCGTGTGCTTATGCGTGGCCAGCTTGATACGGAGTGATTTGGCACGTGAAAAATCTGCACGTCAGCGTGTAATTCGAGGAAAGGCCCTTAGCGCGTAAGCGTGTCTGCACGCATACGCATTTTCATTGGACAGAAGGCCCCTCAAGCGCAAGCGCCCCTGTGACGTGACGCGTACAGACGTGCATGGGCATTTCAGCGCGCGTGAAAAACTGCACGTCGGCGTGTAATACGAGGAAAGGCCCTTAGCGCGTATGCACGGCAGCACGCATATGCGATTTCATTGGACCAAAGGCCCTTAGCGCGTGAGCGCGTCTGTGACGTGACGCGCGCGGGTGTTTCCCTCATTGCAGGTGATGACAGAACACACGTGGATTTCCACCAATCGCGTGTGAAAGTTCCCGCACACCCCGGAACACACGTACCCAGGCTAATCGCGCGTGGAACTTCCCGCGCACTCCGAAACACACATACCCAGGCCAATCGCGTGTACGCTCACTCCCCTCCGATCACACGCGATGACACTCGGACGTACAGTCTTACTACGTATCCGAATACGGGAAACCCGCGCACGGCAAAAGACGTGCACAGGCGTCAACGCGTCAGCCCACACGAAGGCAGGCGGAGGCATCCCCGCGCACACCATAAAAGTGCGCGCAAACAACAAACGCGTATATACAGCTACGATGAATGCCCCATTTGTCGCTGCACTGATCGTGGGACACCGCAGGAGGAGGAGAATAGCCAGGGCACGCATTTTCGCACCACGGACAAGCCTTTTTGGGATGCCTGGCGACCAGGTCTACGGCAGGTATAGGTTTCCACCCCATATCATCCTAGACCTGGTCAGGGAGTGGGAAGATGACCCTACATCCCCCACCCTTTGCTCCCAAGCATTGAGCCCCTTGGAGAAGCTGCTCAATGTCCTGCATTTTTTGGCCACTGGGTCATTTCAGCGGACCACTGCCATAGTGGGGGGGGTCTCACAGGCCACGCAGTCACGCTGCCTACACCAGGTACTGGCAATCATGACATTGCGCCCCTCAGTCCGCAGGCACATATACATGCCCAGAACACCCGCAGAAAGGCAGGCCGTTGTCCTGGAATTTTTCAGGGTGGCACACTTCCCCAAAGTGCTTGGTGCCATAGATTGCACCCATGTGGCCCTACGTCCACCTAGGGCCACTGAGCACATCTACCGAAACCGCAAGCACTGCCATTCCATCAATGTACAGGTGGTATGTGATGCAAAGGGAATCATCACCTCTGTCTATGCAAACTACCCTGGCTCCACCCATGACAGTTTCATATACAGAATGTCCGCCCTGAGCCGGGCCCTGGAAACTGGGCAGCATGGTGACACATGGCTCCTAGGCCAGTACAAATGCCCTTGCACATGCATGCAAGTCACACACAGACAAATATCCAAACCCTAATAATCTCAACTATTATCACCTCCCCAGGGGACAGTGCCTACCCTCTGAGCAACCACATGATGACGCCAATCATGAACCCCACCACACCACCCCAGGTAAGATACAACGCCGCCCATATTGCAACCAGGGGCATAGTGGAGCGCACATTCGGAGTGCTCAAGTCACGGTTCCACTCCCTTGACTGCTCTGGTGGGCAACTACTCTATGCACCACCAGTAGTGTGCAGGATCATTGTGGCAGCATGTGTCCTGCACAATGTTGCAACACGGCAGGGCGTCCCGGTGGACATGGTGGTGCCCCCACATCCCCAACCGCAGGCACAGGCGCTGCCCATGGGAGGGGACAGGGCACGTGGCGAGGAAGCCTGGACCCAGCTTGTGGCCACATTTTTCACCTAAACTCCCACCCCTGCGGAGTGCACACAGGCCTGGCACATACCAGGTGACAATCGATGATGACAAAGAGACAGTCAATTGTCACAACCCTACTACCCTGAGATAGTTGCCATGGAAGTGCCACATCGTCTGCATCCCTAGCTACTTAAACACAAGCTATCCTGTGTGACCAAAAGGCACACATATGACATATGACATGATATGGCCCATACACAAGTATTTCAAGGCGCAATGAGGCAGGGAGGGGGGAACAAGGGAGGACAGACAACGGTACTACTAGGCCAGGTGTCATTGAGATCGTGCAAGTGCAGGGGTAGGGGGAAGGGAAAAGTGCAAGGGGAAGGGTGGGGGGGAGTCCAGTACAGGGGAAGTAGCCCAAAATAATAATACATAGGTCGGCTGGTGGCAACTGCAAAGGTAAGTGCAGACAAGTGCTGGGAAGGGAGGGCTGTAGGGATAGAGAGACAGTACTGCAGTGCAGGGGTTACCAGGGAGGCAGTGCAAGTGGAGAGTGGCTGGGCCAGGGACCGAGGTCGGTGAGAGTGGCCCAGTTGCAGCTCCTGTGCAGTTCCAGTGAAGAATTCTGCAAGGGAGAGGCAGAGAGTAAGCAGAAGCAAAGAGGAAGGTCTTGAGGTGCTTCCATAACTGGAGATGGTTCCCCTCAAGTTCAAGTCAGGCAGGAAGTCTGTTCCAGGGGAGGGCCCTGCCGTGGAGAGAAATCTACCCCCAGCTAGTTGCTCTGAGAAGCGGATGACCCTGACATGCAAGGTGTGCATCACACACACCTGCAAAGCAGGCCATGGCCATCACTGTCATGTCACTCAAACCCTCCCAAACATCAACATGACATGGCAAGCAATACCCATACACCAACACAGTAACGATAAGGTACACATTGCCATGTCCTAAATGTACAGTGGCATCAGACAATGATGCCTGACCCGGAATCAGATGAAATGACAGACCAACAAAATCTCCCACCCAAAATAAGTCATTTCCAAATGCATTACAACAGTCGTAGACGTAACATAACAATGAATGCCTGTCTACATGCACATTATGCATTGCAAAATCAACACTGCAGCTCATGTGTGCAGTGTCCTACTCCTGCAACACACTGCTCAGCGCACAGCACAGTGAACAGCCATTGTGTGTGATGCACACCCTGAGCATCACATCTAAGTGACAGACCACATCAAACATCAAAATAGGCATGTACTCGATCCATAATCGGTCACAGAACATGTGCTGCAGGGACACAGTGGGCACCAGAAGGCATACAGTGTACACGTGGATATGCAAGGGTGGGAGTACATGTAGTGCATCAGAGTGCAAGTGTGTGGTTCTGCAAGGACATGCACTCCACATATGCATGTGCACTCAAGTGACCATCAGTGTTCCCTACACATCACATGTGAACATTCACCATGTGTACACCCCAGCATGTCAAACCACAACTATCCCCTCGCACCCGAAAGGAAAACACAACACATGAACAGGCATTGATCAGCAGAACACAACATGTACATAGGATACCACCATTACAATGTCAGAGTTCCCATCACACTGCAGGGCAAGGCAACTATCAACAACAGCCCCCCCCTCACAAATGACCATGACCCACTGAACAACTGCACCTGGATCATGGAGCCTCCAACCCTCAATTCCACCTGGCCACAGGATCACCTTTACCCTTTGTCACCATCTCCCACCTTGTGTGTAAAAAAATGCCAGAACCCTCAGAATCCACACTCATTTCCAAAATCACAAAATCCAAGGCATAAAAACGAACCCGAACACCCTCCAGTAGATGACTGTAACGCTCACCTGATTCCCGCAGAGGCGCCGGTCTTGACTGGGTGAATGCCGTATCTTCAAAGGTGATGTGTAACACAAGGTTGGCTCTTTGGGCTGGACCTCTGTGCACTGTATGTCTGACTTGAAGAGTAAGATGTCTGCAGATAGAAAATATGGGATTAATGAACTGGGGTTATTGGGTGCTTCTCTCCTCTTCCCTTTCTCTTCTCCTGTAGAACCCCAAAGGTTAACGCCCTCACCTTAGGTAAGTGAACGCCGAGCTCTCCATCTGCCTCGGGGCAGGGTGCCGTAACCAGTTTCTTCACTGGATAAGGGTGCAGGCCTCTTGACCTCAGAGGACTGCTGTCCGTGGTTAACTGCACGAACGGTAAGTTCTGGGCACTTCAAATGTCTTAAAAGTCTTTTGTAATGATATCTCTTGTTTTGCAGGGTTCCGGCGATGGCGGATGGCGGGCTGATGAGATTTGAGGATCAAACCCGCGTGAGGAATAGAAGCGCCTGGAAGCACGTAAGTAAGCGCTTGTAGCCTGCTTCACGATGCGCACTAACTGTCCCTTTTATCTTGCAGGTACAAGTTCGGAGCTTTAGAGAAGCTGAAGGGTGCTGGAATACCCACTGGATTCGGCGTGGGAAGGAGTAATGGCACGTGAGTAATAAAGTTGCCCAATGTCTTTAAACGCACCTTCTTTTGTTTTTCAGATGCGGGATGCAGCGCCGAAGGCCTCCGGAGCGTGCGAAGAGTAGGTAAGCCTTTGTCTTTCAGGTGCTGGAATGCAGCGCGAGGCGTTGGTAACAGCCGATGGACCAGGTAAGAGATGCGCTGCCACTGAAGACCGTAGTGCTAACCTGTTCTTTCTTTGTCTTTACAGGTGCTGCTGAAGACTGGATTCCAGGATGGTAAGCCTTTGTTCCCTTAGGCCCAGGATCAGAAGCAGAAGACACGATGAGCGTTCTGCTGCAGAGAATGCAGAATAACACAAAGCAAGATTCATCCATCGGGTGTGGTTTAAATAGCCTCCTGTAGTGCTTAGGTGTCTCCTTCCACAGCCACGCCTAGGTACGAAAAGAGTTCCTGCTTTCCAGAAGAGTTCCAGTGTTCTGAACCTAGGGAGTGGCTCCTGCCCCACCCAACAGGAAAAGTAGTCCCAAACAGAAGAGGATCAGGGGTTCAACTGGCAGGTAAGTAAGCAGCATGGTCTGCTGCAGGTAAGTCCACCCAAGCATAATGAGCCCGGCGCTTCCAGCGCTGGGACTGGGCATCTTTATGAGCCTGGTGCCACTGGCGCCAGGACAGGGTCCAAAAGGTCCCAATTGGGACTGGCTGGCACTCGGAACCGGGGTTATGGGTCTGCTTCCAAGGGAGTCGGGCAAGTCCTGATCTTTTGGAAGCAGAGATCATGACAATGACTTGACGTAGCAGTACCTCACAAAGGCCAAGTACTACCACAATGATGCAACAACCAAGGTAGCACAGTAAAACAATGTCACAACAGGATGTGAACCATGTGTGGTACATAACATAGGATGATGCATCATGAACGGATGTGTATTGTCAAAGGTCCCGTGTACAGGCGCGGGAGTGTCACGAAACAACCACCCCCACCGTGGCCTGGGTGCCTGCAAGGTCAAACTCACACAGGCCCCTGAGACCCTGGTGGGGAAGGAGGTTCAGGGATATGCAGTCGGGACAGGTGTTGGCACACTGGCTAACTGGAATGAGTGGCAGGAGAGGGGAGGAGGAATGACACATGAAAGTAGGGAATGAACGAAAATGTACTACCTGCATGAACACATACACAATCCAAACAAACTTGGACATCATTGTTATGGCCTTCTGTAGTCCAGGCTCAGGAGTGGTATGAACCAACCACCCCCTCTAGGGTTTTGGCGCCTGCAAGTTCGGGGCTTACACAGGCATCCGCAACCCCAGCGGGGAAAGAGGGTTAGGGAACGTTGCTTGGATAGGTACGGGAATCAGGAACACCGGGTAGAGGGTACAGGGTTCAAAATTGCATAGGATTCCGGGTGATTAGGGGGAAAAAAACATACCAAATTGAATCACACATACATCCATGCATTAGTGCACCCCCCCAGCAAGCCTATGCAGAGCAGTTTGAAAGAAAAACAACAAGACACTTAGCTCTGGTTTTGAGTGCTGGCCTCCTGCCTGCGCAATCTCAGGTCCGTTTACAGGAGCTCTGCAATGCTGCAAAGAGAGCCACAGTCAACAACCTGTACGTGCCAATTACAGAAAAACACACCACCAAACATGCCCCATTGCAACAAACTACTCTACAAACAGACAATCTGGTGTAGATGATTCGTACCCATATATATCAGTACCCCTGTGACGGGTCATACACAGTCAATGCAGTAAGTCAGCCGCCGGTGGGTGCGTGGCAAATGGAACACCAATGTGTCACAATTCACACAACATGCAATGTTCCCTGTGTAAGCAGACAGACCCATATAGCAAGCCATGACTTCAGTGCAAGTTGCGTACCACCATGACCGAAACAAAGTTGGCAGTGCATTTATCATAAAGTACATGGAAATGGAATGCACTGCACCCGAGTATGTCCCTTGCTGTATGTCCCTGTGAGCTGCCCCTTTCCATGTCTCGGAAGGCTACATGGTTGATACAAGTGCCTCAATGGACCTTGGTGTACCGGAGGGTATGTGCCACTGCCCCTGCATGTGTCGCAGACAACCCTACTATCAACAGCCATCAGTCCACAAACACATCTGAGCTGCATTGTGTGCTTTAACATAAATATTCGTCTAAGCTCACCCTCAGTGCTGTGACTAAGCCTGCATGTGCAACTCGCCTGGTGCAAGCTTTGCTGTGTCGTGGCCCCCCTGTGTTGCTCACTTTGCCTGGAGTTCCTTGGAACATGTCAGCAGTTCTAGGATGTGGGTCTGCAATCACTGTGCCTCTGCTTGTGCACACATGTGCATGTGGACACCAACAAACGGGTCCAGATTTCCGTCGTCCAATGGGCCATGTCTGCTGGCAAAGGTGCTCTGGAGGCTCATCCCCCTGCAGAAAGGGCATGAAACACATGATTAATGCTTCAAAGTCATCTGTGTGTGTCTCATCAGGCATCTCATTACTTGACCATGTCAGAGAGTCACATCACAAATCACACCATCAGTCCGTCTTTCACATCCAAAGTGTGGTACACTATCTACAGCATGAATTGCAACAAGCACGTGTACAGGAAAGATATGAAACATACTACACAATGCATAGCAATCAATGTACACATTATTCATGACACACCCCATCTAGCAAAAGCCGAACAGTGGACAATGACACCAAAATCATCCCCACTAGGGGTGTCAACACAAGTCACACAGCACCAGACATGCCACAGATATGACAGTGCAAAGCCGTTGTGTAATATTCTGTAACACCGAACCATCGTTGCGAGCCCATGGATAAGGGAGGCAGGAGTGGCATATGTGAGTCAAGGACCCCAAGCAGCAAACACATACACAAGACAAGCATGAAGGGCCCAGCTGGAACAGACAGTGAATGCCTTCAAAAGCCACAAAGTACCGCACCGTCACATGAAACCACAATAGACTAGCAATTTTAAACTAAATCAACTATTAACTAATTGCACTAACTATGGAAAACCTACATTACCTATTTAAACTAACTATCAAACAAAAACGTAACTAACTAAACTAAAAGAAAAATCAAAAATGGCCACATACGACCCAGGGGGGAGGGGAGGCACCCAGGAGGGGGGAGGTACAGGGTGCTGCTCAACATCCACATGCGATGATGCTGAGCCAAAAAAAAAACCTCCATGGGCTCAACGCCTGCACAGCCCGACCTATGTGGGAGATAGATGGTCGTCCGAGTCTGGCTCATCCTGTAAAGGAGGACGTGGCACAGTAGCCTGGCCACGCCTAGCTGCAGCTTGCCCCTCGTTGGCAGCAAGTCTGCCGGACGGGTGAGCCTGGTTCTGTGTGGCGATGTGACATAGGTCTGCATGCAGAACCTCACGTGATACACGTGCTTCCTCTTGCAAGGTAGCACGTGTAACACAAAGTTCCTCCTGCAAGGCCTGGCTGGACAACCGCTGCACCTCCCGGCAAGCCTGTAGCTCAGCTGAGATCGTACGCTCAAGCTGTGCAAACCTCTCCGCTGCCTGCTGCCTCTGGGACATCATAAGGACACCCAGAGTGGATCTGAGGGAAGCATACTCCTCCCTCAGGGCATCCATGTGCGTCTCTGCGTGAGCAGCAATTGCTTGATGCAGAGACGACATTTCAGCCTGGCGTGCCCTGTCTGAGGCCGCCATGCCCAGCCTGAGCGAGCATGCCGTGGACCGTGCCGCCTGCTGCTGGAGAAGCACCTGCCTAGCAGGGGGGAGCACAGATCGGGCAACACGCTCCATGCTCTCAGTGATGTTCTCCATTGCTGCCCCCTGCCGTTCGGAATTGGCAGTCATGTCTTGCTCCCACTCAGTATACAGCGGTTGCGCGCAGCGACCGCGTTGCAGGGCTTGACCCCTGCGGGACCCAAGGACCGGGGGTCCTCTCTGTGTTGGCACCGCCTGCGGCTGCACGACTACATGCCCCCGTCGACGTGATGTCCCAGGCACATCAGTGACTGGTGTGGAGGGTGACCCTGCGTCCCGATCCACCATGGGCGGAGGAACCAAGACTGTCTGATCCCTCAGTGCAGGGGTCCCAGACAGAGGAGTGTCCACATCCGAATCACACACCCCTGACACATGGACTTGATGCTCATCCAACTCAACATGGACGTCAGAGTCGTCATCAAGGCTGGACTCATAGACAGCCAGAGACAAGATGGACTGCAGCACTTGGGGGTTTTCATGGCCTACCACCCCACGACCCCCACTAGTGCCGGGTTGATGTGGTGTTACCAACCCTGTGCTGGCATGACAACACCATCGTCCGCCTCCATTGCGTCATCACCTGAAAAATAGAGAGAAAAAAGGTCACTACACATGTCAGAAGCACACGACACACACACACACACCAACAGCAAAGGCATCCGGCAGACATGTGACACACAGCATATGACCTGGCATGCATGCTGGGTCTACTTTGAATAGCTTCTGTGATGAGACCTGTTGAAAGGTGGCAGTTTCCATGGAAGTGGGTCTATGCAGTGCAGAAAATGTGTACGCCACTCCTACATGTACAAGCACTCCATGGTGTGTGCCAGGAAATGTGAAGGCAGTGCAATGTCAAATTCACACATCACGTGCATTGTGCATTCCATGTGTACCATGTCTAGAAGCCAAGCACCCCTCCACCCCAGTACCAAAGCAGGGATGCCTAGCATGGTATCAAAAGGCTGACCATACACCTGTGTATTGACAGGCAGTGTTGACTGGCATCAACAACTTAATGTGATTCAAATTACAACACTGCAAATGATGCTGGGACAGTAGGCAGGACACATGATGAAAACTCCGGAGGCCGCCCACGTGTGAAGAAGACACAACAAGAGTTGTACAGAGTCATTGGCCATTGAACAGGCTGAGGCCTGTGAGCCACACAGATTGTCAGAGCCTAAACATGTGTGCAACGCAGGACTGAGCCACAGTTGACATGGGGAGGCCGATGAGATGGCAGGCAATGTATGTAACCAAGGACTCATCTTACAGTGATCATCCAGTCAAGGACACATAGGGGCATGCGTGCAATGCACATGGAGCATGAATGGGCACTCATGTCTCTGCGGGATTTCTGACCCATGCACAGTACAAGTGAGATACCCTGCATCGAGTACTAAGGCTGTACCACACGGCATATGTCTGGCAGTTTCTATGCTGGAAGTTAGCATCTACACAGGACACATGAACAAGAAACTACACATTGGCAAGATTGAAGCAGACCAGTGCAAAGGTGGAACTGGGGTGCAGAGTGGCGGAGGAGGGGCAAGGGAGCATGCCCACATGGAGTCCCGCATGCAGGCAGAGGAGACACGCATGACGGAAGCATTGCATTACTTACACATCAGAACCATGTACACATCACATGTAGCAGCAATCATGCACAACACATCCCACAAGTGAAACACACACGTCCTCAACAAACACGCATCAACACTCACTGGACTGGGCATCAAAGTCCAGCATCTCTCCCACTCCTTCGACCAATTCAGGTGGTATGAACTACGCAACGAGAGCCTCATGCGGAGTGAGTTCTTCCTCCTCTGGTGCAGGCCCACCGCCAGTCACCAGAGTCAAGTTGTAATTAGAGGCACGCTTAGCCTTAGTGCTGCGCTTGATGTCATTCCAACGCTTTTTGCACTCCTGCGCCGTGCGCACCTCATGGCCGAATGAACTGACATGTTCCGCAACATGCTTCCAGTGGGTGTCACGTTGGGCATCCGTAGTCTGACTATTGGCACCCACTAGCATGTCACGGCTGTGGCCCCGCACGTAGTCCACGAGGAAGTCCAGTTCCTGCTTACAGAAAGGCTTCTTCCTCGACGTGCAGGAGGTCGTGGCTGTGTGTGGGGTCCCAGCCTGTGCTGCAGGTGCAACCTTCCTCCTCTTGGACTGTGGCGCAGACCCTGGCTGGCTAATGCCGCCCTGACCAGTATGGCCAGTGGGTTCGGTGGATTGAGCCAAGGGAGTGGCAGGTGGAGGGATGACCAAAGGCCTGACTTGTGTCAGTGGCAGCTGGGTGCCCACTAATGGACCCTGCGCAGCAACATCAGCTGTGGCAGGGTCATTGACCTCAACGGTCCTGGTTGGCAGACTCACAACCGGGGTGCTGTTGGGTGCATCTGCCCCTGCACTTGCCAACACCCGGCTGTTGGGGGCAGCAGATGACATGACTGCCCCAGGGACATGTGTCTTGGTCTGAGCAGCCCGGCGTGCCCCTATGGTTTCCCCCCTGGCCTGTTGAAGATCTACCAAGGGCTCTTCAAGTGCCAACGCAGCCTGCGCTGGCAGACCCTGAGCCTGGGTGGCGGTGTCCACAGCAGCACCTGCAGCTATCACTACCCTTGGGCCCGTGGGAGTCGATGGAACGGACTGCCGGGTCGTACGGGTGCCAGTGCCAGATGCAGGAGCTGCATCCCCCGGAACCACAGGGGGTGGTGGCATGGCTGCACCGACACATGGCACAACATTGTGCTCAAGTGGCGCACCCCTGCCTCTTCCCCCTCTGTGGCTGCCCTGGACACCCTGGAGTCCCCCTACTCCCTGGTCACCATGGCCATGTCCCCGACCACGCCCGCCACAAGAAGGACGCCCAGCTGAGGCGCCCCTCACCTTTGGTGCCCTCCCAACCATGGCACAGATGTAGTAGTGCTGGCACAGATGGAGTGGTGCCAATGGGAGGTGTACACCACAATTGACCTGGGCAATTGGGGTGAAGGGGGTGGGAAGCAAGATGTTAACAGCCCCCCTGCACCTGCAAGGCTGTATGTGACCCCGGTGATGTGGTGATGGGTCACGCAACGCTCAGGCACCCCAATACTGCAGTAAAACCGTGCACGCAGCCCTGCAGCCTACGTGCGTGGATTCAACCTCCCGCAGTACGCGGTGGCACCCAGTAACACGAATAACACGTACGCGTGGGACACGCAGGCTACTATGACATCAAAAATGGGTGCGATACACAGGGGCACCCGCAGTGGGAAAAAGAGCGTGTGCGACTCACCGTCTGACTAGCGCGATGCAGAAAAACACGCGTAGCCAATACCCCCGCCAAAAGAAGAGATACGTCCTTGATAGCTGTGAAGTTGTGATGGCGCGCGAAACAACAGGAAGCAGCAACACACGTCGGTCTCCACAAAAGGCACGTACAGCGAACTGCTGGGCCCGCTCACCTTTAACCCGTGCTGAGGGAAACACACGCGCGCGTCAACTCACTTACGCGCATGGGCCCTTTCCCATGGTATTTCATGGGCATTTCAGCGCGCGTGAAAAACTGCACGTCGGCGTGTAATACGAGGAAAGGCCCTTAGCGCGTATGCACGGCAGCACGCATATGCGATTTCATTGGACCAAAGGCCCTTAGCTCGTGAGCGCGTCTGTGACGTGACGCGCGCGGGTGTTTCCCTCATTGCAGGTGATGACAGAACACACGTGGATTTCCACCAATCGCGTGTGAAAGTTCCCGCACACCCCGGAACACACGTACCCAGGCTAATAGCGTGTGGAACTTCCTGCGCACCCCGAAACACACGTATCCAGGCCAATCGCGCGTACGCTCACTCCCCTCCGATCACACGCGATGACACTCGGACGTACAGTCTTACTACGTATCCGAATACGGGAAACCCGAGCACGGCAAAAGACGTGCACAGGCGTCAACGCGTCAGCCCACGCGAAGGCAGGCGGAGGCATCCCCGCGCACAGCATATAAGTGCGCGCAAACAACAAACGCGTATATACAGCTACGATGAATGCCCCATTTGTCGCTGCACTGATCGTGGGACACCGCAGGAGGAGGAGAATAGCCAGGGCACGCATTTTCGCACCACGGACAAGCCTTTTTGGGATGCCTGACGACCAGGTCTACGGCAGGTATAGGTTTCCACCCCATATCATCCTAGACCTGGTCAGGGAGTGGGAAGATGACCTTACATCCCCCACCCTTTGCTCCCAAGCATTGAGCCCCTTGGAGAAGCTGCTCAATGTCCTGCATTTTTTGGCCACTGGGTCATTTCAGCGGACCACTGCCATGGTGGGGGGGGGTCTCACAGGCCACGCAGTCACGCTGCCTACACCAGGTACTGGCAATCATGACAGCGCGCCCCTCAGTCCGCAGGCACATATACATGCCCAGAACACCCGCAGAAAGGCAGGCCGTTGTCCTGGAATTTTTCAGGGTGGCACACTTCCCCAAAGTGCTCGGTGCCATAGATTGCACCCATGTGGCCCTACGTCCACCTAGGGCCACTGAGCACATCTACCGAAACCGCAAGCACTGCCATTCCATCAATGTACAGGTGGTATGTGATGCAAAGGGAATCATCACCTCTGTCTATGCAAACTACCCTGGCTCCACCCATGACAGTTTCATATACAGAATGTCCGCCCTGAGCTGGGCCCTGGAAACTGGGCAGCATGGTGACACATGGCTCCTAGGTCAGTACAAATGCCCTTGCACATGCATGCAAGTCACACACAGACAAATATCCAAACCCTAATAATCTCAACTATTATCACCTCCCCAGGGGACAGTGCCTACCCTCTGAGCAACCACATGATGACGCCAATCCGGAACCCCACCACCCCAGGTAAGATACAACGCCGCCCATATTGCAACCAGGGGCATAGTGGAGCGCACATTCGGAGTGCTCAAGTCACGCTTCCACTCCCTTGACTGCTCTGGTGGGCAACTACTCTATGCACCACCAGTAGTGTGCAGGATCATTGTGGCAGCATGTGTCCGGCACAATGTTGCAACACGGCAGGGCGTCCCGGTGGACATGGTGGTGCCCCCACATCCCCAACCACAGGCACAGGCGCTGCCCATGGGAGGGGACAGGGCCCGTGGCGAGGAAGCCCGGACCCAGCTTGTGGCCACATTTTTCACCTAAACTCCCACCCCTGCGGAGTGCACACAGGCCTGGCACATACCAGGTGACAATCGATGATGACAAAGAGACAGTCAACTGTCACAACCCTACTACCCTGAGATAGTTGCCATGGAAGTGCCACATCGTCTGCATCCCTAGCTACTTAAACACAAGCTATCCTGTGTGACCAAAAGGCACACATATGACATATGACATGATATGGCCCATACACAAGTATTTCAAGGCGCAATGAGGCAGGGAGGGGGGAACAAGGGAGGACAGACAACGGTACTACTAGGCCAGGTGTCATTGAGATCGTGCAAGTGCAGGGGTAGGGGGAAGGGAAAAGTGCAAGGGGAAGGGTGGGGGGGAGTCCAGTACAGGGGAAGTAGCCCAAAATAATAATACATAGGTCGGCTGGTGGCAACTGCAAAGGTAAGTGCAGACAAGTGCTGGGAAGGGAGGGCTGTAGGGATAGAGAGACAGTACTGCAGTGCAGGGGTTACCAGGGAGGCAGTGCAAGTGGAGAGTGGCTGGGCCAGGGACCGAGGTCGGTGAGAGTGGCCCAGTTGCAGCTCCTGTGCAGTTCCAGTGAAGAATTCTGCAAGGGAGAGGCAGAGAGTAAGCAGAAGCAAAGACGAAGGTCTTGAGGTGCTTCCATAACTGGAGATGGTTCCCCTCAAGTTCAAGTCAGACAGGAAGTCTGTTCCAGGGGAGGGCCCTGCCGTGGAGAGAAATCTACCCCCAGCTAGTTGCTCTAAGAAGCGGATGACCCTGACATGCAAGGTGTGCATCACACACACCTGCAAAACAGGCCATGGCCATCACTGTCATGTCACTCAAACCCTCCCAAACATCAACATGACATGGCAAGCAATACCCATACACCAACACAGTAACGATAAGGTACACATTGCCATGTCCAAAAATGTACAGTGGCATCAGACAATGATGCCTGACCCGGAATCAGATGAAATGACAGACCAACAAAATCTCTCACCCAAAATAAGTCATTTCCAAATGCATTACAACAGTCGTAGACGTAACATAACAATGAATGCCTGTCTACATGCACATTATGCATTGCAAAATCAACACTGCAGCTCATGTGTGCAGTGTCCTACTCCTGAAACACACTGCTCAGCGCACAGCACAGTGAACAGCCATTGTGTGTGATGCACACCCTGAGCATCACATCTAAGTGACAGACCACATCAAACATCAAAATAGGCATGTACTGGATCCATAATCGGTCACAGAACATGTGCTGCAGGGACACAGTGGGCACCAGAAGGCAAACAGTGTACACGTGGATATGCAAGGGTGGGAGTACATGTAGTGCATCAGAGTGCAAGTGTGTGGTTCTGCAAGGACATGCACTCCACATATGCATGTGCACTCAAGTGACCATCAGTGTTCCCTACACATCACATGTGAACATTCACCATGTGTACACCCCAGCATGTCAAACCACAACTATCCCCTCGCACCTGAAAGGAAAACACAACACATGAACAGGCATTGATCAGCAGAACACAACATGTACATAGGATACCACCATTACAATGTCAGAGTTCCCATCACAATGCAGGGCAAGGCCACTATCAACAACAACCCCCCCCTCACAAATGACCATGACCCACTGAACAACTGCACCTGGGTCATGGAGCCTCCAACCCTCAATTCCACCTGGCCACAGGATCACCTTTACCCTTTGTCACCATCTCCCACCTTGTGTGTAAAAAAATGTCAGAACCCTCAGAATCCACACTCATTTCCAAAATCACAAAATCCAAGGCATAAAAACGAACCCGAACACCCTCCAGTAGATGACTTGACGTAGCAGTACCTCACAAAGGCCAAGTACTACCACAATGATGCAACAACCAAGGTAGCACAGTAAAACAATGTCACAACAGGATGTGAACCATGTGTGGTACATAACATAGGATGATGCATCATGAACGGATGTGTATTGTCACAGGTCCCGTGTACAGGCGCGGGAGTGTCACGAAACAACCACCCCCACCGTGGCCTGGGTGCCTGCAAGGTCAAACTCACACAGGCCCCTGAGACCCTGGTGGGGAAGGAGGTTCAGGGATATGCAGTCGGGACAGGTGTTGGCACACTGGATAACTGGAATGAGTGGCAGGAGAGGGGAGGAGGAATGACACATGAAAGTAGGGAATGAACGAAAATGTACTACCTGCATGAACACATACACAATCCAAACAAACTTGGACATCATTGTTATGGCCTTCTGTAGTCCAGGCTCAGGAGTGGTATGAACCAACCACCCCCTCTAGGGTTTTGGTGCCTGCAAGTTCGGGGCTTACACAGGCATCCGCAACCCCAGCGGGGAAAGAGGGTTAGGGAACGTTGCTTGGATAGGTACGGGAATCAGGAACACCGGGTAGAGGGTACAGGGTTCAAAATTGCATAGGATTCCGGGTGATTAGGGGGAAAAAAACATACCAAATTGAATCACACATACATCCATGCATTAGTGTACCCCCCCAGCAAGCCTATGCAGAGCAGTTTGAAAGAAAAACAACAAGACACTTAGCTCTGGTTTTGAGTGCTGGCCTCCTGCCTGCGCAATCTCAGGTCCGTTTACAGGAGCACTGCAATGCTGCAAAGAGAGCCACAGTCAACAACCTGTACGTGCCAATTACAGAAAGACACACCACCAAACATGCCCCATTGCAACAAACTACTCTACAAACAGACAATCTGGTGTAGATGATTCGTACCCTTATATATCAGTACCCCTGTGACGGGTCATACACAGTCAATGCAGTAAGTCAGCCGCCGGTGGGTGCGTGGCAAATGGAACACCAATGTGTCACAATTCACACAACATGCACTGTGCCCTGTGTAAGCAGACAGACCCATATAGCAAGCCATGACTTCAGTGCAAGTTGCGTACCACCATGACCGAAACAAAGTTGGCAGTGCATTTATCATAAAGTACATGGAAATGGAATGCACTGCACCCGAGTATGTCCCTTGCTGTATGTCCCTGTGAGCTGCCCCTTTCCATGTCTCGGAAGGCTACATGGTTGATACAAGTGCCTCAATGGACCTTGGTGTACCGGAGGGTATGTGCCACTGCCCCTGCATGTGTCGCAGACAACCCTACTATCAACAGCCATCAGTCCACAAACACATCTGAGCTGCATTGTGTGCTTCAACACCAATATTCGTCTAAGCTCACCCTCAGTGCTGTGACTAAGCCTGCATGTGCAACTCGCCTGGTGCAAGCTTTGCTGTGTCGTGGCCCCCCTGTGTTGCTCACCTTGCCTGGAGTTCCTTGGAACATGTCAGCAGTTCTAGGATGTGGGTCTGCAATCACTGTGCCTCTGCTTGTGCACACATGTGCATGTGGACACCAACAAACGGGTCCAGATTTCCATCGTCCAATGGGCCATGTCTGCTGGCAAAGGTGCTCTGGAGGCTCATCCCCCTGCAGAAAGGGCATGAAACACATGATTAATGCTTCAAAGTCATCTGTGTGTGTCTCATCAGGCATCTCATTACTTGACCATGTCAGAGAGTCACATCACAAATCACACCATCAGTCCGTCTTTCACATCCAAAGTGTGGTACACTATCTACAGCATGAATTGCAACAAGCACGTGTACAGGAAAGATATGAAACATACTACACAATGCATAGCAATCAATGTACACATTATTCATGACACACCCCATCTAGCAAAAGCCGAACAGTGGACAATGACACCAAAATCATCCCCACTAGGGGTGTCAACACAAGTCACACAGCATCAGACATGCCACAGATATGACAGTGCAAAGCCGTTGTGTAATATTCTGTAACACCGAACCATCGTTGCGAGCCCATGGATAAGGGAGGCAGGAGTGGCATACGTGAGTCAAGGACCCCAAGCAGCAAACACATACACAAGACAACCATGAAGGGCCCAGCTGGAACAGACAGTGAATGCCTTCAAAAGCCACAAAGTACCGCACCGTCACATGAAACCACAACAGACTAGCAATTTTAAACTAAATCAACTATTAACTAATTGCACTAACTATGGAAAACCTACATTACCTATTTAAACTAACTATCAAACAAAAACTTAACTAACTAAACTAAAAGAAAAATCAAAAATGGCCACATATGACCCAGGGGGGAGGGGAGGCACCCAGGAGGGGGGAGGTACAGGGTGCTGCTCAACATCCACATGCGATGATGCTGAGCCAAAAAAAAAACCTCCATGGGCTCAACGCCTGCACAGCCCGACCTATGTGGGAGATAGATGGTCGTCCGAGTCTGGCTCATCCTGTAAAGGAGGACGTGGCACAGTAGCCTGGCCACGCCTAGCTGCAGCTTGCCCCTCGTTGGCAGCAAGTCTGCCGGACGGGTGAGCCTGGTTCTGTGTGGCGATGTGACATAGGTCTGCATGCAGAACCTCACGTGATACACGTGCTTCCTCTTGCAAGGTAGCACGTGTAACACGAAGTTCCTCCTGCAAGGCCTGGCTGGACAACCGCTGCACCTCCCGGCAAGCCTGTAGCTCAGCTGAGATGGTACGCTCAAGCTGTGCAAACCTCTCCGCTGCCTGCTGCCTCTGGGACATCATAAGGACACCCAGAGTGGATCTGAGGGAAGCATACTCCTCCCTCAGGGCATCCATGTGCGTCTCTGCGTGAGCAGCAATTGCTTGACGCAGAGACGACATTTCAGCCTGGCGTGCCCTGTCTGAGGCCGCCATGCCCAGCCTGAGCGAGCAGGCCGTGGACCGTGCCGCCTGCTGCTGGAGAAGCACCTGCTTAGCAGGGGGGAGCACAGATCGGGCCACACGCTCCATGCTCTCAGTGATGTTCTCCATTGCTGCCCCCTGCCGTTCGGAATTGGCAGTCATGTCTTGCTCCCACTCAGTATACAGCGGTTGCGCGCGGCGACCGCATTGCAGGGCTTGACCCCTGCGGGACCCAAGGACCGGGGGTCCTCGCTGTGTTGGCACCGCCTGCGGCTGCACGACTACATGCCCCCGTCGACGTGATGTCCCAGGCACATCAGTGACTGGTGTGGAGGGTGACCCTGCGTCCCGATCCACCATGGGCGGAGGAACCAAGACTGTCTGATCCCTCAGTGCAGGGGTCGCAGACAGAGGAGTGTCCACATCAGAATTACACACCCCTGACACATGGACTTGATGCTCATCCAACTCAACATGGACGTCAGAGTCGTCATCAAGGCTGGACTCATAGGCAGCCAGAAACAAGATGGACTGCAGCACTTGGGGGTTTTCGTGGCCTACCACCCGACGACCCCGACTAGTGCCGGGTTGATGTGGTGTTACCAACCCTGTGCTGGCATGACAACACCATCCTCCGCCTCCATTGCGTCATCACCTGAAAAATAGAGAGAAAAAAGGTCACTACACATGTCAGAAGCACACGACACACACACACACCAACAGCAAAGGCATCCGGCAGACATGTGACACACAGCATATGACCTGGCATGCATGCTGGGTCTACTTTGAATAGCTTCTGTGATGAGACCTGTTGAAAGGTGGCAGTTTCCATGGAAGTGGGTCTATACAGTGCAGAAAATGTATACGCCACTCACTACCTACATGTACAAGCACTCCATGGTGTGTGCCAGGAAATGTGAAGGCAGTGCAATGTCAAATTCACACATCACGTGCATTGTGCATTCCATGTGTACCATGTCTAGAAGCCAAGCACCCCTCCACCCCAGTACCAAAGCAGGAATGCCTAGCATGGTATCAAAAGGCTGACCATACACCTGTGTATTGACAGGCAGTGTTGACTGGCATCAACAACTTAATGTGATTCAAATTACAACACTGCAAATGATGCTGGGACAGTAGGCAGGACACATGATGAAAACTCCGGAGGCCGCCCACGTGTGAAGAAGACACAACAAGAGTTGTACAGAGTCATTGGCCATTGAACAGGCTGATGCCTGTGAGCCACACAGATTGTCAGAGCCTAAACATGTGTGCAACGCAGGACTGAGCCACAGTTGACATGGGGAGGCCGATGAGATGGCAGGCAATGTATGTAAACAAGGACTCATTTTACAGTGATCATCCAGTCAAGGACACATAGGGGCATGCGTGCAATGCACATGGAGCATGAATGGGCACTCATGTCTCTGCGGGACATCTGACCCATGCACAGTACAAGTGAGATACCCTGCATCGAGTACTAAGGCTGTACCACACGGCATATGTCTGGCAGTTTCTACGCTGGAAGTTAGCATCTACACAGGACACATGAACAAGAAACTACACATTGGCAAGATTGAAGCAGACCAGTGCAAAGGTGGAACTGGGGTGCAGAGTGGCGGAGGAGGGGCAAGGGAGCATGCCCACATGGAGTCCCGCATGCAGGCAGAGGAGACACGCATGACGGAAGCATTGCATTACTTACACATCAGAACCATGTACACGTCACATGTAGCAGCAATCATGCACAACACATCCCACAAGTGAAACACACACGTCCTCAACAAACACGCATCAACACTCACTGGACTGGGCATCAAAGTCCAGCATCTCCCCCACTCCTTCGACCAATTCAGGTGGTATGAACTACGTAACGAGAGCCTCATGCGGAGTGAGTTCTTCCTCCTCTGGTGCAGGCCCACCGCCAGTCACCAGAGTCAAGTTGTAATTAGAGGCACGCTTAGCCTTAGTGCTGCGCTTGATGTCATTCCAACGCTTTTTGCACTCCTGCGCCGTGCGCACCTCATGGCCGAATGAACTGACATGTTCCGCAACATGCTTCCAGTGGGTGTCACGTTGGGCATCCGTAGTCTGACTGTTGGCACCCACTAGCATGTCACGGCTGTGGCCCCGCACGTAGTCCCCGAGGAAGTCCAGTTCCTGCTTACAGAAAGGCTTCTTCCTCGACGTGCAGGAGGTCGTGGCTGTGTGTGGGGTCCCAGCCTGTGCTGCAGGTGCAACCTTCCTCCTCTTGGACTGTGGCGCAGACCCTGGCTGGCTAATGCCGCCCTGACCAGTATGGCCAGTGGGTTTGGTGGATTGAGCCAAGGGAGTGGCAGGTGGAGGGATGACCAAAGGCCTGACTTGTGTCAGTGGCAGCTGGGTGCCCACTAATGGACCCTGCGCAGCAACATCAGCTGTGGCAGGGTCATTGACCTCAACGGTCCTGGTTGGCAGACTCACAACCGGGGTGCTGTTGGGTGCATCTGCCCCTGCACTTGCCAACACCCGGCTGTTCGAGGCAGCAGATGACATGACTGCCCCAGGGACACGTGTCTTGGTCTGAGCAGCCCGGCGTGCCCCTATGGTTTCCCCCCTGGCCTGTTGGAGATCTACCAAGGGCTCTTCAAGTGCCAACGCAGCCTGCGCTGGCAGACCCTGAGCCTGGGTGGCGGTGTCCACAGCAGCACCTGCAGCTACCACTACCCTTGGGCCCGTGGCAGTCGATGGAACGGACTGCCGGGTCGTACGGGTGCCAGTGCCAGATGCAGGAGCTGTCTCCCCCGGAACCACAGGGGGTGGTGGCATGGCTGCACCGACACATGGCACAACACTGTGCTCAAGTGGCGCACCCCTGCCTCTTCCCCCTCTGTGGCTGCCCTGGACACCCTGGAGTCCCCCTACTCCCTGGTCACCATGGCCACGTCCCCGACCACGCCTGCCACAAGGAGGACGCCCAGCTGAGGCGCCCCTCACCTTTGGTGCCACAGTTGACATGGGAGGTGTACACCACCATTGACCTGGGCAATTGGGGTGAAGGGGGTGGGAAGCAAGATGTTAACAGCCCCCCTGCACCTGCAAGGCTGTATGTGACCCCGGTGATGTGGTGATGGGTCACGCAACGCTCAGGCACCCCAAAACTGCAGTAAAGCCGTGCACGCAGCCCTGCAGCCTACGTGCGTGGATTCAACCTCCCGCAGTACACAGTGGCACCCAGTAACACGAATAACACGTACGCGTGGGACACGCAGGCTACTATGACATCAAAAATGGGTGCGATACACAGGGGCACCCGCAGTGGGAAAAAGAGCGTGTGCGACTCACCGTCTGACTAGCGCGATGCAGAAAAACACGCGTAGCCAATACCCCCGCCAAAAGAAGAGATACGTCCTTGATAGCTGTGAAGTTGTGATGGCGCGCGAAACAACAGGAAGCAGCAACACACGTCGGTCTCCACAAAAGGCACGTACAGCGAACTGCTGGGCCCGCTCACCTTTAACCTGTGCTGAGGGAAACACACGCGCGCGTCACCTCACTTACGCGCATGGGCCCTTTCCTCGTATTACACGCGGACGTGCAGTTTTCCACGCGCGCTTACGCGCATGGGTCCTTTCCTCGTATTGCACGCGGATGTGCAGTTTTTCACGCGCGCTTACACACATGGGCCCTTTCCTCGTATTACACGCGGACGTGCAGTTTTCCACGCACGCTTACGCGCATGGGCCCTTTCCTCGTATTGCACGTGGACGTGCAGTTTTTCACGCGCGCTTACGCGCATGGGCCCTTTCCTCGTATTGCACGTGGACGTGCAGTTTTTCACGCGCGCTGAAATGCCCATGCATGTCTGTACGCGTCACGTCACAGGGGCACTTGCGCTTGAGGGGCCTTCTGTCCAATGAAAATGCGTATGTGTGCAGACGCGCTTACGCGCTAAGGGTCTTTCCTCGAATTACATGCTGACGTGCAGATTTTTCACGTGCCAAATCACTCCGTATCAAGCTGGCCACGCGTAAGCACACGGAAGAACATGCTCCTGCCCAGAAGGCCGAACTACTGCCCCCCAGAGCCCCGAGCATGCTCCCACCTGCCATCTGCTGCTGCCTGACTGCCTGCTGCCCACGTGCCCTGCCATTTGCTGCCTGCACATCAGCCAGGGGTGCTGTTGCTGTGACCACCCCTGCTGGAACTGAAGACTCCCGACTGGGATTCCATCGCTCCACAGCCCAGCCCAAGGACCCAGTTGCCCACCCACTCCTGCCTCTGGGATTGTCATGTCGGGGCAAACACCATCTGAGACCACTGACAACCCCCGGCCAGAGAGGCAGAGGGGCACCAGCTTCAGTGCCACCGAAGTTGGTGTCCTGGTGGAGCAAGTCCTGGGGCAGTATGATGCCCTCTTCGGAAGTTCCCGCGCCGACAAGGAAGGACGGACTCGGATCTGGACTGACATCGTGACTGCCATCAACGCGGAGGGGCAAGAAGCGCTGGGAGGACTTCAGGTCCAGGACCCTGAACAAGAGGCGCCGGGGCCACTTGTCGGAAGAACAGATGAGGGTCCTGGAACGCATATCCCCAGTGCTCCATGTCCAGGTCCTTGAGAGGCAGACCCGTCTGGAGTCGAGCGGTAAGTGTACATGCATCCTGATTGTGAGCAGTGCGTGTGGTGATTTTTCAGTAGTGTGCAGGTTGCACATCTGTTTGTATGGGGTCGAGTATGGGTGGGGATGTACAGGACCGTGGGGCTAGCACATGCGAGGGCTGGAATGTGTGAGACATGGATGGTGCTTGTGTGTGTAGGCTTGCATGCCAAATGCAGTTGTGTGGGCACACATGTTTGGTGAATGTGTATGTAAGTAGACATGTCCGTGATGTCACGCATGTATGTTGTTTTCGGCTGCATGTATCAGCACTGTGTACATGTGCATGTGTGTGTATTTGACAAGGGTGCAACAGTGATGCAACATGGATGCATGTGACAGCGGTATGTGGAAGCCTGATTGGCAGTTGTGACATGGATGCCCGTCTGAACACTGCAACACTTGGCAGAGGTGTACACATGCATGCAAGTGTGGTGGTGTGTGTACATGTGTGGTGCACTTCCTGTGATGTCTGGCTCACCTTTGCCTGCTCATGCTGTTGTATGTGTATGGATGGTGCTGGCAGTTGCGATATGGCTGTGGTATGACTCATGTGTGTGAGTTGAAATGACATGTGTGTTGGGGATTGTGATGACATGTCTGAGGCTTGCCAATGCCACTCATGTACAACTGTCATGTGTGTATGTGTCCATTGTACAGTGCCCTGATGCCTGTGTTTTGTTTCTCCCTGTCTGCAGCGTCAACTGATGAAGAGGGCAGAGAAGGTGCTGTGGATCTCAGCGGCGGGGATCCCACCGCCAGCCGGAGACACAAGGCCCGGCTCCCCTCCCATGTTGTGATCTCATCGGGGAGTGAGGAGTCCGGTGCCGCGTCCCAGGCCGCAGCTGCCGGGGGGAGGTCCAAGAGGCAGAGGTTGAAGTTGGACTCCTCGGCAGCAGAAGGGGCAGCTGGGACCCCACAGGGCCCAACGGGGGAAGATGGCACGGAGTCATCCAGGTTGGTGGGGGTTTGGTGGAGGAGGAGGCCGTGCAAGCACCAGAGACGGGGTCTGGAGGTGGGGATCCCACTGGTGCGAGTGGTGCAGTCCAGAACCAGGGACAGGAGGCAGCACAGGCCGCCGCGGAGGTGCCTGTGTGCAATCCTGTCCCTGATCCTGTCCCTGCATCATCTTGCACCAGCAGGGATGCCTACGTCCAGACCCGTTTTCAGGCAGGGGTTGAGCTCACGTCAACTGGGCTTCCTCTGCCTGCGGACGTGGCTATCCGGGTCCGGGTTGAGCCTGTCCTAACTGGTGTGGTGTTGCGTCAACGGGCCATGCGAGGTGACCTGCAGTCTTTTCATGAGGAGACTGCATGTCATCTCGAATGGCTCGTTGACCACGTCAGCCTGCTGGGACAGGTCACCCAGGCCGGATTCCTCCGTTTGCTAGGGCTTGCTACGACCCCCTCCTCAACTGAACCCCCTACTCGCCAGTCGTCCTCCGTGCCATCTTCCCACCCATCAGTCACCTGGGTGCCCTGTGGAGCTGCCTCTGACGGTGCGGCCAGGCTGGTGGAGGAGGCATCCCTGCCACAGTCGGGAGTCGGACGTCCAGCAGGGGTGGCCACATCAACGACTGCACCCCAGCCGGCGGAGGATGTGCAGGCAGCAGGAGGCAGTGCACGGGCAGAGGCACAGCATCAGCAGCAACGTGGTGGGAGCCATGAAGGCTCGGGGCCTTCAACATCGGTGGGGCAGGCATCGGCCGGAGGGCAGGAGGACCCAGGACAGAGAGTGTCTTCCGTGTGGCAGCGGTTGGGCCACGCCATAGATGCGGAGCGGCAGCGGGCGGAAGAGGCACGGCTCACAATGGGCAGGGCGGAGAACTCCATGCAGAGGGCCCTGAGGCGGGCCGAGTGCCTCGAGGCAATCCACAGGGGTTTGGAGGTGGACACGGCGACGGCCCTGCGGACCCTCGGGGCCATGGAGGAGGACCGCCTCCGGGACATTGAGCAGGAGTTCGATGATGCCCTGACCCGGGACATCCACAAGTGAGCCGTCAAACTAGCCCGCTGCCCTTGTACATAGTTATGTAGGTAGTGTTAGGTTTCATTTTTGTTTTGATTTTATTTGGACCTTTCGGACATTGGCCACATTTTTGTATATAGTTTATTTTATTAGTTAGTGTAGTTAGATAGTTTTCCTTTCTTTTGTTGGGATAATGGACCCTGGCTTGTTCCCATGTACATAGTTCACTGTTGGATTGTATTTTTTTTCACATTTTAACCATGGAGCAATGGCTTTCTTTTTTATTTCCCATTGGATTTTGTTTTGTGGACAGTGACTTTGGACACCATTACTTTGGAATTTTATTTTTGGTTTTGCTTTTTTTCACGGACATGCTTCTTTTAATTTTTGTACATTCACATTTCTGTTTCTTTATTTTTGATTCTATTTATGTTTCCTTTAATACATATTTTTTTGGGTGAACTTCAATGTGTGGTATCTCATTGGTTTCATGCATTTCATGATATGGGTTTTGAGATTCACTGACACCCATTGGGTGTATGTGAGGGAAATGTGTTTGTTTCGGAACTTGCAATTGGTGTTCTGTGATGTAATTGCAAATTATGAGTGGGTGGATGCAATACTCGGGTGGGTGTTTTGCATTTGGAGGCTGACCATAAGGACCAGGGATCTAGATTGTGATGACATGTTGGCTGGGGAACATGAGTTGCACATGGGTGGGGGCCTCCTGGCAGGTGCCCCACACTGCTGGGGGGTGGGGGTGGTGGGAGACATGGGTGGGGGCCTGCTGGCAGGTGCCCCACAGTGCTGGGGGGTGGGGGTGGTGGGAGACATGGGTGGGGGCCTGGTGGAGGGTGCCCCTGCACTGGTGGGGGTGGGGGTGCTGGGAGACATGGGTGGGGGCCTCCTGGCAGGTGCCCCACAGTGCTGGGGGGTGGGGGTGGTGGGAGACATGGGTGGGGGCCTGGTGGAGGGTGCCCCTGCACTGCTGGGGTGTGGGGGTGGTGGGAGACATGGGTGGGGGCCTGGTGGAGGGTGCCCCTGCACTGCTGGGGGGTGGGGGTGGTGGGAGACATGGGTGGGGGCCTGGTGGAGGGTGCCCCTGCACTGCTGGGGGGTGGGGGTGGTGGGAGACATGGGTGTGGGCCTGCTGGCAGGTGCCCCACAGTGCTGGGGGGTGGGGGTGGTGGGGAACATGGGTGGGGGCCTAGTGGAGGGTGCCCCTGCACTGCTGGGGGGTGGGGGTGGTGGGAGACATGAGTTGGACATGGGTGGGGGCCTGCTGGCAGGTGCCCCACAGTGCCGGGGGGTGGGGGTGCTGGGAGACATGGGTGGGGGCCTGGTGGAGGCTGCCCCTGGTGGCTGGGGGGTGGGGGTGCTGGGAGACATGGGTGGGGGCCTGGTGGAGGCTGCCCCTGCACTGCTGGGGGGTGGGGGTGGTGGGAGACATGGGTGGGGGCCTGGTGGTGGGTGCCCCTGCACTGCTGGGGGGTGGGGGTGGTGGGAGACATGGGTGGGGGCCTGCTGGCAGGTGCCCCACAGTGCTGGGGGGTGGGGGTGGTGGGAGACATGGGTGGGGGCCTGGTGGAGGCTGCCCCTGGTGGCTGAGGGGTGGGGGTGGTGGGAGACATGAGTTGGACATGGGTGGGGGCCTGCTGGCAGGTGCCCCACAGTGCTGGGGGGTGGGGGTGGTGGGAGACATGGGTGGGGGCCTGGTGGAGGCTGCCCCTTTTGGCCGGGGGGTGGGGTGGTGGGAGACATGGGTGGGGGCCTGGTGGAGGCTGCCCCTGGTGGCTGGGGGGTGGGGGTGCTGGGAGACATGGGTGGGGGCCTGGTGGTGGGTGCCCCTGCACTGCTGGGAGGTGGGGGTGGTGGGAGACATGGGTGGGGGCCTGTTGGCAGGTGCCCCACAGTGCTGGGGGTGGGGGTGGTGGGAGACATGGGTGGGGGCTTGGTGGAGGGTGCCCCTGCACTGCTGGGGGGTGGGGGTGGTGGGGAACATGAGTTGGACATGGGTGGGGGCCTGCTGGCAGGTGCCCCACAGTGCTGGGGGGTGGGGGTGGTGGGGAACATGAGTTGGACATGGGTGTGGGCCTGCTGGCAGGTGCCCCCCAGTGCTGGGGGATGGGGGTGGTGGGAGACATGGGTGGGGAACTGGTGGAGGCTGCCCCTGGTGGCTGGGGGCTGGGGGTGGTGGGAGACATGGGTGGGGGCCTGGTGGAGGGTGCCCCTGCACTGCTGGGGGGTGGGGGTGGTGGGAGACATGAGTTGGACATGGGTGAGGGCCTGCTGGCAGGTGCCCCACAGTGCTGGGGGGTGGGGGTGCTGGGAGACATGAGTGGGGGCCTGGTGGAGGCTGCCCCTGGTGGCTGGGGGGTGGGGGTGCTGGGAGACATGGGTGGGGCCTGGTGGAGGCTGCCCCTGCACTGCTGGGGGGTGGGGGTGGTGGGAGACATGGGTGGGGGCCTGGTGGTGGGTGCCCCTGCACTGCTCGGGGGTGGGGGTGGTGGCCGACATGGGTGGGGGCCTGCTGGCAGGTGCCCCACAGTGCTGGGGGGGTGGGGGTGGTGGGAGACATGGGTGGGGGCCTGGTGGAAGCTGCCCCTGGTGGCTGGGGGGTGGGGGTGGTGGGAGACATGGGTGGGGGCCTGGTGGAGGGTGCCCCTGCACTGCTGGGGGGTGGGGGTGGTGGGAGACATGGGTGGGGGCCTGGTGGTGGGTGCCCCTGCACTGCTGGGGGGTGGGGGTGGTGGGAGACATGAGTTGGACATGGGTGGTGGCCTGCTGGCAGGTGCCCCACAGTGCTGGGGGGTAGGGGTGGTGGGAGACATGGGTGGGGGCCTGGTGGAGGCTGCCCCTGGTGGCTGGGGGGTGGGGGTGGTGGGGGACATGGGTGGGGGCCCGGTGGAGGGTGCCCCTGCACTGCTGGGGGGTGGGGGTGGTGGGGAACATGAGTTGGACATGGGTGTGGGCCTGCTGGCAGGTGCCCCACAGTGCTGGGGGGTGGGGGTGATGGGAGACATGGGTGGGGGCCTGGTGGAGGGTGCCCCTGCACTGCTGGGGTGTGGGGGTGGTCGGAGACATGGGTGGGGCCTGGTGGAGGGTGCCCCTGCACTGCTGGGGGTGAGGGTGGTGGGAGACATGGGTGGGGGCCTGGTGGAGGCTGCCCCTGGTGGCTGGGGGTTGGGGGTGCTTGGAGACATGGGTGGGGGCCTGGTGGAGGCTGCCCCTGGTGGCTGGGGGGTGGGGGTGCTGGAAGACATGGGTGGGGGCCTGGTGGTGGGTGCCCCTGCACTGCTGGGGGGTGGGGGTGGTGGGAGACATGGGTGGGGGCCTGCTGGCAGGTGCCCCACAGTGCTGGGGGGTGGGGCTGGTGGGAGACATGGGTGGGGGCCTGGTGGAGGGTGCCCCTGCACTGCTGGGGGGTGGGGATGGTGGGGAACATGAGTTGGACATGGGTGGGGGCCTGCTGGCAGGTGCCCCACAGTGCTGGGCGGTGGGGGTGGTGGGGAGCATGAGTTGGACATGGGTGTGGGCCTGCTGGCAGGTGCCCCACCGTGCTGGGCGGTGGGGGTGGTGGGGAGCATGAGTTGGACATGGGTGTGGGCCTGCTGGCAGGTGCCCCACAGTGCTGGGGGGTGGGGGTGGTGGGAGACATGGGTGGGGGCCTGGTGGAGGCTGCCCCTGGTGGCTGGGGGCTGGGGGTGGTGGGAGACATGGGTGGGGGCCTGGTGGAGGGTGCCCCTGCACTGCTGGGGGTTGGGGGTGGTGGGAGACATTTGTTGGACTTGGGTGGGGGCCTGCTGGCAGGTGCCCCACAGTGCTGGGGGGTGGGGGTGCTGGGAGACATGGGTGGGGGCCTGGTGGAGGCTGCCCCTGGTGGCTGGGGGGTTGGGGTGCTGGGAGACATGGGTGGAGGCCTGGTGGAGGCTGCCCCTGCACTGCTGGGGGGTGGGGGTGGTGGGAGACATGGGTGGGGGCCTGGTGGAGGCTGCCCCTGGTGGCTGGGGAGTGGGGGTGCTGGGAGACATGGGTGGGGGCCTGGTGGAGGCTGCCCCTGGTGGCTGGGGGCTGGGGGTGGTGGGAGACATGGGTGGGGGCCTGGTGGAGGCTGCCCCTGGTGGCTGGGGGGTGGGGTGGTGGGAGACATGGGTGGGGGCCTATTGGAGGCTGCCCCTGGTGGCTGGGGGTGCAGGGGGACATGCATTGGTGGGCAGTAGTGCAAGTTAATATGTGGGTTGGCTGGGGGTCATGGCCATGGTGGATGGGGTGCCTGCAGGACATGTGCAGGGTAGGCCTCTGTGGTGTGAGCCACCTGCAGGGGCCGTGGGGGGTGTAGAGGGTACACCTGGGAGGACCCACACGTGCAATTCACTTGTGGTGCTCCTCGCGCACCCCTGTAATACATGTACCCTGATTGAATCGCGTGTGGAACTTCCCGCGCACCCCTGAAATGCGCGTACCCTGCTCGCACGGGCCCAATCGCGTGTGGAACTTCCCACGCACCCCTGAAATACACGTGCCCTGATGAAATCGCATGTGGAACTTCCCGCGCACCCCTGGAATACACGCACCCTGCTGATGTCGCGTGTGAAACTTCCCCCGCACCACGAAATACACGTACCCTGATGAATTCGCGTGTGGAACTTCCCGCGCACCCCTGAAATACACCTGCCCTGCTGATTTCGCGTGTGAAACTTCCCACACACCCCGAAATACACGTACCATGATGAAATCGCGTGTGGAAATTCCCGCGCACCCCTGAAATACACGTACCTTGATGAAATCGCGTGTGGCACTTCCCGCGCACCCCTGAGATACGCGTACCCTGCGGAAATCGCGTGTGGAACTTCCCGCGCACCCCTGAAATACGCGTACCCTGCTCGCACGGGGCCAATCGCGTGAGGTACTTCCCGCGCACCCCAGTGATACACGTAGCCCGCTTGCCGTGCTGGTACAGGGTTAGCGCAGGCCTTTGCGCTGGATTGGGTATATTGATGGCTTTTCCCTGCGCGAGAGGCGTTCTTGGGGGCGTAACTGGCGCTGCTGCAGGGTCGCTGCGCCACTGTGCGCCACGGCTGGTTTTGGTGGCTGGAATCCATGAATACGCTGTGCGCGGAAATGGATTTTAGCGCACGCGGCTGGTGCAGGGATTCGCACACGCACACTGTGCGCCAGCCGCGTGCGCCGCTTGTGCACTGAATTCTATGAATTACCCCCTCTGTGTCAATCTCCAAGATGCCCAGCCATTGGATCATTTAGCAAGTTGGGTGCTGAGACAAAATCATTGCCATGTACTGAAGAACGCTCACCAATATTACATTTCTTTTAGGGCTGTACTCTTCTTGATCAAGTGTATTATTTGGATTACTTGGGAGGTAGGCTAGGTAACAATGCTAGGTAACACTGCTAAGTAATAATGCGGAATGTGGGCACAAGTCCTGCAAAAGTATATAATTTTAGTCAGGCAAGTGGGAGGTGTCTCAAGTTTTTCAAGACAATATGGAGGGTGTGGGGGGGTTAAGGCCTTCTGACAAAGCCTGAGCAGTAGCAGAAACCCATTATGCTGCTGACCTTTGGCCTTATAGTTATTGTTCATCTGTAAAGGATCTGAAGATAGGTTTTTGGAGCAAATATTGGGACTCCCTCTATGTAAACCGATAATCGGGCTGTTACTCCAGTTGAAAATATAGCTACGCTGAAACTATTTCTTCACTCTCTCAGGATTTAGAAACCCCCTTGGGCCCCTCTTTGGTAAAACACAAGGCACTGAGAGGTCGACTTCCCCTGCTAGGTGCTAGATCACGTTCCTGGATTATTAATGTGAGGCATACGCTCTGTGGTGTAAATATACCTCCGTTTTTGTATAATGCAGTGATCAGGACGGCAACCAGGGACGTCATTTGGGGGTCGCCAGAGGTCGTAACTGCGACCTCTGAGGTCTCCCTTGCGACCTCTGTGGTCACCCTTGCGACCTCTAGAAAAAAAAAATGTTTTTTTTTAAACTTTTTTTTTTTTGTAATGCAAGCTCATGGGCTGTGGCCAGCACCATGTGGCTCTTTAGTTTTGGAGTGGCTGGCTTTCTTGTTAAAGCCCCTTAAAAAAAGAAGAAAAAGAAGAAAAGGATTGACACAAGTCTAACACTTTCAGCACTGACCCTAAATAAGAAAGATTAGGAATACCAAATAAAGTCTTTCTGGAATTCTATACAATAATTGATACTCATTAAAGGTTTATTTCAGGCACACTTCAGTGGGTGAGTCACTGATTTAGTCTGTTCTTAAGCGTAAGTGCTATATAACAACACATCATCATTTGGTCATGGTGCTTGCATTCACAGTAATTTGGTAATATGGGCCTATACACACTGATCTTAACGATACATATGGCGATCCATTCTTGTATGAAATGTACATCACATTATAGTGATATCGTAACCATATTTTTGTAGTGTACAATGCTATGCGATAGCACTTCCTGTTTTGTCAACGGGTGAAAGGTCGCGTTCCATCGCATCCCGCGATATCACTTCGGGGTGGGATCAAATGACATCACTTCCTGTGATATCACCCGGGGTCAAGGGTCGTGTGATGTCACTTCCGCTACCCATGGCATTTTGGTGAAATGACGTCCCTGACGGCAACTCGAGTGGATAAGCAGCAACAAACCGAGTAGCCCATTCATACATTATTTGGAGATTACGATCACTCAGGCACCGGAGGAATACCTGGAAGCACGAGCTCCCGCATATGAAAGAGCATTTTATGGATTTATTTAATTGCTTCTTATATAATGCCTCGGGGTTCAAACCTCTGTTGCTCTGTGTGAGCAGCGCTCAGCCCCTGTGCTATCCTCAGTTCATTGCATATTACATATTGCCTGGGCATTCTCCCCATTCCCTCCTTCCTAGTTCATTAGAATGGACACGACCAGTTGAATGATTTTTGCCCAGCCTGCGAAGGGGTGAGATAAAATATGGCTCATTTCTTATGATTTTGCCCACTTTCTTTGAAACCATACAAGCATTGGTTGTTACGGATCCTGAGACATATCAGATGAAGAACAACCGGATGTTACATTTATATGTTGATCTTTGCTCAGTTAAGTTTTTGAGTGTAACCTTGTAAGAAAGAGCAACGTTTTTTACAATCATTATTGGTGAAGGCAATTAGTGTTTAAAATGTTGATACATTGAATTTATTGCTAATATTAATATTTACTGACCATAATTGTGATATGAATCTGTTCTTAGAAACTTAGAAATTACTTTGGAACGCTTATGCTGCAAAAGCGGCCTTAGACCACTAGCTGCCCGATTACACTTAACTGCTTTCACCAAGGCCCTCGATTTGCACACATGGCAAGGCTGTCCATAATCAAACTATTCCCAAACATGTGCTTAATTTAGTGAATAAGGTAAAGTCCACATGGGCTAGCTACCTCCTAAAAAGCACTGCACACTCTCGGATGTTGCATCTTGGCAAATAACCCATTCTCTGTTCAGCCTTCTTAAAAGAAAGCGGTTTTAGACTTGTTTAAATGCAGAACTACATTTGGAGGCCAAAGCAAGTGTATGGGCTTACTTGCCTTTTTCACATTTAAACTTTATTATCATATTTTCCTTCTTCTGTGTCCATAACTGTAGTGTTGGGACCGGTAATGATACTCCGGAGCTGGGTTAATTATAGTAACAAGGCTTGGGTATTTATTTAAGTGTATAAATATAATATATTGGGAAAGAGGAGGGAGTTTGCCCATCAACGCCCCAGCTGGGAAACATTGTCATTCAACTTGCATTCGGATTCCAGCACTGGAGCTCGGAACTCGTGCTCGCTCCACTAGCATGGAAGCCAGGCAGGAAACCATCATATGGCCAGGCACGTGTCTTCCAGAGTAGCACAAATGCTACACATCCCCCTTCCTTATAATGTTCAGCAAAAAAAACACAATTGTCCTAGACAATCAGACAAATGTCACACATAGTCCTCCATGCGTTTAGGTGTGCGATAAATTCTTCCCCATCTGGACTTGCAGGCAGTATCTCTGGAAGATGCTGGCAAGGTAACAACTTCAGATTAGTTTGGACAAACTTTTAGATACACATTCGGTACACCCTTTGCCCTGGACACTTTTCTCATACTTTTCACTCCAACATCATTGCCTCGAAAGTTCATTCCCTCACCCGTCTCCTTCACGCAAAAACCAACATCCTCACCACCACTGCCATATTTGCTGTCACTCCATACCCATACCCTCTCAACATTCCAAATCCTTCTATCTTCCGTTCTGACAGCAAGTTTGAATGCCTCTATGACTCTGATTGGCCTAGACCATTTACACAGACTTTCTCTAAGGGCAGGAGGAAGATAAATCCTAAACAATTTTCCCACAACAGTATCCTTATCATACTTTTCAGAATGTCTTCTCCCATCATGGATCAATTTGTTCTTCCATTGCACATCTCTGATCTTATCACATACAGTCCCAAAATCTTTTTCCACCCCATTTCCTTTGTTGTCTAACCGCAATGGAACTAATTTTGTGTTAGCCTTCGTCCCTCTACTTAACTCAAAGGGGGAAAGACCTTTGGTGGAATGCGGTGTAAAACCGTGTGCCACTATCCTCTCCTTAACTGCTTCCTCCCAGTTCATCCCATTGGACCATGGCATTCTAATGGTCTCTTTCAATATCTTGTTAAAGCTTTCTACTGTTTCATTAGTCTGAGGGTGGTATATAGCACTTTTTTGCGTTCAATAGAATATTTATTGCAGAAATCCACCATCTCTTTAGATTTGAATTGCGTACCATTGTCGGTCAAGATGCTCCCTGGGTACCCTTCTCTCTCACAGATAACAGACAGAAATTCAATCACAGTCTTCCCAGTAATACTTGGTGCAATCAAAGCTTCCACCCACCTAGTGCGGAGATCAATAACAACCAAGCGAAATTTCTGCACTCCATTGCTACTTACAGGACCTAAAATATCCAAGCCCAAATCCTTCCCTACTTTACTTGGAATCTCAGTAATCACCATAGGTTGTTTCACACCCACACAATTCTTTTCACTATTACTGCAAAGGATACAGTCCCTAATGTAGCGTTCTATTTTCAGATCACATCCGGGCCACCAGAAATCATTTCTTATTCTTTGTTGGGTTTTTATTTTTCCCTGGTGGCCTTCATGCCCAAGTTCAATCACTCTCCGGCGTAAACTTGAAGGTGGAATTATTTTATCTCCTCCCATAATGAATTTGTCGTTTACATGTAATTCATCAGCAACAGACCAATACACCATCACGTTCGCTTCTTCAAACTTTGCTTTGTTCCATGGACCTTGGCTGTTGAGTAGTTCCTTCAAACATTTAAATGTTTCATCATCTTTTTCAGCATTATCCCATTCCATCTTCGAAATCGATGCTGCCTCTATGCTCAACACAACTTCCATGTCATCCTCCCCATCCATGATTTCAGAAATATTGGTAAGGCGGGACAGACAATCAGCTGTAATGTTCTTAACTCCCGGCACGAAACGTACCGTGCAATTATATTCTTGAAGAAGCATCACCCACCTCCTGATTCTATTGGATACTTTGTCTAATCCCTTTGACATGATAACATGGACCAAAGGTTTATGATCTGTGCGAAATTCTACTTCACTGCCCCATATGAAACTTCTGATTTTTCAGCTGTCCATTTTATCGCTAATGTCTCTTGCTCAATGGCAGCATACAATCTTTCAGCTCCCTTGAGTAACCACAATGTGAATGCACTCAATACTTCTCGCCCATTATCTTCTTGCGTGATAACAGCTCTGAGGCCTATATTACTAGCATCAGTAGTAATGATGGTTTTCTTTTCACTGCAGAAATTCTTCAATGCTGGTGCCATAGCTATTTCAGATTTTATGAAGTTAAACTCTTCCTCGCAATCACCGTTCCAATCAAAGTTTTTCTTTTTGAGCAATTCTTGCAAAGGGACGGTGTGTAGCGCACCTCTTCTTTATTGCAAGGTCTGGGCATCCTTTTTATGGTGTTCACTAATTGAGGCTTGGGTGTTATGCCATCAGCAGAGATCTTGTGTCCTAGATATTCTATTTTCGAGCAATTAATTTTACACTTATCCCTGCTCAGAGTCATCCCAGCTTTGTATAACTTCTCACACACATATTTAAGTCTCTCATCATGTGACATTTGATTGTCAGCATATATTAAGATGGCGTCTTGAAAACATATTACTCCAGGTGCTCCTTTGAACAAATTTTGCATTATCTTCTGGAACACTGATGCAGCGGACACCAGTCCGAATGGCATCCTCTTGAATTGATAAAGGCCGTCTGGCCTAACAAAGGCAGTGAGATGTCTGGAACGCCTATATAATTTAACTTGGTAATATGCTGAGGTCAAATCCAGGGTAGAAAAGAAACTTGACGGCCCAATTGTAAAGATTCATTCTTGCATGTTTGGGAGAGGATGTCTGTCAGGGACAACACACTTGTTTAGCTCCTGCATATCCACACAAATTCTGAGTTTCCCTGATTTCTTCCTAATGACCACCAACCGCAAGACCCATTCACTGGTGTCAATACCTTCAATAATTCCTTGATCTTCCATCCCTTTTATCTCCTTTCTGACTTCATCACGCATGGACAAAGGCACATTCCTTAATTTTTGGGCCACTGGAACATGATCAGGTCTTAATTGTATTTCATGCACGTAACCCTGAAGGCATCCGACGCCGTCACGAAACACAGCTTGCATGAAACCAATGGTGTTTCCCTTTGCTGCATCATGACTGTTCTCAGACTTACTCACATCATTGTTGATGGCAAAGACAGATTCGTCCGCAGTAGAGTCTAATTTCACTTGTAGTTTACTTTGATGAGTCCAACTCAATAGCAGTGTTTTGCCTACACTAGTGATGTATACTTTGCCTTTGGCTTTCCTATCTTTAAATTTTAACTTGCCCCAGAACCAACCTATCGTATCAATCCTTACACCACCATAAGCTCTGGGGTTGATGTTGGTTTCGTGTAGATATTCATGCTTTGCTCTGTTCCATAAATGTTGCAGTAACAATGTGTATTTCGCACCGGAGTCTATCAACATGTTCATTTCTACTCCATCAACAGAAACCTTAACCGTGGGACTTTCTGAACTTCTTCATCATCATCACCCGTTATGAGAAACACACATTCTTCACCTTCTTCTCCACAACTGTGGCCACTGTCTGAGTTGCCTCCTATACAATTAGTGGAAGTAGTGCAAAATCTGCAGCACCTCGAATAATGATCCTTCCCTTTGCATCTGCTTCATATGATTTTTAAAGCCGGGCATTCTGGGTCATCGGCCCAGTGATTGGTGCTGTCCCACCTATAACACCTCCCTTGGCATCTTCTTCTCGGATTTACAGATTGTTTACCAGGACTGTCCTTCCTGGTGCTGACATGTGAAGTTCCTTTCTGGTTGATTCTGCACTTCCCCTTAGCAGACTGTTGTGGCTTGTACTGTCTGCCTGACATTTTTCGTTTGACAGAGGCATTATTAATCATAGATACGGACTCAGCTTCTTCAGTTAGATTGCAGGTTACCTTAGCGGTTCTCATGTTATTAGTTTCAACTTGAATACATTTCATCTTGTTTTCTAATTCTTTTACACACTCTTCGGTGTGTTCTACTTCCTTCGCTACTCGAAGCACTGTATCTAGAGAGGAATCAATTTCTGACCAAAGTTTCTCTCTTACTTTTGCACTCCTGCACTCCAGCATAAACTGGTCCCTTAGTCTTTCATCGAGTTATTCGTTGAAGTTGAATGACTTGGCAAGTTTCCTTAATGGAGTGATACATTTCTCAACACTTTCTCCCTCCTCTTGTGTTCTCTTGCCAAACTTGTACCTTTCCAAAATAATACTTATTTTCTTCTCAAAGTGTTTATCGATCTTCTTGACTGTGCGTTCATATTCATTAATGTGGGTATCTTCCTCTGTTGATAGTTCTGGCAGGGTTTCATGTTTTTCTTGACCAGCTGGGCCTAAACAGTGTAATAATAGCGATTTCCTCTTTTCTGCACTACAATTTGGGCCACAAACCACTCCAGCATAGTGTTCAAAGGACTTGATCCACCTTTTCCATGGAATACTAGGCTCACTAGCATCAGCAATGTGTACTGAATTGTCCCTCAATCTGTTTACCACTAGCGTATTTCAACATACGATCATCTATTGAATGCTGCAATTGTTGCCTTTATATATTATAACTTTGTTCAGTATACTCTCTTCAGAAATCAGTCGATTGTGCCAAACAACGTGTACTGGATTATTATTATTATTTTTTTACAATTTGCTTATCACAAATCTCTTTCAATATAAGATCGTGTGGCCACAACACGACATGGAGCAGGGGCGTGTGTGTAGCTTTAACAGCAACTCATCACGGAAAACGTGATGAATACATTAATCGCAAGCAAAGTAACGCGCTTGCGCGTATGCCAGCAAAAGAGGAAAAAGAGACGAGCAGGAGGAAAGCACTGCTGCGTAGATTGGCTTGGTGGACGTGAATGGAGCATAATGGCAGTATGAAAGGGAGAGCCAGGACAGCTACACATCTCGAATCGAGGCATTAAACCTTACACACAAGGATTGCGCACGACGCACGTTATCTCCGAAGAAGTCCGCCCGGGGCCGCTGCAACGCTCGGGCATGAGCGGAGCGGCTCCAGATATAGGCAATACAGCAGGCGGTGGCACACAGGTGAGAGTAATCCTCGTCGCCAGTTGTAGTATTGGGACCGGTAATGATACACTGACGCTGGGTTAATTATAGTTACACGGCTTGGGAATTTATTTAAGTGTATAAATATAATATATTGGGAAAGAGGAGGGAGTTTGCCCACCAACGTCGCAGCTGGGAAACGTTGTCATTCAACTTGCATTCGGATTCCAGCCCTGGAGCTCAGAACTCGTGCTCTCTCCACTAGCACGGAAGTCAGGAAGGAAACCATGATATGGCCAGGCAGGTGTCTTACAGAGTAGCACGCCGCGGTAAAGATAAGTGGGGTGGGGGTTGGAGTATTGTGGGGGAAAGTGAGCTATCAGATCACTGAGCCACGTCGTAATTGCCGTCAACATTTTCATCAGCACAATTACGGGCGTTGCAGTGATGATATAGATTTGTATCTATGTTAGCCCCCACTGTTTCCAGAGAACTAGCAAAGTGAGTTTGCCTGTCATTGGATCCAAGAAATGCTCAGTTACCAGTATTGGACAGGAGGGAGAACATTTTCCTTCACTGCTCTCCTACGCTCTTCAGGGGGGAATCGTCCCTGAAGCATGGTATGATTGCTGGTGTTTGGTAGGGTCCTATTAAGCAGGAACCAGAAATGATCTATTGTTCAACCCAAATTCTGTCTGAAGAACAACAAAGTGTCTCTAGGTCAGATATGTCTCTCAAGGAAATTGACAAACTCACACAATTAGTGAAGATTTAGTTGATGTTTTTCCCGTTCCAGTTTTTACCCACATTTTAAACACCATGTATAAGGGTCATGATACCTTACAATATGAAGTCGGTGAAGCTAGGAAACATTTGAAAGAATTGTCATCTAAAATATCCTTTCTAGATGGCTTCATCATGGCTACAGCAAAATTCCCTAACTTTGACTCAGGGACGGGGGTCCACAGTGAGAATAATTTTGTTAAGACTAAAATTGCAAACAATGTGGTGCCCTTTGTGAAGGTTGAGGTTTTGATTGTGGAAGCCAACAGTGTTGTGGGGATTCGTGATATGGTATTGGTGGTCACCCCGTAGACCTCACCAAAAGTTTTCAAAAGTAGTCAAAAAGGAGTGTACACTGGTGCAAGAAATAATGCAGTTTTATGCAGGGCCCCAAATGCAGCGGTGACAGCAAATTCAAACAGATCGTGGACCAGAACTGCATGAAAATGTGCTGTCAAAGAAACGACCCTACACTACGAACTTTTATTATAAACAAAATAATCAGCATTTGCCATTGTATGACTTAAAAGTATCTCCCCACATGTTTGATTGGATCTTGCACTTTTGAACTTATATATAAAAACATATATTGGGTTTGCGGACCTTCCCACACCACCCTCAATTATCTCCTGTGACGTCACAATCCATTCCTCATTCTCACAACACAAAATTATGTCATTGAAATATTTGAGGTGACCAGCAGAACTTTAATAATCTGCCCTGGTCGCCTCATCCTGATTCACATGAGAACGGCTACCCCCCATGTCACCATCAGAGTCTTGAACCACAGACATACCACTGCACAAAAATGTGCATATTGGGCACACTCTAACCCTTTTCCCAGGGAAAACGTTATTTGGGGTAATGTGAAACGGTCATAGTTCTTGCCTGTTCCACTAGAAAACCACATTTCATAAATGGTTTTAAATTATAAAATGGTCATGTATTCATTCTTCGCTGTCAAAGCCAGGGAGCTCTAATCTGTTGACCTCAAAAAATAACAACCATTGTGTAATTTTCTTAACCCTGGCCTGGGATTGCACACCCTGCACTAATTTACCAGCTGCAGCGGCCTTTGCTGAAAACAAAATGCTTGCACAAGTTTAAAGCAGAAGCAAGCTTTTTAGGGCCTATTTACAGTGTTTCATTCTACCACTACGCATGTATGAATTATTTTTTATTAATCCTTTGATTTCCCATATATCAGAAAGCGCCCCTCCCCTTTTTCAGTGCTACTCTCTCAGCTGATAAGTGCATGCCACCATACCACGCTGAACTTACATTTTCATTACATTTCCCCCCTTTTATTAATTTATTAATAACTAAATCTTTTTGGGCCTCAGGTTCCTTTTTAGCAACTTTATCTTCATGGATCCATATTTTCTTTGACCGGGGAACAATTTTCTCCAACCGTGTCATGTCTCTCCCAGTCTCCACCCAGCCATTCAAATCTTTCCCAACCCAGACACAACCTCTCTCAAATGATAAGAGCATTCCACCATATTGTGCTGAACTTCCATATTTATTACAATATCAAGGCGCAATCTGTTGGTGGTGTTACAGAGTGGGGCCATTGGGCCTCATTACGACCCAGGCGGTAAGGGTTTTACGGCGGCGTAAACAGCGCCGACCCTTACCGCCTGAGTACGAGGTCCCTTAGCGCCATGGCGGACTTAACACCTGCTTTTAGCAGGTGTTAAAATCCATGGCGCTAAGGGACCATGGAGTTAATTACGCCACCGTAATTTACGGTGGCGTAATTAACGCCTTCCCCACTCCCATTATGCCCTATGGGGCAAAAATGGGAATGGGGAAGGGTAAATGGGGATTGGGGACTTACCGCCCCGCCAAGGTCAGAATGGGGCGGTAAGTCCGCCAACCACCATGGCGTAAACGTAGTTTACGCCATGCTGGTAAAGTCACGGCCCAGGCGGTAACTTACCGCCTGGGTCGTAATGAGGCCCATTGTCTTTCCATTTTGCAAATGGTACAAAGTGTGGGTGAAGTGCTGGAGAATGATCGGGTGACCATTAATGGGGTTATGCATGAAGGGGTGGGAGTGGATCAGGCAAATCGTATATATGAGATCTTGGCTGTGTCTACTGTAAAGTTGGTGGATGAGATTGTTGATGGAGAATAGCTGTGGAAGTTTCTACTCCAAAGATTATAGCTCTGTCTGATATATCGATTGGTGAGTCGAAAGTCAGAGTTCAGAGAATGCAGTCTAATTGGGTGGGGGAAATAATTTAACTCTCCGAGGGTTTGGCCAGTAGCTGAAAAAGTCTAAAAATATGAAAATGGTCACTAAAATTAAAAATAAGGGTTCAACAGGTTCCTTTGGCATCTCCGCCAGAATTGATGTGGGGGCATGGCAGAGACAGATGAAATGTTGGTCCCTAGTGATATTTCACAGGCGGTGACAGGAATGTCTATCGGCCTGGTATCCGATGAGTTAAGGATGCAGTCTGACAACTCCTTGTCCAAAACTAAAAAACAGAAGGGTAAAAGGAAAGGTAAAGAAGATCACTCCAAATGGAATTACACAACTACACACTTGTTGAAACCCATCTGCAACAAAGTGGTTTTGGACAAAGGGTTTTTAAACTTAAGCATCTTAATGGTGCATGCTGATACAGATCTGGAATCCGGGGAAGAGTAAGTATACTGTGTTGACATGTTAACCACACCAAGTATTGGTGGTGCACGTGTCACAGGCCACTGCCCCCAACGGGCCAACAGTATTGGTTGCCTTAGACCTGAGCTAAAATATTCCCCATTTCCCAAGGTTATTGTGGGGATACTCGAGCCATGTGAAATGTTAATGTACACAATGCTGAGGCCAAGGAGAGTCATCTAGCACAGGCCTTTACGACAACAGAATTTAGAGCCACCATCCCATCGCATTTAAATACAGGTATGATGCATGCACAGACCAGTGATGGGGGAGGTTGGGTAGAGCCAAGGGTCCTTTTGGAGGTGGCAACTAGTTCTAGCAGTTTGGCAGGATTGATTAACAATACACTGGTTCCTATGCAACCGGCCTTTCTGACTTTAGAAGAGAGGAGATGTAAGTTGTTCCACAAAGATGTAATTCTGAAGAACCTGACCCATCCACTTGCACCATCTTGACAGATACTTGTGTCAATCAAGCTGGTTCGATTGATAGTAGATTGGTGCCTTTGTCTCTGTCTTATCAGACACTAGAAGAAAGGAGATGTAAGACTTGTTTTTGAATACATTACTGTGTGTTTGTCCTAAAGGTTCTTTGAGCCAAAATGCACTAACTAAAAGAACTGTTTGTAAATTATGTTTCTTGAAAAAACTGAGCTTAGGGCCCTTTAGGAACGTGCATGCAATGGATTGGTTCACAGAATAATTCTGAATTCAAATAACCGAACCAAATCAGGAAGATGGCAAAGATACTATATAATTAACAATGATCTAAAATAGGGAGTTACAACAAACATCAATGGACGTTTGCTCAATTTACTCTCAGTAATCTTTTTTAAAAACTTAGATTTTATACAAAAAATACATCAGAGGTGACGTCATACTACGTGGCAAACATTGAAAAACCTACCAGGGATTGTGAAAGGCTTAAGGGGAACATCTAAGTAAACATTACATAGGACCTAGGATTGTGATTGGCTGCCTACTATTCTAATTTTAATATTTGTTGCACACTAGAGAATAGAGGAAAGAAGGCAAACATTCCTTAAAGAAATTGGAATCTGTGTAGTTAAACCAGTTGAGGTTATGAAAAACTCCAGGATATTAAACCCTTTGAGCAAGAGAGGTCTGTAATTATTTACACACTTCACACCCGTCTGGGGATGAGGGTGGCACTATTATATGAAACAATAGATTAATACTATGATCTGAATAATAATATGGTGTCTTTCTGACCTACATGGTACTCCTACGTTGTTAGAAGATTTTAGGAATCGACACAAGATATGAGACAAGATATTAGACACCCCTGATAAATGTCCGTAACTGATGTTTTGAATGGACAGAATGGACAGAAACTTGTACAAGTCGAGAATCTATAAATGTACTAAGATGAACAGGAAATAGCCAAAAGTATTGAGGCTTAGGGATCCTAGTGTGTATTAGCTACACGTCGTGACCCTTAAAAAGTACTTTATTAGGACCTACTCATGTTGGTTTCTCTTGTGTTGTTTTAAGTTTTTGTAATTTGTTTTATGTTATATGATAATTTTTCTGATTGTTTTTAAGAAACATGATGTTTGTGTAATTAATAAAATTGATACATTTTTGTGACTAAGAAACATAAATAATGTATTAGTGGAATTGTTTTAGAGGATACCCACAGACACTTTTTGATACAATGGAACTTCTTTTTGTATATGACATACCTCTAAAACATGTCATCTTTAAAACCATTAAGTACAAGGTTTTCAATTGGTCTTCAAAATGTAAGGTCCTTCAATATACGGACCTCTACAATTGGTTGGCACGCTTGTGCCATGTCTGGAACATTCAGTTCACTTAGCAGCATGTACGCCCAGATCCAGGTCCAGGTCTCCACCCAATTAGCCCAATATCTCTCATCACCCATGCCTTCTGTCATGAAGATTTTGTTTGAACTTGGCCTTGCAAAATGTCCTTGTCTCTGAGACTACATTGGATTGTGAGCACTCACTATTATTGTTCTAGGATTCCAAATTCAACTCTATTTTCATCCTTGGCTCGCGTGACAGGAGACCATGATCTGGTCCATTTTGCAGGTGTTAAATGTCTTAAATGAATAAATCTTGGCATCCTTGGTGTTCTTTCTTTGCACCTTAAATAGAGATGATTCATCCTTTGCATGTTCACTCTTTTCAAGAATAGATAACCAACCTTGGCTGCTTTAGTTTTGATACCAGGCCAGACAGCCTTGCCATGCAGCGCCACGATTTCAGCTTATTCTTGCTGCAACACAATTCTTGCCTTTTCTCCTCATGGGTCCTGGCTTACAAAATTCATGACACTGATGTCCAGCTCCTGTACAATGGCGCGTCCGCCTGCATTCTATTCACTACATATAGCGAGCTTCTATGATGACTTATTCTACCTTGCATTTCAGCTTCTGTACACTTATTGAGTGGTTGATTCTCTGCAGCACTTCATGCAGGTGTAATCTTCTTTTTCGTATTTAAAAGTTCACATGTCTCTTTACTTCATCATTAGTCTCTATAGGATCCATGCATCCATGTCAGCCAATATTTCAGGATGACACACCTGTCTCTTATGACGTCACTAGCTTCTCTCTTTGCTCTTTTTCAGATTCATTCAGGGAGTTCCTCCCTCAGATTTTCGTATCTTCAGCATTACCTTTGATATGGTTGTCTCAATGGATATCTTCTTTATGCTGGGGTATTGGCACAGGCAAAGATATCTTGTACTTTAAAGATCCAGACCCAAGACTCCATATATCATAAAACCAGGAGGACAGCTTAGCAGCTCCTGGAACAACTACCAAGGACTATACACTTTGGAATAGTTACATGCATTAATTGGATATGTAGTTTATGTCATGTTATAAGCATTTAATTTGCAGTAAGAGGGGATGCAAGTTCTAGTGAATGACTTTGTCTCCTAGCATTCAGCTAAAAACAATTAATTAATTTTTCCCCCTTCCCTTTTTTTGACATTTTATTTTTTTCTGAAACACAAAGTCTAACAATGAATTATAATTGATATGAAATCAAGATTTTGATTAAGGCTCAAGAAGATGTATGAGATTTGATTTACACTTAAACTGAATTGTTTTTTCTTCTTTCTCACCAATTTCACATGACACAGAGAATAATTCTTGTACTGTATGTTTCTTGCAATTTGTTCTCTTTTGAATCAGAATATTATTTTTCTATTTACATGAAATGTTAAAAACCTATTTGAATTTTTTTCTTTGAGTTTCTTATCCCTCATATGATTGAGGTTTCACATGTATGAGTAATGTGAGTGGTTCTCCTTAGATGATTTGTCCAAAAATTGCCACAAACTAGGAGTAAGGACAAGGAAGGAACAATACCTGACATCCACAAGCTAGTGGAGTGTCATAACCCAGTTAATAAAAATTTCTTTTCACTTTGAGATACGGATAGAGAAACACATTTCTTTGATGAAACAGGGGTATTGGCACAACTGCTGGTGTCAAACATGGCACAATCTCAGACTACCAACATATAGGAGGTTGGGGGACAGGAGTTCCTTCAGAGGAATGTAACTGCTCCTCTAGATTCCTCCCTCTGGTCGAGTCCTCGACCACCTCTTCAATTGTTTCCACATCCTGCCATTTTCTCTTGAAGAAGTGTATCTTTGGAGTCCATATCTTCCTCACCCCCCTTTGGGTGCCGGCTGATTTAACATGTTTATCTACACTCCAGGTCATGTAGTTGCATTGTCTATTCGGATTACAATAGACAAATCATCCCACGTATTTCTTTTAAATCTTTGGATGCAGGAACATTGTTCCTTCATTTGCTACGATACTGGTCTCTATATTTTCTGACAGTTTCATCAGTCAGCTCCTTGGGTCCAAGTCAAGATTCAACGCCAATCATGATCTTCATTCCTACCATCTTCTTTGCTGTTTTCTTGCATTGGGCAATCGCTATCCTGATTACACAGAATCCGTACATAACCAGCACTAATATAGCTCCTGGGATTTTAAATATATTTGCTAATCATTGCGAAATTCATCTTCCATCTTGTTGTGCAGGTCTGTCAATAACATTATGGCTCCTGTCAAGGTCCCATTTTCTTCATCATGTGAAGGTATGAACGTGCAATATGATGGCCTGATTTTGGCACAAACTCCTCCTTCTATTACTGTGATCATATCTAGGACATATCTGTTCTGGAGGGTCATTAGTCGTATGACCCTCAGTTCTTCCTTGATAGTATTGAATCCCTTTTTGGTTGATTGTCTGCAAAAGCTCCCATTTGGCGATCTGTAGCCACTTAGCGTTTGCTACTGTTTGTATCGCAGGCATGAATATAGTTGTAAATATCATGGCAGTCTTACTGAACAACCTGTGTTCATCAGGAATGGAGTCATATGCTGTTATTGATTTGACTGAGAAATCATTTTCTCTTCTTGTCCAATGGCGAAGTTCAAGCGTTCTTCTTTTTCTCAAATGGTCATCCACTTCTGGAAATTCACCAATGTTCAGGTCACTTTGGGAAATCACTAATGCTGGAACATGAATGAGCACCAAAGAACATACTCTGCCTCAATCCTTGGACAACCTTATGTAAGCTCTAGATCCACAAGCCCAATATCGGTCCATAAGGACGGCTGTCCCTTTCCCCATCCTGGCAATGCCAATTGTGGTTTTGCATTCTTTGTTATATCCTACATGGTTCTTTCCGGGTCTTCCGAAGCACAGTGTCACATTAGGCAACGGGATCACAACTACTGGGCCTGATTCATCTTCTTCCCAATTCAGTAGTTTGGCATGTTTAGCCCACGACTATAAACACCTATCATTCACTGTTTGAACTTCCTGTATGTGTTCTGTTTTGAACAGGTGAGCTGCGCAGGACATCATTCCTTCTTCCCATCCATTCTTGGATTTCACTCGTCCATGGATCAAAAAATTGTGTTCGCTCACAACCCTCAGGTGATCAAGCTATTTCTGTCACATCAGGGCAGTTCATTTTCTTCATCTCTTCAATGATCACCTCATGCTATCCTGCTGCAGGATACACAGGCATCATGCTCTTCTATCCAGGCTCCTTTTCCATTTGTAGTGTTTTGATATAGTCATCCTGGTATGGAAACAACCATTTTGTTCTCCATCGCAAAGTTGCCCAGCTTCCTTGGAATTGTCCTTGAGTTGTGCAGGTTGCAAGATGACTGAGGAACCTTGCATCATGCTCTGGAACCTCTCTGGAAATGAAAGTGCGTACTGTATTCATGGCATAGGGGATGAGAGAGCGGACATACCAACCATCCTTAGATGCTTTCTCCCCCCCCCTTTTCTCATGTGCTGTTACCACATGTTATTCCCCAAGTGTGCTGTGTTATCTAGATAGGCATTTATCTGTTCACTGTCTTCCTCTGCATTTCTTTTGTATCTCCCAAAAGTAGTGTAATATTCATGGAGTAAATCAAAAGCAGTTTTCATAGTAGGGAGAACCATAGGGACTTCTCCTTCAGCGGAAGTACTAACATGATAGAGACTGTGAAAGATGAGGAACAAGAAGACAAAGCGAACAATCATGCAAGTGTATATTATGCATAAGAACATAGGCATCCATCTCTCAAGCCATCCGACGACTCATCGCACTTGTTCATCTTCTAGAACTGTGCCACTTTCTTCTTTAATCAATTTTAATACAATCATCAATATCTTTATGTTTGTAACTGTAAAATCTGTTCAATTATAGCAATAACGAGCCTTCTTATCCCTGGGCCATTTTTAGGATACAGCAAGAAAGTTTGAATATTTCTGTCTCTTCTAGCAAGAGCAGGGTAAGATTGAAGCATGAACACAAAAACAGCTAGCACAAGTTGATGAACATCACTATCGGCAGGTACCATATGTTTAATTACTTAAAACAAATACTCTCCATGAAATTAATTTGGATACTGATCTTGTTCCCAATTTCTGATCAAGAACTGACATTTAGGCATAACTCTGATGCTTTAATATGTATGTCTAAAAGTTATCTTGAAATTCCTGGAATTGTCCTCAAGTCTTTTCACTCTCCCTATAATATCTATAAGAAGTGTTCATTGAATTCCAGTGCAATATAAAATCTGTTTTAATCACTCATTGTTTTATCGTCCTACTTCTTTGTCATCAATTGAGTCTATACATGCTGGAGTTCTTCTTCTTGTCTTGCTTCTGAATCGGCAATGGTGTGAGGTCAGGTCTTTTTTTTATAGATCTTCACATCACCCAGCCAAGTTCTTCTTCCATGTATTTTGACATCGGAAGGGAACACTTCTTCAACAGAGAAAGGGACATTGAAATGTGGCTCATGCCACGTTCTGGTAAAATGTTTAATTAGGACTAGGTCCCCAAAATATAACATAGGTGGTGGTAATAGATTGTTTGGATTGGTTGTTGAATTATCTTCTTAGACTGACCCCCCTGGTGCTTTACTTGATCTGAAATTAAAGAAATGCTAGAGGTCATACATGTCAAATACTCGTGCATCTCATAACCTAAGGTTTTCGCTATGCTCTGGGCATCACTCCTGCTCCCAGAAGGAGGTGTAAGGGGAATTCTCATTCCTGTAACTAGCTCATGTGGGGTGAGGTGGTGGTCTGATCCAGGCTGATTCTAATGGGCATATAAGGCTTTGGGTAGGCAATACAACATCCCTTTTTCAAAGTCAATTTGATCTTCTTTGAGGAGGCAGTTGAGTCGGTCACATATCCCATTTGCTTGTGGGTAATAAGCAGAAGACAAATTGTGCTTTATAATGAATAAAAGTCCTATCTGTTTGAATAGTTCATTGATAAAATGTGGTCCATTATCAGATCTCAGCATCTCATACACACCCCACCTCAGGAAAACTAAAAATATTGCTGCACAAGTAGCATCAGAGTGTGTACATGGACCTGCTTCAATTCACCTAGAGAAGGGACACACCACCACTAATAGATATCTACATCAATTACAGGCCTGCAGCATATCAACATAGTCGACATATAAATGCTGAAACAGAGCATTCAGTCGAGGTATTACCCCTCTGATCATTCTCAGTGTACGTCCAGCAGTAAACTTTTGATACACGATGCAGTTCTCAATAAATAGTGCAACGTGTTGCAACAAATCAGGAATGAACCAGACTTCCACAATATTGGCAGCAAGACTTTCTCTAGTTACATGCACAAGGTAATGTAGCTCTTCAAGAGTGACATTTAATAACGTTACTGGCATCACTGGCTTTCCATTGCTGTCCTGTCGCCATAATGCGTCTGTGGGGATAAATAACACCCCCTTTGTTTCCATAATTCTAGCTCTTCCTGTGGTGCGCTTCCTTGAATCTCTATTAGTTGGGATATCGACAACTTATTAAACCCTTCTTGCTCTAACATGGTTGTAGCTATTTTTTCTTTAATATTCTCAGTATCAAAACTCGAAATTCTGGGGAATATGCAACCCTTTTGGCTTCTTCGTCTGCAGCTTTGTGCCCGCAAGAGATACAATCTGGTTAGTATGCGCTGCCCATTTAACGACTGCTATGGTCACTGGGAGTTGTAGTGCCTTCATGGACCTATATAATAAGTATGCCTGCTGCACTGGAGTGCTGTCTGCATGGAGGTAGCCCCTCCTTTTCCAATGTGCCAACCCTGCATGTACGGTTGACATCACATAGGCGGAGTCACTGTACAGGGTCACTTCCTGCCCTTCATGTTTTTCAAGCGCAACAATAAACGCTACTAATTCTGATGCTTGTGCTGAAAAGTGAGACGGTAGTCTTGCACTTGACACTACTTCAAATTCTCCATTTAACTTGTGTCTTATTACTGCAGCGCCTGAATGCCTTTCCCCACTAGTCTGATACATTTTTAATAACCATCAATAAAGAGAATCTCTCTTCCTGCTGATGCATTTTCCTTCACACTGGGTATATCATCAGAAAATTCAACATAATTAGCACAGTCATGCACATGCTTGCCTTCTTCTACAGGTTGAGCTATAATTGTGGCAGGGCTCACTATTTTACATCTTACGATCTGAATCGCTGGGTTTGAAATCATTACCTCATAAGCTGAAACCCTTTGGGATGTCAATGTGCCCTTGGGTTTCTCTAAAATGGCAAATAGAGCATGCTCCATGAAGAGGGTCATAGAGCAGCCCATAACAACACTTGTGGACTTGTCAATCGCGAACGTGGCAGCTGCCAAAGATTGTTGATAAGGAAAATGTCCTCTCATGACTGGGTCTAAAATTCTACTGTAATAGGCCAAAGGTTTGTTCTCCGATGTGGTTCTCTGTGTAAGCACTGCCGTAATGACTGTCCCATTTGTGTGTGAAAACAAATTGAATTCCTCAGCATAATTGGGAACTCCTAAACAGGGGCTGTACAAATTGCTTTTTTGAACTCCTGAAATCCTTCTTTCATTTCTTCAGTCCATTCTATTTTTATTTTACCCACATGTGCTTTCTTTAATGCTTGCAGAAGTGGTCTTGTGTATGTGTTATAATCAAATGCCCAGACTCTAACATACTTGCACAAACCCAAAAACCGTTGCATCTGCCTCACTGTGTTTGGTTTTGAGGTTTTCATAATCGCCTCAGCCCTTTGACGTGTAAGTTTTTTTCTTCATGCAAACTCAACTGTCTTCTATATAACACCTCTTCTTGAAGGTATTGTAACTTCTACTTGTCTACTTTATATCCATTGTCTGATAGAATATTCATCAACTGAACAGAATCCTGTCTGCACTCATCTCCTGTGGTATTACAAATCAAGATATCATCTATGTATTGTATCACCACACTTTTGAGATCCATATTGCCTAAATCCATCTGTAGGACTCAAAGATCGATGGAGACTGACAGTACCCTTGAGGCAAACAAGTATGTTTTAGTCTTTTTTGGCCAAACATAAATGAAGTCAAATCTTGTGAGTCCGTGAACAACGGGATTGAGAAAAATGCATTTTTCAAATCGATCACCTTGAAATATTGAGCTTCCACTGGGATTCTGCTCAATATATTCTCTGGATTAGGAACTAGAGCAAACTCTGCTTCTACAATCTGGTTAATTGGTCTAATTTCTTGTATAAATCTCCATTACCCTCTTTTAGATTTTTTTATCAGATACACATCAGTATTACATGATGATTCTGATGGTACCAGAATTCCCTGATTTATCAGTGCTGAAATAGTCTGAAATATACCCTCATCAGTTTCTCGAGACTTGGGGTACTGTTTTGTTTGAGGTAAAATCACTCCTGGCTTAAGCTTTATTTTAACCTCTCCTATCCCTTTCAATAGACCTACATCATAAGGGCGTGTAGTCTAAAATGCACTTGAGACCTTTTCTAAGTCTTCCTGAAAAAATGCTGGTCTTTGCTGCATTATCGCCATTCGCTGTGGGACTTCCCTTTTCTCTATCTTTATCCAGTATGTAATGCTCATAAAGAACACCACATCGTCATCTGTCCAGCCCGCCCTGAACATATCGTCATCGGTTATGTCAGTAAATCTATAAACTACCTCAAGAGCTATCATTGTTCTCCATGGTCTATCCTCATCGTCTATCCCTTCCAGCATTGCCATTTCCTTTCTTACCATGGCTGCTTATAATTCTGTAGGAATAGTCTGTCTACCTTCTGCATCCATAGGTATCTGTGGTCTGAACAGAAACTCCTCAGGTATTCTCACAATCTTTCCCACCAGGCCAGCTAGCCATGTCAGTAAAATACTCGCTCCATATAGAAAATTCTCATGATCTACCGGAACGCCTCCCAAAGCCACTTGCCCTGTGAACGCCAGTATAAACTCTCCCATGTTTAAATAGTCTATACCTGGAGTGGAGCACACTATTCCCTGATCAGTAATTTAAATCATCATATTAAGTTTTGTCATTAAATCTCTTTACAGAATATTAACCGGGGTCTGTCGTGAATATAACAGGGGACCGGACATGTTACCTTCGCCTATAGAGACTGGTCATTTATCAGTAAAAGCAGGTCGACATGTAGCTCCATAGAACCCTGAGCATTCATGGCAATACCTGATTATTATACCGGCTCATTCCCGTCCCTGTGAAAGGATTTCCTCCTACCATAGTGACACCCCCTATTCTGGGTGTCAATACTTGTCCTGTGTTTGCATACTGTTGTGTCTGCATAGGGGCTTGTTGCAACGTCCCTTGCGGCGGATTAATTTGCACTCGTCCCTGCTGTTGCACCTGCTGTGCTTGCAGCGCTTGTGCCTGATAAGATGTGTGATCTTGGGCAAAACCTTCTACGGTCTATGTACTATATGGTGGAGGATACGTTGTCCCCCCTTTTGAAAACTGTCCATTCTGTACATTACCTTGGCTCCCATAAATGGGCGCAATGTGTCCTGTCATCCCACAATTCCAACATACTAGAGGAACTTTCCTATTAATCCCTCCCCGATCACTCTGGTTTTCATTCTGTGTAACTTGAAACCCACCGTGATTATTTTGAAACTCACCTCCACTTCCCCTTTGATCCATACCTTTGCCTCTTGTTATAAACCCACATACACATTGGTCCATTGGGCGCAGATGATTTGCCTGTTATGCACCCATTGCTTGCTGAATTCCCAATCCTTCTCTGCTTGTCAATGCCAGCCCTTCTATGGTACATTTTGACAATTTCTTGTGAACTAACTTGGCTTCCTTGATTGTCCTATTGCCATCTTTCTTCATATTTCTTTCTTGTAATAACCGACAATGGTGCACTATCGTCAATTGTATCTCAGCCCATGGCTTCATCTCCATTCCTACTTGTTTTTTCATCTGTCTCTGTACTGGCTCAGACAATTCCTGACATGACGTCTGGTAAAATAATGCCACTGTCTTTTCTCACAGCTCATGAGTTTCAAGCTGCCATTTTTCCTGAATATTTTGAATGTAAGCAACAGGATATTCATCTTCCTTCATCTTACGTGTCGTAATTGCACCCATAATTGATGTGTCACGATACTGTACCCTGAGTGCCCTCCAAACATCCACTCTAAAATGATTAAACAGTTAAACAGTGCTCCATCATGCGCTGGATTTTGTGCAGTCACACTTGAAATTCTGCTTTGCTCCATAAGTCATTCTCTAAGAATGGCTGCCGGGAGACCTTTTATGTCCCCTGTGGCAAGCGTATTTTCTCCTGTCATTTTTTCTAATTTGTATATCCATTTCTCAGCACCAGAAGTTAAACTAGGGAGTGTACATCTTAAGTTATCCATGTCCATCCATGACCATGGAATATATTGTGGTCTTGTGCCCCCTTTTGCTAACAAGTGAAACTGGGATAATTGTACCTGTCTGTCTTCTTGTGGGTAATGACCTTAACCTGCTCAAATATGGTGTTGAGTCTTCCCTTCTCACTATGTAATCATCCTTGGGGACACTCAGGATATGCTATAGGATATGATATAGGATTAGGTTGTCACATATCAGACCATCTTACTTACTTATCCATTTGCAGACTTCCTTCAGGGATGCATGTGCTCCCTCCTTCAGCCCCAGGACCTTACTCTTTCCTCACCTGACATATCCAGTCCCCAACTAGTGTGACTATCATCCCCTTCACCTTTGTCTAAGTTCAGTCTGCTCAAAGATAATGCTTGACATTCATCACTAAACAGGTTTCCCTCCTCACTTTGTGTTTGAGGTACTGGGGCTCGATCACTATTCCCTCAAGTTCCATACTCGCTACCTTGCATTAACTGTTGATAAACTACATCGATCTTTTCTCCAATTCTTTCTGCATCAAATCTTTCTTCTCCTAGCACTACTCTAGATACTGCTGGCGTTATTTCCTTTATTGGAAGAATCTCTTCCACTCTGTCAAATCGTATTTCTGTGCTCGGCCTCATTTGTTCTTTACAAATGAGACTGGCATAGAGACCTTGCTGTCTCTTTTTCCATTCCATTTCTTCATCTACTTCTTTTCACTTTCTCATGTCCCTTCTAATTCTTTGTTGCTCTTGCCTTTGTTCCTATCTTCTCCTTCCTCCTTCTCATCTCTCCTCTTCTTCCCTTCGTCTCTGTAATCTTTTATCTCTTCACCTTTGTGCTTCTTTCTCTCTCTTTGTTTCCTTTCTTCTATCACTCTCTGTCTATTATCACACTTTCTTTGTTCTTCTGCCTGTTCTTCCTTTTTCTCTTGCTCCTCCTGATATATCTGTTCTTGTGGCTCCCTGATTTTTCTTTTCTGCTCATCCTCTTTCAATCACTTTTCGTGTTCCTTCTTTTTTTTCTTGTTCATCTTTATCTTCTGTTTGCCTAACTTCCTCAATACTTTTCTCATCTATTTTGAGTAATATTTGTCCTCCTATCCATTCGTTCTGCACAAGTGCTATCTCATCAGCATTATCCTTCTCTCCATTCCATCTCTTAATCTTCCTGTCTCTCTGTGTTGATAATTTTGACCGCTCGTTCTTGTCTTCTTTGTCTTGTATAATCTTACAAATCTCTTCCTTTCTTTTATTCTCCTCCGGACTATTGTCACTACTGTAAACAGGGGGTTCATATATCAGATTACTATACCCCATGGCTGCTTTCAACTCCTTTAAAGGTTACACCCCTATTTCTTCTGTAATAACACCCTTTATTTCAGGTGAGGCAAGGGGAGCTGAGGGCTCAACGCCTTCCCCTTTATGGTGAATAAGCATCCACTCCTCAGGCAGTGGTTCTTCTCTTTCCTCTTGGTAGATTTTCCAGAGCTCTAAAATCTCAAATCTTTTCTCTTTCTTCCCTGTGTACGCTCGATGTAAATAGGTGGTCAGGTGTTGTAATACTGCTTTTGACAATGATCCCCCTTGTGGCCACGGCATGAACATTTCATCTGTCGAGTCTTTTACCTTTTCCGCACTATACTGTTTGATCTTGGGCATATACTTTGGTAGTGTTTTGCATAAGTGCATGAGACGAGTATCCCCCATAATGACAAGTCTCAATTGACTGTCAATACATATTAGACTGTTAAATAAAATGCATTTCTTTACTTAAATCACCACTTTTCAATGTTTTTTTAAAAAAAACAACAAATATGGGCAAGCACCATCAATTGCTGCACAAACCTCTAATTTCAGCAGCATGTCTATACTTTTGATTGGTATATCTATTCTCTATATTGGCGCCGATCACTTTACTATTCGTGCTCACTGTTGCTCCTCAACTCTTTTCCACAATTCTATCGCTCTCCAATAGTTTACTCAACAAACAACATTCAGACTAATCAAACATTACACATTTATAAACACTGTGATCACCTTATGTCTCACCTTTGTTTATACCCTCTACAGGGTGTGAAACATCACCTTATGTAATCCTGATTATGTGTTATATATTTCACTCTACTCCCATTGAGTTTAAAATGTCTCCTTCAAAATCCCTTGAGTCAGGACTTCTAGGCGCTACCTCTTCTCTTCACAATATTTCCTGTTACTCAAAAATGAACACAATTCTGTCCCGTTCTCTTATTTGCTATTTCCCTTAGTCTACTCACCATTCGTTAATCGACTCGAGGCCTTCGGTATCGACTCCTCCTCCAACCCGACCACTTCGCCTTCCATCCGCAGAGTGTCCTTGGAAACCGTGCAGGGTTTTCATCAAAGGGGGACCTGCCCATCATATCGGTTCTTCTTGCAAGTTTACTTCTATTGGCCACTCTCCACAGGAAACCCTGCAATCTTCCAGCTAATGACAGAGGATGCCCGAATGTCCGAGATACTAACTAGAGCAAAACTAGTTTGGATCTTTTCTAACCATCTGCACCACTACCACGTGAGCTTAGGGGCCTTTAGGAACTTGCATGCAATGGGTGGGTTCACAGAATAACTCTGAGTCCAAATAACCAAACCAACTCAGGAAGATGGCAAAGATATTGTTTTATTAACAATTATTTGAAACAGGGAGTTACAACAAACATCAACAGATGTTTGCTCAATTTTCTCTCAGCAATCTTTTCACAAAACGTATATTTTATAATAAAAAATACATTAGAGGGGACATCATACTATGTGGCAAACAATGAAAAACCTACTGGGGATAGTAATAGGCTTAAGGGGAACATCTAAGTATACATTCCATAGGGCCTAAGATTGTAATTGGCTGCCTTCTGTCAGGTGGACAATACATGCTTACCTCTAAAACAAGTCATCTTTAAAACCATTAACTATGTGGTTTTGAATTGGTCTACAAACTATAAGGTCCTTCATTATACAGACCTCTACAATTGGTTGGCATGCTTGTGCCATGTCTGGAACATTCAGTTCACTTAGCAGCATGTAAGCCCAGACTCAGGTGCAAGGAGGTGGGCCTGACTCTGTCTTCCCACCCAATTAGCCCAACATCTCTCATCACCCAAGCCTTCTGATAATGAAGATTGTCTTCGAACTTGGCCTTGTAAAGTATCCTTGTCTCTGAGAATATATGGGAGTGCAAGCACTCATTATCGTTGTTCTAGGACTCCAAGTTCGACTCTATTTTCATCCTTGGCTCATGTGAGAGGAGACCACAATCTAGTCCCTTTAGCAGGTTTTAAATGTCTTAAATGAATCAAACTTGGCACCTTTGGTGTTTTTTATTTTCACCTTACTAAGAGATGATTCATTTTTCGCACATTCACTCCTTTCAAGAATAACCAACCTTGGCTGCTTTAGTTTTGATACCAGGCCGGACAGTCTCGCCATGCAGCACCACGATTTCAGCTTATTCTTGCTGCAACACAATTCTCACCTTTTCTCTGCATGGGTCCTGGCTTACTAAATTCATGACACCGATGTGCAGCTCCTTTACCATGGTGGCTCCACCTGCATTCTATTCACTACACTTAGCCAGCTTCTATGATGACTTAATCTACCTTGCATTTCAGTGACTGTAGACTTGTTGAACGGTTGGTTCTCTGCAGCGCTTCATGCACGTTTAATCTTCTTTTTCGTTTTTAAAAGTTAATTTGTCTCTTTACTTCAACATTAGTCTCTATAGGATCCAAGCATCCTTTTCAGCCAATATTTTGGGATGACACACATGTCTCGTGTGCTGTCTCTAGCTTCCCTCTTTGCTCTTTTTCATATTCCTTCAGGGAGTTCCTCCCTCAGATTGTCATCTCTTCGGGAATGCATACGATATGGTTGTCTCAATGGATATCATCTTTCGAATATACGCTGCGGTATTGGCACAACTGCTGGTGTCAAACACGGCACGATCTCAGACTTCCAACATATAGGAGGTAGTGGGGTGGGATTTCCTGAAGAGGCAGGACTTCTCCTCTACAAAACAAAAAACAAATAATGATAAAAAAAAAAAAAATCTGTCTGGTGTGGTTGCTGGGAACTAGCTAGTTCCCAACAACAGTCCACGAGGACGGAGGGGCAAGTATAGAAAAAGCAAGGCTCTGTCTGCCAGGTGTGACCAGGTGAAGACTGCAGGCAAGGCGGGTGGGTGATTTTACGTGCCCGTGCTTCGTCCATCAGGTGCGGCCCAGGTAAGGACGAGAGCGGCACTGCCATGGGAGCCACCTCCCCCCACACTAAGCTGTTAAGGAGCGGGAGGGAGGGGCGGGTGACTCAGGTGCCTGGGCTATGTCTGTCAGGTCGGGCCATACAAGAAGGAGTGCCTCACTGACTGCAGGACTTTCAGCACAGCGCTCTCATGAAGAGAGGGAGCACCACACTGAGAGTCATGACCGCATGGCTGTCAGCGGAGTGTTCTCATAAAGAGATGGCGCCTCGCAATGAGAGCCATAGCTTTTAGCATGATGCTTCCATAATGAGACAGAGCAATGTACTGACATCCAAACCGACAGCACAGAGAGCCCAGGGGAATGGCAAGGCTTCCCTCATAGGGCATTTTTCAGGCTATACAGATTTTCTCGAACCATACCGGGTCATATAAATTGGCCAATGGGGGAGTGCCACGTCACTCTCCCAGGTCATCATCATTTTAAATACCCGATTGTATTGTGTTATTGGTGAATTTTACTGGCTGTTTTTCGAAATGTTAACATGTGAAATGCTTTTGTAGAGTGCGCTTTATGCCTATTCAACTGTTTTAATGTAATATGGAGTCATGATGATTCTTTTTTTAGGGAATTTACATTCCGAAAAAAAAAATACTCTACTACTATGAAGCAACTACATGATATTCCTGACCCTCCTGGCTCTGCAAGCTCCTTATCACCGAGAGCTCCCTTCCACTCCCCCCATCACTAACCTGTTTGCCATTCTTCTTTCCACCTTACATTATATCCAGCATCCCCCTCACATGCTGCGGCCTATCACCTGCAAGTACTCACGCCTCCCAGCTCAAACGAAAAACATGCCCATTCTTCAGGACTCCAATCGACTCCTACGCGATACCGCCAGCACCCTTTACCTATCCCTGCAGTTGGGGAAGACATCAATAGTGAAGGAACCATGATTCCTACACCTGAGGATCCCCTCTGGATGCACACCCCTCAAGTGCTCTCATCACAAATAGATTTACTGGCGCACAATCAATGTTGATTTTGCCAACCTACACTCCTCTGCACAGTTGTTGTTGCATGGTGCTTCTCCCTCTACTCACATTAGCGTGTTCTTCCATTTTCAAATTCTTAAAGAACCGAGTGCCCAGAGTCTGACAAAATAGCAGACGTGTTGCTATAAAGATCACTTTACTTGATTGAAATACTTAGCCTCCTGAAGCATTCTGTCTCTATATCACCTTCTCTGGCTACCTGTGTCTGTATGACTTTTTCCATCCAGTTGCTTCTATCTGGCTGCCCATACCTGGCTCCCTCGGCGGATAGCTACCAAGTTATACACACACCTGCACTTTTCACAAGTTTGAATTCCGGAGACAGGCCGATAACTTTATCAGGGGGAGGTGGGGTATGAACCAGACTAGCAATTTCCACCTACAAAACCCACAAGGTTTCCCACCCGGATGGCATTTTCATGCTGTCATAAAAGCAATGGTTCCATACAAAGCCCCCTCTTTTGAGCGCCATTAAGAAGCAGTTGGATCCATTGGAATCCTTTAAAAACGCACACTGAAGAGTCGTTGCTGGGGCGGTGTGGGGAGGGGGCTATAGTCTTGGGTCTTTTGGTTGTAGCCCTGGATAGAAGCTCAATGGCTACAGCCAAAAGGCTAGCTAGTCCTGAGCCCTGACAGTCCCAATATTAGCGTAGCCCGTATCTTTTCCAGACCTAACATCACCCCTGGCAGACTGTAGTGCAAATGGCAGCTGGGATTTACAATTTTTGCAAAACCAAGGTCTAAAGGCAATTCTGCTTCTTTTAGCTGAACTGTTTTTAACTGCATAGTGCAAATGACTAGAACGATACGAATGGGAACCGTATGTGGTCCCTTGCGTGCAACTTCCTGTTTTTTTCACAAAATGACACCTCTAGGGAAGTGACAGGCTAACAAGACACATACACACAGAGCCTGATGCACAGAGGAACCCTGCCTTGCTCTCGGGCATGCCTCAAGGCTGCCAGGTGTCCATTGTAAAGTGCAAGATATACTCCCAGTTTCTGCTAATAAATGTGTCCGGGTTTTGTGATAGTGAGAGCCACAGCGGGACGATCACCATCCTTGCCAGGATGTCACTCGCCCTTCCTAGTGTGCTGGCTTACAGATAATGATGTCAAATGAGCAACAGGGGACTTGATGAAAGAAGTCGCTGGCACAGGACTGACGATTTGGGAACGATGCAGCCTGGCCGCAACATCCCGTTCAGTATTATTTGTTCCACGAGGCATAGACGAAGGTCCATTAATGTAATTAACATGACCAGTTCATAGACCTCATCATGCTGCGCATGCCTGTGGGCAGTAGATCTTTGGCGCATTCCAGCTTACTCACATTAGATTTAGGGCCCGATTCATGGAATTTGTGAACGGTTGAAAGGGACTTTGCACTGCTGAAAAGTAACTTTGCACTGCAGACACAAACCATGATTCAGAGAACTGTGCAAAGTGTATTTTTGTAGTGCAAAGTCAGTGCAAGTGGTGATTTTTGCAGTACAAAATGACTTTGCACTGACTTTGCACTCCGAAAATACACTTTACACAGTTCCATGAATCAGGGTTTGTGTTGGCAGTGCAATGTCACTTTTCAGCAGTGCAGACATTCCATGTAGAGCCCGTAGTTCACACCAGAAACCCCCCTGCACTCTGGGATTTTATGAGACAATCAGCACATATTAACAAACGTTTCCTAGTCAATGGCTGGGTGAACCCCAGGGACGTCATTTCACCAAAATGGCAAGGGTAGCAGAATTGACATCACACAACCTTTGACCTCTGATGACATCACCGGAAGTGATGCCATTTGACCCCCACCCCGAACCCGAAGTGACATCACATGAAGTTATGGAAGATGACCTTCCACCCCCAGACAAAACAGAACGTGGCATCACATAGCAATGTTTCTAAGTATATTGCAAAACATATGGTTACGATATACATTTCATACAACAATGGATTGCCATATGTATTATTAATATCAGTGCGTATAGGCCCATATTACCAAATTACTGTGAATGCAAGCAGACGTCCAAGGCCAAAAGATAATGATGTGTTATTATATAGCACTTACGCTTAAGTGCTTCATATAGAACAAACACACATACAATATCACCCAACCTGTGTTAGTACTCATTGATCAACCTCAGCAAGATGAAAGGCTGAGTTGACCTTGCCAGAAGCCGAACCTGCAACCTGCAGATCACACGCACATTGTAGCAGTAAACACTCAACCCACTGAACTATTTTACCACTATATCTATCAGCAAACCATCGACTCCAGAAACAAAGAGTCACATGCTGCTGGCCACAGCCCATGAGCCTCAGTTAGAAAAAATAAAACAAAATAAAACGTTTTCTTTTATTTTTAGGGGTAGCAAGGGAGACCACAGGGGTCGGTCGCAAGGGAGACCTCAGAGATCGCAGGTGCGACCCCTGGCGACCCCTAAATGACGTCCATGGTGAACCCTAAATGCAACTTCAATCTTGTATACGATAAAAACCCTGGCTTTTATTGTGCACTGAGAGCCAAGGCATGTCTTCGGTGATCTGCCATTGTTACACCTCCTGCAAATGTCTGCCTGTATTGCATTCTGTGCATCACCTCCATTATGACCAAATTCACGTATGAGGACTGTAGTTTTAGTTCTGTTCTCTCAAATGGAGACGCCTGTTCTGACAGACAAAGAGAGGGAAAGAGAAAGAGAAGGAGGGAGCGAGAGAGTAAGTGAGAGAGAGAAAGCGAAAGAGAGGGTGAGGGAGATAGCAAGCCCAGGGAGAGAGAGAGAGAGCGGTAGCGAGGCAGAGAGGCACATAGAAAGAGAGAGAGAGAGATAGATAGAGAGAGAGAGAGAGAGAGAGAGAGAGAGAGAATGATCCTCAGCCACATATGTTTCATTTCAGTGATATAGGTGCCTTTGCATGCATACAGAGGGATTTATGCCAGAGGAAGCCTGTTAAGGAGAGTGTCCTGTTTTTTTTTTGCAAAATAGAAGTAAAATTATGGAATGTTCTCATTTCCCACAGACGAGGGCAGCTCTGAAATGCAGTTCATTTGGTGTTTAGTAAAGAAACTTGTGCATTGTGAGTCTACTAAATGGGGAATAATTAGACTAGACAGTGAGGAGGGACTACTGCAGGCTACTATATTGGTAATAACTAGACTAGACAGTGAAGAGGGACTAGGTGCAGGCTTTCATAAGGTGCATGATGCCCATAGCCGCTGGATCCCTGTGACAGTACCACCAGAAGATCCCAAGCTTCCTTTGAGGCTGGAGCCCCGCTAGGATGGTCTGCAGTAGAGGGCAGAGCAACATTTCTGGTAGAGTATATCAGAGCAGCGTGGGCATGATGCAAAGTGCCTTCTGCTCTGACTCTACTGTTGGTAAGCCTCTAGACCACTGCTCATCAAGTGCACAGCAGTCCCGAGGCCTCCTGCACACTTTAGTCTCAGAAGGGAAGAAAAAGCTCCCAAGGGTCACCACCGTTGTGGGTTGAAGGCTGCATACCAGGCCCCAAACTCCAGAAGGTGGAGAGTGATGTGCCAACAAACCCCACAACTCCCAGAGCTGGTTAATTCTATGGAGGAGGGGCCTAGGTTTCAGATCAACAAAACACAGCAGTAAGATTTCGGGTTCAGCAGAGGAGGATTACAGCTCCACTCCGCAGGAGAAAAAAGAACCTACAGCAAAGTACATTGGCTGCTAATTCATTCCCCTAGTTCTCTATAACTTCTCAACTCTCCTGGCGTCTGCTGGCATTCACTGTGTGGTATTCTTTCACCCTCTCACATGACTCACTTCTCACCCTCTTTCCCTGACATTGTTTGTGTCCCCCCCAGGGCCCAGAACTATGTAAGCAAATGGCTGGTGGAACTAAGGTTTGTGATCCCTAAAGCCTCCAGATAGGCTCCACTTCATGTCAGTGTCACTTGCCCCAGCTGTTGTGGGTCTGCAGTGCACCAAGGCTTAATATAACTTGACAGCCATCTTGATTTTGGCTGGATGCCCAGACTACACCCCATGACTTATTTCAGGAGGATCTAGGTCCCTAAGCAGCTCTCTTCAGCTCAGCTGCCCTTCTGGTTTCTACATGTTGATTCCTTGATGTGGATGAGTGTTTGTGGGGAACTCATTACCTACAGTACATGAAATGTGCTGCACCAATGGCAGGTGCGCCACCACAAGTTGCCTTCAGTACTGTCTCAGTAAGGACATTACCAGGACAGGGGCCACTGGGGAAGGGCCACAGTGTCACAATCAAGAATGAAACCGTAACACCACTGTTAACCAGACACTATAATTAAAAATGTGCAGTCTTCTTTTTTAATGTGTAATTTAAAAGTGAATAACTCAACGTTTCAACAACACAACGGCATCTAGATACAACAGAAATGATGTCCAACATAAGCATTCTCTTTATTTGTCCACTCCATGCTTCTGAGTCAAAGTCCTTTTCTTCAGGGGTCTCTAATACAAAACAAAGAATGCATTCTGAATAAGGCAGCCTAATACCACATCCACAAAAAACTGCTATTTCCAAATGTATAAACCTCCAAAATAATATACTCGCATTTTTTTCAGCACACATAGCGATACATACAGATGACTTGGCGGAACTCAGTTCAGCTTCGTCCTGAATCCTGCTGCCCAGGTGGAAAATGGGCTGTTCCCTTGGATTCTGGTATTCGTAGTTATGAAAGGTCTAGGACTGACCTATAGGGCAATATGGCAATGCCGAGCTACTGGTCCAACATGCTAGGGCAGACCATTTTATGTGGAAAAGTGGGCCAGTTTAAGTATTTACTACACTGTGCAACTAGTAGTTTTGAGCATTTTTACTACTAACAAATTACCATTTGCTATTAGGGGCCACTTTTACATTGGTGCCCTGGCATACCTTTATGGCATTCTGAGCATGGTCATGAAAGTCATTCATTCTTGGCTCAATGGTATACCTGTCAGTGTGGTACCCGTTCGTCCCCTTGGGACTTTCAGAGTGGAGACATCCAGTTTGTTTCTCTTGTTGTTAATGTTTTTGAAGCACCTCTCCCTCTCAGGTCCCATGTCACGATTGCAGTTGCACAGTTGTATGGTTGCTATCATACATGTGACACATTATACATGCTGGTCCTCACCACATGCATGTGCGCACAAGGGCCCTCTATGAGATAAACCAAAGGTTTACTGATATTTGTAGCAAAATCATTCCATTTGACTTATTTTCCAGTTCGTGCGTTAGTAACTGTCCTGCCTTTTCAGAATGTTATTGCAAAACCGTTCAAGCAAGTGTTTGTCACAAGTATTTAGCCATATATTGTGGAGATACTGACACACAATCCACCTTCTTGACCAGATAAAGAGACCGTATTGCAGCCTAACACCTTAATTAGATTGACACATATGTGTAGGTGCTACAGCATAGGTGCCTTGCTCAGGTGAAGGGGTAAACGCAGAACTGAAAGTGAGCATCCATAAATGCCTTTTTATTCTCTAATAAATGAACCATTTCTACAAAATTG